>NC_090941.1:37662500-38303750 GCF_040938575.1 Ambystoma mexicanum | reverse complement strand
GAATTTCGCAGTGTGACTTATTCTATGTAAATTCAATGATGGAATCAGGGAAATCCCCCATTGTCATATGTTTAGCAAACATTATCCATTATAAATATATAAACCCCAAAGCCACCAACCCAAAGTAAACCCTTTTTCCTTCTTGGCACTGTATTTATTCTTCCTATTGCTAACATACTGATTTTGTGTCTGGTAAGACATGTGTGGTTTATGGAATGGCATTAAAAACTGCTCCAACTGAAACTACTTGGCAGATGGCACATCCAATAGTGCAAGACCTGGACTACGCAGCAATTGCTTACTGCAGCCTTTCCAAATCAGATTGAAAAGCACAGTTAACGGTATAAACGGTATACCGGTATAAACAATGTGTCGGTTATTATTGTTCACTTAAGTGGTTCACGGTATCTTTAACGGTATACCGTTATACCGTTACATCCCTAGTGGCCAGGTGCACGGTGCCAAGAGAGAACAGATCAGCAGAGGAGAGGGGGAGCTAAGGCAGAAGAAAAGAGGAAGGTCTTGAGGTGCTTCCGGAGATGGTTCTCCTCAAGTTTTAGAGTGGCAGGGAGGCTGTTCCAGAGGGAGGCCCCAGCCGAAGATAGAGATCTACCCCCAGCTCGTTTTTCTTGGAAAAACGACTGACCCTGAGTGAGTTGGAGGTAGAGGAGCGAAGAGCTCGAGAGGGGAGGTATTTGCAGAGGGATAGCTGAAGGTATTTTGGGCCCAGGCCCCAGAAAGCCTTGTGGACAATGCAGAGGGTTTTAAATGTAATCCTTGCATCCACTGGGAGTCAGTGGAGAGATTTCAGAGCTGGAGAGATCAAACGCAATGCTGGTCTTGAGAAACTCAAATTTTTCCTTATGCAGGGTGAGGCCTAGTGACTCGATCTGTTCAAGTGTTTTGATCAGTCTCGACATGTGTTCGACCTACGACCCTGCAAAAACCTGAATGTCATCACATGTTCAGGACGCCCTCCAGGTCAGCTAGGGCGCCTTGAATTATATTCTGAAAGACTTCCGCATCCGATGATGCACCGAAGCTGAGGCGCTTATAATGGTACCAACTCTTGTGAGTTGTAAAGGTGGTTATATATCTGGACTGAGTGGAGTACAACCTGATGATATCTGGCCCTATTCAGTGGTAATATCATCAATTTGTGGTGTAAGGTGCCTTTCCTTCTTAATTGCCTTGTTTGGCAGTCTCATGTCCACACAATCCTGATCGAATACGGTTCTTTAGGCTTTCTTGCTATGACGATCAGTGACACCCAGGGCGTCGGCCCTTCCACCTTCTCAATAATGTCAAGTTGTGTTAGATTCTCTCGTTCTCTGTCGACGAGTTCCCGTAGGTGAAACAAGACCCTCTGTTGCTTCAGGGCAACTGGATGAATGGATTCATCTACGTGCAGTTTAACGGGCTCCCCCACCAGCTGTCCAATGCCAATAAACACGTCAGCAAACCTCTGCATCACCGCCTGGACATCCTCGGCGTACACACTGTATGCAAAGCAAGCTCACTATCACAAGTGCCTCTGCGGCGGTACAACTCAGTTGGGTGTTGCCACTAATGTCCATGAGCTGGATCCGTACTCCACTTGTGTGACAAATACACCCATTTATGGGATCAGTCGGTCTCCGACTAATGTAAAGGTGCACGCTCTTGGGTGCTTCGGTGGTGGGGGATCTGTAATTGCTTCATAATGTCTCTGAACCATTGACCTGTACAACACACTTCCACTGCTGTCTTGCTTTGCCTTTATCGCACTCCTATTGGATATGAAGATTTTCTCTTAATCCTCATCCTCTTCTACCTCAAGCGGCCCTCCTGTTCTTCGAGGCCTAATAGGACAAGTCTGGGGTTGCAGTCACGATCCACCCTGTTCTAGCTGTTTAATCCACCCCAGTACCTCTTTTCAATATTCCTGTGCCCACCACATGTCAGTAATCTGCTTGCTCGCTGCATCCTCTCCCAACATGCTGGGCTAGACTGTCTGAACATCCAGGACAAGAGCTTGGGATCGTATTGCCACCTGTGTAAGAGTTTCAGGCCATGTAGCCTGGATATGGAGGTTTTGTGAGCAAAGCTTCATAGACGTTTCCATTGGTCTTTGCCCACTGGCTGGCCCAGGTCTTTCTACCACCTTTTCCCCGATGGGCTTTGTTCATGTTAGCTTGCTTGCTGAAGAGGGTTTTGTATATTCTGGAGATGAGGCCTCTCGATGTTGTGACTTCGCATAAAATCTTTTCTAGTGGTGTTAAGTGTCTCTGTAGTTTGTCTTTCCATTTCAGGGCTGTTAAGACTCCCTTCAGCAGGAGGAATTGGAACGCACCTATGGGTTTTATTTGTAGCCCTTCTTCCTGGTCCTGGAGCGGGATGTATGAGTCTTTCCTTAGCAACTGACCTATTTCCAGGCCAGCTTCGTACCATTTCTGGAAGTGCAATGGTTCTTGGATCTCGTTTCTGATTGGGGGTGGGGAGGGCAGATGTGGCTCAGTTGAGGGCCAGGTTGTGTGCTCTTGCCGTTCACTTTTACTCCACCATTGTTTTAGGAGTGTTCCCAGCATTTTGTGATTAATGAATTTCCTTGGTAATGCCGACTTTGGGGCCCAGAGCCATTCCCCGAGTGTTACTGGTTGCATTGTGTAGTTTTCTATTTTGACCCATTGTTTGTTTTTGACTCCTCTCAGGTGCGGGACCGGTGCCCTAAATTGGGCTGCATAGTAGTAGGTAAAGCAGTCCGGAAAACCCACTCCCCCGTCCTCTTTGTCTTGTATAAGGGTGCCGTAGGAGATTTGTTGTATCTTCCCTTGCCACAGAAATGTGGTTATCTTGGCCTTGAGATCGGAGAAGTGGTTGCCTGGGATTTCTATTGGGAGCATTTGATATTGGTAGAGGAGCTTGGGGAGAATTGTCACCTTAATTGCGTTAAGGTGCCCCAACCAGGAGATTGTCAGCTTCGACCACCTATCTATGTCTGCCTTTAGCTCTACCATGAGGGGAGGGAGGTTGGCTTCATAGCGGTCCCTTGCTTCTCTTAATGTTAATACCCAGATATTTTAATGTTTGAAGAGCCACCGGGACTCCTTAAGTAGCCAGGCTCTACTCAGAGGCATCTATTGGGTTATTGTAGGGGAACAATATCGATTTGTCAGTGTTAACCTTCAAACCCACCCATTTGCCATATTCTTTTATGGTTTGCAGAATTCTCGGTATGGAGGCTGAGTGGCTGGCGAAGTAGAGGAGCAAGTCATCAGCGAACATTGCCAACTTGTATTCCTTCTCCCCTACCTTAATCCCTTCAATGGTAGGGACCTTTCTGATCCTGTTCCCCAGGGTTCTATGGAAAGGGCGTAAAGGAGGGGGGAGAGTTGGCATCCCTGCCTGGTGCCCCTAGTAAGATTGAATTCCCTCGATAATTTGCTGATGACTACCACTCTGCCTGTGGGGGATTTGTATAGCACTTTAACCCCTTTCATGAACCTCTCCTCAAATTCCATGCTGGGCAAAGTGGCCCAAAGGTACTCCCACTCCACCTTATGAAAACCCACCTGGCCCGGGTGGATCAGACAAGGCATAATCCCTTCCATGCGTGTCGCCAGCGTTCTGATGTAGATTTTGGCATCAGTATTTAGTAGCAATATTGGGCGATATGATTTACAGCTGGCAGGAACTGCTATATTGGCCTTGGAGAAGGAGGGGGGACTGACACTTTTTGAGAGTTCTCTAAAACTCATAAGGTGTGTTTTTTGTTCTTGTGTCTTGTGGATGGCAGACTTATTTTTTTCAATAACTGGGCCTCTCCTCAGAGGCCAACTGAATGATGATATACATGCCCTGTGTCCGTAAGCGACTCATCCGAGTTACACCCCACAATCTTTCTTCCTCTTTCTGGAACTATGTGGCTTCCACCTCCTGGAGCTAGAAGGCTAGTTCCAGTGCTTCAAACCAATCAAAGATGTCTTTCCCCACCTCATAAGGCTGGACTAAGTCATTGGGGATGTGTCACCAAGGCTTGTCTCTGGTGCATTGACCTGAAACAATTCTCTCCCAACTTGAGGTATGTTTACAAGTCTTTCTATGTTTCTCAAGATCTAACTTTAACAACATCACTCAGTCTTTCTGTTTCTGCCTTCCACTGCTTTGCTTCTCTTTAACTAGGGCACCCTCATGTCTTTAGAAGGAGCTTTCCAGCAGCCAGCTCTTCCCAGTTATTGTACCCTGGGTGCAGGCTGAGAGTTTCGACCTAACAGACACTTATGATTTTTTGGACACATCATTCTACTGACCCTTTGGGAAGAATGGCACAAACACTTCTATTTTTGTTCCGAAGACCAATATTTGGACATCTCTGAGCCTTTTTTTAAGATTCATGTTCCAATTACTTATTGAGGTACAATGAGAGGAGGCTTTTTTGTAGAATTGTCAGAATCCGTTTTTTGACCAGACTCTACAACACATTTATTGTGTTCCTTGTAGTATACAGAATCTATAGGTTTTTGATCAGACTCTGTATCATTTATATTGTGTTCCTATTAGCACAACAACGCTGAACCTGACCTGATGATGGACCTTGAGTCCGAAATGCATTGGCTATGGTTTCTGCTGCCTCAACTATGAGAATAATAGAATCACACTAATAAAGGACACACAAGACGAAGAGGCTGTTTATGTATGTTTTTGGATAATTATTTTTGCATATGTTATGAAGAAGAGGGTTTTGATTATGTAGTAGTTTTCATTACAAATTGGTGTTCATAGTTCGATGTTGCTTTCATCAGATTATGTTGTGTTATGGTTTGTCCTGATAGTGCTTTGTCAGTTGTAATGGGAGACACCTTAAAATACTCATTGTTTATTAACCAGCATTACTGTTGTGCTGCCCACATACTGTGCTCATCTCCCCGACCCTCTTAGAATGGGTATCTGGCTTGCGGGCTCAAAGCCACTACTCACCCCCAGGGTGTCCTTGACCACCATTGCTTCCTCAAAAACATGGAAGCTTTTTCTTCATTTCTGGTGTGCCTACCTTACTGCCACAGAGGAGTCCCCTGTCCTTTCCTTACACAGATCGTAAAGGGTGCTGGATATTAAGCCATTTGTGAAATCCATGTTCAGTTCCATTGAACAATATAAATTAATGAGCAGTGCTTGTAACGTTGCCTGTACAGTCTTTTATTTTGTCTGTCTATGCTATCTGTACCCAATCAAACCACTGGCCGCCATTGTGATGAAATTACTACTTTTCTGCAGGTCACAGTGCTGAGTAGTGAATTAAACTCTTACTGAGCCCCACACTACTACTAAACCAACAGTGTTGCCAATCGTAAAGATGAAACGGGCACAGCCGGACGGGCATACCTCCTTTCCCTCGTTGAAGTAGCATGGGATTGGGCAGGCTATACTCTTCAAAAGAAATGTGAGCTAGCGCAAAAGCAAACCATACCAAAATGGTATTGTGGTAATAAAAGAATGTCCAACTAAGGGTCTTAAAAAATAATAATATTTACACTAAAAATACACACCACTAATAAAACACGACTGACCTACCCCATGGGGGAAAACACAGAGAATGCAGACTTCGGAGTAAAGGGGCACTCCAAGTTGAAAGACAAGCACAGTCAGGCAAACAGTTTCAGAAGAAGTGTTCTAGTTGATGGCATTGACTTAAAAAGTTAAGTTGTGGGGACGTCCATTTCACTAGGGTCCTTTTTAAGGAAGGAATGTGCACAGATCCATGCCTTTTTCTTGCTTCGCAGGTTTTTTCGGTTTTGAACCGGGAGTCTGGGCACTTTTAGTGCTGAGCCAGGATTTTGTCAGGGAGCGATATAAACGGAATCCAAATGTGTCCTAATGTTTATTTATAGATTATCCCAAATACACAGAGTTACATTTACTTAGGTGTGTTTGTGGTGGGCTGATAAGCCAAAAGTAGCTTGTGGTAGCTGTTGGTGTCAAGCTAACCAGGCTCATCTAGGCTACAACCCTCAAACATTCATCAACATATCAACATTTGTCTTACCTTTTAGGGGAAGTTCACTCTCAAATGTTATTGTTTCAAAAGGTGGGCCATAATCAAAAATATATGTAAAACATATTTTTAGAGAAAGTTCCTATGTAAAATATTCGGGAAATGAGGCTCAAAGTTTTGGCATGGTGGCATCCATTCTATGAAATTAATCAGCCTCCTCTATTCATGTTAAGCTCTGCTCTTGCGGGAATAATCAAGCAAAAGCCCCCTACTGGGAGCTTTTGCTCACTGCTGCCAGAGAGCAGAGCTTAACATGAAGAGAGGAGGTCACCACAGTAATTGCCTTGAGTTTCATTTTACGTTTTCTGTGCTCCTCAAGCCCAGAGAAGTACAGAAAATGTAAAATGAAAGCCACAGCGATTATAAATACTTCGCCGGCCTCCAGCGGAGATCTTATAATTGCTTGGACTTTATTTTCTAGTTTCCCGAGCACGGGAAAAGTAAAGTCGCAGCAATTATGACTACTCAGCCCCGCAAAGTATTCATAATTGCCTGGACTTTCTTTTTAAGTCGCCGGGCCTCCCCCATCTTGGGGGAGCCGGGGAGACTTAAAACAAAAGGTGCAGCAATTATAAATACAACGCTGTTGTATTTATGATTTATGTGCCTTTCTTTTCAAGTCTCCCAGGCTCCCCCGAGTCACGGGAGCCCGAGAGACTCAAAAAGAATGTACCCGCAATTATAAATGCAACATTGTTGTATTTATGGTTGAAGTGGCTTTCGTTTCAAGTCTCCCGAGCTCCCCCAGCTCACCCACTACCAGCACTCACCAGCAGGAAAGGGCAGCAAGGAGCCTAACAGCATTCTCTGCTCTCTGGCTGTAAAAAGCAAAAGCTCCCACTAGGGCGCTTTTGCTTTATTATTGCTGCGAGAGTAGAGCTTAACACAAGCACAGGAGTCTCATTCATTTCACAAAATGGATTCCTCCTAGTCCGTGACATTTTGGACTTTGAGCCTCATTTCCTCAAAATTTTACACTAACTTTCTTGAAAAAATTTTTGTATATACACTTTTTATTATGGCATTTTTTTGAGACAACATTTTTGAGTGAACTCCCCCTTTAAGTTCCAAGCTACATGATAACTGAATGGTACCAGCGTTTATTGCGCCATTTTGGATCTGGTTATTGTTTTCATAGAATGAAACAGGCTTTTGTTGCTAGAATATTACGTAGGTTGAACGTTCAGTGCCGTTTTGTACTGTTATTACAATAGCATTACACAGGTTTACGTTGCATAGACCTATTGATATTTCTCAGTGCAGTACCGTTATCAGACTGATTATCACTCATACAAACAGTTCACAATGAGTTGCCGTTTTGTTTAGTTTTCAATACATCTCCATAAGTACTACAAAAAAGGTCCAAAAATAACAGAAATGTTCACCATTCTGAACAAATTACTTCATATTTTTTAATGTCTGTTATCTTATGAAATGCGTATAAATGAGGGCATTGTCAATACCAAATTCATAATTGTAATTTATAATAGACATAAGCTTTCGTTTTTCGTTCTTCATTCAATAAAGTTTACCATATTATTTAACCATCTTCTTCCTTATGTTGAGCCAGTGTAGGTTCCATATCGCTTATTACTCTTTACTATCTATTTGAACACCTCTTGTATGCTGTTAGACATTATTGCCCTTTTTATATATAGCTAAAAAATTCTTTATCTTGATTTATATTTGTGATTTATCATTTGAATTTGTTGGTTCCAACCAATGAATTCTCTATTTTCATTCACTTCAATCTCAATTAGTTGCAGCTAATTAATAATACAATTGAATTGTATGTTAAATTCATCCCAGAAATGCATTTATCCCATGGTCTTGTGTTTAATCCAATTATGGTACTTCGAAAAAATCACTTACTTCTTGTTGTTGCAGTGTTTTTTCTCCTCTTGGGTAATTTGTTGTTGGTGTTTTTTCTCCTCTTGGGTAATTATCAGTTTTTCTATGTCATCATGTGAATGTTCTGTGATCCAATGTTGTGCAATGGGTTGTCTGGCATGATTTTGATTGCTCTCGAGTGATGAAAAGTATAGTGCAAACATGGAACTCTGCCGGGTCTGTCAATGACACCCACAGCAACTGTCCGTGTAGTTTGACAACATGCCACTTTCAGAGTAACATTCCTCTAAAAAGCCTGCTGGATCCCAAAGTTCTAAGAGCCAGTGGCTTTTGATTGCACGTTTTTAGCATGGCTTCTAATGCCTCAATGTACTGAGTTTTGTGTACTGATGTCTCGGACTGAGTTTCAGTAAAAACAAATCCTTTGAGTTCAGCCCTACAAGACCCTTTGTTCTCTGTGGGAAGGATTTAAGCTTTTCAACTCCCCAAGAGGACAGGATGTACCCCTGTGGGTTATGGAGGGCACTAGTGCTTCAATGGAAATTCTTGCCAGGACAATATAGAGATAAAAAGTGTGATAATCACAGTAGTCTCTTAGATGTAAGGCAGACCGGGTAGAGAGACAAGTAGTATTCCAGAAGGTACATTTCCTTACCTTCCTGTAGCCCGTGCCCACTTCCTGCAGATGAAGCACTGTGGGACTGACACCAGCTGGCAAAGAATCTTGTCACAGCAGCCAAATTGAACCCTTGGAATTGAATGCTTGGAATGGGTCAGTCCACTGACAAAACAACTTTATAAGTTGGCCTTGCTTTGTCAAGGTGGGGGGCAGCGGGGACCACTCTCAGCTGGGGGGTGGGTGGCCTACCAGGGAGCTATCCAGAACTAGTCAAACCCCTGCGGTGGAAGCAGACATGGCCCCAATTCATGCCCCTCCCTTGTAGTGGTCTTTTATAGCACTGTCTACCACTATTGTTGGCATTGCCGCGTTTGGCTCTTTAAGAAAATAGGGGATTGGGGATCATTAGTGGGACAGTGGCAAAGGTATATGCAAAGCCTGTGGTGTTGATGGGTGCGCCTTGGAAGTATTCGGTTCCTGGGTACCAATCTGCTTTCTTTGTGTTTGGCGGAGAAAACATGGGAGTATGTTATCCACAGGGAAGAGTCCAAGATCTAAAGACTACAAGGCTTTCGATCTGATAGTCTCTTATGTAGGAGAGTCCCAACAGGGCAAAAGAGGAGTGCTAAATCATGGCTCAGTTAGTGTTGATGCGCTAACAGCTAGGCCTGTGCTGGCCTTCTGTTTGGAGTTTGTGTGTGTGTAGCTTTTGGTTGATCTTAGAGTGTAAGCGATTAGACCGGGGAACTGGGGAGTAGGTCTTACAAGGTAAAACAACCTGAAACCCTGCACTCCCACCACTGTCCGCTTGCATACAGGTCCCATTACATTAGCTCACTCTGCCCCTGTCCCTTTCTCTTTCTCTCCCCTTCTCTCTTTCTCTTTTCTCTCTCTTATTGATACATTGTATCCCATGTGCAACTAAATAAGCATGTTCGAGTTGGCAGATAAGGGGCACTCTGTAAACTCCTTTCAATTTCCACAGACTACAGCAAAGAGCATATGGTTCAGAGAAAGAGCTACTTGAAATTGGAGGTCGCAGTTACCCATTTTGACTTGCTTAGCATGTTGGTCGTCAGGTTGAGAGATGCCTCAAAGCTCATTCTACTATGCTCTGGTGCAGTGCTCAATGGCCTACTGGGAATTCTGCTCGTCATTGCAAGGCCTGTCTTGAGCAGGACAAGAAGGAATTTGTCAGGTATTGGTAGTTTGGTGCCCGAAGCCCTAATAATTTTTCCCCCTGCGGTCTCCCTCAAGCCCCAAACTACATCTGCTGAAATTTACAGCACGAGCTATGTAGTGGCTCCCAGCACATTCATACCTCCCCTGCGCATCTATGATGGCGGTGGGGCACCAAAGTCCCTCCATGCAGAGGTGGCATTTTAACTTTCTTCACCTGTGATTATTGCTTGCTTTACACAGTCTGGTGGCACAAACATATTTAAATACAAGCCATGCTTGGTTGTTGCATGATGGCTGTTAAGGAAACACAACTGTGAAGCCACATAAGTGATAAAACACCAGTGTGAAATCTTTGAACTATGACAAGACTGATATTTATTGGTGTCTAGTTTGTCTCCACAGCTTCCCTGTGGAACAACATCCAGGATGCTGCCCCTGTGTTTCTTCAGCAAGAAGGGTCACATCCCTGCCCAGGGCATAGAAACGCCCCCCATGAGTTATTTTGGGAACTTTGCTTGAGAGGCAGCACTAGCATACAAATAAAACAGAATCACACGAGGGTGCTGATCACAGAAACGCCTTTCAAGTTATGAGTCATAGGAAGGGAACAGGGTTAGAGTAGTCGAGAAGGAAGGAATGGAGAAGGGTTCAACCATCTTGCTTTCTGTTAGGGTTCTCTTCCCTTTCCTGTTCCCTCCATTTGCTGCAAGCAAGGTACTCTGGCTGTGATGTCATAACGCAAAGGGTACTTGTACAACACATGGATTTGATTCCTCACAGCACGCTTGCTCTGGACCAATACCCTTTGGCAGTTTGCCTTTAAAAGGAGAGAAACAGCCCCTTACTGTTTGACTCGTCTTTGGACCACCTGAATAAGAATACACTTTGACCTCTGCTTAGTGCAGTCAATTCCAAACTTCTCTGACATAGAGGTGAAGACAGAAGGCCTCCAAGGCAGAGGTGAGCTCTGCGCACCCCCCACCTTCCCTAGGGAACAGTGGAGGTGACTGCTGTTGAACCAAGGTCTCACTGTTGCTGCACTGGGTCCAGAACTCTGTCGCTAAAGGTGATGCAACTCCTGTAGGTGCCAGCCAAGCTCTACAGAGTGGGCGTGCAGTAGAAGAACTCCTCTTGTAATAGATCCCTTGGATTGGAACTCTCAGCAAACGGAGGTCCAAAAGCTGCTGGAGTTCTAAGCAAGAAGCAAAATACAATTCCATAAAATGTGATACAAAATTAATAAAATGTATAAAATCACTGTTAAAATGGATAATGAAAATACAGTTCAGTTGTGAAGACTCAAACCCTCCGTTTTCAAACCTTACAGTTGGAGTTCTGTTTCACCACCTTGAGCCGTCTTTTCATCACTTTGATTGTGCTTGATGCCTTTCAAGCCAACACCTGACCTGTGTTGCTGCTTTTGGCTGCTTTTAGCTCTACACAAACTTTGATCTGCTTACCTGCAACTTAAAGCCATCTCGCAACAGTGCAATTCACTGCTGCCTCGACTCCAGGGGCTGCCTCACCACTGTAGGAGCATTCGACTCGCCACTTCCCCAGCAGCCCATTGACCCATTAGAACCATGCCCAGACCTGACTGGACCATGTGGAAGCCATTGTGTGACACGTCGGCTTGACGAGCGAAGCATTTTGACCCGACTGTCAACTCAAACCTGTTAGAACCCATCGACTCGAAGCGATTCTGTCCACACAGAGCCACAACGTACCACTGGATCAATGTGACGTTCTGCGTCTCGACACCGGCTCGATTACAGGAAAGCACATAGAAGACTGGCTTGATGCTGTTGAGCCCTAAAGACAAATAAATAAGGTACTGTGAAGAGGCCCTGTCCCCCTAGTCCACTTTGGGACCATAGTGGCTTTTAAGGCCCCCTTCTCTGCCTTTTTGTTTTGCTTAGACATGCTTGAACATTAACATTGTGCCTTTAAGTGCCTAAACACCCCTTATCACCCACCTGGAGAACAATTTTACAGCAGTCTGCATTTTCTGTGATATTTTTTATATTTCTAGTGTTTTTCAGTTAGTTGGTTGCGTTTTATGATTCAATTAAAAGTGTACATGTTATAAAACCTTGATTAGGCATTGTTGGAACAATTGTATTTAAGTTGTTTGGATTGCTACTGTTTGCCACGGTTATCAGCTCCCACCTCTCATGCCCTGTCCTTGACCTGCTCTATTACAAAAGGCAAAGGAGGTATATCTTGGGGCTGTGCCTGTTCCAACATTATGACTGGGATTACTGCTGAATATTGTAGTAGTAGTGTGGGACTGAGTAGGCAGATTTAGCCACTTCCCATTCCTGTGCTTCTGCAGAGCAGAAGTTATTTAGTCAAAGGCGTGTTCAGGCATGTAAACATATATTTTTTTAAAATTTGTAAAACATAGATATTGTTGCAATACATTTTCCATTCCAGTATTTAGTATAAATAAGCAGACTTCTATATCAAATGGGCCGTCATGAAATTCGATGGCAGAATAGTGGAACCTCTCTTTGGGGCATTTACTGCTGATGCTTCTTGGCTGACCACAGCAGCACAGCAGTACAGGTGGCAACAGGTTTCAGACAGCTTTTCTGTTAGTCCTTGTTGGTTGTTCGGTATTATTTACATAATTTTAGGGAGTAAAATAGACATGCAGGAGGTCATATGGCGGGCCGGGCGCCCCCCTGTTTGTCCGGTTTCTATTTTTCTTACGTTCAGGGGATGTGGGAAACTGACCCACAGCAGCATGGTTTCCCACAAGGATTCTCTGGATCACTGAGTGGTAACTGTAGCCAGGCAGTCAAGAGAAACTCTTAGGATGTCAAGGAATCCATAAGGAGTGCAAGACAAACCGGATTTATTACATGCAAATACAGCCGGGAAGAGTCAGTCTGCTCCATAGAACTGAAAATGCCCTTGGCAAGCCCCTCTCAGTTTACAGTTTCTATAGACTAAAACTACAAAACATTTGTTACAAATATCAAGTACATATTAATCCCACATCCCCCATTGGCTAGCCGCTATACAAAATCAAAACACAAACCCATTGGTCAGTAACTTCCCCATGACCATTTGAATGCCTCCCCCTACGGATGACCTAATTGTGTTGTCAGCAAAAAATACTCTGGTTTGATTGTACAATATCATTGATATTACTATTGCCACAATGGCCTTGTCCCATTTGCCAGGGCAACTTCATGATGTTGTGAGAAACCTGAAGGTGTCTCATCCGCTGGTCCCTGGTCATCTGCCGTCCAGGTGGCCAGGACAGTGCCATCGTAATTGGGTCCAGTTCCTGGGGGTGGACCAGTGGGGAAGAATCACCTGGGCAAGGGATCTTTAGAGAGTGGAAGCGGGACACTGAGGTTTGAGACACAGTATCCCCTTTCCTGTAATAGCTTTGCCCTAACCTACATGGTAGGATATTTAGAAGTTCTACCCCCCCACCCTTTTCCCGCACAAACACTTTCTTACAAGGTAACAGACAACGGACTAACACCAGAGCTGTTTACCTGACATGTCACAATACACGGGTCAGGCAGAGCCAGGCAATTGACAATAACCACGCACACCTGACGCCCTTTTTCCTTCCCGACAGGGATAAAAGGCAGAGCACGAAAACACACTACGAGCAAGGCCAAATGCACAAGGAGACAACTCACCAAACTTGCAGCTCAAACTGAGGAGAAAGGCAGTGAGACCTGGAATGACGACGATGGGTGAATTGCCTTTGCCCTTTTTAACTCAGACCCACAAAGCCTCTGAAAGGGAACTCATAAGACCGGGAGTTACAGCTGGCGTGCGGAGCAGCAGATGTAAATGGTACACGGGGGCCTCCCGCATCGATAACACAGGCAGAGAGGAAAGCTGGCTACCGTGGTACTATCCTTGACTCCAGAGCTCAAAGAAACCAAACGGTTCAGCACATCCGGTGGGTCGGAGGAAACTGATAGCGAACTGAACTCTGAGCCAAGGTTACAAGTAGCAACATTTTGAACCAAGGAAAAGTGAAGATACAAATTATTTTTCTTGCAAATTATTGTGTGTGTGTGTGTTTGAACTTTAAAGAAACTACAAGAACCAGAAGGCCCTAGGAAAGAGTGGCATGGGGCGTCCGAGTGGTCCTACAAGGGTTACGTCAAATCTCTTGTACAATCGATTCTCTGACGTGTTGCCAGAGGAAATCTAGGGGAAGGGAACCCCGCTTTCCGATAAGATTGTGAATTGTGAAACAAGGCAAGTGTGAACCCGACATAGGGATGCCAAAAGTAAGCTAAGAGAAAGAAAACCCAGCTTTCTTAGGATCATGAGCAATACATGAACTGGATTAGAAATGTATGAACTGTGTTAAAGAAAGGCCGTAGTGAACCGACGGAGGGAGGGCTGAACTGTGAGGAGGATCGGAGACCGACGGAGGTAGATCTTGAGGCGAAGAACAATCGGCCACGGTGCAAGATCACAGAGAACGTTTGGTTTGTAATTGTCCAGAGTTTCCTAAGTGAGCACCCATGTGGTGCTGGACTCCTCTGTTGCTGGTTTCCCCCTTTCCTCATCAATAGTTCTTTGAACAGTTCAATTAGCAGTTTTCTACTTTTCTTTTAAAACAGTTTGGTTTCTTATCGACTCTCCCCGTGACTCACTGGCTGTTATGAACCGCTCGGCTTTCTTTCCTGTTGAAGTCAAGGTTGGTACCACAGAGACGAGCGTCTCTCCCCGGCTTGGTTATCAGCGGAGGAGAGTCTCAAGTACCATTGACATCTGCTGCAACTCATGCTGGCTATTGTTCAGTCGTACGATTCTTTCTGCGGGGGCTTCAAAGGCCTTGGTCGGAAAAGGGCAAGGTCACTTCTGTCCTCGTCACCCTCTCTGTATGTGCCATCTTTCATCTCCTCTTGAACTGATGTGCTGAGTTAGCTTCCTGGACGTGCGGTCTGCCTTGCTCATCTTGTGCTCCTGTGCTCCACCTTTTATCCCTGTGGGGTAGGGAAAAGGGCCGTCAGGTGTGTGCAGTTTTGGTCAATTGCCTCACTTTGCCTGACCCTTGGTTTGGTACGTGTCAGGTAAACAGTTTTATAAGGCTGTTGTCTTTCACAGCGTAAGGAAGTGTTTGTGTTGGAAAAGAAGGCTGGTAGAATTTCTGAGTATGCTACGGGGTAGGATGGAGGAAAGGTGTTGTACGGAATTCTAGCCCTCATTCCAGGGCTTTGGGTAAATTTGGAAGACTGAGATTGGTTTGGGTTGTGAAATGAACAAACATGACCAGAGTTTTTAGCGTGACTTGAACAGGGGCGATTGTGGGAATGGTAGTGTGTTGTTAATACAGTATACTGAGGTTTCGGGAAAGAATAATCGGATGCATGTGAAGAAGAATGTTTAGGGGTATTCAGGTGAAAAAAGGGAAAACCGGGATTCTGGGAGATGTTGTTTTCTAATCTAATGGGGGTTGTGCTCCTACGGATTTACCAGATGCGGAGGAGTTGGTAGATTTTGATAAAGGAGATATTTCACGAGGAAGGGAGGTTGATTTGGAGTAGCCCATAACTCCGATATTTCGTCTTCCTCCCCAGTGCAATACTGTGTCTCACCTGGGGCATTCCCCCGAACATAACCACAGGCTCCCCTACCCATGTGATACTCCCTCGCTCGTCCACCCCTAGGGTTGGGATCTGAGAGCTCCAGCCCTTCCCTGCTCAACTGAATAAGGGATTCTCGAGGTCTGCTTGGGAGAATACCCTCAGGTTTCTTAAACCACCCATGCCAAAGTACTATTTTGTTTGGTTCCAGAAGATACTCCCAGAGGCCCGTAAACAGATTTTGTTTGTTTTATTTACCGAGCGCACTGAACCCAGAGGTATCTGGGCGCATTACATAGTTACCTAGGTTACATGGCGAGAAGACAGCAAAAAAACAAAGGCCAATATTTACAATAAGTTACAGGTATTTACAACTGTTACTTACATATATCTACAAGGAGGTCAGGCTTGTATATTCATAATACATCCAAAGATAGGTGGTTGAAGAAGTAAACCAAATACTACACGCTAATATCGTCAAACCCTTGTCGAGTCCATGGTCCTCCCCTATTGTGTTGGTCAATAAACCTGACCGTACCTGCAGGTTCTGTATAGATTTCCATCAAGTGAACGCAGTATGAGATTTCGATGCCTATCACATGCCATGCACCTAATTGATAAACTTGGAGCAGCCGCCTTTCTATCCACCCTAGACTTAACAAAAGGGTACTGGCAGGTACCAGTGTATGGGCCAGATAAAGAAAAGACAGCATTTTCAACACCCTTAGAACTATTTCAATTTAAAGTCCTCCCTTTTGGCTTACACAGCGCATCAGCCACTTTCCAACGTCTAATGGATAAAATCCTACGCCCCTGTTAGGAAAGATTTCATATTTGAATGTATTTCCCTCCATGTGTCAACCCCCAAACTTTTTGCTGCTGTTTTACACCCTGAACCCAACTTTGCCAGAGAAACACAGCCCTCAGCTGCACTCCTCTGGGCGTTCGCTCACTTTTGATGGGGAAACTGGCATGCCCTTAAGACAGTCAGTACTGGGAGACTTTGTTTCCCTTAGTCCTTTCCTCATTTTGTAGCTTTTTGAGCAACATGTAACAAGTGTACAATGTAAATTACCTTACAGTACACTTGGGTCTCTAGTCTTTCCAAAGGCCCTAGAAACTCTCGCTGGACTTTTTATGAACTGTGCAGATGTGTCAGGGACAGGACTGCTGGCAGCTATCGTTTTCTTATATTTTTAACCCTTTCTTGCCATGTTAACCGCACTTACCGCGTTTGGCACGAATAGGTGGCCTGGCTCCAAAATGGCCATGCCACAAGGTTTTGTCCTGTCCTTTGGCCATCTTGCCCCTTCACCTTCCCCAGGTCAAGTCGACCCAGGTCAGTCCTTATTTGGTCATGCACTTTCCCGTGAAACCCAATGCTTTTGCAGGCTTCTGCATGCCATGTGTGTGTGTCCCTCCAGAATGTGGGCTGGGATGTCTGTTTCCAATACACATCCTGGGTGCCAGAGAGTCTGGAGTGTCCTGAATGCCTGGGACCACTGTGGTCCGTGATTGGTCCACGTATGGAGTGAGTGTTTGTGAGCAGATATCCCATTGGGTCCTCTCCGTTTTAGCGCAAAGGGAATTTCGGATAAGAAGAGGCTGAAAAGACCACAACCATGTCGATCTCCTGAGTTCACACGAACAAAGGCTAAGCAGCCAAGTATACTGCAACAAAAAGCTGAGTTGAGGAACCGCTGGTGACCCGCTGGAAGGTTTGGCACCCTGACCCCGCTGTTGTCCTGTGACACCCCTCTGCCTCTGATCGACCTAGAAGGTCTGCAAAGATGCTTCGACCCATTGGAATAGTGGGATCAACTATTCTCGGCACCTTCATCAAACCCTGCAAGTAAGCCTCTTCGGAAGTGTCCCTGGGCCAACCAGTGGGCTGACCAGCTTACACGGGACGTTTGCTCTGTTACTGCCGCTGTTTCGAGGAAGCCCTCGAAACTTGGTATTCTGCTTGCTCTGTGTCCACGGCACCCTCACACCGAATGTCGTACACTTGGCATTCCCAGGTTTGAAGTGAGACGAGTGCGCCCGGACCGGAGTAAACACGGTAAACGACCTGTGCAAGTTTGCTGCATTTGTGACCCCCTTGACCGTGAAGCCTGCTGCAGTGGAATTGGGCTGATTCCTCCACTCGGAGCATAGAAATCGCCACTGTACCGTTTGGAAATCCTTGCTGTATCTCAGAAACTACACAGTGTTGAGACGTCCTGATTGTCGCATTTCGAACCTGCCAGCGAAGTGGACTGTATTGGCGAAGTGTGGGTCTGCCTGCGTCGGGGACCAGTGAGTAGTCCTTACCCCAACCGGTGGCCTTAGCGCAGGAGCCCATTTTTACGCATGAAGTGGCCCTTGAGGGCCCCTTTCCTTTCCACAGCTATTGCAAAATAGCGACTCCTTCCTGCACTCTCAAACTGTCTCTGCCCTCAAGTGGAGGTCCTGCTTGAATAGTGGGAACTTGTTCTTCATCGCCTCATCCACCTTCTTGAGATGCTAGAGACCCTTGAAGAGACCCTATTTTGTACATTGGCACAAGCGTGTGCATGTACTATTGAGCATAATGCCCCTCTCTTCGTAAGGCTTGGACTGCCTCTTAGTTAGGTGTATTCTTGATGTCGAACTGGGTCTAAAGATTATTTGCACTGCCTGTTTTCCTCCCCATTTAGATGGTCTACATATTTCGTGCTTTTAACCCTTTAGATCCTCTTGGTCTTGTATATATATGTTGTGTTGATTGTGATGTGTTGGTTTAATCTAGTGTTACTGTGATCCTTTGCTATGGTATATGTTACAAAGGTCTTGTAATAAATGTGTCTATATTTTTAATATAATGTCTGGAGTAATTTGTAAGTGTCCTTGCTTTGTGTGCTCATTGAGGTCTTTCAGTCACCCTGACCCCTCTTGAGACTTAGTCTTGACTGCCTGCCATAGCTACCCTGATTGGTCTGGCTTGTCCAGAGTTTACCCTGTTCCAAGAAACTAGGTTGGCCTTCTGAATCTCTGCCCCTCCAGGTCAGAGTTCAGAAATCCTTCTTAACAAATTGGTGGCAGCGGTGGGATAGGGCTGAAGGTATCCAGTGTTGCACACTAGTGAAGGCATTTCAAGTTATTTCTACCAGGACACACAGTGAATTGTTGTAGTATAACTTTTAAAAGGCCATAATCCTATCTAACAGTATGGAAACAAGTACCTTGTTAACTTTAAATGCTTCTAAATCCGACACATTAAGAAAGATGCGTTCTGAGAGAAGTGTCTCCTCTCAAGGCACAAAAGTAGAAATGATCCAGAGAATCATGGACTGGCAAGAAGCTCAGCTTATAGCTATAGCTTCCGAGGACAGTCCAGAAGGAGGTGGGGCTGCTCTCACTGGTACAACTGATGGTTCTGCTGCTGCACTGATCCACAGCAACCATGAGGACATGGAGGATGTAATGTCGAATGTTTCCTCTGCCAGTGCTGATGGGGAGCACTTGAATTCAAGAAACAAGAACTGCTGTTTAGGCAGAAGGAGCTTGAGTTCAATATGGCCAAACTAAAGATAGAGCAGGCAGTAAAAAAGGAAAGACAGGGATCACCAGTTGGAACTGGCCAAGCTTCAAATTGCCAATGGAACCATGGGTTCTGGACTTGGTTCTGGGGCCTCCTCCCCATCCAAGGTTTCCAAAAGATCTGCTCAGTGTGTATGAGGAAAAGAATGACACTATGGATTGGCTGAGTACATTTGAGTATGCATGTGAAGTTCAACAAGTTGACAATGCTGATAAAACTGCCTGGTTACTTAGAAGACTGCCCCATTCTGGCTGCAGTGCCATTATGGAAATGTCAAAAGCTGAGGGAGCAGATTTTGCAATGTTGAAGCAGACTCTCATCTTAAAGTTTGGAAAGACTCCTGCCCAATACTTAAAAAGATTCAGAGAGTACAAGAAGAAAGAAGGTGGTACTTGGGTATTTTATGTAACTGAATCCTTAAAAAACTTGACTGGCTGGGTTGAAGGTTATAAGGTTTCTACCTTTTGAAGGCATGATAAGTCTTGTTATGCTGGAACATATTTTTGCATCTTCTTCCCCTGAGCTTAAGCAGCATTTGGCAGATTCAAAGGAGATAGATCCTAAGAAGCTAGCCATTGCAGCAGATTTGTTCTTGTCCCCTCGAGTGTCCTATAAGGACAAGACTCATCCTGGTAAGCAGGAGGAAAGGAAGAAGTTCAAAGATGAGGAGGGTGGGGAAACTTTTAAATCTTCCTCCCAAAAGGGCCACAAAAAGAAAAATAAGGGGAAGGCACAAGAGAACTTGCAGGGTAGTGGAGGTCAGCCTCCAAAACAGAACTCTGGTTATAGTAAGCCTCCCTATGTAAACGGACCCAATGGATCTTGTTTTGCTTGTGGAGCAACTGACCACGTGAAGGGGGAATCCCAGATGTAAGGTCAAAACCTTGGGGGTCCACTCTGCTAATCTGGCCTTCTCCTCCTATGAGGAAGAAGAGATTACCGGAGCATCCTCCTCCTCAGACTCCTTCCCCAGTGGGATAGAAGCTGAGTTAGTTTTAGTTCCCTGGGTTCCCGGGAGCCTAAAGTCTCAGAGGCTTATGCTAGGATTCCAGATAACACCAAGCACTACTTTAAAGACAGTTTGCTGATCAATGGAGTAGATACTCCAGCTCTTAGGGATATTGGGCGCAGTCGAACTGTAGTGGATTCTACATTGGTAGACCCAGAGGAAGTTGCCAGAGCTACTCTGATGCCCCTTAAATTGGCTGATGGCCCACCTCTCATGTTCCCAGTAATACCTGTAAATCTTACTATCAATGGTACAGTAGTCAGGATTCCAGTGAGCATACAGAGGAGTGTCCCAGGAAAGGTCTTGTTGGGAAATGATCTCGGAGCTTTAGGGCTTGTGGGAGACACTGCTGACAGACCCTGCACAAGGTCTCAAACAAGGGCAGCACTGGCCAAGACCAATGCCCTGCCCCAGCCAAAGGGAAAACCGAAGGCTAAAGGAGTCAGAAAATCAAAAAGAGGGAAAGAAAATATTCCCCCTAACTCGCCTACCAATGAGGTGGAGGTAGTTGGTCAATCACCAGGACCTGATGAGGAGGCGGCGATGCCTGAAGTAATGGACCCCAATGACCATCCTGAACTAAAATATTTGTTAGTGGAAGGTGTTCCTGGCAGGGAAGAATTCAGTAAAGGCCAACGTGAGTGCTCATCTCTGCAAGGCCTAAGGAGACAGGCCTGCTCCCAGCTTGAGGGTGAACCTCCTGGGAAGCATCGGATTTATTGGGAAGGTGGGCTCCTGTACAGTGAGCCTACAGAGTCTACAGAAGGAGACCATAGGAGGTTGGTGGTTCCCCTTGTTGTATGACCCTTCCTCCTGCAGCTGGCGCATGAAGTGCCCCTTGCAAGCAAAGGTTATCCATGCACTTCTACTCGCCCAAGATGGGAGTGCAAGTAGAAAGTCACTGCAGGAGTTGTGCCTTCCGCCAGTTATTAGGTAAGAGTGGCTCAACAATCCAGGCTCCATTGGTACCACTCCCAGTTGTGGGGGTACCATTTGAGAGGGTAGGGATCGACATTGTTGGTCCCCTTGACCCCCAAACATCCTCAGGCAATAGGTTTATCCTGGTGCTGGTCGACCATGCCGCCAGGTAACCTGAGGCCATCCCATTAAAAACTGTGACTGCTAAGTCAGTTGCAAAAGCCTTACTTGGCATCTTTACTAGGGTTGGCTTCCCTAAAGAAGTTGTGTATGACAGAGGCAGCAACTTTATGTCAAAGTATATGCAAGCTATGTGGAATGAATGTGGGGTCACCTATAAGTGTTCTTCCGCATACCACCCCCAGACCAATGGTCTGGTGGAAAGGTTTAACAGGACCTTGAAAAGTATGAATGGGGCTCTGGAAGAACGTCAAAGAAGAAAATTGGATCTTCTTTTACCATGCTTACTGTTTGCCTACAGAGAGGTACCACAAGAGGGTGTTGGCTTCAGCCCCTTTGAACTTCTGTTTGGTCACCCTTTCAGGGGACCCTTACCATAGTCAAGGAGGGATGGGAGATGCCCACTCCCCCCATCACTACCAACGTAGTAGACTATGTGCTTGGGCTCAGAAAGAGGATGGTACTCCTGATGGGTCTGGCTAGCGACAAGTTGAAGGCAGGACAGGCTTTGGTGAAACATTGGTATGGCCAGAAGGCTTGCCTCATCAACTTCACACCTGGTCAGAAAGTCCTGATCATGAATCCCATAAGGCCTAGAGCTTTACAGGATAAATGGTCAGGCCCTTACACAGTAGTGGAGTCACTGGGTGAGGTCAACTATTAGTGGACCTTGGAAGGCCTGGACAGGCTCCAAAAGTGTTCCATGTAAATAGGCTGAAGGCTTTCATCCTAAGAGTTGAAATCGCAGCACTGTTATTGGCTTCAGATATTGAGGAAGAGGAGTCTAAACCTCTCCCTGACCTATTCCTGAGCAGTCCTTCAGATAGCTCCATTGAGGGTGTCCGAGTGGCCCCTCACCTGACCTTCTGATCAACAGGCTTGGGGTGATTGAACCCTCTAGTAGTCCTTGGTCCAGCCCTGTGGTTTTGGTTCCAAAAGCAGGTACTTCTGAATTGAAGTTCTGTGTGGATTACAGGGCTCTGAATGCTATCACCAAGACAGATGCACACCCCTTGCCTAGAACAGATGAGCTGGTGGATACTTTGGGTGCCTCCAAGTACCTCAGCACGTTTGACCTCACTGCAGGACAGAGTTCAGCCCGCTGTTGTCCTGTGGGACCCCTCTGCCTCTGATCGTCCAAGGTCTGCGAAGACCCTTCGAGCCATTGGAATAGTGGGATCAACTATTCTCGGCACCTTCATCAAACACTGCAAGTAAGCCTCTTCGGAAGTGTCCATGGGCCAACCAGTGGGCTGACCAGCTTACACGGGACGTTTGGTCTGTTACCGCCGCTGTTTCGAGGAAGCCCATGAAACTTGGTATACTGCTTGCTCTGTGTCCACGGCACCCTCACACCGAATGTCGTACACTTGGCATTCTCAGGTTTGAAGTGAGACGAGTGCGCCCGGACCGGAGTAAACGTGGTTACCGTGTTGCCCTGCTACGGCAACAACCTGTGCAAGTTCGCTCCATTTGTGACCCCCTTGACCCTGAAGCCTGCTGCAGTGGAATTGGGCTGATTCCTCCACTTGGAGCGGAGAAATCGCCACTGTCCCGTTTGGGACTCCTTGCTGTATCTCGGAAACTACACAGTGTCGAGACGTCCCGATTGTCGCATTTGAACCTGCCAGCGAAGTGGACTGTACCGGCGAAGTGTGGGTCTGCCTGCGTCAGGGACCAGTGAGTAGTCCTTACCCCAACCGGTGGCCACTAACGCAGGAGCCCATTTTTACGCATGAAGTGGCCCCCGGGGGTCCTTTCCTTTCCGCAGCTATTGCAAAATAGCGACTCCATCCCACACTCTCAAACTATCTCTGCCCTCAAGTGGAAGTCCTGCTTGAATAGTGGTAACTTGTTCTTCATTGCCTCATCCACCTTCCTGAGCTGCTTGAGACCCTTGAAGAGACCCTATTTTTTCCATTGGCACAAGCGCGTGCATGTACTATTGAGCATAAGGCTCCTCACTTCGTGGGGCTTGGACTGCCTCTTAGTTAGGTGTATTCTTGATGTCGAACTGGGTCTAAGGATTACTTGCACTGCCTGTTTTCCTCCCCATCTAGGTGGGCTACATATTTCGTGCTTTTAACCCTTTAGACCCCCTTGGTCTTGTATATATATATATATTGTATTGATTGTGATGTGTTGGTTTAATCTAGTGTTACTGCGATTCTTTGCTATGGTCTGTTACAAAGGTCTTGTAATAAATGTGTCTATATTTTTAACATAACACCTGTCTGGAGTAATGTGTAAGTGTCCTTGCTTTGTGTGCTCATTGAGGTCTTTCAGTCACCCTCACCCCTCTTGAGAGTTAGCTTTGACCGCCTGCCATAGCTACCTTGATTGGTCTGGCTTATCCAGAGGTTACCCTGTTCCAAGAAACTAGGTTGGCCTTCTGAACCTCTGTCCCTCTAGGTCAGAGTTCAGAAATCCTTCTCAACAGCCCCTATTCCGACTTCTTTGGAACTTACATTGACGATATCGTCATCTATAGTAAAAGCTGGGAAGACCACATATTCCACCTCCATAGTATTCTGAGAGTCCTCAGACAATCCGGCCTAACTGCTAATCCAACTAAATGCAGATTGGCACAATCGGCTGTAAAATATCTGGAGGTTTTTGTAGGGAATGGGAGCGTACAGCCCCAACATGAGAACGTGAGAGCTGTCCTAGATACACCTGCACCCAAAACTAAAAGGGTTTTGAGAGCCTTCCTAGGGTTAATAGGATATTATCGTAGGTTCATCCCTAATTTTTTAGACAAAATACCAAGGCTGACCAATAAACTTAAGAACGCTGAACCACAGAAACTTCATTGGTCTGAAGAGGATGATATGTTATAACACATTAAAGAAAACTCTGTGCCTAAACCGAATCCTGACGGTAGTAGACTTCTGCAAAGATTTTATATATCAGAGACAGACGCCTCCCTTACTGTGTTAGGAGAAGTCCTATGTCAAGTCTGCAACGGATTAGAATATCCCATTCTCTTTACGAGCGCAAACTCTTCCCACGTGAATAAAACGACTCCATGCTGGAATTAGAGGCCCTGGCCATCAAGTGTGCCATTATCCACCCTGAGATACTACCTCTTAGGAAGAAAGTTTAAATGAGTCAGCGATCATTCTCACCTAGTTTGGATTAGCCAATGCAAAGACTCAAACCCACGTGTCATTCAATGGTTTTTAGACCTGCAGCCGTACTGCTTCATGGTGTAACACCGGAAAGGAAAAGACCAGCGAATGTACATTTCCTGTCCCGGTTCCTCTGTAGTAGATGCGGCTACATCACATGGAGGAGGGGTATGTGAGAAACCTGAAGGTGTCTCACCCGCTGGTCCCCGGAGATCTGTTGTCCAGGTGGCCAGGACATAGCCATCACTATGGGATCCAGTTCCTGGGGGTGGACCAGTGGGGAAGGATCACCTGGGCGAGGGATCTTTGGTGAGTGGGGCACCGAGGGTTGAGACGAGATAGCACCCTTCCTGTAACACCTTTTCCCCCATCCTACCCTGTAGGATATTTAGAAGCTCTACCCATAACCCCCTTTTCCCGCACAAATACTTTCTTACACGGTAACAGCCAACATACTAACACCAGAGCTGTTTACCTGACGTGTATCAATACACAGGTCATGCAAAGTCAGGCAATTGACAATAACCACGCACACCTGACAACCCTTTACCTTAACCACAGGGATAAAAGGCGGAGCACGAAAGCACACTACGAGCAAGGCCGAACGCATGAGGAGACAGCTACACCAAACTGGCAGTTCAAACAGGAGAAAGGCATGAGACCTGGAAGGACGACGAAGGGGGAATTGCCCTTGCCAACTCAGACCCGCAAAGCCTCCGAAATGGAACTCATAAGACCGGGAGTTAAAGCTGGCATGCGGAGCAGCAGATGTCAATGGTACATGGGGGCCTCCCGCATCAATTACACAGATGGAGAGGCAATCCGGCTACCCTGGTACTATCCCTGACTCCAGAGAACAAAGAAGCCCACGGGTTCAGCACAGCCAGTTAGTTGGAGGAAACCGATAGAAAACTTAACTTTGTTGAGCCCAAGGTTGTAAGTAGCAACATTTTGACGCAAGTAAAAGTGAAGATATAATAATTTGCAAGAGAAAGAACTTGTGTGTGTGTTTGAACTTTAAAAAAAGCCCAGTTGAGGTCCAGGTGTAGAGGGGTCTAGCGCCATGTGGGCGCTCATTTGAAAGACTATGAGCTGGACCTGTTTTGAAACTACAAGAACCAGAAGGCCATCGAAAAGAGTGGCGTGAGTCCAAGTTGTCCTACAAGAGTTAAATTGAATCCCTTGTACAATCAAAAGTTTTTGACCCGTTGCCAGAGGAAAGATTGGGAAAGGGAACCCTGCTTTCCGATAAGATTGTGAACTGTGAAACAAGGCAAGTTTGAACCCGACGTAGGTATGCCAAAAGAAAGCTAGGAGAAAGAACACCAGCTTTCTCATGAGCATGAGCAATACATGAACTGTATTAGAAATACATGAACTGTGTTAAAGAAAGGCTGTGGTGAACCTAATGGAGGGAGACCTAAACTGTGAGGAGGATCCGAGACCGACGGAGGGAGATCGTGGGGCGAAGAACGATCGGCCAAGGTGCAAGGTCACAGAGAATGTTTTCTTTGTAATTGCCCATAGTTTCCTAAGTGAGCACCCACGTGGTGCCGGACTCCTCTGTTGCTGGTTTTCCCCCTTTTCTCATCAATAGTTATTTGAACAGTTCAATTAGCCGTTTGCTACTTTTCATTCAGCACAGTTCAGTTTCTTATCGACTCTCCCCTCGACTCACAGGCTGTGATGAACCGCTCGGCTTTCTTCCCTGTTGGAGTCAAGGTTGGTACCACGGAGACAACCGTCTCTCCCCAGCTTGGTCATCAGCAGAGGAGAGTCTTGAGTACCGTTGACATCTGCTGCAACACATGCTGGCTATTGTTCACGGTTGTACGATTCTTTCTGCAGGGTGTTCCCAGGGCTTGGTTGGAAAAGGGCAAGGTCCTTTCTCTCCTTGTCACCTTCTCTGTATGTGCCGTCTTTCTTCTCCTCTTGAACTGCTGTCCAACACTCCACTCCAGAGCTTCTTTAAATCGAATTACCCCCACCACGACCATCAATCGGTTTCCGGAAACCAGAGGCACCAAATCTGCCCTCGTTTTCATAATGGATTAACTCCTCCAGTCTCTAGACAGTGACTGCCCAGCTGGCCTCATTCTTTTGGACCTGTCTTTAGTTTGTGATAATGTTGGCAATGTTGTTCTTCTCGATTCCCCCTTAAACTTCTTTTGCATCAAGAAGACCTAATTCCTCGATGACAGAGAGGTCGGACCTAATCTGGCCCTTTCCTCTCAGAGCTGTAAGGGTGTGGAAGGAGGAGACTGACACACACCTGTGGCATGGCTGTTGCTAAAGACTTTTGTTCAGCAAAATAAAGGAGGAAAAACCCTAGCTATCCCTAACTCTTAAGAGGGGTTTCCCTACCTCAACTTAATACTAAGGATATTGTACCTTCTTCTTCAAAGCGGGCTACCATGCCAGTAGTCTGGAGGGACTATTTTCTGAGGGAATTATTCCCTTCCCCAGGTTGCGGTGCGCTTGAAAAAACACCACACAAAGTTCCTGATTGAAAATTATTAGTTCACAAATAAAGCAAAGTTCCTGCTCAAAACCTTGATGCCAAGAGGATGACTCCACCCCCTACTCCCTCGCCTTGACCTTTCTCAGGCTTCTTGCAATGTTCACCTTCCATTGTCTTTCTCAGGTTTCTCAGAATGCCAAGGGAATGACTCCCTTCCCTTGACTTTTATCACAATGGTACTAAACACAATGGTGGTGGAATGGACCCCTTCCCCTGGCCCTTCTTGGGCCTTTCTTGTTAGTTAAATAAAGGTGGGGGAATGTCTGTCTTCCCCTGGCTATTCTGGCGGCAGTTCAATAGGCAGCCCTGGTGTATTCTCCTGCCAGGGACTGTCTTGGGTCCCAGACCCCTTGAAGGTTTTCTCTTATATCTGGTTCGTAGACCCCTTTTACTTGGTTACTCTCGTTGGGCTCCCAGACCCCTTAGGATTCTTTCTCGGTTCCCAGACCCCTTTTATTTGGCTTCTCTTGTTGGGGTCCCAGACCCTTTGACTGGATTCCAGACCCCTTTGGTTCTCATTCTCTGATGCAGGTCCCAGACCCCTTTACAAAGCTTTCCTTTGCTCCCTTGAGGTCCCTGGGCAGATCCTGCACCTTCTGTGTTGACTCCCGGCTTCACCCCTCGGGCTTCTCTGCATCTTCCGATGTTTCCTCGCTGTTGCTTCTTGTTGGCAAGCTGCCTTACGCCGCTTCCCAGCACTTCCTTGGAGCCAGGCTGTGTGTGTGTCCCTCCTTGGCCATTTGTCGTGGCGCTCTGCCACGCCGGGTCCTCAGCCTCTTCAGACCTTGGCTCTTTGGTCCTCTCAGGAGCAGGTAGGGATGATGTGACTTTCCCGTCACATTCCGATCATCAGATGCAGACTCGGCTTCTTAGGATGCGGGAAAATTCTTCCTCTTGCAGTGTTTCCAAGGAGGGACTTACCGTTTGAATTATCCTTCTTCCCTTTTTATTTCCTGTAGTCGAATACCTTGTTTAAGGTAACTAGACAGTTCATGTTGGCTCCGCGGGGCGCACTCTATTGTTCTGCGCCTCTTCCTTGTTTCAATATGGATGTTCTCATCCTCTATTGTGCCACATGTGCTCTTCTTCATCCCAATTTCTGCATTTGACTCACATAGGAAGACCATACTTTTCCTTGTCCCAGTACTTTTTACGTAGGTCAAATTATCTTGCCTGCAGTAGTACATGGAAGTATGTGGGATTACGGAAGCCAGCACACGGTAGGAGGAGGAGGAATAAGGTGAGGACATGTTTTGGGTATACCTGGTTCTGCCATGATAGTCGTCCCTAGTCCCATAGAGGGGATCCCTTCCCATGAGATCCACCCGCTGAGTATCACCCCCAGGAGCAATTTCGGGTAGGGGGATTACCTTCCTGGCCTCGTGGCAAGGGCCTCCCCCTAGGGGAGAAGGGACGACATCCAAGGATATAATTGCAGTGTCCCCCAGGGTTGATACTCTCCTCTTTGGCTCTTCAACAGTTACCTGCAACTCTTGGCCATGTTGATGGCTTCTTTTTCTTGCATCTTCCAGACCTAAGCAGATGATACAAACATTGCCTGCAATTGAGCTGAAGTCCTGCTCCATCTTGCCTCTCTTGCATCCAGAATTGGATGTCTGCGAACAACCTTTGTCTCAATGTGGGAAAAAACGTCATCTCCTGCATGGGGTCAATTGTCCTGCCCTCTCTGCCATTCAGGCTACCCCTCCATTGTCCCCACAGCCTAGGAACCTTGTGGTCATTTATGACAGATTGTTCCTTCACCCAACAGGTCCTAGAACTGGCTAAGAAACCCCACTACTGTTTACATCTACTCAAAGTAATACTGCCTTTCCTAAATTGTTCCCAGAAAGCTGAAGTAACTAGGTATTGGGTCCTCTCGGATCGATTAGTGCAACAGCTTTTCTTTAGGTATCTCCATGTTTCTCCTGCAGAGTAAGGTGGCTGGTGCTGCTCGTGCTAAAACATAAAGAACACATAATTCCAGCTGTGAAGGTCTTCATTGGTTCCCAGAAGAAGCTAGGATCACATGCAAAATCCTCCGCTTTATTCATGGTGCCTACTTTCAAGATATGCTTCCTCTAGATCTCTGATTGTCTCACAGCTAAAAAGGAGGAAGGTCGGTGGCAGGACTCTGGGTGGTATGTGGGGCAGCCTCTGTAACGAGCACCCTACCTATCTCCGATTGGAAGAGAACTATCCTCCATTTTAGAAACTCCCCCAAGACTTTCCTCTTTAGAAATGCCTTTGAACTATAGATCCTGTGCCAAGTCTTTCCAGGATTGGCCTAGTGTGGTGACTCGGGCCCTTCCTCGTCTACCATTTGATTTAATTTGTATTGCTAACTGTTTCTTTGTAAATTGTTCTACATATTGTTCTCTGCCACATGTTTTTAAAAATTAACTCACATTGCTTATGTTATGTATTGCATATTGTTCTCTGTAAAGCGCTTTGGTTAAAAGCACTATATAAAACTCAATAAATACAAATACAAAATACAAATACTCTGCATTCACAGTACATAGAGCCCTGGCTATGGATCCCCTCATTCAACTCTGAACATTTGTACTGGTTTCTTCTGTGTTTATTTGACCCAGAACGCGCTGGTTCTGTCTGTAATGTGTGCACTTGCTATTCAGTGTTTACTTGTAATGCCTATCCCTGCTTTAACTTTGTCTGACTGCTACAATGGGTTGAAGAGAATATTTCCCTCACCCCTCTTTGCACTTGGGTCACTACAAAGTGATCTGTTCACAGACGGTGCCTTAAAAAACTGATTTAAATAAATAAAATAGGTAAACATTTACAATTAACCCAAAAACCTCTACTGGTGCATTTAGTCCAACACCATTGCTTTTGTTTTGTTCTCGTTAATGACCAGCTTCTTGTGAACGCAGAACTATGGGTACATATACGCACCATAGTTTTCACTCAATTGAAGATACTACCCCAGATGTGAGAAAGGAAGAACCCAAGAATGCATGAATGAAACTCCAAACTCTGCTTCAGAGCTGCAGAGACCTGATCGCTGATGCATCAGAGCTAAAGAGAGAAAGAGGTCAGCAGTTATTTTCACTACCAAATTGGACTACTGCAATGCACTATACATAGGGTCCAATAAACACATACTGCAAAAAATCCAAACCCTGCAGAACAATGCCCTTCTAGCCGCCCTAGGAATCCCAAGAAGAGAGCACATCTCAGACGTCAGAAGACAATCTAACTGGCTATCCACAGCTGACAAAATTAAACTCAAAACGGCATCACTGACTTTCAAAAGTATTAATGACCTAGCCCCCAAATACATAACAGAAAGATTCAAAAGGAGAACTTCTAACAGACCTACCAGAGAAGCATACACCAACCAACTAGCCGTGCCCCCATTTAAGCTGAGCACAGCCGGAGGCACCAGCTTCCCCGTCAAAGCGGCCCAGCTATGGAACTCCCTCCCATCATCCTTAAGGTCTGACCAATCTTATCCACGCTTCAGACTTAATTGCATTAAATGGCTCAAAGAAAATTACCTATAACCGACTAGACTAGGACTACTCACGTCTGACCCACCTGTTAATCTGCAGCCGAACGCATACCTCGCTCATCACCCGTTTAATCCACCTTGCTCCCGAAACTTAATGCATACTGTGCACACACCCCTGTGCACACTCGCCTGCGCATGTAACCACGAATACTAACATCACTCACTGTTGATACACCCTGTAAACTTCCTGAAATGTGTAACTGTAACACGTATACTGTCATCATTTACTGTTAATGCACCCTGTAACCTTCCTGAAATGTTTAACTGTAACATGTAAGCTTAAAGTATCCTTGAACACGTGCCCGGATACCCTTGGGCCTGGCGCGCGCTATAAATAAACAAACAAACAAACTACAGAGCAGAAAACCACAGAGTGCCACCAGCAAAGCTGTACGGTAACTGGCAGTTGAAAGAGACAACCCACTAGACCGCCACAGTCTTAAATGGGGAAAGTTCCCCGAATTTACCGAGGAAGTCCCACTAGCGGGGTCGAAACCACAAACTGTGCAAAGGAGTTTCCAAAGTTGCCATATCTACCAAGCGGCAAGCCGGTACAAAGAAAGTGGGTGGATCTAAGTACCATTTTAAAGCTTTTCTCTGTGCATACATGGCCTGAGAAGAAAAAGAAAGAAGCAGGTCAGTTTGGGGTGAATGGGCAACCAGTACATAGGGAGGGCTACTAAAGCAGCAGACAGGAAACAGGAAGTATAGGCGTATCGGGTGAGGTCAGAGGTGGATGGGGACCAATGCATCAGCAGGAGGAAGGATCGTCCAGAGCAGACCCGAGACACAGAACGTACTGATTGGGACCCCTACTCCCTCCTTCCCACTCTGGTCGACCTCCCTTTGCCCTGCTGCCCTCACCCACTAGTGAGGCATGAAATCTGGGGGTCATCTTCGTCTCCACTCTCTCCTTCTCCTCTCACATCTCTAAAAAGTACCACTACCAGCTGACCTCCTCAGAGGTATACTACCTTTTCTCACTCTTCCCCCAGAGGCTTACCGTCTCCAGAGCCCTGGTCTTCTTTAGACTGGACTACTGCAACAGTCTCTTTCTCAAGCTGCCTACTTCTACTCTCCGACCTCTACAACTCATACAAAACAGAACCGCAAAACGTATCCTTGGCCTCAAGCCCAGGGACTGCATCTCTCTGGTACTGAAATCCCTCCACTGGCTCTCCGTGGCTGCAAGGATCAAATTCAAGACCTTCTGCAGAGACTACAAGGCTTTCTGGGGCTGGGCATCACACTATCTACAGCTTTCTCTCCCTAAATACTCTCCTTCTTGAGTGCTTTGCAAATGTACAATTACAAAGGAGGGATCAGTGGCTTGTGGAGATGAGTGTAGGAGCAGGTAAGGCAAGGCTTACGAGTTATAGTAGTTCTACAGTGTGATTGTGCGTGCGAGACAAGTATGTAGAAAGGGCAGTGTAAGGTGTGAGTGTTAAAGGCTGATGCAGGATGAAAGGAGGGTGACTAAGTAGTGGTGTAGGAGGAGGAGTAGTGTGAGAGGAGCAACAGTGGTAGTGTGGAGGAGTAGTAGTGTGGAAGGGTGCATAGCCGTGTTGGGAGGGTGCGGAGTGGCAGTATGGGAGGCTGCGGAGCAGCAATATGGTGGGCTGCATAGGAGGGTGCAGAGCAGCAGTGTGCGAGGGTGTGGACTAGTAGTGTGGTAGGGGTGTAGTGGGGGATGAGAAGTAGGAGCAGGGGAGGAATAGTAATAATGGAGAAGGAATGGAATTTGGAGGAGAGTTCAGATCATAGAGTGGATGCAGGCGTTAAAAGGAGCTAAGCATCCTTTGAGGAACTAGGCTCGTGGGTAGGAGTTTAGGAAGATGAAGTAGGTGGAGTAGAAGGGTACGGTGAAGTGGGCATGAATGGAAAGTGTTGAATCCTACAAAGCAATTACAAAGCACTACCCCATTCCTATCGGAATACTAACAATTGGTGAGAGTAGGTTAAGTTGGGAAGTCCCGAAGGGATTCAGTGAGACTACATTTAGGTAGCCATCACTATTCGAAGTCAGAGATTAGACAGTCGGGGGGACAACAATTTGTAGCACTAACTGGGTTAAGGACAACTGGGACAAGAAGACAAGGGTTGTGGCAAGTTGAGTGAAAGATTGCCATAGGCCCCACAAATCGCTCAATAAAAACCCTTGAAAGTATTCTGTGCCCTCTTTGACATATGCACAAATGTTGAATTTGGTTATAAAGTGTGAAACTTGAAGGCAAGGTATGAGCATAGCAAAGCAGCTGCTTCATTTGTGGTAAGGCATAAATGCTGCTCCTACGTTTCGCAGGTGGAGATGGGACTATGGCCTTCATGCTTTCAGGCCTTCCTACATCAGTTATAAATAGAGTTTTTACAAGAATTGATGCCCTCCTTGCATGAGTATGACTGGTGAACTGGTGTCGGGTCTTGGTACAGCACAACACTCCAATCTTGCTGCAAACAATACATTTCAAGCAGTACATTCCTTCCTGCGCATGGTCTTGTATATTACCCATGTAATTTGGACTTAAACATGTGTTGTAACATTGACACTGCCATGCTGGATGGTACATGGGTATAAAGAATATTATGGTCCTCCGCTGTTTTAACATTTTAGAAGTATTTAAACATCCATCACCTAATAATAGTACTGTGATGACCAACACTTCAGCTTGCACGTTTTTTGAGCAGGGTCCGTTCTTTGAGGCTAAATAAATGTATGCTTGTAAATGTAAAAGGTAACCAATAAATGCAAAATCCAAAATTATTGGCTTTGCCGATGCTTGTTAAACTACCTATCATGATGAAAAGGCAGCATTCATGAAAAACACCCAGTGACTGCCCTTGTAACGAAATCTATATAAAACCCTTTGAGATGCAAAATTAGGATTAGGATTTTTGTTTCAATCATAACTGCAAGGACTTTATTTTCAATCGAAGGCACATGCATGCTGTTCAGTGAGGAGCGGACAACAAAAACAAGAGTAGCGCATCTGCAGCCAACTGCACAATAAAGAATCACTATAATGGTGAAAAAAATAAAACTATAAAGGCGTGGGTGTGTGTTGTGTCCTGTAGTTTGAATCGGATGGAAGATGGGAAAACGCATAGCGGTGAAGAGCCCCAAACTGATATGTACCGGGTGAAAGAGCAAGTGATTTTGCGACTGGTGAGAGTTAAAAAAGAAAAAATAAAGCACAAAATTATAACGACACTGTAAAAATATCTTTATGTAATGAGTTTTTGTTTCAGGGCACTCTAGGCTGCGAGGTGGCCACGGGGCTTGGTGTTTGTGGTTGCAGCAGTGGAATCTTAAAGGATTCAATAAATATCTCTAATTATCGACTGGCGAATGGGAAACAAATCGTGTGACAGAGCCTGTGGAAAAAAATATCTCGGTCAACAAACGCATAGATACAAGATGAGGGAGGAGGAGTGTGGCTGCATAGTCAGTTACCCATGGCTGGTTACATGGAGTGGCACAAGGTAATTGGTGGCAACCAATTTTTATGAACCTTCCCAATGTTTACACATCAAGAGAAGCATGGAATGGTCACGATTTGCTGGATTCCGGGGATCGAGTTGGCCGGTTGTTAGTCAATTAGTGGGAAAGGGAGCAGCATTTTCAGGGACCATAGAATAGGCACGTGGAGATCAAGGTGGGATCCTTTCATCCTGTAAAAGTAGGAATGTTTGATTTTTACTTTTGGTAAAAGCATTAGTTGTTACTAAGGAACACTTTTTGCCTATGGTCCAACCAGCGATGACATTAAAAGCTATGTAGTTTACGAAAGTTGCAAAGCATTCCCGCTTGGTCTCCTTGAGTTATGCATGGAGTTTGAAAGGGGTGATGTGGCCCCTAGGGCACCCTCGCGTATGGAAACAAGGCAAATCACCACACACAAACTGATACGCCAGACACGAGGTTGTATTCCCAAAAGCTAGGGTTTATTGTAAAGCAAATAGTCTCAGTTGGCCAACTGGGTCTCACGCCCCGCAACGTGTGTCTCCAGACCCCGAGGAACGCAAGAGAGCGAGCATTGTACAACAGTTACATATATACAAAACAGGCATTTTACAATCAGTGGTGACATATTCAATATCGCCCATTAATCTGATGAATATGACACCTTCAGACATTTATTTAGCAACAGTTTGCAATTTTGCAAGCCTGCAGACACAATTCTTTGTTTTAGAGAACACATTGCTCCTGTTCTTGCAAGCAAGCTGCGTGCAGGGGAGAGACACAACCAGGCCTCGCTACCTTCTAGTTTCTATTTGTGTGCTAGGGGTCAACTCGCTCTCCAGGACTCTACAGGGCTCAGGGAAGGGGGGGCCACAAAGAAGAACATAATTCAAGCCATTAATTGTTTGTTTCTACCATTTCTACCACATGAGCGAGACTAGCTGGCACCTGTGTAATGATTAAATGCCTTGTTGCTTACTTCCAAAGACTTGTGAGAGAGGAGACCGGGCATTGCTGTCTGGGTCGCCAGCATTATGTTTCAAACAAGTATCTCGTGGCCTTGCTCTATGCATGAACAATAATGTAATAGTGGAGCAGAATAAGCTTTCAGAAAAGCAGTCTCAATAGAAGGCAAGAGGCGAAAGTTAAAAACAAAATGGCGATTTCAATTACATCAAAATGGCTGCACTTTATTTAAGTTTATGGATCTGTATTTCTAATACCAAACACATGAGGCGGTTGGTCTTCGGCCAACAAAATACATTGCCTCCGTTGTTGAGGGGTATCTACTTTTTCTGGACTGACAAACCCTCCTTTTGGCTGTATGCCAAACGCCTCATCCATACACTGCATCCTCTTCCGACCAAGTGTCTGATTCTGAATCTTGCATACTACTAGTTTCCTCCTCGTTATCATCAATATTGATTGACATGAATTCCTTTACTGTCTTCATTTCATGATTCATTTGAGTTTCTAATTTAGTGGTGTTCTTTTTTGTTACTATTTGTGCACACTCCTCACTTATTTTAGTGCAAATTACAGGTATGCAGTGTATACTACAACAACAACAACATGTCATAAATATTCCTAGCACTGCTACTAGGATCGCAACTAATTTCCATCCCCATGAGCGTAATAGTTCCCAGAACCAGTAGCTTCTGTTCAATTCCCAACTTCCTTCTGGGGGGTGGAGGTCCGAGCTCAGATCGTGCAACTTTCTTATCTCTTCGAAAATCGTAGGGGAGGAGTCGCTTACAAATATGCAACATGCTGACCCCACCATTTTACAAACTCCCCCACGATCAACCACAATTACATCAAGAGCCATCCTATTTTGGAGTGTCATTAATCTAATTCCTTTTTCCTCTAATGTCATGTTATATAATATATCCGTCGTACCATTTATTGTTTTATTTAATATTCTGGACAGTTGTCTTATAGGTATTACCCAAATTGTTCGTTTACAATTGTTCGAATGAACAATTGACCGAATTTAAAGGGTCACAATTGACCTTTTCACAATTGACCATATATATATTAAGGGTTTTGGGGGGTTTGGCGTTGGTGTGGGGTTGTGGGGGGTTTCCCCCCACATATACGTTACAATCTACCTTCACAATTCGGTCAATTGTGAAAAGGTCAATTGTAATTCGAACAGTTGTAAAACGAACAATTTGTATACAACCATTTTATATTGTAAGAGTTTATTGCTTGGCCCCAAAATGGTATAAATTATTTTGCAATGTCTTCTTCGATCAAACCTCCTTCCTCATTTCGCCGTGGTCTTGACCTGGACAATTTGGCTATATCTGCTGTTCTTGAAAGGAATACTCCCGGGAACAGAAGTCCCAAGTAACAAGTACCTCCCCAATTTCTAGGTAACCAGGGATATGCTTTTTCTCCACATATGAAATATACAGGGTCACCTACATAAACTGGTTCTACCTCTCTATCAAGGGATGCTATATTCATACATCTAGTGAATGTCCCCACTGAATAGGAGCCCTTTTTCCTCAGGCAAAAGGGGACAGAGCGTGGACTGTACTTTACTGTATAGGAGGGGAGCACTGTATCTTTATTCCCCTCTGGGTTCATATGAAACGTGATTACAGATGATTTATATAGCACAAATAATCTTGTGGCATCACTACTGGTGTGATCAGCCGTGCTTTATGAAATATAGAACAACCTACAGATTTCATCATAATCTCCTCAAATTCATTCATGTTTGTTCTGTCTAATTGACCCGTTTCACTTTTGTTCCATTTCCCATAATATAGTGCACTCAAGGACGAGTAGCATGCAGAACTCAATGGCAGTGGCTGCACATACCAACCTATTCCCTTACCACCATGCTGTGGCAAATGGGCACACACCCAACAATTGTTTTTTCTCAATATTGAGGGAGTCATATTCATGATTAACAATAATGTGTTATTTCCATATCTTTCCCTGTGTCTTTCTTCCATTGGGGACAAAGTGTATGTAATCACATGAACCGGGCTTTCAGTAGTGGAGATGTTTCTAATAGGCAAGAGCACTTCTAATGGGTGTATTTCTTCTAAATACCATAATACCAGTACTGTTGTTATTGGGGCTAATATACTCATCACACACATGACTATTGTTAAGATCAGCATACAATTTTTTCGGCAATCTTTTTTTGTAACCTTCCAGTCTCTATATTTAACTCATTATCAGCTGTGGTGCAGGAGGGGGCAAAAGCTGGTTCCGGCATTTTTCTCACGGTCCTTCTTCTCCAACAATGTTCGTCGTGAATATCTCTTATCGTTGCACTCGTTCGAATGTCAATAAGTTCGGAAATGTCAACAGTTTGTTCTGCCAGTTCTCAGCAGCCTGAATTGCTATACGTTGGGCAAGATTTCTGTGCATCTGCACATTGCTCAAAGAACTCCAGAGCAGTTATCAATTGCCTTCATACCATATGAGCCCCTCTTGTCTGTGAGGGGTGATCTACACATGGATTTTTTTAGCACTGGGGAGCCGCGTTCTTGAGCTGTCCAATTTGCACAACCCTCACGCCGCTCTCCCCTCGGCCTCCAGTTCCCACTTCATCCGTGATGGGAAACGAAGGCAACAAAGAGCAAAAGAAATGCAGATTTGATCACTCCTTCTTCCGAGGCCGTAAATTATATTGCCTCGCTCCTGGTGTCGTGTGATTGATGAATAGTGCGGGTGCACTTCCAGACTCAGGCTCAGAGTCAGCCTACGGCGCAATGACAGATGATGGGCGCCAGAGTGATGATGCAGGCTTCGTGTCAGCCAGCAGTGATGCAGGCTCTGCTGGACAACGTTGGGGCACTCTTTGCCCTGTCTTCTTTATAGCAAGTCTTCCAGGCTTCATTTCAGGCTTTACTTCAGGATCAGACAGATTTTGTGACAAAGAACTGCCAACAATTTTTCGTTTCTGGGGCCGCTGTCTCTTTTTGGTCGTCTCGATCAGGCAGTTTTTCCAATGGCGATGGGACCTTCTTAGCATGCGTTGCATGTATCCACACCTTCCTCCCATCCACACGGATTGCAGTCTGTGTTGCCAAAAGTATCTGGTAGGGTCCACGCCATCTAGGTGCAAGTGATGACTTTCTTTTGAAATTCTTCACTAGAACCCACTCTCCGGGTTCCAGTGAATGCCCCGGATCAGTGTATCTGACGGGTAGAGCCTCCTGCACCTGCTGATGAATCAAACGCAATTTCTGCATTAAAAGGTTACAATAAGTACCAAGCACAGGATATTCTACCTCTTTTAGCCGCTCTGGCTGTGGTGCACACCAAACATTCGCCGGCCTCCCCATTACGATTTCTTACGGGGAGAGCCCAGTTCTTGCCTGTACAGATGTGCGCATGCACAGTAGCGGTAATGCGTCTACCCAACGCAACTTGTTTCCTGCACAAATTTTACTTATTTTGGCCTTTAATATGTCGTTCTGACGTTCAATATGACCGTCACTCATGGGGTGTCTGGCGCAATGGAATCTCTTATCAATCTGGAGACCTGTGCAAATCTGTAATACTACTGCGCCGACAAAATGCCATATGACCCGGGACAGACCGAACCGTGAAAAATATTCCTTCAACATTACTTTTGCAGCGCTCATGGCGGTGCAGTCTTTCAATGGATATGCTTCCACCCACTTACTGAATGCACACACAACCACTAAAACGTACTTCAAGTTTTAGCACCTCTCCATCTCTATGAAATCAAAATGGATTACCTCAAATGGCATAAAGGGAGGGCCGAAACTGCCTGTTGGAGTCACCGTTCCCTTCCCCACATTGTGTTGCAAGCACGTAATACAATTTTGTACCAGCCTTTCTGCATTTTTCTTTGTGTGTGTTCTGCCATACTGTGGCTAAATGCTGGACTATCTTTTTAGCAAAAATGTGTGTAGGACTGTGGGCCATTGTGACCATTGCGGTTACAAAGGAGTTGGGCTTCTGCCTGCATCTCTTTGACAGTAGCAATTCCATTTTCTATCATGCAAGGCACTTCCTCTGACTATACTGTTAACATCTTGGTATTCAAATCAGTGGCAGTTAGCTTTTCAATCCTGTCTGCAAATGCGTTTCCCTCTCCTACTTTACTTGTTACTTTTTTATGCGCTTCGCATTTCACTATCGCTAGGTGCTTTGGACACGTGAGTGCAGACAGTAATCGCACAATCAAAGGGCCATGTTGAATTCTGGCTCCATGCGATGTCAAGAAACCCCTCTCAGCCCAGAGTCGGCCAAAGTTATGTACCACGCCAAAGGCGTATTTGCTGTCAGTATATATGTTTACACTCAGATTTTCAGATATTTCGCAAGCTCTGGTTAATGCTATTATCTCTGCGGCTTGTGCGGAGTTGTAAGGGATTCTTTTGCTTTCTACAATAGTTTTCAGTGTGGTAATAGCATAGGCAGCAGTTGATGTGCCATCAGGTAATTTAAAACAGGAGCCGTCACAAAACAATTCTCTATCTGGCTCTTTATGTGGGGTATCTGTTAAATCAATTCTTCCTTTCGTTTCTTCCTCCGTGACCATTAAACAATCATGGGGAGGTGATTCATTCTCACCTAATTCTTCCATGGGCAGTGGCATTAATTCTGCAGGATTCAAAGTGCTACATCACATAATTTGGATGTGTGGCGCAAATAGGACAATTTCCTATGTAGTCAATCTAGCAGATGTGAGGTGTTGCGTCTGCGTTCTATTTAATAGAACGTCTATGGCATATGGCACCATCAGAATGAAGGTGTGCCCCAACACCATTCCTTCGGTTTGTTTCACCGATGCAGCAGCCGCTGCAACAGCTCGCTAACGACGTGGTAGTGCACGCGCTACAGGGTCCAGCGCGGAAGAAAAATAGCTGCATGGCCTATTTCTTCAACCTTGTTCCTGTGTCAAGACAGCCAACGCGCAACCTTCACTCTCATGTACAAACAATCTGAAAATGTTTTTATAGATTGGTGTGCCCAAAACTGGAGCGGAACACAATGCAGTTTTGAGCAGATCAAATGCTCTCTGGCATTCTTCATTCCATTGCAAAGGCATCACAGCATCCTTTTTTGTCAATGCCACCATCGGCTTCACAATCGACGCAAAATTCACAATCCACTGCCTACAATAGGAAGCCATGTCCATTATAGCTCTGACTCCTTTCTGTGTTTTTGGAATAGGCATACCAGAGATACTCTCCATCCTTTCTGGCGTCAGTCTTCTCCCTTCTCACGAAAGTAGGTAGCCCAAATAAGCCACCTCCTTTCGACAATATTGAAATTTCTTTAAGCTTGCCTTATGGCCATGTGCTGCTAAGTGTGACAACAATAAAACAGTACTTTTTTTTTACAAATCTCCTCTGTATCAGCAGCAATCAATAGATCGTCTATATATTGTAACAATACACAACCTGCCGGTAATTCTAGCATATCTAGCTGTTCTTTCAATGCCCTGCTGTAAATACTCGGACTCTCTGTGTAGCCGTGTGGAATGCGCGTGAATGTGAATGATCGTCCTCCTAATGTAAAGGCAAAGAAGTATCTACTTTCCTTGTGTACTGGAATGCTGAAGAATGCATTCTTCAAGTCTATAACACTAAAATATTCTGCCAAGGCGGGAATCATTGTCAAAATCGTGCTGACGTCTGGGACCAATGGGAATTGTGGGTCAACCACTTTGTTTAATGCGCGCAGATCAATTATGAAATGATATGGTACATCATTACCTCCTTTCTTATATACTGGGAGAATTGGGCTGTTGCATATGCTGCCTGTAATTTCTTCAATCACCTCTAGTTTTACCAAATCTGAAACAATACTTTTCAATCCTTTTTCTCCCTCCGCTGAAATTTTATACTGTGGAATACGTGGCAATGTTACTCCCTCTTTTAGAACAATTTTTACTGGCTCTATTTTCAAGCATCCCCCATCATTGTCATTCATCGCCCATATACAAGTTGGCACTTTGCTCAATTCTCCCGTCAAAGGTTTGGACAAAAATTCTGACACTGGTATATTCTGTGGCGAAATTGTGAAGAACACTCCATAGGACTGCAATGGATAACGGGTCTCAGTTTTTTTCAATAAATTTAATCCCAAAATATTTTCCCCACAATTTTCTGTTAAGAGAAATGGACACTATTCAGTGAATGGACCTAAAGTTACTGGTACTGATTGGGACACTGGATTGATTACTGGGGTACCTGCAAACCCTACTGAGATATTTCTTTGCCCTGACAGTGGTATTTCCGGAACCAAGTGATAGTCTATCGAGCACTTTTGCGCCCCGGTGTCTACAAGAAAGCTGTGCTCACTATTCCCGACTTTCATTTCTACGTAGGGTCCTTTTTGATTCACGGGAATAGACACTAGTTCTGATCCCTGTCTTGGGCTGTCCTATTGAGGATACAATACATCATCCGATGTCTAGTCATTACTATAATATGCATTTGATTGCGTATCGAAAATATTCCCACCTTTTCCTTTGTTTCGCTCATTTTGACTTTGGCTAAAAGCAGTCCGATTTTGAACTTGGTTTTGATTCTGAGTACCATTTCCTTGATTATTCTGGTGCTGCTGCTGCATATGGTTTCTATTCTGTCCATTTCCTCAAGGGTGTCCCCTATGATGTCTTCTCTGACCATACCCATTCCTATTTTGTAAATGTGGACATTGCGCTCTCCAATGACCCTGTTCTCTACAATACGCAAACTTTTGATGCATGTTCGAATTACTTCTTCCTTGCGCGTTTCTTCTCCCTCTATTGTGTCCCATCACTTGCTGAAGTAGCACCCTTGTTTTCAAATTCACCCTATCCTGTACCTCTTTCCCTTTCTCTGTATTCACTCTATTCTCATAATATTGGGCCATATGCAATACTTCGCTCAACGTTTTTGCTTGCCATGCACTTTCTGATGTCATTATTAAGTTTTGAATTGGAGGTATTAACCCTCTCACATACTTATCAACAAATAGTCTTTTACCTGCTTCTGTGCTTACATCCTGTCCACTAAAATCCCTAAATACTTCCTCAAATCTATTAAAATAATCTGTGGATAACTCATCCTTGCCCTGAACACATGCAGTTAATTTGTCCCATACAATTCTTTTTTCTGGAACTATTTCCTTCAATTTTTGTATTATCCGTGCTGGTAACGCTGCCATATTTGGCAATGGATTTTCTCCTGCTTGTCTATTCTTATCCTCTGCTACTAACTCTTCCCAAGTGGCACCATAATCCGCCTCATCATCTACTTTCCTTATTTGCTTCCATATATTTGCTGGCACAACTACTGGGAATATTAAGTCAATATCATTCATAGTGAACATGGACGATCTCAAATAGGACTCTATTTCCTTTTAGAATCCCGCCGGATTCTTCCTTAAATCAGGAACCGTCTGTTTTATATTATTCACCTGCTGTCTGGAGAAGGGGACGTGCACATATTGTGCTGTATAATGTACTTCCGTTACCTGCGCTGGTTGCCCATCTGCGGCAGAAATCTCTACTTTTGGTACAAAAGTAGGTGGGACTTCTCTCATGGGAAATGCCACACTTACTTTTCCTCCCCCCACTCTCATATGCAGTACTATTCCCAAATCAAGTGATAAGGCTGTTTCTACTGTTCCACGTTCTAATGTTCTTTTGTATATCGCCATCAATTCTGGGGGGCTAGCTTTCTTATCATCTATATCCTTGTCCTGTAAATACTCAACCATTGACTGCAGTGCTTTTCTTTTCATTGGCAGGGGTATTCATCAAATATTTCATGTATTTCCATTGTGGGAATACTAGGATTTGTAATCCATGTTAACGCCTCTCGTATACATATTTTTAGTTTTTCACTCGCCTGTCTTGACGGCAGAAGAAATTGCCACTGCACATATGGTACTGCCTCCTTTCTATCCCTCCTTACATCTCTATACCTATACCCTTGCATGGTAAACATTTCAGCATATGCATCATCAAGTTCATTTGTCTACATGTTCCTTTATTTCTTCACCTCTCTCTCTACATCGTGCCAAAGCATTCAAATCCAACAACGGCTGCGGCGGTACCATCCCAATTAACTGCTTCCATCTCCCTATTAAATATTCCCCCATGCATTCTAACAATACCGGTCTTTCATTGCTCCTCCTGAAATCATACTTTGAAGCCAGCGTCTATGTTTCATCATTCCCGTCTAGATACATCGCTGCCTGTTCTTGCAACTCCCGTTTTCTCTTTGTCCCGTCCCTTCTGCCCTCACATTATCTTCTCTTCTTTCAGTGAGTTCAAGTTCAATGGCTGCTGGCTGGCTAGTGGGAGGTGCTGGTGGTATGATCTGTGGCTGTGCTGGGATCTGAACAATAGGGAGGGGCTGAGCTACTGAAGGGGGCTGTGCAATAGACACTGGTGCAGTCTTTTTAATCTCTTTTGTTGGGCGCTCTTGCCTTGTTTCAGTTAATATTTTGCTTATTAACTCATCTGATGAATGCAGCTCTTGTTGTGGATATATCTTGTCTATACTCAACTGACCACATCTGTCTGTTTTTCTCAAATTCTCATCCCACTCCTCCTCCTGCCTTTCTTTCACTCTTTCTGTTTTAGACTTATGCTTGCGTGCATTTTTCTCTCTGCTTTTCCAGCGAAGCATAGCTTCCTTCCTCCATTCTCAAAGGACATCAAATGCTGCAGGACGTTCTTTTTCAACAGCATTTTTTCTAAGTAATCTGTCCTCAAAATCTCAAAACTCCCGTGATTCGGCCATTGTAAATCTCTTCTTTTCTGGTTTACCTATGCCAAATTTCACAAAACATTATCGCCCCCCACACCATACTTCACATACATCTTATACGCCGGCGACCCCACGGGTGGCCCGACCTGGCCAGTATCCAAAGATTGTCTACCGCAGTGGAAAAATCCCACTAAGGTGGACAATACTCCAGGTAACCTTACCCTTGGCTAATCAACCTTACGCTGGGCGTTTGATTTTGCAAAATCAACTCTCAACCAATATCAGGGTTACTTCGAATCGGGCACGACTCACCTGATCAATCAATTCGCCTTTTCAAGACGCAAATCGTCCGTATACTGACGCAACCAATAATTGTCGTGTCTGCATATCTTGGCTCACTCTGCCTCGTTACGGGACCCTCACCTCCTTGTTCTCTGGCCAGACACGTCGATCAGGGATCAGCTGTATACAGATCTGCAAAGGAGTCTCATCACTTTCACAGGGGCGCCCCGATCACCTCTTGATCCCGGCTCGACCATCTCGTCCTCGCCGTTTCACTCGCCTTCCTTCTATTACAATGTACACGATGGAACAAGTGGGGGAGGGTCCCTATTCGGGCACCATTTTGATGTGGCCCCTAGAGGACCCTCGCGTATGGAAATGAGGCACAATCACCACACACGAACTGATACGCCAGACACAAGGTTGTATTCCCAAAAGCTAGGGTTTATTGCAAAGCAAATAGTCTCAGTTGGCCAACTGGGTCTCACGCCCTGCGACGTGTGTCTCCAGACCACGAGGGACGCAAGAGAGCGAGCGTTGTACAACAGATACATATGTACAAAACGGGCATTTTACAATCAGTGGTGACATATTCAATACCGCACATTAATCTATTTGCTTTGAATTGGGTTCGATGATTGACAATTGTGACGAATATGACACCTTTAGGCGTTTATTTAGCAACAGTTTGCAATTTCGCGTGCGTGCAGACACAATTCTTTGTTTTAGAGAACACATTGCTCCTGTTCTTGCAAGCAAGCTGCATGCAGGGGAGAGACACTATCCAGGCCTAGCTATCTTCTAGTTTCTATTTGTGTACTAGGGGTCAACTCGCTCTCTAGGGCTCTACAGGGCTCAGGGAAGGGGGGCCGCAAAGAACAACATAATTCAAGCCATTAATTGTTTCTGCTTCTGTTTGTTTCAAGCGCGCAGTGTATCTAGCAAAGCTGTGTCGTTGTGATAGTGATTATTCCGACCGATCGTTCGTCCGGAATCGATTTCGGATTTATTTTACAAGGTTACGGATATGGACGGCCCGCAAGCGACCTCTCTCGCATTAGGGCCCGGTCATATTCCGTGTGGCATAGAGGCTTAGGTATTCCGTTTGGCCTTGGCCACTCGCTCACCTGACTGGAACAGTGACGAATTGTGACGACAGTCTGCGCATGCGCGGTAGGCCTTTTTCCTCCTACAGTGTTCCAGTGTCGAATGGGAGACCATTAGCAGCGCTCCGCAGCCCACAGGCCCTCAATTAACACGGCAATACAGCGTTTCAGCAAACAAACAGAGGTATATTAAACAGCTAACAAAACAAAAAAACAAAAAAAACCCAAAAATGTACAGATTTCTGAAACACTCGACCAAACTGTTGATACGTCAACCAGGTCAGTTTTTACAGACCTTTTGAGTCTACAGTCGCACTTCCCTGCATATATAGATCACAGTTATGGCCTGTGACAGGGAAAGAATATTGGGAGGAATACAGCGACCAGGAGCATGAGCGTCATGAGGAGGAGATGGACCTCTTTCAGAGCTTCAAAAGAGTTTGGGGAGATTCCCTGGTGAGAGCTGTGGACCAGGGAGTGCAACCAATTCAGGACAGGCTGCAGGTCCTGGAGAACATATTGGCACCAGAGCTGGCTTACAAGATGACCCGGGTGAGGGGACTTCCACTATTAAGCCTCTGAAAGACACCTATAGGGGAGTAAGGTCGCCGGAAGAGAAAACACTCTTCTACCCCTATACCCTGGCCCCCCCCGTGGTCAGATATGGAGAAACTCCCCAGGCGGCAGCTGATGCCTTTAACAGGCTTAAGGATGCTTTCCTAGCAAAATCAGCAGTGCCCAGCCTCGTACCGTCTACCCCAGGGGCAATAAACATTGGGGAAGCTTTCATCCTCTGAGGAGTTCGACCAGGAAGAGGAGCAGGAGGAGGATGACATAACTCAGAGTAAAGAGAGCATAAGAGCTCAGGAGAAGAGGATAACCTGTGACAATAAAGCCAGCATAGTGGAGAGTACCCTGAGGAGGAGGAGGAGGACATATCCAATATGTTTGAGCCTGATACTATAGGCACCCTAGGTCCACAGAGTGGACCCCATCCCCAAGAGTAGCTATTTATATGTCCCAGAAAATTTGAAAGCCATTAGAAAAGGAAACCAGATTTCATCTCGGAGCCGAATGCCCCAGACCAGAGCTTACTTGTAAAGTAATAGGTACCCCGGAGCTGGACCCTAAAATGCTCAACTTTGTCACTAAGGCCGGTAAAGACGCCAGGAAGGGTATGGACCACGCATGGCTGTCTTGCCAGGACAAGATCCTGGACCTCACAGGACACATTGCAAAAATCATGGACCTGGTGGAGAGGTCTAAGGACACGGGGGAACCGGTAGATCCGTTTATTTTGGCAGGCTGGGCCCAGCGAGCTGTGTGCTTGCTTGGGAACGCGAACACCGCAATCTCAGCTGAGAGAAGGAGGTCAATGCTGTTAAAGATAGACAATAAACTTGGAGATCTGGCCTCCTACGAAGCTGGTCACGTTTGTTAAGGAAATTAACAAGTTTGTGGGAACTTATACAGCACTCAAAAAAGCACAGGCTTTGATAAGGACATTTTTCCCCAGACGTGTTTTTGCAGGGGCCGGTCGATATAGAGGCCGCTCAACTGGCCGATTCAATTCAAACGGGAGGCCCCAAGGCCTGAGGGCCCAATACTGGGAATCGCATCAGCAGTACACCTTCTTCCCGAATAGAAGTAGACCGCAGAGGATACTTCCGACACCAGAACAACACCACAGGTGAGAGAGCGCACAGCGTTGTACCCCCCAGTAGGAGGGAGAACCTTGCTTTTCATGCACAATTGGCGCGAGCTATCAGTAGACGTGTGGGTGTTACAGACAGCGCAGGGTTTCCCTCTAGACTTCTTACAGACTCCAGGGCAGCAAAGACACCGCCGCGCATGCACAGCTCCCAAGCAGAGACTATGTTACTAGACGCAGAGATGCGAGCACGCAAGCAAGCCATAGAGAAAGCGCAAACCCACAGCGGGGTTCTTGAGCAACATGTTTCTGGTCCATCGCAAAGGCAAGATACGACCAGTCATCAATTTAAAAGAGCTAAACGGCTGGTTAGTATACAGACATTTCAAGATGGAAGGAATCCATCTGCTAGCAGATCTTCTCAGCAAGGACGATTGGCTAGTGCGCCTAGATCTAAAAGATGCATATCTGACGGTACCCATAGCACCGCAGTAATGTCGCTTCCTCCAATTTCTGTGGAAGGGGGGGATATGGCAATTGAAGACCCTGCCATTAGGCCTAGCCTCAGCACCATAGGCTTTTGAGGCCCCTAGCAACCACTCTGCTAGACCAGGGAATTCAGATGACCATCTATTTGGATGACATCCTGTTTATGGCAGAAGACAAGGAGAGGTTGCCCGCAACATCCTTGATCTCTGGACTAGGATGTCTGAACAGCGCAGAGAAATTGGTACTGACGCCATGCAAAAGGATATAGTTTCTAGGCTACACCATAGATACGAAGAAAGCCGTGCTCAAATTCCGGGCGCCCAAGATAAGATCCATAAAGAGGGATCTGAGGACAGCTTTGAAGAGACCGGATATATCGCTTTGGAATCTAGCCAGGATAGTTGGACTCCTTGCAGCCTCTAACCAGGCGATATTCTTTTCCCGGGCCGTTGCATTATCGAGCCCTTCAGAGGCTCAAGATCAGATACTTGCAGAAGGGGTGGAGATACCACCACCAAGTACCTCTAGACGAGGACAGCAAGACAGAGCTCCGCTGGTGGCTACACAACATTCAAGACCAGACGCTGATCCTCTTAGCCTTTAGAATTTCAGGCGCAGATGGTGCTTGCTAGGACTTTCAGAGGAAGTTACAGAACTCCTAAAAGTATTGTGGGCGCCGTCCACAATTCAGAGCTATAATTCCGCTTGGCAGGCCTGGGAGCTATGGTGCAGAGAGAGGAGTATTTCTCCCATTTTGCACGTTATAAAATGTTATAGCGTCCCTTACTACTGGAGGAAAAGCCTTCAGGATGGCGGGGGTATACAGATCGGCCATCTCTGCCGGACACGAACTAGTCGACGGAGTACCGGTAGGAGAACACCCTGCAGTAGCAAGGCTCCTGAAAGGAATTAAAGTGAGCAAGCCCCCGCTACCTAGGTACTCGGTCCTTTGGGATGTTAACAAGATCCTGCAGTTGATCGAGCAGTGGCCAAGAAACAACCTTTTGTCAGGGAGACGGCTGTCTGGGAAGTTAGCCTCTTTACTCTGTTTAGTGTCGTGTAGAAGAGTGTCGGACGTTAAAGCCCTAGAGATTGACAGGAAAATCTTTTATCGAGAGGGCGTGGCGTTTAACATTGCGCAGCATACTAAGACCAACTCTAAAGTCATTACATACTCTTGTTTCCCTGATAACAGCAAGCTCTGCATAGCACAGTGCATAAAATGCTACGAGGCAGCGACCGCAGTGATAAGGCCACAAGACGTGACTCAGCTATTTAATAGCACGCAGAAAGCCATATAAAGCAGTGGCCTCGGCTATTATAGCAAGATGGGTGAAAGAGGTGATGGAGCTAGCGGGAATAGACATTTCTGTCTTTAGAGCCCACTTTGCCAGAGGAGCTATGGCTTCCGGAGCTTTTGCAGCAGGAGTTCCGCTGCAGGAGATCATGAAGGCAGCAGACTGGTGCAGTGACTCGGTTTTCAGAACCTTCTGTTTCAAGCCAGTTTCTAACATTGCATCATCAGTAGTGCAAAGCTTTGAACAAGCATAATGCTCGCCTACGGACTTGTCATAGAATGAAGATTGCCCAAACGCACAGCCCAGGAAGTATTGATTCTATTAAAGACACGGAGGTGAGCATTATCCCTTCCATTGGGAATTCTGCTGTTTGAACAAGGTGTAGTTTGTATATGATGTATTAAAGTGGATCGCAGCGAATTCCCTTCCCCGACAATCTCAGTCTCTCTTTTTACCTAGGAGACGAGCAGAAGAGCTCTCAAGAGTGATTTCTAGCAGTTCAGCTGAGAGAATGCGGGACCGCACAGAATAGCAGAGGCAGAGCAAGTTTTCTAAGACCGTTACTTAGACTGTTGCAGGAGTTAAAGCGGCTTGATAAAAAAGAAGAGGAAGGCACCTAGGGCAACAGAAACTTATACCAGCTGAGGAGCCCTCATTGAATGACCGGATTGAGGCTAGGGACTACTGGCCTGCCGGGACTCATGGGAGCTGTAGTGTGCACTCCCCTTGTTTCATCATGTGTTTTTTTGAAGTTTAGTTTTTGATGCCAGTTGGGCACTTTCAACTGTTTAAAAAAAAAAAAAAGAAAGATAAGTTAAGATTTAAAAAACTGTTGTTAAGCAGTAATAAATGAGAATAAGCATAATGCTCACCTCTGCGTCTTTAATAGAATCAAGACTTCCTGCGCTGTGGGCAATCTTCATTGTGCTATATTCTGTGCTGCAGCCAAAACCAGGGCTTTACCTAGACAGGACCGAATCAACACGGTTCTATGTGACTTTCCTGCTTCCTCCCTCTCAGCTCTGAAAGCTAGTGTTTTCTCTGGAGCATGTTTTTTCAGGTACTTAAACTTGTGCACGTTACCCATTTTAATAAAGCAACACTATTTTCTTTTACATTGATTTTACATTATGCTACATAATGTGTAAGATAAAGTCAACCTGTAAAATGGCAAGTTACTAAGCAGCCATAAATATTCACTCGCCACCTCAATTTTAAACCTAGAAACAGGACACCTTTTTTTATTCACCAGGAGTCCATTATAACTAGCCAATGACTAGTGGCGAGTGCACATTTTGAGCCCTGAGATGCTTGCCATGAAACGAAACGGGTCACTGGTCGAGAAACTGCACATTTCAAGTGGTTCTTGTGTCAACCCTAGTGCTTCCGTTTTTCGCTTGCCAATCGCAGATTATCCAAATCTTCTAATCAAGCCACATTTCTGAAACTCATGTTTTTTATACGTCCATTCTTCGATCTATTACACTTTTAATAATGTCCACAAAACCTACTTCTTTAGAATGGCATTTCCTAGAAAGTTTCTTTTACCGGTTTCTTTGGCAAACGACTGTTCTGTTCTAACAATTGTTTCCATCTTTCCGTTTTCCTTTATTAGGGCATACTTTAATTCATGTTTTTTTTCTTCATTTTTATGTTTTATAAGTTAAATAATTGCTAGTTTAATGCACGCCCTTTGTTTCTGTGCTCCTCCTATGTTCTTCCCTACCAGTCGCCTTCCCACCCCTGCTCCTTTTCTCTGTGCTCCACTCCCTTGTTCACCCTTTCTCTGACCTCTCTTGCGCCCATCTCGAACCTGCGGACCATGCCTGGGAGCTGCCAGGGGGGCTGTGGACCTTCTCATGGGCACTTGCCTAGAGGCAGGTGGTGTTGCGAAGTCGGAAGGACTTGTTCTGGCGAAGTGGTGGCTGGGCACAGTGTGTGTCTAGCTGAGCAGCAGTGGTCGAAGTGTACGAAAAGAAGTTGTGGAACTATGTTCCCTGCTGGCCTGCCCCTGTTCCCCACAAACCTCATTGCCACAACCTCTCCCACACACAATACAACCCCCAAACACTTGCACCTGCTGTTTAAGGGAACGTCAGTGCAGTGCACTGAAAGTGAAGGTTTCAACTTCTTCCTACACTTTTATTTTAAAACCAAACAATTTCGGAACGGTTTCTTTTTAAAATAAAAGTATAGGAGCTGTACAAGATAATTTAAAAAAGTATAGGAGCACCGCTCCCGCTCACTTCGACCACTGCTGAGCAGGTGTCTGTGGCATGGCCAAAGGGGCATTACGGTTGGAGCACAAAATATCAAAAACAGTTTGGCCACTTATGGTTGGTTGGTAAAGCAAGCATAACTCGGCTACCAATGTCACACGTGCCAATGCAAATGGCCCATGCCCATGCTTCCTAACAAAAAGAGCTAAAAAGAAATGTGCATATTATGCACCATAATACAAAAGAGGAGAATAATTGGGCATATGATGTGACTGGCTGGCAAAATGGCAATATCGGACACATGAGCAGAAGGTCATGGCATACGAAAGTGCATAGGTATATGGTTAGAGTACTTGGCGATATGATGTTAGCACCTGTCATAGGCATTTTACACCTGGTCATTTAATAGGGGCATATGGAGTATATTGCGAGTAATTGAACATATCATGCCAGTACTAAATATGATAGGAGTACTTGACATAGTATAGCACCACCTAGGCATACGATGCCATTACCAAAACCAGGTATATGAATGAAATCTCTGTAGCCACGATGGCAATGCTTGGCACATGATGAGAGTGCATGGACACACAATGGCGATTCAAGACATTTGGGAGTGCCTGGAGGGCATGGGTTTATTATCTACATGTCTTACAAATGCATTTAGTGAAATTCTACGGCCAAATATTATGCTCAGCATAATATTTGGCCGTAGAAGTTCACTAAATGCATCTTCCCCAGCAGCCATTCATAAACATATATACCATCCAAAACCTCAAACATTCAATGAAACACACAACGCACCCCAAACAATGCACCCATCCACTTTCCACCAATAGAAGCATCTACACATCATGATCCACATAAAAGTTAAAAACGCAGATCTTTTGGCTTTGTCAAGAAATATTTTCAGCATTGCCTTGTTTCATGTGTGAGTGGTACTAATCTTCCAGTTATGGTAGGTTACCAACAAGAAGCTTTTGTCTTTTCCTTTGTGCTGCTGCAAATCTGTGACTAATGTCATGCACTCATTGCCTTTTGTATGTTTCATGTTTTTTAGTCTTCCACATCCCTGAAGGTATCCTATGAAGACTGGCTGGTGTTGCGTGGGTTGAGCATCTGTCCTTTTCATATTCGATGGCAGACAACTCTGTTCAACCGCTTGTTGTACAAGTGGGGACGATGGAAACCACAATTACTTTACCTATGGTATGAATTCATAATTTATTTTTGACAGTGAATATAATCTAATAACTATATATTCTTAAAAGCAAAGCACTCTCTGGGTATGACTTGACATCCGGTAAGTGAAAGCAATATGTCTGTGGAAGTCCTGCAATTTTGGGTATTTACAGTACAAGATGCCTCTGAGCCTTGTAAGTGTTTTGCATCCCTGAACCAATACAATGATGTTCAACGTCTTCCATACGCAAATGCCCATTTTATTGCAAATTAGCCAAGCACACGTCTATTGCGCAACTACTAGTCTTGTGTCACCAGCACATGACCTCCTCAGAGAGGAAAAATCTCAAGTAGCAACCAGGGATAGAAGTCCCCTGCCCCTTGGCACAAACACCAGTTCTTCATCGTGTCCGCATGTTGTGGGCTGAGCTAGCCTATGTCACGGATTGAACATTTGGAACCAAGAAGTATGCCAAGGCTGGTGCTCAAAGTTCAAGATTTTTATTATGGACTGTTAGCAGGGTTGGGCCACCTTATCTATAAGCAGAATATTGCCAAAGAGAGAACACATAAATGGCCTTCTTTCACAAGTGTCTCTTATGCAGTCAGTCTCGTTCTCGGGTGAGTGCCCAGGCTTTCGAGTCCCAGCCATCACATTCCAAAGTACCAGAGGAGACTATTGACTCTCTATTGATACAGGCTCCAGAATGTCCTGAGGCTTTCTTCTGCTACTTTGAGACTACGTGTGAGCTTTCCGAGATCCAAAACCACCAGACGAAGCCAGTCCTTGATTTTCTGCAGGACCCTCTGGGTTCTCTTACATATGTTGTTGGGGTTCAGCCAGGAGAGAGGCAGAAGACCAATCCCTAGTACTCTTCCTTGCTGACTCGGTTTTCCCCACCTCCTCTCTAAGCTATCGCCAAGCCTGACCCCCAGCCCCTGGATCCTTCCCCCATGTGTTAGTCTGCCTTTCACCCTGACCTGGCCCTCTGGTACCTCCTACCTCTAGTTGAGTAACCTCCTTCCGGCCCTCTGCCTCTGTTTTCAATACCTTGATAAAGTCTCAATTCTTTTTCAATAGTGCTTTCTTTTTCCTCTTCCATTCCTCGTCAACCCCTGGCCAGTCATCCTCACTCTCCTCCTCTGAAGATGTATCACTGGTATACTGAAAATTGTATACATTTTTATTATGAATTGATTGTACAAAGACTGCATAAGTGGCAATTGTAAATTGTCTCAAAAGAGCCCCTGCCCACCCCTAAAGCCAGTGCAATCACTAGTAATCCAAAAGTAACACTTACATACACAATGTAATGCTTTAAGTTAATGGGAGAAGAAGAATTAACAGTTAAGTAATTACACAACCGTGCCCTTTAAGAGACTTTACTCACTCCTGAAATAAGTGATTGCCAGGTACTCAACAGTAGTATCAACACACTTGAATGTCCCAAGGTGTAAGTACAGGTGAATTACTAAACCAACAGACCTGAGAATTGCAAGCAAGTTTCAAAGACTTCACAATGCAACAATGAGTCTGATCAGGACCAACTCAACCACCTAAATACCTGCACAGCTAAAAGGATACTGTTGCATAGCTCTCTAGCCACATTGCAAAATTCAAACTGTGAAATTCCGAGATGCACACTTAAATATGCACAGTAAATCACTGGAGTACTTTGAAATTTTAGAAGTTTTCAGAATTCCAACATACCCGGGGGGGGGGGGAAACAGTCATCAAATGGAGAATTTCATAGTGTAGTAAACCAGGCCTCAAAAGGTGCACTACCACTAGCCTGGCTAATTATAATTGACTCTTGTCAAGTATAAAATGGCGTTCCGGGTTGTGATGTGGGGAATTGCGGGGTTGAGTGACTTTTAATTCCTGGCTTGTAGCTAGCTTGACATTGTTAACTGTGCACTAACCACAATGTTCTATATAGGGACTTTTTACATTTTCAGAACGTTTTCTCTCCGGACAAACCAAATAGGCATGCTATGGTTCTGGACTAAACCAAGCTAGAATAACTTTCAGCATCTAGGTGCAGCAGAGGGAGAAACCAGATGCTGAGGGGATCACCCCGCCCCCAGAAGAGATCCAGCCTATGAACTGAGAACCAGCAGGCCAGAAAAAGTGGGATACAGATTGAGCACAGGCTTGTAATTGTGCTGTCTTGTAGCGGTTGGGAGACGCGGGTGGGCAGCCGAAAAACACCACTGCCCCTCTGGCTAGTAGAGCCTACAGGAGGCAGCCACCTTCCGTATCTAGGGACTTTGGAACCAGTACCTACAGTACTGGTTCCGACGAAAATGACCAGGGAGTGGTGGGTTCATAGTTGAGTTTCTATATTGGGATTAGACCTTGTTTGTGTTTGATTGGGGTCTCATGTAACTAAGATTTGAACGCATGTTGCAGTCAGTGCACAGAAGAGGCAATCCCAACAGTGAAGAATTGAGCGGTAGCCCACCAGTCCAGGACACTGCAGAAGCAATGACAGCCGGAGGAGCATGCAAAAATGGCCAGGTTTGCCCAAGGTGAATCTGGGTCAAGCCAGTCAGTGGGATGGTCCAACAAAGGAGACATAGGCTGGAGGCTTCCCTGCTGTCCCCCAAGCCACTTGTTTTCTATGCCAGGCACAGCAGAGAGGACTGCTACCTTTAGGCACTTGGCCAAACGGATTTCACAGGAGATTAGCAGCTGCAGGCAAGGAGAAGTACAGCAGAGACAGCCCAGCAAGAATGGCTAGATGAAGCCAAGCAATAGCCCAGCGAGGAATACAACCAACAGGTAGATGCAGGGATGCAACAATAATGGACCGCAGGCACATCAACTAAATCCACACCAGCCTCTTTGCAGCTGCTGATCTCCTCAACAATCAAAGCAAAGCAAGTCCACCAATGACAATCGAGGTAGCACACCAGGGTTTAGAGGCCAGCCAATTAGGCTGCCCTAAAAAACCACCGAACATACTGGCACTCACACAGGATGTAAATTGGGACGACTGTAGGACATTAAACCAGTGTACACCAGCTTAAACCAAAACAGAGGGTGCTTGTATTGGTTGAGGATGAACCTACACCAGACAAACTGATATTTTAGGCCACTCCTGTGGTCCACATAAGGGCCACAAAATAAAATGGCAGGTGGCAGGTCTTAGAGCAGTTTATTGGTAGGCTACAAAAGAAAATGTCTGGCGGTAGGCCCTAGAACAGTGTATTGGTACCCAATCATGTAGGTGCATGTGGATACTGATTCAGGAAAAATGAAAGTATGGTGTAGCCATTACAGTTGGCACCAGCCTACTCAGCAATAGACTCTGGATGATGGGATCCCCTTGGGATCAAAACGTGCCAACCCCAGGGGGGCGCTAGAGAGCCCGAACAAGATGGTTGTGGGCTGACGGAGCTCCTGCCAACTATGGTGAAGAGAAATGAAAGAAAAACTGCAAAAATGAACTAAACGCTTGTATATGGAGACATATGTAGCCCGCAATGACTAGGATAAAAAAGATATAAGGCATGCCGAAAACCACACACAGGAGCCGAAGATATCTGTAGGCGGCCCACCGCAGATCCCCAGCCAGAAATAGAATGAAGCCCGCCAAATCCGCAGTCACCATGGGGTGGACAGCAAGATCTCTGCATGAGCTGCCGACACCAGAGCACTTGACCTTAGCCGAGGGAGAGAAACCACCACCCAAACACAGAAACGGCATGGGAAGAAGCAGATCAGGGACCACCCCATTGCACCAAGTCGGGGCAGGAGCGGAGAAGAGTACCAGCACCCCAGCTGGCACCAGCCCGGACGGCACGCCGGCAGCAAATCCGGCAGCGTGGCAGCTACCCGCAACAGCCAGCCAAGCTCCGCAGGACAGGAGGGAGACACTGCACCTCAAGAACGGTGCCCTGCAGAGGTGAGCGCATTTACACAGGGCACCAACCGGGACGCCCAGTCTCCGCGGGTGAGACATCCTTCACGTCGGAGCACAAGAAGTAAAAAGACGTCCAGAAGGGAAGTAACTCAAGTAAATGCGAGGCAGCGGGGGGCGACCAGCAACCAGGTTGGGGAGGATTAGCAGCCTAAGGCAACGCCAGCAGAGAGCCAGAGAACCCCGACCCGCGAACATAGTGCAGGCCCCAAAATAGACCCCACTCCACCTCCTCCCCTCCAACCACCCCAGAGGCCTAAGGCATCAGCCGGCACAGCACTACAAGGGTGGGCTAACTAATGGAACATGGATGAGCCCAGCACACAGACAACACCTGTGGGCATATAACGACGCCCCACACTCACCAAGGTGCAATCCCCCCCCCCGGCACGAGCAGAGATAAGCTCTTAGAGCCACGGGGACACAGTGGAAGCCATAGCCCACTAAAATAGGGTGCAATATCAGGTGCAGCACCCAGAAAACGTGCCAACCCCTCTAGCTGTACGGATTAGTAAGACAGCACCTCAGAACAAGGGTTGCACTGATGGGGGGAGACTTTAGTGCATGTCCTTGGGGTCAGAAAAAAACAAGTAAACAAACAGAGAGACAGACATTCAATGACTGGTTTCCTGGACTGCAGAAGATGCTGGAGGAAATCTGTCCTTTGGTCAGTTGTCTCTCGATGCTTCAGGATGAAATCCATTCACACTTGTGCACCATTCTTTTTTGGTTACAACTAGTGCAGAGGTACACTGCCACTAAGCAGAACCAGGTTACTACCCCGTAGAGACTGAGAGAAACTTTGGAGGCACTTCAAACTTTAGGGTTCCCAAAAGGCCACATGCATTAAGATTCATGCTCCCTTGATGTTTGAATGGAACTCGCTGGGGAAACCTAGTGAGGTAAATCACAAAAATAAGTGAAAAGTCGATGACCTTTGGGCCTTGCTATCTTTTGGTTTAAGAGTGGGTGCAAGGATTTTGAACTCTTTGGGGCATACGTCCTTGAGGTCCTTGAGTATTTGGGTGGATGTGAGGTTTTTTACGAGGGAGGTAGCAGTTTTGAACCCGTTCGTGAAAGTTAAACGGGAGATGTTGCACTGGATTTCTAATGATATAGTTTGAGGGATTTAATTTTTTGGTGGTGGAACGGGCTTGTGAACGGGCATGAGATGGGATAGGAGACAGCATTTTGGAACAATGTGCGCAATTGAGGTAGAAGGTGTAGCTCTTCAGTTGGGCATAGTGCATGTTGGCATATGTGGTGGTTGTCGAGTATGGATAATATGTCCCCTGCAAAGGTGTTGCTAGAGTTTCCATCTCAAATGAGTCTCCTAGATTGAGGAGTTTTGATGCGAGATATTTTGTCAAATTGAGCAGAAAAGTTAGTGAAAAAGTGTAGTTGAATACTTTTTTGAGAATTCTATAAACCAGGTTGTTGATAAAGGCGATGGAATGCTCTAAAGTTCATTTGGCAGTGATTTGGTCAAGACATACATTTATGGGATTTAATCTGTGTTTGTGTTACTTGTTGCAGAAGATGTTTGATTCAACTCTGGTGTGATCATCGAGGGATACTAGATTGCAATTTTAGAACTTCATTTCAGTGGTGCAGGCAATGTTAAGGGATAGGTCCTTGACAAGGTCTGAGACTAAGTGTGATTTGTTGGTTATGAACCTGCAGTTGATGAGGCATTTTAACAAGCACAAGTCCATTTCCCATGATGGTGTATGATCAGGCTTTTGTTGGGCTCACCTTGTTTTGGTTGGTTTTAGCTCTTATGTTCGTGTATTGGTTGGCAACTGAGGAGGTGCGAGTATCAGTTTTTCTTTTTGTTTGTGAATGACTGGTGTATGTTTAGGTGGGGTCAGTCAAAAGAGTAGATGTTCATCCTGTAGCTCTTTGATGCTGGTGAGGCTGGAAATGATGACAGTGATTTCAGAGTATCCGCACTGTACACTGGTGTAATCTCAGAAATTTGAAGTATGAATTGGCTTTCAAGGACAGCCTCACATAGTCCCCCGATTAGAGTGGCACGGGCCTCAGTCACCAAAGCTCTATTCAGATGGTGTGCAGGAGAGTTGAGCAGCAGGGGCTGATTGTTAAGACGGATTTCTGAACTCTGTCCTGGTGGCGCAGAAGTTCAGAAGGCCAACCTAATTACTTGGTACAGGGTAACCTCTGGACGAGCCAGACCAATCAAGGTAGCGATCGCGGCGGTCAAGACTAGGTCTCAAGAGGGGTGAGGGTGACTGAAAGCCCGCAATGAGCACACAAAGCAAGAGCGCTTACAAACTACTCCAAACAGTTGTTATATCAAAAATATATACACATTTATTTTAAGGCCTTTAAAATAATGACCGTAGCGAGAAAATCACAATATCACAATATTAAGCCAACACATACCATATCAACACAATATATATACAAATACGACAGTCTCAAGCATTAGAGGCACGAAATGTGTAGTCCACCTGCAAGGGAAGGAAAACAGGCAGTGCGATAATGCTTTAGACTCAGTTCGCCTTCAGAGGCACCTAACTAGATGGAAGTCCGAGCCCTGCGAAGAGTGGAGCCTTGTGCTCAAAGTACCTGCACACGCTGGTGCCAACGGGCAAAAGGAGAAGCTCTTCGGAGGAAGTCAGGCAGTTCGGGTTAGTGCACAACAGAAGAACAGGTTCCGCGACTCAAGCGCAGCCTCCACAGCGAGCAGAAGCAGAGCGCGAGTACGGACAAAAGGGTGCTGTTTTTACACAGCGAGGAAAAGCAATGGGCTACTGCAGGAGGGCGACCAGATCCTAGCTATACTACTCACCGGTCCCCGATGCAAGCAGACCCAGGCTTCTCCACGTTAGTTTCAGCAGCTGGCAGGTTCAGAAGAGTCGGGAAATGCCTCGTCGTCGTGTAGAGCAAAAAGATGTCCCAATCGAAGAAACCTGCACAGTTTTGTCACCACCGCAGGGCAACGGAGCGGCCGTGTGTATCCGAGCCAAATGTACACTCCTCCCTTCAGACTTGGGAACGCCAAGTGTACGAAGCGTGGGAGAGTGACAAGGACTCAAAATACAACACAACCTGGTGGCGGTTACAGAGCAGGACTCCCTTGTAAGCTGGTCAGTCAACTGGATGGCCCAGAGACACTTCCGAAGGCTTACTTGGCAGGAGATGATGAAGTCGCCGGGAATAGCTGTTCCTGCTATTCCAAAGGTCGAAGCACCAGTACAGGCCTTCTGGTTCGATCAAAGGAGGAAAGGGTTTCACAGGATGACAGCAGTGCAAAGGAGGATTCCTTCAGCGAGTCACCAGCGATTCCTCGGTCCAGCCTCTTGGTTGCAGGATACTTGGCTCCTGTATTCCTTCGTTCGTGAGAACTCAGGAGATCGACATGGTAGTGGTGTTTCCAGCCCCCTCTTATCCACGGTTCCCTTCGCGCCAAAACGGAGGGGAGCCAATGGGAGATCCGCTCATCAACACACATACCATACGTGGACCAATCACGGACCACGGTGGTCCCAGGCATTCACACCACCCTAGACTCTCTGGCACCCAGGATGTGTATTGGGACCAGACATCCCAGCCCACACCCTGGAGGCACACAAAGGACATGTAGAAGCCCGCGAAAGCAACCACGTTTCGCGGGAAAGTACATGCCCAAATAAGGAAGGCCCCGGGTCGCTTGACCTGGGGAAGGTGAAGGGAGCAAGACGGTCAGTGGACAAGACAAAGGAGCCTCGTGGTCTGGCCATTTTGGGAGCCAGGCCACCATTTTGGGTTCAGTGCGAAAAACGCGCTCAGAACGCCAAAAGGAGCTCAAAATACACAAATCGATCGCTGCCACCATTCCAGTCCCTGAATGACTTGCACCGATCAAATACAATCCTAAACAAGTATCTAGGGCCTGTAGAAGGCTAGAGACCCAAGAGAGCTGTAACTTAGCTTACAGTGCCCTCTTGTGTCATGTTGCACTAAAGCCGCAACATGATAAAAGAAACTACGGGAAACAGCGTTCCCCAGTACTGACTGTCTTAAGGGCATGTCAGTTTCCCCATAAGAAAAGGAGCGAAAGCCCAGAGGAGTGCAGCAGAAGGCTGCACTTCTCTGGCAAAGTCAAGAACAAGGTGAAAAACAACAGCAAAAAGTTTAGGGGTTGCCACATGGAAGGAAAATTACCTACAATTATGAAATCTTTCCTAACACTCGCCCCTCCCAAACTATGGACAGGGGGAACTAATCCACCCCTGGATGAGTCTCTTGTTCAGGTCGGTTAAACATTCTGGACAACCCATCAGCATTGCTATGTTGGACACCTGGCCTATGCTCAATAGTGAAGTCGAAGCCTTGTAGACTTATGGACCACCTAAGCAACTTTGGATTCTCCCCCTTCATGTTCATTAGCCACTTTAACGGCTTATGGTCAGTTTGCACAGTGAAGTGGGTCCCATAGAGGTAGGGCCTCAGCTTCCTTAGGGCCCACACAACAGAGAAACATTCTTTCTCTACCGTGGACCATCTGAGCTCTCTGTCCTTAAGCTGGCGACTAATAAAACCGATAGGGTGTTCCTTACCCTTCTCATCTACTTGTGATAGTACAGCTCCTATCCCAGTGTCAGAGGCGTCCGTCTGCACGATAAAAGGTCTTTTGATAATCAGGGGCCCTAAGGACAGGGGCCTGGCACAAGGAGTCTTTTAAGCCATTGAAGGCCTTCTCACACTCGTCGGTCCAAGTTACCTTCTTGGGTTTCTTCGGAGTTGTGAGGGCAGTCAGAGGGGCAGCTATGGTGCCATAGTCTGCCACAAAATTGCGGTAATACCCCGTGAGTCCTAAGAAGGCTCTCACTTGGGTTTGCGTAGTGGGGGTAGGCCAGTCTTGTACTGCTTGTACCTGACTGAGTAGAGGCTGTCTCCTCCCTCCACCTACTTCATGTCCAAGGTAAACCACTGAGCCTTGTCCATTTTGGTGAGGGGCCACTCGGACACCCTCAAAAGAGCTATCTGAAGGACTGCTTGGGAACAGGTCAGGGAGAGGTTCAGACTCCTCTCCCGCAACGTCTGAAGCCAGTAGCAGTGCTGCGATTTCGACGCTTGGGCCGAAAGCCTTAAGCCTATTCACGTGAAACACTTTTAGAGCCTGTCCAGGCCTTCCAAGGTCCACTGAATAGTTAACCTCACCCAGGGGCTCCACCACTGGGTAAGGGCCTGACCAGTTGTCCTGTAAAGCTCGAGGCCTTAAGGGATTCATGATCAGGACTTGCTGACCAAGTGTAAAGTTGATGAGGGAAGCTTTCTGGTCGTACCAATGTTTCACCAGCGCTTGCCCTGCCTTCAATATATCACTAGCCAAGCCCATCAGGAGTACCATCCGTTTTCTGAGCCCTAGCACATAATCAACTACGTTGGTAGTAACAGGGGGAGTGGGCATCTCCCATCCCTCTTTGACGATGGCTAAGGGTCCCCGTACGAGATGACCAAACAGAAGTTCGAAGGGGCTGAAGCCAACACCCTCCTGTGGTACCTCTCGGTAGGCAAACAGTAAGCATGAAACAAGAAGATCCCATTTTCTTCTCTGAGGCTCCTCCAGAGCGCAATCATGCTCTTTAACGTCCTGTTAAAACGCCCCCCCAGACCATTGGTCTGGGGGTGGTATGCAGAAGAGAACCTGTAGGTGACCCTACATTCTATCCACATAGCCTGCCTATACTTCGACATAAAGTTGCTGCCATCATCCGGCACAACTTCTTTAGGGAAGCCAACCCTAGTAAACATGCCGAGTAAAGCTTCTGCAACTGGCTTGGCAGTTACAGTTGTAAATGGGACGGCCTCAGGATACCGGGTTGCATGGTCGACCAGCACCAGGATAAACCTATTGCCTGAGGATGTTTGTGGGTCAAGGGGACCAACGATGTCGATCCCTACCCTTTCAAATGGTACCCCCACAACTGGGAGCGGTACCAACGGAGCTTGGATTGTCGCCCCAACCTTACCAGACAACTGGCAGGCGGCACAACTCCTGCAGTGACTTTCTACTTGCTCCCCCATCTTGGGCCAGTAGAAGTGCATGGATAAACTTTGCTTGGTCTTCCTCATACCGAGGTGACCAGCTAGGGGAACTTCATGCGCCGACTGCAGGAGGAAGGGCCTAACAGCAAGGGGAACCACCAACCTCCTATGGTCTCCTTCTGTAGACTCTGTGGGCTCACTATACAGGAGTCCACCTTCCTGGTAAATCCTATGCATCCCAGGAGGTTCACCCTCAAGCTGGGAGCAGGCCTGTCTCCTTAGGCCTTCCAGTGATGGGCACTCACGTTGGCCTTTACTGAATTCGTCCCTATCAGGACCTCCTTCAACTAACAAGTCTTTTAGTTCAGGATGATCGTTGGGGTCAAATACTTCAGGCATCGCCACCTCCTCGTCAGGCCCGGGCGATTGACCAACTTCCTCCACCGCAGTGGTAGGCGAGCTCGGGGGAATATTCTCTTTCCCTCGTTTTGACTTGTAGACTCCTTTCGCCTTGGGTTTCCCCTTTGGCTGGGGCGGCGTATTGGACTTGGCCAATGCTGCCCGTGCTTGAGACCGTGTGTAGGGTCTTTCGGCAGTGTCTCCTACGAGCCCTAAAGCTCTGAGATCATTACCCAACAAGACCTTTCCCGGGACGTTTCTCTGAATGCTCACTGGAATCCTGACTGCTGTACCATTTAAAGTAAGATTTACAGATATTACGGGAAACATACGGAGGGGGCCGTCAGCCAACTTAGTGGGCATCAGAGTAGCTCTGGCAACTTCCTCTGAGTCTACCAAGGTAGAATCCACTACAGTGCGACTGCACCCACTATCCCTAAGAGCTGGAGTATCCACTCCATTGATCAGCACACTGTCTTTAAAGTAGTGCTTGGTATTATCCGGAATCCTAGCGTAAGCCTCTGCGACTTTAGGCTCCCAGGAACCCAGGGACACTAAAACTACCTCAGCCTCTATCCCGCTGGGAAATGAGTCTGAGGAGAAGGATGCTCCTGTAATCTCTTCTTCCTCGTAGGAGGAGAAGGCCAGATTAGCGGAGTGGACCCCCAAAGGTCTAACCTTACAACGGGGATCCCCCTTCATGTGGTCAGTTGCTCCACAAGAAAAACAAGCCCCAGTGGGTCTGTTTACGTAGGGAGGCTTATTGTAACCCGAGTTCTGTTTCGGAGGCTGACCTCCACTACCCTGTGAGTTCTCTTGTGTCTTACCCTTGTTTTTCTTTTTGTGGCCCTTATGGGAAGAAGATTTAGCAGATTCCCCACCCTCCATATCTTTGGACTTTTTCCCTTCCTCCTGCTTACCAGGATGAGTTTTGTCCTTATGGGACACTCGATGTGACACCCATAAGTCTGCTGCAATGGCCAGCTTCTTAGGATCTATCTCCTTTGAATCGGCCAAATGCTGCTTAAGCTCCTGGGAAGAAGAAGCAAAAATGTGTTCCAGCATGACAAGATTTAACATGCCTTCGAAGGCAGAAACCTTATAACCTTCGACCCAAAGATTCAGCGACATAAGATACCCAAGTACCACCTTCCTTTTTCTTATACTCTCGAAAACGCTTTAAATATTGGGCCGGAGTCTTCCCAAACTTTAAAATGAGAGTTTGCTTTAACATTGCGAAATCAGCTCGCTCAGCCTTCGACATTTCCATAATGGCACTACAGCCAGAATGGGGCAGTCTACTGAGCAACCACGCAATCTTATCAGCATTGTCAACTTCTTGAACTTCGCATGCATACTCAAACGCATTCAGCCAGTCCATAATGTCATTCCTTTCTTCATACACACTGAGCAGATCTTTCGGAAACCGTGGATGAGAGGAAGCCCCAGACCCATGTCCAGGACCCTTGGACCCATTTGCAACCTGAAGCTTGGCCAGTTCCAACTGGTGATCCCTGTCTTTCTGTTTTTCTGCCTGTTCGATTTTTAGTTTGGCTATGCTGAATTCAAGCTCCTGCTGCCTAAACCGCAGCTCTTGCTTCTTGAATTCAAGCATAGCATCCCCATCAACACTGGCAGAGGAAACATTAGACATCTCGTCCTCCCTGTCCTCGTGGTCGCGATGGATCAGTGCAGCGGCAGAACCGTCGGTTCTACCAGTGAGAGCAGCCCCACCACCTTCTGCACTGTCCTCAGAAGTTATAGCGTCAAGCTGCGCTTCTTGCCACGCCACGATTCTTTGGATCATTTCCAATTTCGTGCCTTGAGAGGAAACACCTCTCTCCGCACACATCTTCTTCAATGTTTCTGATTTGGAAGCATTTAAAGTTAACAAGGTATTTGTTTCCATACTGCTAGATAGGACTATGGCCTTTTTAAAGTTATACTACAACAATTCACTACGTGTACTGGTTGGAATAACCTGAAATGCCTTAGTTCGAGCGCAACACTGGATACCTTCAGTCGTATCCCACCGCTGTACACCAATTTGTTAAGACGGATTTCTGAACTCTGTCCTGGTGGCGCAGAAGTTCAGAAGGCCAACCTAATTACTTGGAACAGGGTAACCTCTGGACGAGCCAGACCAATCAAGGTAGCGATCGCGGCGGTCAAGCCTAGGTCTCAAGAGGGGTGAGGGTGACTGAAAGCCCGCAATGAGCACACAAAGCAAGAGCGCTTACAAACTACTCCAAACAGTTGTTATATCAAAAATATATACACATTTATTTTAAGGCCTTTAAAATAATGACCGTAGCGAGAAAATCACAATATCACAATATTAAGCCAACACATACCATATCAACACAATATATATACAAATACGACAGTCTCAAGCATTAGAGGCACGAAATGTGTAGTCCACCTGCAAGGGAAGGAAAACAGGCAGTGCGATAATGCTTTAGACTCAGTTCGCCTTCAGAGGCACCTAACTAGATGGAAGTCCGAGCCCTGCGAAGAGTGGAGCCTTGTGCTCAAAGTACCTGCACACGCTGGTGCCAACGGGCAAAAGGAGAAGCTCTTCGGAGGAAGTCAGGCAGTTCGGGTTAGTGCACAACAGAAGAAGAACAGGTTCCGCGACTCAAGCGCAGCCTCCACAGCGAGCAGAAGCAGAGCGCGAGTACGGACAAAAGGGTGCTGTTTTTACACAGCGGGGAAAAGCAATGGGCTACTGCAGGAGGGCGACCAGATCCTAGCTATACTACTCACCGGTCCCCGATGCAAGCAGACCCAGGCTTCTCCACGTTAGTTTCAGCAGCTGGCAGGTTCAGAAGAGTCGGGAAATGCCTCGTCGTTGTGTAGAGCAAAAAGACGTCCCAATCGAAGAAACCTGCACAGTTTTGTCACCACCGCAGGGCAACGGAGCGGCCGTGTGTATCCGAGCCAAATGTACACTCCTCCCTTCAGACTTGGGAACGCCAAGTGTACGAAGCGTGGGAGAGTGACAAGGACTCAAAATACAACACAACCTGGCGGGGGTTACAGAGCAGGACTCCCTTGTAAGCTGGTCAGTCAACTGGATGGCCCAGAGACACTTCCGAAGGCTTACTTGGCAGGAGATGATGAAGTCGCCGGGAATAGCTGTTCCTGCTATTCCAAAGGTCGAAGCACCAGTACAGGCCTTCTGGTTCGATCAAAGGAGGAAAGGGTTTCACAGGACGACAGCAGTGCAAAGGAGGATTCCTTCAGCGAGTCACCAGCGATTCCTCGGTCCAGCCTCTTGGTTGCAGGATACTTGGCTCCTGTATTCCTTCGTTCGTGAGAACTCAGGAGATCGACATGGTAGTGGTGTTTCCAGCCCCCTCTTATCCACGGTTCCCTTCGCGCCAAAACGGAGGGGAGCCAATGGGAGATCCGCTCATCAACACACATACCATACGTGGACCAATCACGGACCACGGTGGTCCCAGGCATTCACACCACCCTAGACTCTCTGGCACCCAGGATGTGTATTGGGACCAGACATCCCAGCCCACACCCTGGAGGCACACAAAGGACATGTAGAAGCCCGCGAAAGCAACCACGTTTCACGGGAAAGTACATGCCCAAATAAGGAAGGCCCCGGGTCGCTTGACCTGGGGAAGGTGAAGGGAGCAAGACGGTCAGTGGACAAGACAAAGGAGCCTCGTGGTCTGGCCATTTTGGGAGCCAGGCCACCATTTTGGGTTCAGTGCGAAAAACGCGATCAGAACGCCAAAAGGAGCTCAAAATACACAAATCGATCGCTGCCACCATTCCAGTCCCTGAATGACTTGCACCGATCAAATACAATCCTAAACGAGTATCTAAGGCCTGTAGAAGGCTAGAGACCCAAGAGAGCTGTAACTTAGCTTACAGTGCCCTCTTGTGTCATGTTGCACTAAAGCCGCAACATGATAAAAGAAACTACGGGAAACAGCGTTCCCCGGTACTGACTGTCTTAAGGGCATGTCAGTTTCCCCATAAGAAAAGGAGCGAAAGCCCAGAGGAGTGCAGCAGAAGGCTGCACTTCTCTGGCAAAGTCAAGAACAAGGTGAAAAACAACAGCAAAAAGTTTAGGGGTTGCCACATGGAAGGAAAATTACCTACAATTATGAAATCTTTCCTAACACTGATGCTTCCCTGATGTCACATTAGCATGGCTAACCGTCCCATGAGCTCTTTGCAGCTAATCTGAATCTATAATTAGGTGGGTGTTGTGTAGCCCAATGGAGCACCTTGGCTTGAGGTGGATAGCTGGTTATATATTGTTTATTTTCAATTACATTTTTTCAAATTTGGCAAATGGTTCTTGAGTGTGATTTGTGGCTTTGCAGTAAGTGGGAGAAAAAAGGTGTTTACAGAAGAAACTTCTCTGCAAGGTCACGGTGATGTATGGTCAGAAGACAAGTGGTTGATGAGAGATTGAGATTAAAGGCTCCAACCAGAAAACAAAATAGTATTTTGGCTGGATAAAATATTTACTTCTGAAAGGGCTGTTAGGACTGTAAAACCAGCTGTTTACATAGTTAAACTGATTCCGAGTGGTGGACACTGCAGGATCCACTTTGTAGTAAATACCAGTGCTGTTTCAATGGTTGATGTGCTAGAAAAGAGGATTGCCACTTAGCTGATGGGAAGAGATTAAAGTACCCCTCTTTTTCACCTTTTCAAGAATGATTTGTCTGTTAAGATTGTCGACCATCATAGTTTACAGAAAATCTTCATCATAAGTGTTTCTTGGTGGGCCTGTTACTCATAGATTCTTGGAAGTTTTCAAAAAAGACCTTTACCCCAATTTGATAAATTATGATTGTTTTTTGCGACTTTGGAAATCCCTTTGGAAAGCGTGCAAATGGGCAGTGGCAAGTTTTTAAGCCTTAAGGGTGTTTTTGTCTTAGTCATTAGTTTCTCCAGAATTATTAGTTGGATTTGTGCTTTATAGATTCACAAGCCTTAAAGAGTGTTCCAATGAGACATGTAATTTTGAGATCTCATCCTTTATAAGGAAGTGTCTGAAGTCCACTCAAAGCTGACTATTATCTTATCCCTGTTTTGGTGAAAATCCTTCATCTTCTGGCGAGTAAGCCCTGCACTCATTATGGTGTAGGCACATATCATAAGACTGCACAGAAGTAAAATACTTAATGATACAGGCTTTTGAGACTGTTTTTGTCCCCTATGCCCGTAACAAGTCTTGTGTTTGGGAAACAGTAGAGCAATTGATACAAAAAATATGGTTCAACACATTTATTGTTCTTGCAGAAGGTTTGAAAGAATACCCGAAGGGTGTAGCGTGGAACTAAACTCAAGAGTAAAATAGTATCTACAAGTGTAAGAATGGAGGTTCAGCAAAATGGGTGCCAATCCCAGTTTAAGAAGACATAATGACTTACTCCAATTCCAAGCTGTAATCAACAAAAACACAGCTCCAGGGATACGTCCTCTTCATGGTTTCTCGTCTTCTACTTGATTTGTTCTGGTTCATTTATTAGGGTTGTGTGAATGTGTGGGATAGAGCCTTTGCACACTTCTTGAAGTTTATCACAAAAACATTGCAAATTTCACTAAGCTAACTAACTAAAAGAGAAGGAAGGTAGTGATGCAGAGCTGATGAAAGACATCCGAGACGAGCGATCAGCACTCCGGGACTTAAACATGGCAAATAAATATCAACAATCGACAATGACTAATCAAAAGTACTACAAGACACTGTGTAATGCAGGAACCTCTCTCGCAAACAGACTGAAAATGCAAACAGACTGAAAACGAAAGGGGTTGACAGAAGAGTTGGAAGTATTCGGATCATTCAGGGTATCATTTGGGATCGCCTTAAAGATGTAGCTTTGCCCAATAATACCAAAAAATATACCAGTTAGATGGAGAAGAGACAATAGAAAGTGTCTCCATGTTAGGTAAGAATTGTTGTAGTCACACTGTGTGAGGCTACACAAGACTTATCTGCTTGGTATTAGGTAACCCACTTTTGGTATAGGTCTATATTACACAAGTTGGTAGTGTGACTGAGCAGCCAGGCCTATCTCAAGAGGGCTAGATGCGAGTTGTAGAGCTGTACAGATGAAATCAGTCAATACAAGTAACCAAGTAACGCATGCACTCAAGGTTTCAGTTATAAATAATTATTCATTTATTTACACATACGTTTTAGTAAAGCATTCTTTAAAAAGGCAATTGTTTGTAACAGTTGAAGTAAACTTTGGAATCACTTTTCAGAATTGATAAAGTTTGTGAATACTCTTTGGATATGCTAATACATTTCTCTTACACCCTGAAGTGACTTCAATAACAAGGATAATATTGCATTTATATATAACACTAATATACTTCTCAGACTCTTCAGTTTCCGAAAGGAAGGCTTGAGGAAAAATAGAAAGGTTAGAACATACTTCCTTGTCATGAGGACAGTTGGAATCCTCCAATGAAATCTAGGTAAGCTTTTCCCAGCAGTAAAAATGTTCAACAAATTACAACCTATAGAAGGACGAGCAATGCCAAAGTCAATGGGTTTAGAAGAGTGCCTTCAGGGAGCCAGGACAGCCAACGTCATTTGGACAACGGCTAAAGTTCTGATGCACTTCTTGGATAAAAATCTTTCACAGTTCAGAAAACCACCGTAGGAACACAAGCAAATGGGGAGTTGAAATCAACTCAGAAAATTAAGCAAATCCAATTCTCAAGTGAGAAAGCATGACTCAAGGCAAGAAGGTAAGTACCCCCAAACCCAAAAAGTACCTTTGGTTATAAGAAAGTGGTCCAGCTGGATTCCGCCTTGCTACAGCCAAGCAGACCCTGGTTCCTGAGTCTCAGTCCTGGGGACAAGAGCAAGGACGTCTGGTGGGCTCCTGCGGCAGTACTCTAGAAAGTCTTCGGCAGCTACGGGCCTTCGATTCAGCAGCATTTTGTGACTTCAGTGCTTCGCAAACAGCACTGATGCAGAATAGTCAACTCCGGGTGGACTTTCGTTGCTCCCTCAGTCCTGCGCTCTGGTGAGGGGACTCTGTATCGGGATTTCCTGCTTCTGCAGTGTCCTGAGGAGGCTCCTGGAGCTTTTGGCGGGATTTGTTTTGCGGCAGACGTTGCACTCGGTTATGGATTAGGCTAGAGTGGAGTTCGTCTCGGGGTTAGTTGGTCCCACTAACCCAAGGGAAGAAGTCGTCCCGTCCGGAGCTTCTCTGTCAATGCGAAAAAGGAGGTCAGCACAGCAGCAGGGCTTCACCAGGAAAATCGAGGTCCAGGAGGTTGCAGCTCGCTTCTCTTCACTATTTCTTCTACAAATGTTTCTACCAGTGGTCGACTCTGCCTCTAGTCCCAAAACCCCCACCTTTTGAGCAAGTTTCCCATTCATTCACAGCCTAAGATGTCAATCACAGAGCAGGGTGGCTGTCCTTCCCGGACAGCCAGCCGGCCGGCCAATCGGGACTGGTTTCCTTCATGCATACCTAGAGACAAAGGACCGGGGTGCTTCGGGATCCTCCCTCACTTCCTGCCCTGTCAGACACACTGGAGACAGGGGCAAGCTTCCTGAGTGAAACCTGCCTAAGACAAAACACACCAAGGGCTCAAATCTGTCTCAACGCACAGAGTAAAAGCCAAGAGAGACCTCACAAACAGAAAATGGCGAAAAAAGAAGACGGGGGGGCCATTTTGAAAAAATAGACACCCACGGGTGCTGTACTTTTCTGGTAGAAAGGCACACTGGTAATAAAAAGTAAACCTCTGCCACCAGCCATTTAAAATAGTGAGGGTAACAACAAATGTTACATGAGAAAGAAGAATAAGGGGCTACTAGGTAATCCCCCAGCACTCCACATAAAATGGTGTGTGCTGGACCTACAAAGTATAAAGGCAAGGAAGATCAATTTCACCTTAGCATGCTTGGGAACAGTACTTCACCCAGGAAAAGGTATTTAAACCTTAAGAGAAATCCAAAGGATTTCCCAGTGACACTACACCAAGAGTGCTCTGTGTCCCTATACAAAAAGCAGATGCCTATGGAGTTTGTCAGACTCCAAAAACAGTGAAAAAATTAAATCCTAATCAGGGAAAAACACATGAGAGAGTGTGAAAAAGGTCCCACTCACTCAAAAGTCAAAATTAAAAAGTCGGGGGCGCTGTTGCGCTGACTGAGGCGGCTATTCAAAATAATAAGCAGGATCAGCCCAAATGTTCACACAGTAGCTGCCACACTTGATATGCATAAAGCATTCGACTCTGTATCATGGAAAAATCTCTGGCGGGTCCTGGAAAAATGCAAGTTCGGCCCCCGTTTCCTCTCTTGGGTCAGGCTGTTATACGCTGACCCTGTTGCCAGGGTCCGCTTTGAGGACAGATGCTCTCCCCTGTTCCGAATTTCTAGAGGGACGAGACAGGGCTGCCCCTTCTCCCCTCTGGTTTTCGCAATAGCGATAGAACCATTTACCAACATGTTGCGCCAATCTCATGCACATAGAGGCTTGTGTACTGCCGGCCAGTCGGATATAGTGTCCCTATATGCTGACAATGCCCTCCTTCATTCGCTCCCCCGCCACCAACCTAGCTCCGATACTGGAGGATGTGGTCCATTTCGGGCGCATTTCTGGTCTCAAGGTGAACTGTTCCAAATCCACCCTCTTCCTGCTTACTGACTGTACACGCCCTCCCCCCCCCCCCCCCCGACACCATTGGATTCAATTGGGCCCAGTCAAAGTTTACCTATCTTGGTAAGGAAGTGGCTCGTCAGTTCCAACTGGTTTTCGAAGAAAATTATTAAAAATACCTCAGGACCCTTGCAATGAAAGCACTGGGCTGGAGTAGGCTCCGGTCTCCCTTGCGAGCAAGATAGGGATTCTAAAGATGGTGGTATTGCCCCAGCTTCTGTATAGGTTTACTAACATCCCCCTGTGGCCCGGTGAGGGTTTTTTCCAAGCGTTAAAACGCACCCTTAACACTTTCCTGTGGCACTCGGGCGCGGTCGGACTTAAACTCGGAACCTTGGCCACCCCAATGGAACGTGGTGGCTTTGGCGCTCCTGATTTTCTCAGTTACTGGCTCATGGTGCAAACCCAATTCGCTTTGCATTGATACAACACATCGGACCCTCCATGTCAGGCTCCAGGGGCTGGCGGTTAGCGACCGTGATATCCGCTCCCTAGTCACTACACCCATGCCAATTGTCCTTGACTCACTGGACCCGGTAGCTTGCACGTCCCTGGCTCTATCTAAGACTTGGAATTTACTAGGTGTTGCCCACCCCTTTCATAGTAACCTACCACTTTGGAACTTCTTCCCGGAGGTCCTGCACGTACCACCACACACCAATCGGCGATGGGCTGAGGCAGGATATGAACTGATTCGGGATATCTTTGAACAGGGTAACTTTGTAGAATGGCCAGACCTCCCGCCGTCCCTGACACGGAAACCATCCGTATGGCTCCAACACTCATCTCTCTGAAAAATCCTGAAACGCAAATACCCTACTTTCCCTGCGATACCGCCAGATGATCCGGTAGTTGCGGAACTGGCAGCTCCCACTCCCTCGAGGGGTAAAGTATCCAGACTCTATGCCCTGGTCCAAGCCGGATCTGCACTGCATTCACTAAATTGAGACACACATGGAAGGAGGTTCTCGGGGTGGAAGTGACTGATAAGCGTTGGGCCCATATGTGCGGACGCATTCATGGGGTATCCTTCAATTCCCGCTTTAAGATGATTCAGCTTAAGGTGCTCTACAGATATCACTATACGCCGAACAGACTATATCATATGTCGACTGACCCCTCCCCGAGATGCCCCAGATGTGGCCACGATAACGCTGTCTTTATCCACATGATCTGGTCCTGCCCCCGCCTCGCCCAGTTTTGGAGTGCGGTATGTTCCACCATGTCATCTATCCTTGAACACCCCATCACTCCATCTCCACTGACGTGTCTCTTCCATGACTTTCCCGAGCTTCGCCAGGACTCCAAAAAACTAGCTGGCCTTTGCATGCTACTCGCAGTACGCTCCATCCTACTCTGCTGGCTTCGGCATACACCACCCACCCATGCGCAGTGGCTCAAGGCGGTCACATGGGCCTCCAATACTGAAGAATCCTGGGCTGTACAACAGCCAACCCACTCTAGGCCCAGAGACATTTGGTCAAAGTTTTGGTTCTATATGGCCTCCACAGATGCAGCTTCAGACTCTGAATCTCTGGCACCGCCCCCCCTGCCCTACCTCCTGAACCGGTGTATCTTCAGCCCCGCACCCACTCTTCATGTGCCCCACTCTGTTCTCAATTAAGTTGTACACTAGCTCTATGTACCTGTTAAGCCTGCATTGCTCTGGATCTGTACTTACTTTGAATGTTGTTCGCTTGTTTCTTGTACTGCCAAGCTAAATAAATAAAAGTAAAAAACAAAAAAAAATTAAAAAGTCCTACGTCCAGCAAAATAGCTGGGGGTCTCTAAATTGGGAGGCATTTAGCACAGAAATGAAAATTCTCCCTAACACTCCACATACCTTGAACTTGTGAATTTACCCGAATCGAGCACCAGTTCAGAGTAGGGAAAGTGCCAGGTGAGGATGGGTATACTGTGACTTTCTATAAAACCTATTGGAAGTACACAGGTCCTGTCCTAGTGAAGGTCTTTAATGACATGCTAACATAGGAAAATGTTCTGATTCTTTTAATAAAGCACTAATCACAGTCATACCAAAGGAGGGAAAAGATTTTGAGTTGTGTTCATCGTGCAGATTAATATCACTGCTTATGTTAAGTTATTTGTGAAGATTTTGTCCTCGAACATCTACCGTCCCTAACACATACAGATCAGGTCGGCTTTGCCTCGCATCTACAGGAGGCAGATAACCCGAGAAAAACTCTGAATTTAATTTCTTTGTCATTAGTTGATCTGGAGGATTCGTTGATTTTGAGTTTAGACGCAGAACAAAAGTTTGTTAGAGTAAGTGGGACATTTTTTAAGGAGGTATTGACCAAAGTCTACTTCTGCCAAAAATGGGTGACCTCATTAATCAATTTGCAAGTATCCTTCGGCTAGGGTGGTAGTGAATGGTGTGCAATCAGAAGATCTAATGCTGCACAGGGGGGCCAACAGGGATGCCCACACTCCCCAATACTATATGCCATAGGAATGAAGCTAATGGCAGAAAAAAGTAGTTACAATACCAGTGCAAGAGGGTTAAAGGTCCAAGGTACTGAATACAAACTAGAGCTTTTTGCAGATATTGTAATGTATGTGAAAGATCCTGTAAATACAATACCAATGATTGTGGAAATAATTAAACTATATGGATATAATTTGGGATTTAAAATCAAATCAACCTAACAAAGACCGTAATCTTACTGATTGGCTAACCCCCCCACCAACCCGCAAATGGAGGAATTCCTTGATGGACTCCCCTTTATCAAAGCAGAGAGGGTGATTAAGTACCGGGCAATTCACCATACACGATTGCTGACTGAGCTAAATGCTGCAAATGACCTGGACTACTTACCACCATAAGCAAGGACATCGGAAGATGGTCTAGAGAAAACATTTTGTGGATAGCACTGCTCAATGTGATTTTAAAATGAATATTCTGCCCAGACCCCTCTTATTATTTTACATGCTTCCAATCTCTTTACCCTCTAGTTTTTTGGTGCAGATGAAGACACATTTGATGCCTTTCTGTGTGCGGTGAAGCAATACCTAGGATTTTTAAAGTGTTAATCTTGCCAAAAGAAAGGGCATGGGTAGGATACCCAGACTTGGACACTTATCCATGGGCATCCAAGCTTAGAGGATTGATAGATAACTTGGACATTCATCTTACTAGTAAGCAATGTATAGCATTAGAAAAAGTGATGTTGGTGCCAGTATCTGTAGGAGATTGGCTCTGGGTTCCTAGATACAAAATACCTAAAAAAGTCCTTCGACACTGAGTTCACCAAGTCATTTGAGATATTTGGAACAAAAAAGCGATACAAGATGTCTTTCAATACGTTTTCACGGTACAGCTGTATATGGGCCTCCTCCGATCAGATATTTGATAACAGAACCAAACCGGTTCCAACATTGGTATGAAGCCGGGTTGGAAAAAGCAGGTCAGATGTGGAGTAATGGAATATATACATAGCACACCACAAGTTACAGGAGCTGCTTGGTGTGAGAAGGCTTTCACCATTTCTATAGCTACAAATTAAGGGGTTCCTTACAAAAAATAGATTAGGAGAAAACGTACGAAGAGAAATTACATCCTTTGAAAGTATATTGATGTCTCGATGCAAGGGAAAGGGAGTAATAGTGAAGTTGTATAAAGCCGTTTTGGTAGCGGAAACACAAGAGATATTGAGGGTTAGAAGATAGCGGGAAGAGGACTTGGAAAATGAAGGGGACAATAAGATATTGAATAGGATGTGTTGCTCAGTGTTCAGAGTCCCATTGCTTCCCAATATAAGTTGCATGCTTGAAAATGGCTCCACAGGTGGCCCTACCGCATAGACTCTCCCAGACTTACACAAATATTAAGCACTAGTTGTTCGAGGGGCTGTAGAAAAGCTGGAACTTGTTGACTTATTCGGTGGTCCTGTGAACATGCCCAGACCTATTGAAGGAAGATTATGGATTCACGAACAAGATAGTCAAGCTAGGAAAATGTACCCACTATTGATTCTTTTCGGTATACAGGAAATAGATTGTGAATATCAGATACTCAGCCATATGGTACACACTTCATTGTTAGCGGCGAGAGTAAATCTGATCAAAGCTTGTGAAAAGGCTATGGAATGCTTCACATACTTGCTTAAAGAATCTAGACACAACATAGAGGAAGAGTGGCTCTCATTTATAACAAAAGACCTCTGCAAAGATGATCAAGGAGGGCAACAGGGACATGTACACGGGTAAAGCAAATTCAGAAAATACCCCAGGTGATGATGCAAAGGGAACGAATGACATACACAGAGAAAAGGATTTGTAGGGCTGTTCTTTTCTAGGTCAGAGGGCAAGGGTGGGTGTATTGGAAAGTTACTTAAAGTTAGCTCAAACTGTTCATAGTTCCTTATTTAAGAATTAATTCAGTGAATTCTGTAAGCAACAAAGGCATTTAAATACATTTTGAGAAAACAAACACTATGGAAAAGGAACAGATGACGAGTTATGAAAAAGTAATCCATATCACTTTTTTTTTTTAAAGCGACCTGTAGAACCCGCAGGCCAGGCCTGAGGCCCCTGAGAGTATCAAGAGTAACCAGCTAACCCAAGGCCCAGAGGTAAATACTTTGTCTTCCAGAAAGTCGGGTCCCAGAAGGAAAACAACCCATTAAGTAGCGGTTTCTTTTTCAAGGGCCGGATGATTGTTCGAGTTACCCAAGCCAATGGCTGAAAAGAAGAACATTCGCCCTTCAGAGGAGTTAGACCCACCATCCAAAAGTGAAATCAACATTTGAGATGGATCTAGGAGGACGGAGGAACATGCACATAGCAGACGCCAGCGCTCTGCACGAAAACATGGTACGCGGACAAAGGCAGCCCAGGAAGGCTGATTTGGCAGGTTGTTTGGCTCTTAGCAAGCTTCCAGGTGGCCGAGGCTTCCAAAATCAATACTGAACATCCTTTTGGCAAACAGTGGTTAAGTGACTCAGAAAACAGCAGCATGATGGAAGGCCTGTCTCCCGCAGATGAGGAGCACCAGTAGCAGGATGAGGGAGTCTCAGGAAGGACACCCAACAGCCAAAAATCCAAACCGGAGCTATACCCAAACCACTGCATGCAGCATTATGGCCAGAAGAGAGCCTAAAAATGCATCAACTGCCACAAATCCTTGACCAGTTAAGGAGACCAGCCCATCTTCCGTAAATCCAGCAGCACTAAGCTCATCAACAGGGTTCCCCCTCTGTATCACTTCACTCACAAGGGCTGGCTTCTGCTAGCCCACCAATCCCTTTGGCAGATTTAAAACAAAGGTTTTTCCGGCCATCCAATAAAGTTGACAGTAAAAATCGCCAAACACGCAGGCCCACCCAGACAGAAACGGTAGTAGCCTGCCAAGGGCCTGGAATTGATCTAAACCACTATCGAGGCTGCCATCTTGGGCTCACAGAGCCCACGTTGGCAAAATGACAATTTTAAGGCCTATCTCATAGTCTCCCTGAACAAAGGATGCCCCTAAAACAGAATGGCCAGAAGAGGGACTTTAAAAAACGTATTGGTACCCCAGTGGCTACCATAAAGGTACATTGGGATACTAATGCAGTAAATTTGCTTGCACCACTAGTGAAGCCAGAACTAAATATTAGCTGCCACCAGCGCACCCCCTTAAACCAATGTAGTGTGATAAAATCACCCCATGGCAGGAATGGGCCCTGCGAGACACCCCTGTGACTGAGCAGCTTATGAGCAGCCAAATATTCTATACCTTAAGTAAAAAGGGATGTGTTGGCAAGGTGACTTCAGCAGTAGTCCCTCTGACCAACAAAATAATTTAAATACCCTAACAGATAAAGAGGAAAAAGGCAAAAAAGTGTAGGAAGTCCCATAAAATGAGACTGCAGAACCCCAAAAATGGAACAGAGGAGATCAGGGCATCCCTTGAATGCTTTTCCACAAAGGAAACTCCACTCCTCTCACATTGCTGCTCTGCAGTCCCTCCTGTCAGATGCAAGTTGCCCACGTCGTGTAGCCGATGAGTTCTTCCTCCTGATGGAACCCTCTGGCTCCAGAAATAGACAGCCAGAGCGATCAATCGGAGGAAAGAAAGGATGCCAGATGAGACCCAGACGACCCAGATGAAGACACATGCCGCAGGAGTTATCGGTGAAGCCAGAGTGGTACGAGTGGCCGAGGACAAGCGTTGGATCTGTAGGTGAGGGGTTAACACAACACAGAATGTATAACCAACCGCCCTTCTGACCAAACCCGAACACAACAGATTAAGAATGCAATACGTGCTTGTCAAATTCCAATAACACCCCCATTCCCATGCGAGACTATGGCTTACCGTGTTTTAGTCCTGATCCTGAGAGTCAGGTGGAAAAAGGCAGGGAATCCAATCCAACTCTGAAATCCAGAATCCAAGAAAAGCCCAACCACCTATGCCGCCGGCACGAGGACGCCTAATACACACTTGGCAGTTTTGAGTTAGTGTACGTAGCAAGGAAATCCAAGTTTCAAGTTTGAACAATCCAAAAGATTGAAAAGTTCCAAAGTTCAACAATCCCAAAATTTACCCAGACGCAATCCAGGTGAGTGAGGATCCAGAAGACAAACGAAGAGCAACCAAAACAAATGGGGCGAAGGCAAAGAGGTCCGTGAGCAGACCGAGGTCGAAGCACGATACAGGCAGCATACAAGAACAAGGCAGTCCAGAATCAAAGCCAGGTAACGGTCCGGGTCGAGGAAACGGGGCAATCAGGAACACAGGAGGGAATGGGGAGGAGGAAGGGCACTGCAATAGGGGTTCAAGGGAACAGGATACAAAGCACAAGGTACGAAGCGCCACCAATTCTCAATCAGAAGCACCGATACGAAGTGAAGGCGGTGCCTAAAAAGGAAAGGTCACATGACAGCGTTCCGCGGATTCCGGCGCCGGCCGTAGGAAACGCTGAGAGGACGCCAGCGTTGCCATGCCAACTTCCAGGCACCTGGTTGCAGCGTCCTTAAAGGGCTATGCAGCCGTTTCTTAGCACTGCTTGCACACCTGTACATGACAGTATCCTCCCTCAAAGGGGGTCTCACCCCCCGAGCAGACCAGAAACGAAACAAAAGGACCGGAGCATGGATGTTCACCACAGGTTCCCGCGTACGGTCTTTGGGTCCATAGCCCTTCCAATCGACCAGATAGAGACGCCTGCCCCTTTGAACTTTGGTATCCAAGATTGCACCCACCTCGAATTCATCAAACCCGTGCACCTTAATCGGCGGAGGACGAACAGGTAGCCTGGTAGATGGGTGGCATGGTTTCACTAGAGAGACATGGAATACCGGATGTACCTTCCATTTAGTAGGAAGGGCCAATCGAACGGCAGCAGGGTTAATTACCTGCAGAATGCTGGAGGGACCCACAAAGCGAGGTAACAAGGCTCGTCGACCAGGCAAGTGTAGGTTCTTTGTGGACAGCCAGACCTTCAACCCCGGTCGGTAGTTATGAGCCGGGGAGCGATGTACATCTGCAGAAGACTTAGTGCGTGTCTGGGCCTGTAGTAACTGGTTCTTGACCATAGCGTGGGTATCTGATAGATTCCTAAGACAACCAGAAGCAGCCGGATTGTGTAACGGCCAATCAGCAATACTGGGCAAAGAACGGGGGTGTTGGCCATACAAGGCAAAGAATGGAGATACACCTGTCGCCGTGTGCATAGAGTTGTTGTAGGCGAACTCCGCTAGTGGTAGAACGGAAACCCATGTATTTTGGCGTTGGAGGGTAAGACATCGTAGATACTGCTCCATAGTGGCATTTAGCCTCTCAGTTTGCCCATCGGTTTGTGGATGGTATGCACTGGAGTACCTGCCGTCTATATCCAGCGTCATTGTCAACGCTCTCCAAAAGCGAGAAGCGAACTGTGGTCCCCGGTCAGTAACGAGAATGGAGGGCAGACCAAATCTTCGGTAGACGTTTGTCAAGAACAACTCTTCTTCTAACAGGAGCAGAAGGAATCCCCTGGCAGGATACAAACAAGGCTGATTTTGTGAAGTAGTCCACGACCACTCATATAGTGTCGTAGCCGTCGACTACTGGAAGCTCTACTACGAAGTCCATAGAAACCATAAGCCAAGGTCTATCTGGTATAGGCATGGGTTGTAGTAGGCCCACCGGTTTGCCCGGTTGATGTTTGCACTGCGCACAAGTGGCACAAGAGACTATGTATTCCCTAACGTCGTGTGACATGGAGGGCCACCAGCACCACCTTCTCAAAAGGTCGATAGTTTTCCCAGTACCTGGATGGGCAGCTACTGCTGAATCGTGACACCATTGTATGGCTATGTGTCTTGTGTCGGAGTCATGTACATATATTTTACCCTTTTTATAAGGCAATGAATGGATGATCTCCAATCCCAGGCTATCAATCTCGAAGGGAGTGGTTCTCACCCACTCTTGGATCCTTGTCTTCAGAGAGGGGCGCAAGGTACACCCACACACCACTTGATTAGGTAATAGAATGGCGCCCTTGAGCTCAGATGGTTCAGGAACCCCATGGATACGGGAGAGAGCATCCGCCTTCGAGTTCAGAGATCCAGGGCGATAGGTAATGGTGAAGTTGAACATGGCAAAGAATTCATGCCACCTGGCATGGCGTGCCGTGGTACACTTCACTGATTGCAACGCCAAGAGATTTCGGTGATCAGTGAACACTTGAACCGGTTCGGAGGACCTCAAAAGATGATGTCTCCATACCATAAAGGCGTCCTTCACTGCTAACAATTCCCGTTCTGTGATCGTATAGTTCCTCTCATAAGAGGTGAGTTTTCTGGAGTGATACGCAACAGGATGTAATCCAGTGGACTCTGGGCAATGTTGGGACAAGATGGCTCCCAGTGCAACATCTGATGCATCTGCTTCTACAATGAAAGGCAAAGACGGATCCGGATGTTGAAGGACGGGAGCAGTGGTAAAAGCAGACTTTATGGTCTCAATCAAAAGCCCGGTGAGCTACTCGTTCCATTTAAACAAGCATTTGATGCTGGTTAGTTTGGTAAGTGGAGAGGCAATGGCCGAGAAGTCTTGGATAAAGCGCCTGTAGAAATTTGCAAAGCCTAGAAAGGATTGCAGGGCCTTCAAGGTACTGGGACAAGGCCACTCCAATATCGCGGTAACCTTAGACTGGCTCATCTGCACTCCCCGGCTAGTAATATCATAGCCTAGGAACTCCACCTCAGTTTCATGGAACCTGCATTTGTCCAACTTGGCATACAAGTGGTTCTCCCTTAAACGTTGCAAAACGTTAGAGACATGGACGATATGAGTGTCAACTGAAGGAGAGTAGATCAAGATGTCGTCTAGATAAACGACTACATATTGGTCTAGCATGTCATGAAATACGTCATTGATAAAGTATTGGAAGGTCGCTGGAGCGTTACACAGGCCAAAGGGGATAACGCAGTATTCGAAGAGGCCATATTTGGTTTTGAAGGCAGTCTTCCACTCGTCACCTTCGCGAATCCGTACAAGATTGTAGGCCCCCCTCAAATCCAGTTTAGTGAACACCTTAGCTGCACCCAATTGGTCCAATAAGACTGAAATCAGAGGTATCGGATATTGATTCCTGATCGTGACGGCATTCAATGCACGGTAATTGATGCAGGGACGCAGGTCCCCCTCCTTCTTAGGGACAAAGAACATGGGGGAGGCAGCAGGTGAACGGGAAGGACGAATAAAGCCAGTACTCAAGGATTTCTCAATATATTCCTTCAAAATCACGTCCTCCTTAGGGGTCAGTGAATATATACGCCCAGACGGGATCTTGGCTCCAGGAATCAGTTCAATGGGGCAGTCATAGGGCCTGTGTGGCGGCAGTACCTCTGCCCCACGTGCGTCGAATACGTCCTGATATTCCCTGTACACCATAGGAAGGACAGTGTTGACTACTGCACCCACAGTATGGGTAGTTTCCGCGAGAGCATGACTTGGACTGGTGGTCTCTGAACTGATAGTTAGGCACTTATTTTCACAGTATTCCGAGAGAAAACATACCTCCCCAGAATACCAATCCACAGAGGGATTATGCAATTTTAACCATGGTAAGCCAAGAATGAATTTGAACTGCGGTGCCGCAATGAGGTCAAAATATATGCTCTCCTGTTGACCGCAGTCTGTGATCATGGTGAGATCACTGGTCCGCACCGTCACTAACCCAGAGACCAAGGAAGAGCCATCCACTGAATTCACCACTTCAGGACATGTCTTATGCACAACCGGCAGACCCAAATCCCGGGCATAAGCGGCATCCACGTAGTTCCCCGTGGCTCCTGAGTCCAAGACCATCATCACGGCCCATTTCTCAGAACCGGGGAACGACAGGGAAACAGACAGACAATAAGGGCTGTAAACTGTGGGATCTATCGAAGAACCACCCGGCATCTGGACCCCTTCAGTCACCGGGTTTTGGCGTTTCCCTGTTTCTTAGTGGGTTTCTTGGTACATTCTCATAGTAAGTGGTCTGATCCTCCGCAGTAGAAACATAAGCCGTTCTTCTTCCGGTGTTCCCTAACTTCTGCCGACAACGGAGTTCTAAGTGCCCCGATCTTCATGGGTTCCGTGGACCCAGCGGCAGGTAAGGGAACGGAGAGAGAAACAGGAGGAGGCGTTCTCTTTTCACCTCTCCGTGCTGCTTGTCGGGAATCGATTTGGAGAACCAAATCCAATAATTCCGAAAAAGCTGTAGGGATTACCGGGACAGTGGCCAGTGTATCCTTTAGGGAGTCGGAAAGCCCCTTATAGAAGAGAGAGGGCTTCTTTTCTTCGGGCCAACCGGTTTCCGCCACCAGCTGATTGAACTTGGCTAGATAAGACAAGAGAGGCGAACTGCTTTGTTGGAGACCGAGCAGTTCCAAATCAGTAGCTTGTGTGGCGTAACGTGTGTCGAACACACGACTCATAGCCTCAATTAGGGCATCACTATTTTAAAGAAGATGGCTGCCATCTTCCAACAACGGATTGGCCCAAGCAGCCGCAGTACCCCCTAAATGGGAGAACAGAGACGCCGCCTTGGTAGTGGAATCCGGAAAAGAGTCAGGACGGCACAGAAAATGCAGTCTACATTGGTTCAAAAAGGTCCTATAGGTCTTGTGGTCTCCATTGAACCGTTCCGGCGGAGCCAAAGGGAACTGGGCAGTCATATAAACTGGTCCAGAACCCTGTTGGGGAGGACCAGCACCTGCCCCAGAGACACTAGCCAAAGGAGGGGCAACTGCCGCAAGAGGTTGAAACCCTGCTTGCAACTCATCAATGCGTCGCTGCGTGGCTGAATGAGCCGCAGTCATGTCATTGCGTAAGTCGGCCACCAATTGTAAAATATTGGTCAACGTCTCATTGGCATCCATATTAGGTCTTCTGATTATGTCAGATGCAAGTTGCCCACGTCGTGTAGCCGATGAGTTCTTCCTCCTGATGGAACCCTCTGGCTCCAGAAATAGACAGCCAGAGCGATCAATCGGAGGAAAGAAAGGATGCCAGATGAGACCCAGACGACCCAGATGAAGACACGTGCTGCAGGAGTTGTTATCGGTGAAGCCAGAGTGGTACGAGTGGCCGAGGACAAGCGTTGGTTCTGTAGGTGAGGGGTTAACACAACACAGAATGTATAATCAACCGCCCTTCTAGAACACAACAGATTAAGAATGCAATACGTGTTTGTCAAATTCCAATAACAACCCCCCTTCCCAATGCGAGACTATGGCTTACCGTGTTTTAGTCCTGATCAACGCCGGGGAGAGTCAGGTGGAAAAAGGCAGAGAAGCCAATCCAACTCCGAAATCCACAATCCAGAATCCAAGAAAAGCCCAACCACCTATCCTGCCGGCACGAGGACGCCTAATACACACTTGGCAGTTTTGAGTTAGTGTACGTAGCAAGGAAATCCAAGTTTCAAGTTTGAACAATCCAAAAGTTCGAAAAGTTCCCAAGTTTCAACAATCCAAAAGTTCCAAAGTTCAACAATCCCAAAATTTACCCAGACGCAATCCAGGTGAGTGAGGATCCAGAAGACAAACGAAGAGCAACCAAAACAAATGGGGCGAAGGCAAAGAGGTCCGTGAGCAGTCCGAGGTCGAAGCACGATACAGGCAGCATACAAGAACAAGGCAGTCCAGAATCAAAGCCAGGTAACGGTCTGGGTCGAGGAAACTAGGCAATCGGGAACACAGGAGGGAATGGGGAGGAGGAAGGGCACTGCAATAGGGGTTCAAGGGAACAGGATACAAAGCACAAGGTACGAAGCGCCACCAATTCTCAATCAGAAGCACCGATACGAAGTGAAGGCGGTGCCTAAAAAGGAAAGGTCAAATGACAGCGTTCCGCGGATTCCGGCGCCGGCCGTAGGAAACGCTGAGAGGGCGCCAGCGTTGCCATGCCAACTTCCAGGCACCTGGTTGCAGCGTCCTTAAAAAGGGCTATGCAGCCGTTTCTTAGCACTGCTTGCACGCCTGTACGTGGCACCTCCAGTCCAACACTCCAGTGCCCTGCGTTGCTCTCATGCCACTGTACACTCTGCATTCCCTCGCTTCCAACAACATCACTGTTGGGTTCCCAATGCAGGTAACCCTTCTCTTCTCACTTCTCCATAGCAGGCAGAAATCCCTGTGATGTCAGAACTGCCTCTGCAACCCTACAGAGATCAGTGCTGCAGGGCTAAGCCTCTGTCCATCCATTGTGAGGCCGTCTATTTCAGCCTACGTCTTCTGGGCTGCCTTTTTCCATGAGCTGGGGTCGACCTTTCCATGTTCCCGGAGTTGGTTCCACGACCTCTTAAGCTTCTTCTGAGACAGTGACATTTTGTGGGCAACCTGCTTTATAACGATTAGTGGGTTGTTTGCCTCCAAATTGATGAGGGTCCCAGGAGCTGGTGAGGGAATACAACAGCTCAATGCGCCCAAGCCTTTAACTTCCCACAATTACAACGGTGGAAAAAACCATTGCACCCACCTACCTATGACCCTCTGGCTACGTGTCTCCTTTCTAGGCTGCTGTATTGTTGACCAGGCGTATATCTACCAACAAGTACTTATGACTCCCCTATTCCATGTGGGCTATCCACAATGATTACTGGTAGTAATTCAAACCCCATACCCGAGTACTTTTCAGAGCTATTCTCATCCAACAGCCAAGAGTCACCCTCCTTGGCTTGAACCTGTAACAGACTCTGAATATGCTATTCTCCTTGTAGCCCTCTGGCTCCAGACAGACTCTGGGCTATAGCCCTCGGAAGGCCTGCACGCAATTCCCTTCACATTCAGCTTTCTCTAGCTCTTTCGAGAATCTAGGCTATGTCCCCAGCAGGCTTTTGGCAGTGTGATTTTCTTCCTATCAAAGTCTCGACTCGGACTCAGCTGTACAGTCAAGAAGACTGCCCCTTTAGCTATATCTTTCTCTATCTTCCTGCTGCCACATGTCTCCAGCTCTTTGTCCTAACTCCCTCCTCCTCTCCCCCCTTCTGGCTCTTTTTTCATATTGTCTCAGCATATTTAGTCACCCTAGTTATGCCTGAAACTGGGTTAGTCATCCTCTCGTTAGTCCCTGGGTACAGGATTGGTCAGGGCTCCCTGGTTTCACCTCCTCCTGTATGTTTCACCTTTCCTAATCATGGGAACACTTTTTTCCATTGCTCCTGTTTTCACTAATTGTCTGATGGTAAGGGGACGCGCTGCCTGCAACCACCATTTATGGGTCGGGCTGAAAAAACATCCTGGCTCTGCAGCTCCCCGGTCTGCTTCTCTGCACCTCTATTGTCGATTGTCTTTCCATGTTACTGTGCCGGTGAGGACCGTAGGCCTGCTTCTCTCCAGGATTCAGTCAGCATAGGGGGTGAAGTGTAAGCTGGTTCTTGAGACACTTGTCAGCTTTGCACTGCACTATCCATGCACGCCAGATTCTGAGTTGCCTGCTCACTCGGGAACAAACTTATATTGTCAAATGTTTCTATGCTGCTGTGGTTTCCAAAATACTGTATTTCCCCAGGAACACCCTTCGTGTGTCTCCACAACTGAATCATCATATAAACTGAGGTCCCTCTACACAAACAGCTGGGTAAGGTAGAGAGCCTGCACGGCATGTGCCCTGTACTACCTTGAGGGGGTAACTTTATGGAGAAGGTATCTTCCCCATAGCCCAGAGAGTTTCCTTGTTCCCCCAAACTGTTGTTCAAAGGTGAAGAATAACCATTTCTAAAACTAGTCATGAAGGATTGTGCCTTGCATTGCGTATAGTACCAGATAGCAAACTGAGACTTGCTGGCATGCCCTAAGGCTCTCTTCACGTGTTGTAAGGTGGATACACCAGATTTGCTTTTATAGTTGCCTTGATACAGATCTGAAGGGCAGAAAAATGAACACCCATTTGCAACTTTTTTTTATAAACCCTTGTTTGACTTATTTGCATGGGCTGATGGGCAAGAGGGATAGGCATTATTCAAATGTTTTGCTGGTTTTTGAAGGAACCTTTGCTAGAGGAGGAAAAGCTAATAACATGAAGTTTTAGTTCTCTAGCTCAAGTACACCAGTATCTTTCCCAGATTCATAAGCATCTGTTCCTTCTTCACCTAATATGGGAGGATAGAATTGTACATGTGAGCTGAAATGAATAAACTGGTGGTGAGCATTCTGAGAGCCCCTGTACATCAGTTTTTAAATTTAAAGAAATGTTTAGTACTCATGAATGCAATGTTCCCTTTGTGTTCTGGAATGAGGCGAGAACATTCTAGAATGTACTAATGGGGAGATAATCAATTGTATAACTTTCTTGTTAGAGTTAAGTAACCTTTCCTTCAAGTTCAGATGCATTCATTTTAATTGAGAAAGCTTAAGGTTTGGTTCGGTGTCCATGGTGCAAGAAACTGATCACACCCTTGCAAACATTCAATAAACAACCTTGAACTGAGGTCACTTGTGTCTGTCTTACTATTGCCACCATGTGTTCCTTACATTTGTCATGGCTAAGAAGGCAATACGTTGCTAGGTAGGTAATATGTAACCAGTGGGAAAGCAGAGCCAAGGCTCTGCTTGGTGTCATCTTGTAGAAAAAAGCTAGAAATATGTCATATGGAAAAGCCTTGGAACATGAGCTCCAATTAATGCATCTGAATGTGTTTTTCAGTAATATGGTCTAGGGCCACATAGACGTCTGAGATAATGGAACTCTGTGATGTTTATCACGCAAATAAGCATTGCACATTTCTGCTGATCAATCATGACATTAGAAAGATTTCACACTAATTGTGCTCCTGTTACACCAGGTTCAATTTGGGGATGGTGTTTGGAATACTTGCCATGTTTGGCTCCATGATTCTTCTTGGGAAGACATTGATGCAGACCCTGAAGCAAATGATGACTGAAATCCCAATTGACCAGAACGATCGCATGCTGCAAGTTGTGGTAGGTATTTACCTCCTGTTGATACTTTTGAAAAATACCTGCAACTGTTCTCAACCAGCAAAGTCTCCAGTCGAAAAGGATATGCATTTTAAAATGAAAGGAGCTGCAAAGGGAATAGTCGATGTTAAGGGGCCACAAAATAACATTCCTTGTAAAGGAAGCTCAACACAACATCTTTGTGTCAGTCCGGTTTTAACTCTAAACATAGTACTGAGTCTGCGTTAGGCGTGGTATTGGATTACATTTTAGCTACGGCTGATGCTGGACATTAGATCAAGAAGGACCAGCAAGAACAATCTGCAGCTTTGCACACTGTGGATCATACCATTTTACTGTATCGCTTCAAGACGTTAACACGGGTGACTGGCTTCTCGTTGGACTGGTTCAAAACTTTGCTCACTGAGATGGGACCATACACATCTGACCCAGCATATGTCAATTGTGGTGTCCCGCAGGGATATCCCTTATGCCCTCTGTTGTATAACATTTATCTTCAACGCTTGTGATCACCCGTCATACTTTTCAGGTCAAATTCCATTATTATGCTGATGATACGCAAATCTAAGTTAAAGAAGCTTGTCCCCTCAGAATGCTTTCGACCTAGAAGATTGCCTTAATATGGTTTGCCAATTGTCTTTGGGTTTCCCACCTCTTTAACCAGCAAAGTGAAGAATTTTGGGGTCATTTGGACCTCGGCTTGTCTCAGACAGACCAAGTCAATGAACTTTCCAGAGCCTCTTTCTTCTGGCTTCGGCTGCTTAGAAAGACTCTCCAATTTTGTTCGTAATGAAATACACTCTTTTGTAGTGGGCACATTATTAAACTCCCATTTGGACTGTGCCAATGCAGATTATGCTTGCATTTCTGAAATGTTGTTGTTTAAACTTCAACTGATGCAAAATGCTGCTGTGCGGTTGAATCTTTCTAAATGTCCTTCTGTGTCTATGTACCACAGACAATCTATGTACCATAGACAACTTCACTGGCTGCCAATTCAACAAATGAGCTCCTTCAAACTGCATAATCATTCCTCTAAGGGTTGTTTTCTGAAGTTGTATCTGGTTGTTGGCAGGGGCAGATCAGTGATAGGATCCATTTATGATGTGTTCCTGCTACCCACAATGCTTTGAGTTGACGCTCTCCTCAGAACGATTGTTCTGCCATTGGTTTCGGTCACAGAGTGGATTAGTGGAGAAAGAAAACAGGCTTTTAGGTTTTCAACTCTGTGATCGGTGTCGCAGAGACTTTTTCAGTCACCAGGGCAGGTCTTATAAATATAAGGAATGTAGTGTTTTTATAACTTCCATTCTTATGTCTACATTGTCTGGGGTCAATGGAAAAATACTAACCTGCCATGCATTCCGGTTGGCCCTTAAATCTGCCACCCAACCCAGACCACCCCAACAGGTTGTGATGTGGCCTGCCCAGGGCCAGGAACTTATATACATCATTTCAAAGCACAGTAGAGGATGCATGGCTGTGCTCACAAAGAGCCCACATGTATACACTGACCATACTAGGCCTACCTTGTAGTTCCTCTGAACAAAGGAAGCCCTGAACACTAAATGACTGAGAGTAGGACTTAAATAAAAATACATGGGTACCCCAATGAATATCAAAAAGGTACATTTGGCTATAGATGCAGTAAATCAGGTAGCACCTCTGGTGAAGCCAAAACTAAATTGTAGATGCCTCCAGCCTAACCACTGAAACCAATGTCGGGTGAAATCACCCTAGTGCGCAAATAGGGTGCTTAAGATCCTTGGGGGCAACCGAGGACGGTGTACTCTCAATGATTCAAAAAAAGGGACGCTGTGGTAGGAGGACTTCAGTAGGAAAGTCACTGACCACCAAAATAGGTCAGCGATCCCAAAAGAGAAAGGGAAAAAAATAAATGATTAGGACCCTAAACAAAAGCTAAGGAATTCCTGAAGATGAAATCCTGTTTTAATAGTATGTTTCAACAAATCTTATTCTGGTTCTTTTAAGGAATGGGTTGGTTGAAATGCCAAAGGTACCATGATATACACAACAAATGAAAAGGGTGTATTTGATTGTGACAATGCAATCATTGTTTGCTCCAGGTGTCCAACACCTTGAGGTATCAATAGTCCCAACATAAAAGGTTCAAGACATAGTCTTACAAGTTCTTGGCTGCCCGTGGGACAATGTTCCCCGTATTCCTTCCTCTTATTACCTTTGCCCTCTAAAATGCCCATTCCCATGTACCTGGATCCTCTTTAGATCTTATCTTCTCTTCCTGTTCCTTGTGACACCCTAGTTACACCTTATCTACTCTTCTGATAATTGTCTTTTAGCTTTCTCCTTTTTCATCTCATCGCCCCCTTGACTCCTCCCCACACTCTTTTCTGCGTCGTGATGTTCTGTCTTTTGACATCTCTACCTTTCTTCTTGTATTCTCTCTCTCCCCTCTCTTCAGTCATTTTCACATCTCTCTGCCAACACGGCATCCACTACTTTGCAGTCTTCTCTTACCTCCACTCTTGACTCCCGTTACCCTGCTTGCCGCTTTATCCCTCGCGCAAACCTCCTCAACCATGGCTCACCCCATCTCTCTTATCTCTTTGTTCTTGGAAAATGGAGCACTATCTTGACTTATTCATTTATTTTATTTGCATTTATTTATTCATTCATTGCAGGGGCAGAGCCCGGGGGCACCTAGGCGCTAGTTAGACACAGGTACAAAGTACAGGCAGAGAAAGCCGGTAGATTGTTCATTGAAGAGGTGAGTTTTCAGCTTCTTTCTGAATGACCGTTATGATGGCTCAGATCTCCGCATGGGGGTTGGGGGAGTAGTGTTCCAGAGGCTGGTGGCCTGCACGGGGAAGCTGGATTCTCTTGCTATTTTGTGGTTGTATCTGGGTATGGATAAGCAATGTGTGTAAGCCGCACGCTGTGGCCTAGTAGGCGCTTGTCTCTTGAGTTTCTCGGAGAGGTAGGACGGTGCATGAATGGATAAACAGCGGTGGGTGATGGAGAGAGTTTCAAACATAATTTTCTCTCATAGGGAGCCAGTGAGCAGATCTAGCTTCTGAGATGAGCGCATGTTTACCCAAGTCCATTGCCGCACGAAGGGCATTGTTCTGTGTGATTTGTAATTTGTTCAAGTTTTTTTCGGAGGTACCAGAGAGTAGTGCGTTTCAATAGTCCAATTTTGAGCCAATAAGTGTCCGGGCGACAATGAGGTGGTTTTCTGTAGAGAGGAACGGTTTGCTCGCGTAGATCTGCTTGGTGGCATAGGCTGAGGTGGAGGTGATGTGGTTACTCTGCCATGTAATGTTCAGGCTGGCATCCAGGTAGACGCCCAAAGCTTTCACTGAGGAGGCCACTGGAATTTTCTGACCGTGAGTGGTGAAAGATTTGAAAGTGGTGTCTAGTTTAGCTAGGTGAGCAGGGGAGCTGATAAGCGGTAGCTCTGTTTTTTCATCGTTTAGGCATAAGCTGTGTGCGGCCATCCATGTTTGAATGTTCTCATACATGGAGTTTAACCTGATGGTGTCTTGGGGGTAGTCCCCGGACAATAGGATGAGAATTTGCTTGTCAGCAGCATAGTTTGTGTATGATGTGCCGAGGGAGTCAAGGAGGTCGAAAAGTGGCTTTGTGTAAATGTCATAAAGGGTACGCGAGACACAAGAACCTTGGGGGATACCGCAGGAGATGGGTGTGGGGTCAGCCATGGGGTTGCCTGCAAAGACCAGCAAAGTTTTTAGCTGTGTCGGGAGAGCATTGCGCAGAGGTCATAGTGGTGGCACAATTGTGGTTGACCAGGTCAAAGTCCACCAAGAGGTCGAGAAGGAGGGAGAGTTTACCAGTGTCGATTGCTTCGTCAAATTGGTTTTTCAGATCCAAAAGGGCTGTGTCGGTTCCATGTCTGGGGTGGAAGCCTGTTTGCCTGGTGCCTAGTATGTGGTAGGATTCTAGGTAGTCTCAAATTTGGAGGTGTGCCACTGTCTATAACTTTCAGGAGGAAAAGGACTGGAGTTATGGGACGGTAGTTGGTGGGGTAATAGGGTCTAGAGATGGGATTTTTGAGCAGTGGGTAGATCCCAGACTTCTTGAGGGTGGTGGGGACAGGACAGGATGCAAAGGACTAATTGGTGATGGCAGCGATGAGGGGAAGCAATGGTTCACCGCAGTCTTTGACAAGTGATGCTGGGCAGATGTCCCCCATGCAACTGGAAGGTTTAAGGCCTTTGATGATAATGGCTAGGTCAGTGACTGAAATAGGTGGAATTGGAAAGGAGGGATGTTAGGGGGCATGTTGGGACGAGGGGGGCGGTGGCAGAGAAGCTGTTAAAGAGCGTTTGGTGGCGATTCTAGCTTGGAATTGCATGATTTCCTCCTTGAACGCGTCATGGACGGTGCCATACCAGGTGTTATCTTTTACCACTAAGGAAGGAGGTGCAATCAGCGCTCTAGCTCACGAAAGATGGAGAATAATTCACGCGCAGAAGTAGTAGTGGCTTTAGCTAGGTGTAGGTTTTGTTTGTAATTCCTGCCGGTGACTGCGAATGCAGTTTTATTTGACGTGGTCTGGTCCTTCTGCCAGGCAGCTTCAGCTACCCTTTTTTGTGTGCGTAAGACGCAGAGGTAGAGGGTGAACCATGTGTTGTAGTGTCTCGCCTTTTTGGCTTTTCAGGTCATGAGCTGGGCGAGGGCATCTACAGCATTGACTAAAACGGTATTCGAGTGATCAATGAGGGCTGTGATGTTCTGTACAGTGGGCAGCGGTTAAGTCTCCTCCCTTAGTTAAGCAAAGGGAAGAGGTGAGCACTGGTATGGTTACGGGTGCTTCTTGCAAGGGTAGAGATGCTAGGTAAGGCAGTGTTCATGTCGTTGTCAGCAGTTTGTTTGGGATAGAGAGAAAGTATGTGATTATGTGGTGGTCAGACCATGGGCAGGTGACAATGGAGTGGATGGTTGTGTTACTGCCGTGGTCCAACAGCCAGTAGAGAATACGACCAAGGGCATGATTTGGGTGGAAGATACACCGGGCACATCCTAGGCAGCAGTGGATCTGGTCGGGGATAAGGCTTTTTGTGTCAGCTGCGTCATTAAAGCTGAGGCACTTGAGGGTTGGTGCTGGTACGCTGTTGACTTTGGTAGTGTCAGTGTTGCCTTGAGTATGTGGTCTAATTTTGCCGCTAGACGAATAGTGGTAGGTGCTACTACGCCTGAGGTTGGTGTTTGTAGCCCATTTGTGGGGGCACTGGCTTGGGTTTAGCCTGGGAGCACGTACGAGCTAACAGGTTATGCAGTCTGTTTAGGAGGTGGCGCAGAGTGCAGGTAAGGGTAGCAGTATTGCTGGCAGGCTACTCTCTTCTCTTCACTCTTCGTACAACTTGCTTCTTCTCGCTGCCAGAAAACAATATTTCTCCTCTTAGTCTTTTTGCATCTCATTATCCGCCTCATCTCTTCCAGTTCCTTTAACATCATCTCACCATGCCCCCCAACCCATCCCTCTCCTCTTCCCTATCAGCCTCTGATTTCGCAAACTACTTCACAACTAAGGTTGCTACTCTCAGTTTGTCCTTCGCAACCCCTTCCTTCTCTTCCTTTGCATCCCACTCCCTACCTGTTCTTCCCCCTTTACCCTAGCCTTTTCTCCTTTCACTGATCATGATACTTCACATTTTCTTTCTCGTGCCCATCCTACTGCCTCTTCTACTGATCCCATTCCTTCTACTCATTTATTTTTCTACCCTCAAATCCTCCCTTCTCTCACCACAATTGCGCGCTCTCTCTCTCTCTCTCCCTCTCCCTCCACCTCCCCTCCCCTCCCCTGTATTCCCTTCTACATTTAATCATGCTATTATTCTCCTATGCCGAGAAGTCCTTCTCTTTATCCCTTTCCTTTAATTTCAGTCCTATCTCTCTTCTACCTTTTTCTATGCAAACTCTTAGAATGTATTGTCTATGCCCAAGTATCTTCCTTGCTGCATTTTCACTCTCTTCCCCACCGCTCCAGTCTGGCCTCTGGCCTGCACATTCCATTGAAACTGTCCTACATGTATTTAAACTCTTTTCACTGCACAGGACACATCAAACTTTCCTCTATCCTAATTCTTCTAGGTCTCTCAGCTGCCTTTGACACTGTTGACCACCCTTCTCTTCTCTCTCGTCTCTTAGTATTTCTGGATCTGTTCTCACCTCGTTTAAATCCTGTCTCTCCGGTCGTTCTTACTCAGTGTCTTGGGCTGACAATCAGTCTTCGTCCCTTCTCTATGGCATCCCCCAAGTGTTAGTTGTTGGCCCTCCATTTATACCATTCCTCTCTCGGTTACATGTCTTTCCATCGAAAAAGTTTCATCTACGTATTTTTCCATCGAATATTTTCTAATGAAAACTGTTTCATCGAATGCATTTTTATTTCTCTGGGGGGGGGGTTCACCCTCAACCCCCTGTTTAGGACCCTTAAAAACGCTTCACCCTCCCCCCCCTGTGTCTTCCAGCCATCCAATCCTGGATGCCTGCCCACTATTTTTACTTCAACCCCTGTAAATGGAGGTTCTTTTCTTTCCCCCTTCTTTTCCTCCTTCCCAGCTTTCTTTCTCTTCTTTCGCTCGTAATCTCGGTGTACTCTTTGACTATTCCCTCTTCTTTTCCTCCCACATATCACTCACTGTGCGCAACTTTCGCTTCCTCCTTTTCAACCTTTGTCGGGCTCGTACCTTTCTGTTTTTGCTTTAATTTTCTCTAGGATTGACTACTGTTCTGACCTCTTGATTGGGCTCCCTGCTTCTCGTCTTACAATTTATCTACAATTCTGCTTTTCGTCTTCCCTCTCTCTCCACGTGTGTCGATGTCTCCCTTATCACCTTCTATTTTGCTATTTGAGTCTCGGCTCCTCTTTCACTTTGTGTATTATCTTTGAATGTCTTCTCGATCTTGCTGCCTCCTATCTTTCTTCTCTAATTTCTTTCTATTCCCCCACTCAGTCTCTTAGTTCCCAATCTGCGTTCTGCCTTTTCATTCCTAAACACCCGACGTTCCTTCTCGCTTTCGTTCCTTTTCCCTATTTGCTCCCTACCACTGGAAATCTCTGCCTGTTGCCATTTGATCCTCTGCATTTTACCATATCTTCCAACTTGCCTTAAAGCCCAGCTTCTGTCTCTTCTCTCTGACTCCCAATAACTGAACTGCATTGTATTCCATTACCACATCATTGTTTTGTACCTTCTTTAGTCTTTTGTATGCCAAAGTACTTCGGTAAAAGTGCTATACAAGTTTCAATATATACACATACATTCTAACCATGGTCAAGGAGGCATATCGATAGCAGCTGGACCAACTCTGTCCCTTTTAACTCTCTGCCCCCCTGCACCCACAATAAGGAAGGGTGGGGCGTTCCTTCAACTCACCACAATGTTCAAATGATGTGGCCAACCCAGTCTTCATACCTAACCTTAATGAGTCTTAAGCCTCCAGACTATCCTAAGCTTCAATACAAAATGTCCCACTTTTGGCCAACAGAAAGACTTCAACATCTAGCCTTAACTGCCAAGCCCTGTCTAAGAAAACAAACCATTCCATCTAGATCTGGGAATGCTCTTCCAGGGTTCCTGCACAGTCTGGACGTTGTAGTTTTCCTGCTTTCGCCATTGCTCTGAAGTAGTCTCTCAGCGGTTGGGTTCTGAAGTTCCTTTTATCGGGTTTTCTATTCGTAAGCTCTCTTGCAGCCCTGTTATTCCCCTATGGACAGTAGGTCTCTCCCAGATCCTAGGATTCTCGATATTTGAAACAGGTCTATCCAGACTTTGGGTTTCTTCAGTATACCCAACCGCTCTCTCCTAGACATTGGCCCACACCGCCTTCAAACTCGGTCGTTCCAAGACCGTGATTAAGTCAGCAGGTCTCTCTTTCAGGACGTTAGGGTGGCATAGAATTCCCAGCCAGTCACTCCCAGACCGTGGATTTCTGAACGTTCAAAGTAGGTCTCTTACACTTTGGATTTCTTCAGTGTACACAGCAGATCTCTCTCATACTGTGGGTTTCTTCAACATGAAGTTCAATGGGACTCTCCCAGACCTTGGGTTGAAAAGGTGTTCTTCCATCCCTCCCAGCCCCCTAATTAGGGTACTTTTCAGGCAGTCGATATTGTTCCACCCTTCTGTTATTGGTCAATCAGGAATTGCCTTCTCTCAGGCCCTCTTCCTGGCACTGAGCCCTCAAAAGATACATGTTGCCATGAACAATGTTGGGTCTCTTTGCTTATTGTGGGGATTAAGAAAGCTCTGTTGGCTTCCCACACACCACCTCTAGGGGTTGCATCACATAGCAGGTGGCCCCCACGGGCCCCGGAGCTTGTTAGCCTCCGTCTGAAAGCAACAACCAGGTGACTGTCATAAGTGTAAGGACACTTCTAGAAGACATTTAAAGCATGATGTGGCGTTTATATTTGGACAAAAGCTCTAGTTCACATCTCATGTGCAAGTTGTATTTGTAGTAAAAGCCTTTGCAAAGGGGACGGTTTGATTGTGGCGTTTTGATCTTGGTCAGTAAATCTTTACCCTTTCATTTAATGAGAGATCCCTCCCATATCACCCTTCCCCCTCGCCCAGACCCCTCATCCCCTTTCTCTTGCCTCTCCATTCCTCCTGTCTATATATCTGTTTGGCTGTGGCTATCAAATTACCACGACCAAGCAGTCCACTTTAAACTGTTGTATATAACTGCAGGTCCACGCTGTCTAACTAGCTCCTCGTTCGTTCCACAGATGTAGCTCCTGCTTACGGGGCTATGCCCGACCCTCGTGACGTAATTTTGACTTGATCCCATCATGTCTTACTTATGATTGCTACAAATTCCATCTCATAACGCAGTAAACAAATGTAAACTCATTCGAATTGTTGTTCATAAAACCGCACATTGATGCATATCTGTGAAAAGTCTAATAGGTGTGTGATGGTTATAGACTGCTTAGATCTTGGTAGTTCCAAAATGTTAATCTGATGTCTGCATGAATACTCTTACACCAATCGGGATGTTTGCTTTGGTTCTTGTAGAGTAGCATACGTCCGCTTATGAAGTCTGCCTCTTTACTTACCCCTGTTATCTTATTGTTTTTTTCTTCTTGCTAAACCTTGTGAACAGGTGCCTGGTGTCAATCTGCCCATCAGCCAGTTGACTTATTTCTTTTCTGCAATTCTCATCAGTGGTGTCATACATGAAATTGGCCACGGGGTGGCAGCGATAAGGTACCAGAAATCTCTCATCTTTTGTTTTGAAGTAGTTGTATGTCTGTCGAATTTGCTTTTTTAAAAATGCGTTGTGGATGTTTTCCTCTTCTATAACCGCGCCGGTTTTGTTTTTAAAAGATTTTGCATTTGATAGCAGTACACCACATATGTTTTTATTGGTCCAGTTGTTGGCATTTCTGTATCGGACCCTCTATGGACTGCAGCAGATGGAATTCCTTCCACCCCACCCCCCAACCTTTTCGGTTTATGTTGCAGCGGCTTCCCTGGCTGAGCCAGAGGTAGGCTCGGGACACCACAACCATGCCCTGTCACTGGGTCGTGCTGGCCCGGAGTTCCAATTTACCTTTGGGCATGGCTCAGCAGTAGGCCATTTTCTAAAAGACACGAACAAATTGTCAGTAGTATCTTAGGATTGTCAGGGCTAGCCTATGACATACTGCTCCTGGGCTCCAATCCCAATAAAAAGCAAGTTTTGGCAATGCTAACTGTTTGGGCTTTGGTGTAGGCATGGGAAAGGCACTTGCCAGGCACTGCCTTAGTGGTATTAACTGGCGCAGGTGCAAAATGGTGCGAGTATCAGGGCATCTGGTAAATACGTGTGCATAATGCCAACACTGTTGGCTTTGCCATAGCTTGTTTTTGGGAGGACTTCACTGAAGCATAAGCATAGTGCTTAGAAATCGAGTAGCTGAAGGCAGATCTTGTTAAGACATTTTTTATTACACCAGTAGCGCGTTTACAATAGCAATTAAGCCATTAAATCTCCTAAGACTCCTTTGAAAAACACTGGCAGGCACTTTGAGTGCAACGTTTGATGGTAAGGCTTGAATAAAGCGAGCTCAAGGAGTTCCCATGAGGAAGGTGTTTTGGGCGGGCACTGGCGGGAAATGGGTGGGAATGGCAGGGCCATGGGTAGGCAAATAACCAAACAACAACTAGAAGCTGTGTCTCTCTCCTCATATGCCATTTCTCCCGATGTTTACTCTAATGCAATAGTTTCAGCTTATAGGTGTGCCACCTAATATCTCAAACTAAAAACGTTAACTGGACAGACACTGCACGCTTCTGTTTAAGACTCTGTACATGAGACATGGCACGAGTTGTTCTAGAAAAACACCTGACCTGCCTGCACCCAGTCCTGACTATGCGGGCTTCACTACCACGTCCAGAGCATGGGCCAGGATCGGTGCTGCCTGCTACAGTCGTCTTAATTGGATGGTGGGTGATATAAACCCCTCCCGAGGAGGTCCACATGCCCAAGACTCCACCTGCTCTCACGGGCACTGCACTGTTGGCATGGCTCTATCAGTTCTCATGGTCACATCACACACCATCATGTGACAAATGCCAAACTGTGCAAGAATGCAGACATTGGTTTTTTTTGTTGCTCGTGTCATGCATGACGTGGAGAATCGGCAGACCTGTTTTCAGTGTACATGTATCCCATAGGGCATGAAACTATGTGAACATTAATAACGTGAGCGTCACGGAGTGAGGAATTTGAGACAGCTGTTAGGAAAAGTGAAACAGTGGGAAGTGTGTCTACGAGGTCAGTATTAGACACTTTGGCTTTTTTTCCGCCAAAGCGTGAGTACAGATAACGTGAGCAGTTTGCATACAGATCGTGGAGAGCACCACCCCTTGTACTCGTAACAATATAGAGAGCACATGTGAAATAAGCATGGGCAAAACTATGCGGGTTTATGCCAGAGGGATATATTCCAGTTGACATCTGTCTCTGCCCAATGGTGATTCCCATGCGAAGTCAGCCTTGTGTACTATGTGCAGATTTCGTAGTCCGATGCCCATACTTCTAATCTTCGATTCGTGGTTGGAAAAAGTTTGTGGTCTTGTGAAAATCCTTATCTCGCTGAACCTCTATTTCCTTTTCTGCAATATGCCTTATCTGAAAAGAGTGGATACGCTTTGAAACCAGTATAATGCTAGTAGTACATGCTTAATAACACGAAAACCTCATCTCCAATCTGCCTGTCCAACCCATCATATGTGATACAGTTGTCGTGCCCCTTTTAAACTTGAACAGATTATATGTTGCTTCTAAACAAAATGTGTATCCCTGTGGTCTCGCTTCCCTTTTCAGCTATAATTCATGTCCCTTGTAAATGGGTTAAATGCATGTGGTAAGCACCATATTAACAACGGACACCGCCTCTTTCTGGACGTGCTGGAGTGAGTGGCCTTCCTACCCTTTCAACCCCTGATGCTGTCATGCATGTCATCTGTTGAACGTGAACCCCGAAGACTTTTGCTAATCCTGGCTTTCAAATTTGAATAAACTGTATGATCTCAAAAAAGGACCTTGTCCATACACCTCAGTTTTCTAATAGTAAGCAACTAGGTACAGGTTAACAATGCAAACCATTCATGTCCTGTGGAGCCCATTGCTATTCTAATACTTCAACCTACACACCACGGCTGTAACCCAACATGAATGTGGTGTCGAAGAAACCAGTCTCCCATGATCTAATTGGACAAGTTCCATAGAAAGAGACTGTTTTATTGCATTGCTATACAATCCAATCATTCAGAATTTTCCCTTAAACCCTCAGGCAGCAATCTAACTTTCGTCCCAGAGACCCTCACATTTATAGACCAACCAGGCTGTGACAAATTAAAACTGATACTTAGAAAGACAAGTCAGTAGGGGGTATTGTTCGGTCAGACCTGTCTCTCTTTGATTTCCATCACGATTCCCTACCAAAGTAGGTGTATTCCTGTCACCCATCACCTTATCTGGAACCTTCCATAAATTCCAGTGTAATACCAGTCACAAGTGGTCATCCGTCCCCTTCTACACATGCTGGTTCTTTTCCATCAGCTCAGACATACCCATGACCCCTCATTTTTCGTTTGTCCTGATTAAGTGACACTGCTAGGTACCTAGGTCACGAAAAGGAAGCAATGTCAGCAATTTGAATGCCAATCAGCGTAATGCTGTGCTGACCACTAGAATAATATACTGCTGGGTCTAAAACCAAGCTCTCATGTGCCCTACTATTATTTCAACTAGACCTGTTTTCTAAATGAATTGATAATGTGTTATTTGTCTCTATTGCTCACAGGTTTGCTCTGAGAGAAATTGCAGAAAAACCTATTCCATAACATAAGACATTGCAACGAATGACAGAAAACCTGCCACGCCAGTCTCCCCTTTTGCACTTTATAATCCCACATCCCTCACCCTGTTACGTTTCCATAGTTTTCCTGGGGATCGGGCGAATGCCAGAGCTTCATTAACCTCATACATTGCTTCTCCTCAGATATGGCTTCCAAGATGTGTTTAATCCCCACATCAGTTACTTGCCGAACTTGGGGAAGAATCTTTAAAAGTCAAGAAGCTATGGTGTAACAAAGGAGACCAATTAAATGGCATTTCATTTTTGAGAATGCTCCCTCCTAACCCCTCACCCCCTCTATGCATGCCAGAACATTGCGTGACCTTGCACGGGTCTTAATAAACTGTATACAATCGAGAGGAGGTAGTGTTGAGCCAAATACAACTATAATTCATGGTAAACCACTCTGATCCTTTTACGAGAAACCATGGGCCTACTTCTCTTAACGTGTCTTCCTCCCTGCCATATCTAACTGACTAGGTTCTAATTTTCTGATACGTTGCAGCCGGGGGTTGTGGGGGAAAATGAGAAATGTAAAATTTGGCAAACTCTTCGTGTAACCCCCAGTTACTCTGCTAACTAGGTTTAGTCACTCACTCACTGACTGCCATGTTTAATAGTGCCATATTATAACCACACTTGTCCTATGTTGTAGTGTGCATGTCTTCACTGCAGATACACTTCGCATTCTCAATGCATAGGATTTCCTGCTTCTACACTCCTCTGACGTATTTCCCGTTTGGCATATTGAAGCGTGTTTTGGAGAACCGCCTTACAAGGCAAAGCGGCTTCAGTAGGTAGAAGTAGCAACATTAGGCAGACCTTCTCACTCTGAACTGTGGAAGTAGCATGCACAGCAGAAACTGTACAAAAATATCACATCATCTCTTTTGCTATTATCATGATTGTAGTCTCTGAGGCGTAAGAACGTGGTTAATGCAGACTCAATGCTGAGAACCTTGAACATCATGCAGAAACCTTGTTGCCCATTGCTATCATGCAATGTCTGAGCCACCCCTTCCATTGAAATGCATGTGTGCTCTTCTGTGGGGTTGTGCACTGTAAGGAAGGCATGGTATCAACGCAAGACAGACACAAGTGATCACGGTTCAAGGGTGTTTATTAAACTGTAAAATGGGTGAGATGAACGCCTAATCTAATCCTAAATCTAAATGGGAGGAAGCTACGTCCATCAAATCATAATTATAATATCCAAGTGGAGTCTAGTCAAATAAAAAGTCCCTATCCTAAAAAAGACTACTGCCAATCTTTACCGCTATGTTATAAAATAGTGTGTGGTAATGTTCACAAGAAAAGAAACAAGTGTTCACAAAATAAGTCATGATGTTATGGCCAGGGTCTCCCTTCCCCACGTTTTTAGCAGGTGGGACTTTTCAGCACAGCGCACTCCTGGGTTTCTCCGGCACGAGGTTACAGTTCCTTATTCTCAATATCAGGATCTTCTGTGCCCAAGTCTCTTTCATGCAAAGTCTCTTGCTTCAGTGTGCCTGATATGCCATTAACAACAAAACAAAATTTCCTTCTGCTAATCGTCAAGTCGGGTGATTACTGTTCACCCTTGGATTACCCTCAGCCGGGTTCCGATCCTTCTCTTAATGTTAGCCTCCCTCAGTCGAGCTCAGACCTACCACTCGCTGTGGACATCCCTCAGTCAGGTTCACGTTTGTCGTCAAGATGTTCACAGGTGTATTACTCTTCACCTTAATTCGCAGGCATCCCTCACCTGGTTTCACATTTGCCAAAATAACACTGTTCACTTAGTTTTCTCACAAGGCGGGATTCACTTCCCATAGCTTTCCCCCCCCCGACATCCCTCAATCGGGTTCACATTGTCATTTTAACACAGTTCAAAAAGAAAGTCGTTCTAGACCCCTTAGGTTCTTCCCTTGCCCAAGTCCGGGTCTCGGCCCCAGTCAGGCTTTCCCTTAAACCCTCAGTCAGGCTTTCCCTTAAACCGTCAGGTAGGCTTTCTCTTAAGCTCCCAGTCATGCTTCACACAGTTCTATTATCACATAAGGTTCCCCTCTGTCAGGCTCAAACCTTTCTCAGTGGCTCTTACGCCTTGGCGTGCCTCTGTCGGGCTCGAGCCGCTTGGCCTTCCACTATTTGTTGGGTCGGAGACTTTTGCATGGGTGAGGACTTTTACAGGAACCGCAGCCTGACCACTCTGACCGTTATTCTACTCTCATCATTCCTTTTGTACGCGTCCCTCACCTGGGCTCGAACTTTACTGGTTTTCACGTTCGCCCCAATGCTTCTTGGGACTTGTAGTTGCTTTATATTTTCTCAGGATTTCCTTTTCTCTGCTTCACTCCCCCGGTCCAGCCACCCATATGTTTACCTGGTTCCTCTCTCTTCATCTGTTGTGAGACTTAATTGGCTAGCATGGCGCTGGTGGGTAGCTCCCTGGAGGTGGGGATGGTGAGGGGAAGATTTCTGGTAGGAGGTTATGGTTTCGCCACCTGCCCCTCCCGCACCTAGACTTCCTTTCACATGCCCAGGGGAAGCAAGCTTTGCAGTAAGTACGACCAGCAGGCTGCAGCCTTCTTTCACCCTAGCGAGGTAAGGCTCCTTAGCTGTGCTATCGCCCCACACAGGTACTGGCTCAGCACCTCTCCCTTCCTCCTCCACTGGGCACTCCCCACGGCTTCCTCTGTCCCCTTCTGCTTCTTGATGTGCTTGGATCTGTGGTAGGGATCCTATGCCGGACTCAGCCTTGCAGCCTCCCTCCTCTGCTCCCAAGATAATCTTCCTTGTCTCTCTTTGCAGGCCCCATTTAAGCACCTATGTGATATTAACAGGCTGCAGGTGTGTGGTTAGGGTTGGGCTTGCCTGACTCTGCCCGGCCTTGTTCGTGTAACAAAATGGAGGTCGTCCATAGGAGTCAATCCCATGGGTAATTCTCATTCCTCCTTGTTGCTTCTTCTTCTTCACAGTATTTGGAGGACAGATTGAATCTAGTGAGTTGTAGATCTTGGGAGAAAGTCGGTTGAATAATTATGAAAAGGTTTGTCATAAAAAAACAGGGATTATGGGGCTTGTAGTGCTTCACCTAAGAGGAAGGCAGGTTATTGTCAGAAAGGTGAGAACAGGTGCATCGTTGGGGACTAATGTGTTTTCTCCTGCCTCTTCTTAAAGGAAAGTACCGGGGTAGGATGGGACTGTGGTGGTAACATCCCATACAGATTGAGGGGACGTCGGGTAGGGGTTTATCGTAAAAAGAAGATACTGCATCTCGCCCCAAGGCCGTTTCTTCCGCGGGCCCCAAGGGACCCTTGCCCAGGTGATCTTCTCTCGCTTGTCTGCCCCCAGGTTTTGGATATAAGCACGATGGCCCTCACCTGGCCTCCTGAACAAAGGATCCTCGTGGTCTACCAGTGAAAACACCCTCCGATTTCAGCACTGAGGGAGGTTGCTGCACCAAGTCTCGTTCTGTCGTCGTTGCTGTTTGTCCTGTGTTTGCTGACTTTGTTCTGTGGTTGATTTTTCCAATCCACTCCCAAACCTAACCCGACATCACGGTTATCTCTAGGGCACTCCTCGGGAATCTTTCTGGTTGTCCTGATACCTATACTTCGCACAAGTCTCAGTGCACAACCCAGTCACATATGTGTCCTGCCCGAGGATTATGCAGTTTGTCTGGTGGGGGCCCAGATTTCTTTGCTGGGCCCACAGGCTTGAAAGGAGCACTGCCACCTCTGACAGCGAGCTGCTCTATTTCCTGAGTCTGATGGGTTCTAGCACAAACTGCAAGATTCTTTCTTTTCAATCTCCCCCTACGTTCTGAAGGAGTGGCATTGAGATTATTCCATGTCTATAGCCCTGTATAGTGTGACATCTCCTCAGGGATTGAACGTGATTTCTATTGCAATGGAAAATACTAATCTCCACTAAAAGATTCAAGTGGAATGTGGTATGTAACACCTATATGATGGAAAGGAAGCTGGGGAAAATGTGTGTTTTTCTTTGTTTGACAAAATTCCAATTCTAACTTGGAGGACTCTCAGGTCGACAAAGTGAGTCATTATAATTTTTAGGGACTATATGTGCAGAAAGGGCTCTTGGTCGTCACATAAGCTAAGAACTAAACAATTACTAAACTTAACAATTGGCAGACTTCTTAGATTTTATTTTAGATATAGAGCACAGGTGCTTCTAAAATGTATTGACCTTTTAAAGGCAAAGATGGCCACGGAAGCTAGCTATGGATTTGAAATCTGGGGGCATTCGGTTACACCCAGCTGGTGCTTGAGCTGGTTGGAGACTACTCTACCGACAGTGCCAAAATCACAGGAGTTTATTGCATCATAAATAAATGGATAGAGCACAATTGGATGTGCCTAAATAGCAAAAAACGGAGCTGCTGATTTCTGGCACTCGACAAGCACGAGAAAAGTTGGGGACTGATTATGAAGCCTTTGCCATCAAAGATACTCTGATCCCAGTTATGGATCAGGTTAAAACCCTCGGGATGATGATCCAGGCTTCTGTAGGGGTAGAGGCACAGGTGAATTATCTGCCTAAAAATAATGCCTACTACATACGCCTGTTGCGAGCTATTTGTCAATTTCTAAATGAGGAAAATACGGCCACCATTGCCAGGGCCATTATCCTATCTCGTCTGGATTATGGCAATGCTCTGTTGCTTGGGGCCATTAAGAAGGTGATAGAGCGATTCCAGGTCATGGAGAACAATGCTGTGCGCATTGTTAAAGGGATCAAGAAAAAAGAGCCTGTATTTGAGGGAAGAAAAGCTCTGCATTGTTTAAGGATTGAAGACGGGATCTTTTTTCAAATCCATGACCCTAGTGCACAGGTGCCTACATGGCGTTGCACTGATGTATTTGAAGAAACAGTTTGTGAGATACATTCCAACTTGGTTGTTGAGATCAGAAACACAAGGCAGGCTTAAAGTGCCCCCTTTTAGCAGAGCAACGCGCTCGGGTCGAGCCTTCCCAGTGCAGGCAGCACACCATTGGAACAGGCTTCCCCTCTCCCTTCGCCTTGAGGACAACCTCTTGAAATTCAGGAAACATTTGAAAAATTACTTGTTTAAATGAGTCTACTATAAGGCCAATAATAACTTTCTAATACCTGCTGCTACTGTTTTGTCAATGGTGTATTTTTTTCACATTGAAGCGGCCTGATGCCTGCGGGCTACCGACGCTCTACAAGCATACAAATAAATAGGTTTTTGAGATCGATTTTAGGCATCCCTGGTGTACCCCAATGTGTGTGATCAGATATGATGTCATTTGTGGATTTCCTCTAAGCCCCATCATCCCAATTGTGAGTTACTAGCATGGTGGGCAGAACATTACAAATATAAGGTGAACATTTGTTTTTCTGTCAAGCCCAGGGAAAGAAGTGAGGGTCAGAGCAGATTGCTAGGCAGAAATGTAGCCTGCGTCCCTTGTGTTTTCCTGCTTTCAGTTGTAAGACTAGATAATTATTTTCTGTCAATAACCAGGCAGATTAGTACATACAAGGGCTGCTGTAACTGGGAAACTGGGAGTGTATCTGATCCCCCCTGTGGAGGCCGCTTGGGAGAGTGGAGATGAGACCCAGAGCATCGGTTGTAGTTGAGAAAAAGGAAGAGTTTCTGAATAGCGGAAGTAGGTAAGCAACCCGTGATTAGCCTGTGGCTGGGGCCTGACCATTGTTATGTTATGTTTATGTTATGTTTATTGAATTTATATAGCGCTCTAAGCCAAAGCGCTTACCATTGGCGATGGCTCAAGCGCCCCTCTTTGCCAGCACAGAGATGGGACCCTAGACATGCATTCGATGCTGGAAAGGATGGATCTGGATTGTCTCGAAATGGCCCCTGAGGGAAAGAGATGGCGCAACCTAAAAATACACGCCCTGGAGAGTTAAAGCTGCTCTGACACTTGGCAGATTAGACGATGATGTTACTGGGTGGAGACATTTGTTTCTCAGGTGTGTTTACTCTCCTGACCAGTGCGCTACTGATTCCTAAAATCGGGAGTTAGGAGGCGGCAGTGTCGCCCATTTCCTTTTATATTTTCTATAGATGTCTTTTCGAGATACACATGTGGTGGTGTCCGTTTCTGCTGAGTCTTTGGCTGAGGCTACCCACCGATTCCACAAATGAGGTAGAAGTACAGCAAAACACACCCCAGATATATATGCCAGTATACCATTGTTTCTCAAGAGGTCTGTATGGCAACGGATGTTTCCTTCCACAATAGTAGTGGTGATGCCTTGTAAGGAGATAGGAAGTGGCCATGAACGCTGGAAACCCCTGTTACAAGTATGTGTGGCCAGAGTAAAACATTTGGCTTGCAACACCAGCAAAAGGTTATGGCTATATGGTAGTTCTAAGTGACGCAATAAATATATCTGCCACAGAGACGTACCCTAAATAACTTGGCAATGACTCCATAGGTCAAATTGTATTGGCAGGTCTCCCTTTTGTGATGACTGATGAATGTAATGTTAATAAAGACTAGGACAGTAATATTGGAGACTTTAGGCAATACCGATGTTTAAGATAGTTCCGGTGTAGAGTTGTTTGTTTAGTTGTCAGTGTAACCATGGAGGCATATATTGGTATAAATAAGTGACGCACGACACTACTGGGAGAATTTGAGGCACTATAACAGTTAACATAGTCAAGCGAGGCATTCAAAGTGGTGTAACTGAAATTTGCTTTAGGCTGGGGAGTAGCTAAGCAGTTGTAACATGTGGAAACACATGAGGGCCTTAATTCTGCAACTCATCTTCTATTAAAACTTAGTATGTGAAACGTGGGATGCATAAGGCATACAAAGTATGCAAACCGTGAGGTGGGCTGGACCTGTGGTGATCCTAAATTTGCTTTTGATGAGGTTTGATGAGGTGTTAGCTCATTATTGTTCTTAATCTCCTTTGCCCTCACTGCCCCTTTTCCTCTTTCCCATCTCACCTAATGTTTGCCCTGAGCAGTGTAGAATACACTTCTACAATTGACTTATGTTTTGGGCTATTTCGAGTGCTTACAAGTTACGTGGTTACGCAAAGGTTGAGCAAGCTAATTTTTGGTGTTCATTAATTTGCATATTATACTGTAGTTTTGTACCAGACGTATTGTGTATTTTGTGAATCTATGCGCTTCTGTTATATATGTAATGAATATTGGGCCACCCCAATCTATCACTATTGTGTATTTGGGCTTTGGATAATCTATAGCAGCATTTTATGTATTTTGTGCATTGCAATGTCTGTATGTGCTTTATGTGCTGTTTTTTTCTATAACACAAACCTAGCTGTAAAGCAACAGAGTGATGTACAACAAGGGATATAGCATTGGGCTACAATAATATATCCTCCCTGAGGGCCATAAATTGGGGAATGTTCCTCATCCCAAGCGATAATGCCAATTCCCGAGGTCATATGGCTATTAGCACATAGCGGTGATAGAAATACATGTTTTGGAGTTTTTGTGGTGAAGTAAAAACCTTACTTTAATAGTGATTAAAGCAAATTGTCAAATTCAGTTAGTAAATTAAATGTGTTTTTATTTTGTCGTATTTAAATAAGGTTTTCTTCATAAATTAGGGATATAAATTGCAAACTTGGTTATAATGGAACGGGTTCAACGTGAGCAAGCATTCGATGATTTTCTCTACACAAAAATGAACGCCTTTTCCAATGTTTTGGGTTTGCCTTTGTTTTGTCAAATAGGAATGTTGCAGCAAAGAAAATGCTCCTGCCAGAGATTAAGTGTCTTGATGAAAGAAATCTTAATTGCATTGTTGGTTCCTTGTTTGCTTTAAAGACAGTGGGCCTTATTGCAGGTTTGGTGGTATCCCACTGATAAATCTGACGGATACCACCAAACTATAATACTGTTACTGCCACTTTGTCTGCTGGAAATACCGGCAGATTACAAGTGGTGGTAAGTACTGGTGCCGGTAATACAGCCATTTATTTTGGTGGTGGGGTGCCAGAATTACCGGCAGCTCGAAACTGCAGGTAAATCCGGCCACCCCACCACCAAACTTGGAGTGTGCTGGTGTGGCAACGTGCCGGTATGCGGTAATACCAACCTGTTCTTACCGCACCGGCACACTCATAATGAGGCCCAGTATGTTCCGAATCCAGTCAATACCAGTAATTGACTGCACTCTGAACATTCTGATTGGCTGATAAGTCATTAACGCTCTCTGTGTGGTAATATTGGATACACTTCTAAGGATAGACATTGAATACTTTTGGAGGGGTGTGAGAGAACGGATCTCAACGACCGGTGGGGGGTGTCTGTACTCCCACTCCCTATATGGTGGAGGAGAGGCACAGGAGACCCCAGCCAAGATTCTCTATTCGGTAGCAATGGTCGAGCAATCAAGGCCTAGCTTCTCAGGAGGTGATGCAGGCTGGTTCTTAAGTACAGTGTATCCCCAAGCCCCCACAAAGGAATATCCACACTCTGTATTGGTTAGAACACAGTCTTTATATAATCAATAGTTAAGGTTATGTACATTCATCATGATAACTCACTTTGTACTCTGGCAAAATCTACAATGACAAATATTTACAATCCTAAAGTGGTACCACCCTAGATCTCATTGAAGTGCATGAACAATACTGTACAATGTCACACAGACCAATAGAGTGAAACCAGCAATAGAGGGAGGAGAGAAAATAAGATGGTTGAGCAATAGGCAGAATACTGACCCCTACCACTAGGCACAGTTCTGTGTGGAGATCCCCCCACCTGGGCAACCTGTAAAGAAAGATATAGCACAAGCCCAGTCCATATATTGCTCTGCAAGTCTTATTTTCCCCTATAATGTTTTTACCCCCCCAATGTACCTGGTGGAGTCGAGTTCCTCGAAAAGGCGTCGACAAACGTCGAGGGACTCGCTGTTCGGCGACGGGGAATCGACGGCCCTTCTTGAATGCCTTCCCTTTCAAGCGGGAGGCACGGGGCGTCGAACATCCGTCGACAAACGAGGCAGAACGATGTCGAGGAGGCAGCAGCTTCGTCCGAGCGGTGCTCGTCGGCGTCGGCGTCCTGCAAGGCGGAGGTGTGCGGGGCACCTCGATGACAATAGTTCTGGACCGCAAAGATTGTAGAGACGGAAGCCCAGTGTGGGCGTCGAGTCGTCCGAGTCTTTGAGGTCGTCGGGTGGCGGGAAACCCACCGGCAGGTTTCTCCTCGGCGCGTTGGTCGGCCTCGACTTTCTCCGGCAGGATAAGCGGTCGACGATGCGGTCGAGAGAGTCCTTCGATTGAATGTTCTTAGGGAAAGGAGCGGACGGCTCCGGTCGTCGGCGGCACGGCGTCAAGTGGTTCCCACGGCTGGGCAACACAACTTCGACGGGCCTCCAGCGGTTCCACAAACCTGCGAACCCTGGTCGACGGCAATGGACTTCGACGGCGTTGATGTCCGGGTGCTTCACTTCGATCTCCTCGGCGGTCCCGTCTCGGGTCGACAGCCTTTCGAGGATCTGTCTTCCAGGGCGCTTCGGCGAAGATGGAGCGGTGCTCGATGGTCCCTCGGAGCACGGGAAGAGGGCGCCTTACCAGGTCCTCTCTCGGGTCAGTCCTCGACGAATTCGACAGCCTTCGGATCGGTCGAAGCAAATGCCACAGCAAGTCTTCTTCTTCCAGCTGGACGCCGAGGATCAGCAGTTCCAGTTACTCTTGAGTGGAGACTCAGCTTCTGAACGCTTCTGAACACTTTTCCAGTGGTGAGAGGTCCCCAGATATACTATCCTCTCTCTCATCCACGCTGCTGGCACACACTCAGCAGCCAATCGTACTGCAGGGCATTCATGCAGTCAGTCAGCCAATCAGGAACACCGTGCATTCAGGCCACACTCCTCCCTTCCAGACACTCACAACAAGGAATGTGGATTGGGACAAGTACCCAGCCATTCAACACTACACACTGCATTCAGGCCAGTTTCGGGCAGGGCTGTCTCAGTCTTTGTCTCACATGCCAGAAACCAGACAACCACAACAAGGAGTGTATATTGGTCACACACTCCATTCACCCAGGTCCCACCCACAGGAGGTACCCACAACATACAGTCAATGGGAAGGCTCCAGTCTGTCTAGCTGGGCCTTCACAACAATACCATACATGGAACTTCCACCCAACAGCCAGTCAGGGGGAAGGGACAGAGTCAGGGCTTCCCAGGACTTTGGGAAAAACAAGACAACAGGCAATAGAAAGCAAGAGGCCACAGGGGCCATCTTGTTTCTATCAGGAATCAACTGATCCCAATGGCAGGGCCTGGGTGTCCCAAAATGGAGGACACTCAGGGCACCTGGCAGATTCAGCATGGAGCTGCCACCAGCCCATACCCTGCTCTGTGGGCCACCCACAGGTGCCCAAAAACATACACTAGGGGCACAGGGTTGTACCCCTACCCATGGGTGCCATAAGGGTATCCCATGGGTCTGTTCCCCAAACCAAAAGAGAGAGCTGCACTGCCAGGAGTCCCACATGGACTCCTGGGCAGAAAACATGACAGAACACACGGTAGAAACAGAAAAAGGACAAGGATTCAGAGGCCCTGTCCCCCAGATGCATTTCCAGCATCACAAGGGGCATGAAAAGAGTGATTGCAGAGGGTTACAGGCAGGGGCAACTCTGAAGAGTGTTGACTGTAAGACTTTGAATAAAACACAACCACAGGCATTGCTGTGGACAGCCTTCCACACCATTCCTTTTCGGCTTGCCATGCCGTTACAGAAGGGGAAAGACCATATGCAAATCCGGCTTAGTCACATCCCTTATGTCCAAGACAACAAGCAAGCACAGGCATGCGTCAGCCTCATTGGGCATAGTCCGTGAGGTGCAGCTTGGGTCTCTAGACACTGCTGGCTCGGGTACCAGGTCTGGGCATGTCTGTCCCTCTTAGGCTACCAAATGAATTGGTGGTGTAGAAGGATGCCCACAGCACGGACAGTGGTTAAGATTAATTGAAAACCTTCCACACATCATATTTCTCTTACAGGCAGGAGAAACAGGTTGTATTAGAGTTTATTTTTTTGCGGTAAGTGTGGCAATGGAGTGACTTTGTTAACCCTTTCATTATCTGTACATTGTTTCACTTTTATGAATGAAATAACAAATAAACCACAAAAATCAACATTAAAGGAGTACTGGCTCCTGTTTCCCAAATGTCTCGCCTAACATAAGTTCCAAACTGGTGATCATTTTTGAGTACATTTCAGCACCCTAGAATAGCATTGGGAGTCACTGTAATGCCAGTATCTAATGTAAAACAGTACTTGGAACTTCTTGCATCCCTACTGTGCACTTGATGGGGCAATCGTTTGTTCCGTTTCTAACATACCGACACCATGCAGTTTATTTGGAGCCAATTCAGTCACGTGTCCAAGCTAAATCTCTCTCTCTCTCTTTCTCTCTCTCTCTCTCTCTCTCTCCCTCTTTCTCTTTCTCTCTTTCTCTCTCCCTTTTACATTTACCATAGATATTCACATGCCACATAAGCGTTCCTCCCATATTTAAGACTCTTTACGGGAAAAAAAAACCTATGCATAATTTGGTGAATGTTGAAAAACTAGTTCAGATACTAACTTGCTGTGTTTATGTGACATTGGCCGTAGGGCAACGAAAAATACTGCACAAAAAGTTAAAACCAGCCTTTGGAAGTCTTGTTGTTCTGGAATATCAAGGTAGACTGGAGATTGTAAAACTAGGTGATAACCATCTGAAACCTGCATATAATTCCTAGTACCTTTTAATTAGCAGTGCAGGTTGTGGGCCGCATTCTCTTTGTGATGTGGCAAACACTTGGGTGTTCTGTAGTGTTTTCCTATGATTCATGTGTTTCTGTTGCAGTAGCCGAATCTGTATGAAGCAATACATAAACCTCCAATGTTCTGCCCTTTGGGCTGCTTAGATAAGGCAAATATCTGCACGGACTTTTTTTTTTTAAATGGCGCCATGCATGCGCTATAGTACAACACTTTTTCTGTTACCTCCCAATCTCATTGTGCAAGGGTAATTTAGTGCACAACGAGATAGTTGGCATTGGCAACTGAAAAACACAGGCTGCAACTCCCTCATCTTCCTGACAGGTGTGGAAATCTAGGCGTGGGACTAATGCATACTTTTCGTTCGGGCATGCCTCGATAATGGAGGAAAACTACAATGGTAGGTGGTGCAATACAAATGCCCATTACATTATATTTCATTGCATTACATGTTGTCGTTTTGCAGTGTATCACGTACAATTGGGAGCTTCGTGCTGCGGTTTTCCCTAATTAGCCAAGATGACGTCCACTTCACTCCCACTGCTGGGTTCTGGATCTCTTACTGCCGACCCACACGTAGAACATCTGTGTGCCCTCCTCCGTTCCCCTTTGTGCAAAATAATATTCATTTTTTCTTTCACACTGGTGCTTTTCACTTCTCCTGCCATCTCTATAGAGCTGCATTAGTACTTCACCGTTTTCAATTAGGCTACAATAATATATCCTTGGTCGTGATCAGAATACGTTCGAGGGCTCCATTTTTAAGTTTTGGCTCAAAGGTGGCTAGCCGGGGAGTGGGAGGCGAATATAGACATGACTCAGGAAGATACCACATAAAAGGCAGGATACTTAATATAGCAGCCGAGGAATCAACAGACCACTCTCCACTAATTCGGAGTTCTCTTGATTCTTTTATTCTTTGTATCACAATGGTTAAGGATGAGGAATGAGCGCTTGGAGGAGTTTGCTTATGAGAGAAACTAAGAGTTGTTACTGGGGGGAGTGGCTTGGAGCACCATCGATGTGGCTGCTCCCTTGAAGCCATCCGTGGGAAGCTCGCCGTCAAGCCGAAAATTATGCAGTTCCTGGGTGTCTACTGAGCTGCTGATTTGACCCACGGTAATTGGAACTGTTGCAGCATCGCTAGCTCAGTGATGAACTTTTATTCCAGCTTCGTTATGCCCGAATCCAGACGGGGCTCTTTCGCACCCGACAGAGCCCGACAGTCCAAAATGGCGGTCACGTACTACGAGTGAGAGCGCAGGCGCGCTGTGCTCAGAACACTGGCGGCGAACTCCGAGGCTTGGAGGACGGCCTGGACCCTTGTGACGGCAGACCACTAGGAGCGGTGGGCTGGGTGGCGGCCTCCCTCCGCTCTGCGGGTCTTTACGAGAGGACCCTGGCATCGGGCGCAGTCAGCGGATGGGGCCGCTTGTGGGGAGCACAACCTAACGGGAGCAGTGGACCAGATGGCAGGCGCCCACGCTCCCTCAGCACGGCATGAACAGACCTCAGTAACCTGCATGACAGGTGGTTGGGGCTCGCAGCCCCCCCCCCTCGAGGACTGAGCACGTTGCCTGGATCGGCTCCCTGAGTAGCGCGGTGGCTCCGTGAGGCCTCGCGCCCCGCTGCTGAGTGACAGCGCTTGTGCCGGTGGGGAGGAGGCGAGAGGCCGCAACGGAAGTCTCAGCCTTTCCTCCACTTGGAGGAACAACACTCTTGCAGGTTCTCTGAGGGGGGGACCACGGCACCCGAGCGTGACAGGCCCTTGGGGGGGTGCTTTGATTGGGCCCCGGGGTGGCACGGGGGCCCTCATGAGGTGCCGCACTCCCTGGGGGAGAGGCTCTACAAGGGCAGCGATATCCTGATGGTGGAGACGGGGTGCAGCTGCACCTGGCCTGGGCCCCCACAGTGACTGGAACCTGCAACATCTCCGTAATAGAGGCAAGTAGACTTGGCAGGCAGCGAAACGTACCACTCAGCCCCCCTGCTCGTGGCAGACCATCCAGGCTACCGTAAGGTCTCTACAGCGGCGGTGTGATCATCAAGGCCTGCACCGGACGCAACCTGGGCCCTCGCCCCCTCCCCCGGAGAGGTGGCATTGAACCCGCATACTCCTAAGGCAGTGCAAATACCCCCCGCTCACTTCCTGGATCGCCCCGGCCCACGTCCTCGCTTAACTCCTCCCCCCCCAACCCAAGGAACAAGGGATACTACTACACCCTTCTCTTCGCTGAAGGAACTATAACCTCCCTCTCTTCCTCACCCGACATTGGGAGGCCACAATCTACTTAAACATTGGTACTGTCAGGTCTGGACCTCTATCTTCGGGGTCTCCACTCCAACAAATCACAGGATCGCTGCACCCCGGCTTCGGCTAGCGCTCCCTGGACTGGACCCAAATAGAAATCTTCAGCACCTCCCCTTCCCCCCGAACCGGCATTATGGCCAAACAAGCAAAAGCTGGCAAGGATTCGGACATTGCCACCATGTTCACGGCGACGGACAGAGGAAGGAAACCCGACCCGCCAAGCTTACCCAACAGAAGCCACAGGAGGAGGGAGAAGCCCTCGCTACCAAGGGAGACATACTAGCCTTCATGGCAGATATTAAGTCCGAATTTAGATCCTGCTTGACAGAACTCGCCACCAAACTAGAACATACCAATCAAAGGGTGACGGAGGTGGAGCAGAGGCTGGGGGAGATCGAGGACCGCTCTCAAGACCATACGACCACACTGGTGGAAATCCAACACTCAATCAGAGCCCTTCAAGATCAGTGCGAAATTCTTGAATTTAAGGAAGAAGATCTCGAAAATTGGGCCCGCCACATTAACCTCCAGATCCGAGGGATCCCGTCCTCTGTCCTAGACAAAACCCTGCCATAATATGTGGGGGATTTTTCCAGTCCCTGCTCCCACACTGGACAAATCCCAACTGCTGCTGGATCGCACCCACAGGCTGCGCCCACGTCGGAAGTGGACTCGGACCTCCCCCCCAGATGTCATCACCAGGATCCATTTCTTTACCACAAAAGAGGCCATTTCAGCAATTAGCCGCTCTTGAGATGAACTCTCCTTTTAGGGCTCGCCTCTCCAGATATATTAAGACCTCTCACTTCTTACTCTCCAGAGGAGAAAAGCACCCTGGCCCCTGGCCCTCTTCCTCCAAGAACACCAGGTGCAGTACAGATGGCTGTTTCCAACGGTCCTACAATTCTCATATAATGGCACGCTACAGAGAATTAGCCACCTTGAAGATGCCAGTAAAATCATGCATCCATCCTCACCCAAAGAGACCGTTTCGCTAAGCCCGGAGGCTGCGGGAGACTTGGAGGATGCTCCCCCACCGAAACCCAGGCCTTCCTCGTGGTCTAAGGCACCGCGGAACAACAGGAGGAGATAGTCGGGGACAGGGCCGCGCTATATGGACCTCCGCCTCATATTCCAACTTGCCGCTCAGTTCTTCCCTGCAGGGAACCGTCATCTCCGACTCAGCCCACGAACATCACTGATCACGGCGGCGGGCTACACCCACGGGCCATGCCCATTCCAAGGTACGTTCCATCACTGTGTCCTTGGAATTCCATACTACTTCTATTGACTTGATTGGCCCGGTTGGCCAGGGGTTTGGCTGCAATCACAATGTCGACCACCCTGCTAGTTAAAGTCACGGCCTCCCGTTGGGGACCCGTGTTAAAACCCCAAGAGCAGGATGACAGATATTTAACCCTCACTCAAGATGGCGGCTAGCCTTCTCCCCTTCGACCCCCCCCCCCCCACGCATACACTAGGGCAGGAGGAACTTTAGCCCAGGAACATCAGAACCTACAACTTCTCTCGCTCAACATCAGTGGGCTGAATTCCCCCGCCAAACGCATGTCGATTCTGCAAAAACTCCATGATGAAGAGGCGGGGATGGCTATGCTCCAAGAAACTCACTTACTACCGGCGGACTTTGGGCGACTCCGCTCCCGACTATACCCACTTCAGTTCTTCGCCTCGGGAGGCTCTAAGAAAGGGGGCACTGCGATCCTCTTTAGGAAAGACCTAAATCCCCATGTCCTAGACTCGAAAACATGCCCGGAGGGCCGGTTTGTAGCAATTAAATGCCTTTTGCTGGGAGACCTCTACACCTTTGTCTCAGTATACGCCCCCAATTCGGGGCAAGCAATCTTTTTACGACTCGCTGAGCTCCTCCCTCTCAGGCTTTATAGAAGGCCAGACGATAATTGGGGGTGATTTCAATGGTGTACCAGACCCCAGCAGAGACAAATCCCACCGCCCCCCCCCCCCCCACTGGAGATTTTACTCAGGCACTCAGCCTCTTACACCTATTCAGAGCCCTGGAGGTAGTGGACTCATGGCGGGTGCTTCACCCTTCCGAGAAAGATTATTCCTTTTACTCCTATGTTCATCGAACCGTCTCAAGGATTGACCTCCTCTTAACATCCCCTCAAACTCTCGCCTATGCCAATGAGGTAACCATTGGCTCAAGGATCCTATCCATCACGCCCCAATAATCATGGAGCTCCGAACCCACAACCCTAAAGCCAACTCCCCACGTAGATGGTCTCTTTACGACCCAATTCTCAATAAGGGACAAGATCGCAACCGCGATTAAGAACTTTCTCAACGAAAATACAGTTATAGACACTTCCCCCGCAAATAATTGGGACGCCATGAAGGGGGTAATCGGGGGAGCGCTGATTGCACAAGGGGTGGTTTTTCACCGTAACAGGTAACAGTCCCGGCTGGCCCTTGAGGAGGAGCTACGAATAGCGGAGGAAACTCATAAGAAAAAAGGCTGGTCCCCTAGGACACAACGAGCCATCCGCACCGCCAGAAAGAAGCTAGAGGCCCACTACGCCGAACAACCCGCACAACTGATGGCCCAGGCCAAGCAATTCTACTATGCAAAGAACAACAAGGCAAGCAAGCTACTTGTAGCTAAGCTGGCCAAAGCAAGACGTACCAATACTATCACTGGGCTGCGCGATCCACAGGGAGTGATCCAATATGCAGAGTAGAAGAAACAGCTGGCTGTGCACCACCTAACCCAATTTATGACCGCACCATCACGGGATCAATACAAACAGGAGGAATACCTGCGGGCAGCAGCTTTGCCGCGCCTGCCTGACACGGCGAGAGAGAGCCTGGAGGCGCCGATCACTGTTGATGAGGTTGGGGAAGCCATTAAATCTCTTAAAGCTCGGGCCCCGGGCCCGGACGGGTTCTCCTCAAGATTCTATAAAACATTCAAACCCCAGCTGACCCCCCCCCCCCCTTTGGTGGCACTCTTCAACTCCTTTAGAGAAACAGGGTCAGTGACCCCTTCAATGCAGGAGTCCATTACGATCCTTTTACCCAAGCCAGGGAAAGACCCGAGAGACCCAGCCTCATACAGGCCAATAGCCCTGTTGAATATAGACGCTAACCTATATTCCAAGATCCTTGCTAACTGTCTATCTCGCATACTCCCTGACATAATTCACCCCGATCAAACAGGCTTCGTTTTGAACAGAGCAGCAGGAGACAATATCCGTAGAACACTGAACTTAGTGAACCTCGCCTCCCGAAAATCCCAAGGACTCACACTAATGGCCCTAGACGCCATTAAAGCATTTGACAGGGTGGATTGGTCGTTTGAGACTCACCTTGGAGGCCTTCGGATTTTGCCCAACGTTCCAGACAATGGTACTGGCTAACTACGGAACCCCTAAGACTTTCCTGAGGATTAACGGGTCCCTTTCAGCCCCGATCCCCTTGACCTGTAGAACTAGACAAGGCTGCCCACTGTCGCCCTTACTCTTCGCACTTACTATGGAACCCTTTGCACAGATAGTCAGGCTGAACAATCACATCAAGGGCCCCCAGGTCGGCCCATCCCAGCACAAAATTGCTCTATACGCTGACGATGTTCTGCTTATGCTCTCGGAGGCCCGCTCCTCACTAAAACATGCCCTGGCGGAAATAGCCAGCTATGGGAAGGTCACCGGCTTCTCAGTCAACTTCTCCAAATCGGTAGCCTTGGGCATCGGCCTCCCTCGGGACGAACAGGAGGCGCTAACCAGGATGTGCCCAATCACATTGAAGAGACAAACCATCCCTTACCTGGGAGTTCACATTCCTGCGAACCCGAAAGACACATACCAGGCCAACTTCTCTAGACTGTTTAGGGAACTGGAAGGGGATCTGAAGCGCTGGACAACCCAGTAAATCTCATTGATGGGACGCATAACAGCCTGCAAAATGAACTTGCTCCCGCGATTCCTCTATGCCTGCTCCTCCCTCTCAGTAGCTATTCCAGCACTAGCCCTTCAAGACTTGCAGAGGAAAATGCTAAAGTTTATCTGGAGGGGCAAAAAGGCCAGATTCCCATATAAGACATTGGTAGGCAGCTCCAAGCTGGGTGGTTTGGGGGTCCCCAATCTACAAGCTTATAGGACGGCAGCGCAACTGGCACAAACCCACGCTTGGCAGATAATCACGGACCGCCCCAGATGGGTGGAACTGGAGCAAGCACAACTCCCGCTCCCCCTGCGGTTTCTCCCACATATTCCACCACCCCTCAGAGAGCGCTGGAAGGGACTTCTGCTGACGACCAAACACACTCTGAATTCCTGGGACTGTGCACTGAAACAAAAGGGAATCCCGAGAGGATTGAGCCCCCCCATCACCAATTTTGCACAACCCAACCATTTCGCCCAGGGCGAACCCTCGTAACTTCCAGAACTGGATAAAAGGAGGCCTTGAGACCCTTGAACAGCTATATGCCGGGAACCTACCCCGCACGGTCGAACAATGCAAGGAAATGTTCCAACGCCAGGAAAGAGACAGATTTACATATATCCAGCTGCGTCATTGGTGCTTGCACCCCCAAACCCTCCAGGTGGCCACGCGCCCTCTTACCCCCCTCGAACTAACACTTAAGGACCTTCCATCCAGAGGCAGGATTTCTACCCTATATAGACGCTTCTTGGGAGACTTTCCAGCTTCAAAAACCCGATGCATGGCCCAATGGGAGGCTGACCTGGGACACCCGGTTGAAGACCAGACCTGGGTGGATATTTTTGCTCGAGCCCACTCCTTGTCCACCTGTGTCACTAACGAGGAATGTGCATACAAGATCATGTTGCGTTTTTACTAACCCCCCCCCCCCTTTTAGGCTTCACCATATGAACCCCCGGGTGGACTATGCTTGCTGGAGAGGGTGTGCCCAACTGGGCTCCTTCTTCCATATGTGGTGGACATGCCCAAAGATCCAGCAATTTTGGAAACTGTGCTTGTCAACTATCGGACAGATCACCGGGACGGCGCTCCCGCTGGAGCCCGAACCCATCCTATTGGGGGTCCCGATCCCCGGGGTCTACCCACGCTCCGGGAACAAAGCGAAACTGCTGACCCAATGTCTCCTGGCAGGTAAAACTGTTCTCGCCCGCTTCTAGAAATCCCCGGACGGCCTTTTTATGTCCCAATGGTGGGGGAAGTTGTGGGACTTACTGATCGCGGAAAAGGTAACCGCAGCAAGGGCAGTAGTCCTTCACCGCTTTCAGAATATCTGGGATCCAGTACTGGAGTATGATCAGCGATTCCCCGCCCTGACCTATAAGCCCATTAGTACCCGGTGGGCCCTGAGGGATCGAGAGGAATCCTGAGGAAGGGAGCACGGTGGGCGGGCCCACATAGCGAGGGGCCTGGGGAGAAGGGGTCTTGGACCAGGGTTGAGGGGGCGAGAGGGTGCAAGTTGAAGGGGATTGTTGAAAAAGGTGTTATATGTTTTGCTATGCTGTATGTTAATCGTCCTGTCTTGGTTTAAAATAAACATGTTTAAAAAAAAAAAGATTTGGTACTGAAACAGTGGCTGGTTTTGGGAATGCAGGTCCGACTTACCTAATATTTAATTTGGACTCTTCCAAGGCATAATGTTGAATATAGGAGGGATGTATGAATCTTATGTGCAGAGATGATGATAGCAATAACATGGATCCAACAGGAAACGACATATGAGAATTATGCCAAATATGCATATAAATGTAACGTATGACATCACATGCACTTGTGTGACGTCATTATATAAATACAGTAACTCAATTGCGGCCGTTAACACGATATGCTCACGCCAAAGTACAGCGTTAATGGATATCACCATTATAGATTTTAGGTAAGTTCTCTTCACAAACGGATTTGACATTATCTTGAAGTAGAGCAATAAGTATACGAATAGTGACAAAATAATTATTTTGATGTTCTATTATGTAATAGTTTTGAAGGTGGCGATCCCCAACAAAGGTCTTCATTAAATAATTCAGACTTATGGGAAACACACACTGCAAACCGTATGTACAGTCAAGCAGTTTGAAAGGGTAAGCTAACCCAATTATATGCAAATGAACAAAAATGCTTTATAGCCTAATAATATCAATGTTGGACTTACAACAAAATGAACACTCTCCTTATTCGTTGCGAGAAACAACATTTGATTAAATTGATCAGACTTACCAACGTTTATATGACAAGTGATCTGGACCTACATGAACAATCAAGTGGTAAGATTAGAATTTCCTTTATTAGAAAAACATACAAACTAATCATTTCTCAGTGGCAACTACTAATACGGAATGATTTTCTTCTTTCTCCTCTTTCCTCCATTCTGACATGCATTGATGATTTGTCTTCAATATCTGTATAACATATATACCTGTTTATTTTTCATATTTGCTGGTACTTGATTATTCTGGGCCTTGAAACACTTGTGTATAGGCGCCTTATAAATGCTATATCATATCATATCATTTGTGAACTGAATAACGTCTCAACAACAATTTAAAATCTGTGATAGCCTTGATAAAGACCTTCAGGGTCGAAACACAGGTTGGCTATGGACCATGCTCAATAAAACTATGGAATATACATAATAACCAACTTCATTATGAGTACTGAGTAACAAAGACCATTGGGAATAATTGTTTTTTTCGGACTACAGAAAAATCTTTATATAAGCGGTCATGAGAGTCAACGCGTTTATTTAAATGCACAACAAATAAGGATAACTGAGCTGCGCATGATTCACTGGAACTAACCAAATTATTGACTTCATTTGGTTTAGTACATTTATTTATTAATAGTTTGCTTGTTAGGTGCTTATACAGCAAATAAAATACTTTTTCAAAGTGCCCACAGGTTGATGGGAGGGAACAAGGGAGTGAAACACGTTACAAAACACAATATTTAAGAGCAGTGGGAGGGAAAAGAGAAAAAGTACGAACCTTCTATGCTTTGTGAGTAATCAGAACATGCAAGTGCAGCAAGGAAGAGGGCAGAGGGGGTTCGTGCTGGGGAGTCCTAGCTCATGGGTGAGCCACAGATGAAGTGCAAGGAATGTTGAGTGCTACACGGCCTGGAGCCGCGAGGGGTGTCAGTGCGAGCCTCCAGAGCAGAGGGGGTAAGTACAAGTGCAGAGGATAGACAGGAGCTGGCCCGATTGGGCGTGGGAAGTCAAGGGCCCCGAGGATGCATAAGGGCCCCGGACACCAATCACAGCAACTGTGGCATTAGCAGAGGAGAGAGGAAAGGAAAGTGGAAGTAAAGAGGAAAGTCTTAAGGAGCTTCCGGAATTTAAGAAAGTCCTGCTCAAGGTGCAGAGGGAGGGGGAGGCTGTTCCATAGGAGGGAGCCAGCTGAGCAAAGCAAACAATCACCTACCCTCTGTTTATCAAAACGCTTTACATACAGAGTTGGTGGCAGAAGAACGTAGTGGTCTAGATGGAGAGTATTTAGTAAGATAAAGTTGAGGATGGTGTGGTCCCCGGGCCCAGACAGCCTTTTGGATGATGCAGAGGGATTTGAATTTAATCCGTGCTGCAACCGGGAGCCAGTGAAGACTTTTTAGGGTAGGAGAGATATAGTCTCTGGGCTTAAGGCCAAGGATAAGTCTTGGTGCTCTTTTCTGGGTTAGCAGGAGGGGTCGCAGAGTGGAAGATGGTAGATTCAAGAGGAGGCTATTGCAATAGTCAAGCCTAGAGAGAACGAGGGCTCGGGTAACATTGATCCTCTGGGGGAAAGTGAGAAAAGGGAGAATTCCTTTGAGGAAGAGATGAAAGTGGGCCCTCTTGGCAATGTCCTGAGTGTGAGGGAGGAAGGAGAGAGAGGAGTCGAAGATGACTCGAAGGTTTTTGGCTTCAGAATAAGGAGCAGGGCGAGAGCCCAAGGAGGAGGGTCAGAGTGAAGGGAAGAAGGAGGGAGCAGGGGTCCCGTTGGGAAGGATCTCAGTTTTATAGGCGTTGAGGTAGAGATCGTTGGAGGTGCACCAGGATTGGATGGCAGATAAGCAGTCGGGGATGATAGAGGGTGCAAGAGGGTCAGCAGGAAGTTTGAAAAAGAGCTGTGTGTCGTCTGCGTAACACTTGAAGTTGGTGGAGAAGGAGGAAATGAGGCATGCAAACAGAGCAAGGTAGATGTTAAAGAGCCATGGGGAGAGGATAGAACCCTGGGGGACACCACAGGTGGAGATGGAAGTAGGAGAAGAAAAGATGCCCAGGATGACTTGGGAAGAGCGGTCAGTAAGGAAGGATGTCATCCAGTCCATTGCCCGTTCTGAGATACCAAGGGTATTGTGGAGCCTTTGTACAAGGATGGAATGGTTCACTGTCAAAGGCAGAGGAGAGATTGAGAAGGATGAGGACAGCTGTGGAGTTGGAGTCCAGAGATTCAAGCAGTTCTTCACGGATGTTCAGAAGAGCAGTTTCCATGCCTCTGGATGCTCGAATCCAGATTGATGGTCGCGGAGACCAGCAACAAGTTTGGTGTGTGAGTTGAGTTGGGGCGATGCCAGCTCTCCAGCAGGTTCCCCCGGAAGGGGGTGATGGAAATAGGGCGGTAGTTGGCAGGGCAGGTAGGGTCTGCTGAATATTTTTTCAGGAGTGGGTGCACAAGGGAGTGCTTAAGGGAGGAGGGGAAAGATCCAGTATCAAAAGAGTGATTGCAGGGGCAAGACAGACAATGGTATCCTTGATATTCCTGGATGAGCAAGGGGGAAACCTGTTTAGAAGAGAGCTTCATGGATGGGACAACTCTGGTAACATCAGGTGTGACAGGGGAGGAGGAGGAGGAAGGAGGAAGGAGGAAGATGGGGGGGGGGGGCCCAAGGGAGGTAAGAGGGGGTGATGGGTTGTGAGGGTGTGTAGCAAGGGTGATTGGGATGTTCTGAGATTTGGTGTTGAAGTGTGTTGGCAGTGCGTTGCAACTACAGTTTCCCAGACGCATGCAGCAGCCAACATTGTACTCCATAGAACTACCAAAAACATTTTTGGCCAACGGTACACTGATTAATGTCCAATCTCCACAGTTCCCATGCTCTACTTTTGATGCTCTCTCTCAATTGCTCCACTGCACTACATTTACACCCCACCGTTAACCACCACTTTTACCGCTCCCCAAAACATAATCCCAAATTTCACACTGATTGGACTGACTTCAAAACAAACAACCACAGATCCCCCTGCACCAATACCTACCTTGGTGATTTCAACTCTGGTTGTTCCTATTCAGACAGCAACCCCATACTAAACAATATCCCTATCCTCACTCCACTCAGACCCTATGACTTGACAGAACTCATCACCTACCCCACAAACGTAGCTGACAACACCCATGACCTTTTGTTTTTAACCAAAAACCATGTCTCTGGAAAATGAAATCTGGGTGTTGTGGTCTGACCACTTTGCGATCCACTTCACACTCGCTCTACCAGTTGAAATTACAATACCATGGGGTGCTGTAGAGCAGCGACTAAGATGGCCGCCTCTGTCTAGAGATCTGTGACCCAGGTCCCTTGTTTACTACCATATGCCTTTGCTGGTGACTTTTATTGTCTGCCCATTAGGATTGCTTGGTGCTAAAGAGTGGAGTGCATCCCATGGCTGTGTCAGCCTGCCCATAACTGATGTCGCAGCCCTGGATTCCGAGCCTCTGGAGTTCATTCGGGAGTGTTGCGAGATACAGGCGGATGAGCGGCCGCCTAATGCAGCACCAGAAGATCGCAACCTTTTACAGCGAGCCACAGTGCACCAAATACGCAGTAAGCCAGCAAGGTGCCAGTGCTGTGTTGAGCGCCCACCAGATATATTGCCACTCCCCTCACCATTGTTGATGGGAGCGGAGAAACAAGGAGAAGCTGCAGCATTCGGCTGATCCGACCCTCCTCGGATACATTATACTTTTTGCTAATCCAACCCTTGCTTGTGCTGCTGGACCACTGATCTGCCTCTCCTAAGTTTACTTGCTGGGTGGTTCCTTGCTAGCTGCTCATGTCCTGGGCATGCTTGGAGTGGTAGCCATCTGGAGGTTCTTTTGATCCTCCATTGTTGTGCTGTTTTATATACTGCCCAGGAGAGCTGGGGTCCCCATTCATATTTTGGAGCTCCTCTCACGCCGTTGACAAGTTTTGACCCGCTCTATCCTGTTTGTATACAGCACAACATCAGGATGACGAAAGGAGCGACTAAGAAAAAAGGCTGCATAGATAATTTTACCAGGGTAAAGATACCCAATGACATGGGCTGCAGCTTTGACGAGCATTGCTCAATCCTCCCCTCTAGAGGACAGCTCAGAGATACAAAATGTATGTCATGCATGCAGGACGGATTCACCGCTGTTAACATGGAACTGGATGACCTAATGATTAATATTAATTCCCTTATGACCAAACTTGAGAAAGCGGACAAGAGACTCACAGAATCCGAAATGGATGTGGATTTAGTGGAAGAAGATGTGTCTGTGCTCCCATCTGACCGATCTTCCCTTACGAAACAGGTGCATTCCACAAAAATGTGATGATCTGGAGTCCAGATCACACCGGAATAATGTTCGCTTATTTGGCATCCCTGAGAACCCCCTGTGAGGGATCAGAAATGAGAGGCGGACACAAAGAGGTAGTATTCTCATTGTCAGATATTTGTATTTAAAGAAAATGGGTTGGAAAAACGCCTCTCTAGCCCTATCCTAAGAAATGAGGTTCTCTACATATGAAACTAAAAATTAGCGGAAAAGTATTCATAATCAAAACAAAGAATCAATCCAAAAGTATTTTTCAAAGACAAATCCTTGAAAACCAGAGGATAGTTCCCTTCCCATGGATTTGTAGTAGGATGGCCAAAGTGTCTCCTACACAGCAGTTCCTTAAGGTCACCAAAAGTCTCTCTCTGTAAACAATAATTCCTTAAGGCTTTTTATCCTGGATTCAGAAAGATCTTGTTCACACAATATCTTTCAAACATCCATTAACACTTTTGTAGCAGAAAGTGTCTTTCTTGAACAAAATAAACGTCTTTATATTAAATTCACAAAGTTCTGTGAACTTGGTACCACTTTGATGGATTGCTGGGTGTATTCCCCTACCAGGAATCCTTACCACAATATCAGTCTTTTACAACTTCCAATAGATTGCTTGGTATACTGTCCTGCCAGGAATCCTTGCCACAACATCCAAGTCTTTTTACAGGAGGTATTACAGATCCCCTGGTATACTCCCCTGCCAGGTATCATGACCCCAAATGTCAATTGTCTGTCATCTTCTCTTTACCAGGACTTCTATGTTATATTTACTATTACTTTCAATATGTTACATTAGCGTCTGCTTGTGTTGTCCGATATATTTGCTTGGGATAACACTTGCTTCAGCTCTCCCCCACCTAGACATTTTCCACATATGTAATTATTCAGATTTCGTTGTTGAACTTTTTCTTGTCTGTATTCAAATCTTCTTGTTCTTAAACTTTAATCTAATGTTAGGTGTTGCCAGTGTTTTGAATCAGTTTTGAATATTGTCCAAATTGCCAATCTATTTCGTTCAATTGGTTTTTGGTTTGTTGGTACGCCCTGGGGTCCTCAATGGCTCTGGGTCGACTCACCAGTGGTGTGTGGCGGGCGTCCCCAGTTCACAGCATGCCTCTGCTGTTAAGCTTCCCTCCTAGATTGGCTTCCCATGCACTCTGGGCATCTCTTTGGCGTTCCCTGCGGCTCCGTGTCTACTCGCCGGCCTCCCCCTGTATCCAGGACCGGAGAGAGCTGATTCCCGATTCGACTGCACCACCAGGAGCTCCACTATGCTTCTCGGTGCTCCTGTGGTCCTTCAGGTAAGCTGGTGGCACCTCTCCTTCTCTCCTGCCAAGCCTGTGTCTGAAGCTCATGTTTGCGAACGGCTGCAGCCAGGTGCCCGTCTTCTCCTCTGCTGTACTCTCCCATTCTCAGTTTTTGAACGCCACAGTTACCATTTTTAAGTGTTCCGGGCTTTCTAAGATGAATAGAATAATTCCATCTTCCATCTTTACTGGACTGGCTGACTTCCTTCCTATCAAATCGTCCTTCCCAGTTGCAACATGGCCCTTTCCTCTGCTCAACCTCACTCTCAACCTGCAGCGTTCTTCGGGGCTCTATCCTATCCTTGTGTCTCTTCAACATCCATCTTGCTCCTCTCCCAACTCCTCCTTCTCTCCTCACTTCCATTGTTATGCTGATGACACACTGCTTTCCTTCAAGCCTCCCTCCACTTCCACCGCTTCTCCCTTTCTCATTCCTGATTGTCTGACTGCACGTTTTGTTCAGGCATGGTGCACTGCTAATGATACTTGTAATACTGAGATCCTTCTCATTGGGACCCCTGCACCCTGCTTCCTTCCTACTGTTTGGCCGCCCTCCCTGGCTCCTCTCCCCTCACCATCCTGTGAGACCAAAAACCTTGGGGTCGTCTTCGACTCCTCTCCTTCTCCCCTCACATCATGGACCTCGGCAAGAAGGCCCACTTTCAGCTTCACCTCCTTAGAGGCATTCTTCCCTTCCTCACCTTCCCCAGAAACTCACTGTCTCTAGAGCTCTGGTCCTCTCTAGGCTGGACTACTGAAACAGCCTCTTCCTCAACAAGCCTCTTTCCTCTCTTCGCCCCCTTCAACTAATCCAGGATCAGACTGCAAGACTTATCCTTGGCCTGAAGCCCAGGGACCGCATCTCTCAAGCCCTAAAATCTCTCCAGTGGCTGCAAGGATTAAATTCAAGACCCTCTGCATCATCCACAAGACCTTCTGGGGTCTGGGACCCTGCTATATCCAACTGTCTCTCCCTAAATACCTCCCTTTTGTCCTCTAGCTCCAATTCTCTGCAGGTCAGATGTTTTTCTAAGCAGAGAGTGGGGGTTTAATCTCTCTCTTCGGCAGGAGCCTCTCTTTGAATAGCCTCCCTGTCCCTCTCAGACTTGAGCCGGACTGCCTCACGTTCCAGAAACTTCTCAAGACCCTGCTTTTCTCTACCTCTTTCACCCCACCCCTGCTAATTCAACTTCTGCCGTTACGACTGGCGACCTGGTCCCTTATGAGTCTTACAAGCTACCAGGCCCTCCTTGCCCAGTCTTTACCAGCATTCCCTCTTCAGCACAGCCATCCCAGGACTCCCTCCATGACCAGCATCCCTCCTGAATATGGTCCTCCCCGTCTGTGCACTTAGTCAGAGAGCCACACCTCCGGCACTCCCTGGCACTTACCCACCTTCTCCCCCTCAGCACTTCTTTGCCCCCGGGTGCCCCCTGACTCCCACCTCTGCACAGTATGCCGTTCCACCGCCCCTCCTCTCCCCCCTCCTCTTTGGCACTTCTCTTTACTGCACTTGCACAATTGGAATGTCACTAGGCCTAGTAGGACCGTTATTGTATTTTTTTCTCGCTGTTGAGAAGTTTGCTGTGTACAATGACATATTTCCCTTCCGGGTCAGTATGTGTGTGTAACTGGGTAAAGGCCGTTTTGTTATGAACCAGAATCAGTACCCCTCTGGACTGTGTAGAATACATGGTGTAATTCCTATTTGGGCCCCAGTTAATTGCTAATCTAGTATTCCATGTGCCCGCAGCATGTGTCTCATGAAGACACAGGATCTCTAACTTGTGTCGACTCACATAGGCTGCAATCAAGCTCTTGATCTTCACCGTCTCCAGGTTGATTCAGAACATTAATGTACAACATGCATCTGTGCATGAATTTTCCTGTATCCGTTATCGCAAGTGTATCTGCAGGTTTTTGTATATATGTCGCTGAACAGTTTTCCCCTTTTTCTCCCACAAACCGTCAACCCTCAAACCACACTGCTCTCCCAGTCATGGCCATGAATCCCCCCACCCACTGTCCCTACCCCCTTAACTTCTGCACACATCCCCAACTTGTGTATCATCCCACTAATATAACCAATACCTTGCGTGGGGGCTTCTGTTTAACTCATAGCCCCACCGGGCAGCCGCCGGTGGTCTGTTGTGCTGGTATCCAGAACAATACATCTAAAAACCATAAATAATAGTAACCCGTCACCCGTATCACTTCAACATGTAGCTAGTAACAAGTAATCTTTAAACCTAAGTCGGGCCATTAAATCAGAGTAGACAATAGGACCGTTCCCACCACAATGAGTAAGATCAGTGTTCTCCAGCCAAAATCTTGTTGGAGATCGCCGCCCCTCACTCTCCCGTCTCTTCATTGTTGGGGGCCTTCAGTATATTGGCTTCAATAAAATTCACTGCTTCTTCCGGAAGAGTAAAGAAAATAGCTTTCCCCTGGTGTATAATCCACAGGTGTGCTGGGTATAGCATGGCATAGGATACCGCACATTCCTCACATTTCACAGCAACAAAGGTTCTGCAGTCCTGTTGTACTGCCAAGGAGAAATCCCAGTAAAGATGAACAGTGGTATTATCGAAGCGCAGTGTGCCCTTCTCACTGGCAAAATGCAATGCTGTGTCGCTGTCCCTGTAATTGAGCAGTTTGGCTATTATTGCACTGTGGGGGGGAACCAGGTTTGGGCGAGGCGAGCCGGCGGTGTTCTATGGGCCCTCTCCACCATAAACATTGTGGAAAAGTTGTGTTTGCCAAGTAAATCGGTCAACACATTTTCATTGTTCACCTCCATTGGTCCTCTGCCAAAGTCCTCTGGTTGCCGTATTATACGGATATTACTCCTCCATGACCTTGACTCGAGATCATCACATTTTGTCAACGCCTTTTTCAAGTCAGTGGTGACTCTCAACATTTGAATCTTTAAAGTATTTATATCATTTTCTGCTGTTCCAATCTGTGCATCTGCCTCCGTCGTTCTGGTACACACACTTTCCATTTTGCCATTTAAGGTGCTGATGTTGGACGTGATTCCGTCCAGCTTGTCATTCATAGAGGTAAAGACGGCTTGCATGCTGTCCAGTACTTGTTTAAGGCTCATCTGCTCAGCGGATGCCTCACTGATGGCCATTTCTGTCTGCGGCATGTTAGCTTTGTTGACGTGAGGGGGGTTAGATTGCCTAGTGAAGGCATCCAAGGGATTCTGCTTCCTTTGTTGACCTCCTCCCTTGGGCATTGTTGGCTGTAGTATTGGTGGGGTAGCCAGCTGCCTCCCACCGCCGCGCTCACTCCAGGGGCGTGGGGGGCACAGGGTATTGGTGTGAGCAAGGGACATATAGTGTGAGCAACCACAGGTTTTATTATTATCGAATTGATGGAGCTGCCTCCCAATCCCTGCAGTCCTCCTATTACAGCCCAAAAGAGTAACAAGTGTTCGCCAGTGTGTCCCGGTACGCCAGTGGTTTTTCGTATAGTATGTTGTCACCGGTGTCCCAGCAAAGGAGTATGAATGACACCCTAGTTGGTCCAGCCTGGCATCTCCAGCTCGCCGATACTGTGCCCGCTTCCTGCCCTCACCAATTTGTTATTCGGCCTAACAGTGGCACAGAGGCTTGTGGGGGCAGTGTTCACTAGAGTGTGCAGCTGGGCCAACAAGCACATATTAACACATCTCCACCAAGAACCAATTTGAGGGTTTCTTGTTGGGTTTGGCATGCCACGTTTTCGTTGAGGATGCAGCATTTACCCCATAGTATGCAGCCCGGTGGCGCAGATATGTTTGCCTGTTCCTCCAGCAGATTCTGGTGACCCCAATGGTGCACAAGGTAACGTAGGCAGGTTACCACGAGACAGAGGTAAGGTACAATTTTTCAGCATCATGGTATCAATATGAGCTGGCCTCCCTGGGAACCTGATATTGCAGCGCGGCTACAGTGTGTTGGAGCCTGCCTCTAGATCAGGGGCTCGGCAGATACGCTGCAGCGCGGGTTTCTGCTTGCTGCAGCGCTCCCTCCATCATTCCGCACCGCAGTTGGAGAGGCCGATGCACCCAGTCTTTCCTCCTCACCACGGGGCTCACAACCTGATGCAGTGTACTCGTGGTTACCAGGGGTAGCTGCGCCTCCGGATGATTCAGACCCAGCATACCTTACTGTGGCATGCGCACCGATCCGCCACAGTCCCAGTCGACTCTCCCTGCTGCCGCATATTTTCTAGCCGTTGGTCGCCCCAGTCGGCTCTCCTTGCTACCATGCAATTCCTGCCCACTGGTTACAGCCGTAGGATTCCCAGGATAGAGTTGGCGGGTCACACAGCTCCCGCAAGGTTTTTACCCCCTGGTGTTCAGACTTACATCTGCTGTCTCCACGTCGCAGGGCCTCTGGCGTTTTGGGTGTTTTGTACCCAATCTTTAACAACTGGTAGGGAAGCCGTTCCCCTGTCCACAGATGGACTCACAGCGTGTCCGTGATCTGGGAAAGCAGGTTCAGTGAAATATCATCCGGCGGTCTGCGCTGAGGATCAGCAAGCTGCAGCCATTTTGTGGCTGCTCAGCAGCGCCCACCGGCAATCCTTACTTCTAAATACAAATAGTGTGGGAAACCATGTTAAGCAAAAGAAAATTGTTCAAGAAATGATGGGTCAGGATATTCAAACCGTTGGCTTCCCTTACGCACGTTTTTAGCATGGGACGAGGTGGCACACTCAAGCTTAGAACAGTCTCTGGCTTCCCTAGTACGAGGGTGCAGTTCAAAATGTCATCATTATGGCCTTCTGTGCCAAAGTCTCTTTGCCATTCAAAGTCTCTTTTTCAGAGGGCCTGATGCAACAAAACAAACATCAAAGTTCCTTTCTTCTTAGGATTTCACATGTACAAATTCTCGGGTCATGTTCTGTTCAACCAGGGACCCCCTCTGCCGGGCTCAGACCCACTTTAACACAAAACTTTCAATTGATCTCCCTCTGCCTGGCTCGGACCAACTTTATCTACTTTGCCACAAACTTTCTTTACTTTATCAATATCAAAGACTTTCGACCGTGCGCAGGATTTAGCTTGACCCATCGCAGGACTACTTCGATTCACAATTCTGTACAACTCTTTGACTTTTCAGCTGGATACCTTAGAGACCTTTCGATTGAGCACACACGTGGTGCTGGACCACTCTGTCAAAGGTATTGTATCTTGGTTTCAAAGTTCACTCACTGATCAGCAGTTCAACTTTAGTTGCGTCTTTTATTATACGTATTTCAAACCATGTTAATTCCACCGCTCGCCATACAATGTTGCATCTTGCAACCTTGGCTTCAACACAGACCGGTCTGGTATCGGTCTGCCCAACTCACCGGCTATGTTGATTTCACTGATGCTGCTTTGTTTGTGGAGCGAGGACAGTACCACAGCGGCTGGTGATTCTCCCCGCCTTGATTATTGATGCAGGAATGCCCCGAGTATCTCCGACACACAATGCAGGATTCTTCAGCCAATTTTCCTGGTCTTCTGCTTTCCAATCTCGAGTGTTCATGAAAGTAACGGTTCCTTGTCGAAAAGGTCAAGGAAACTTCCCTCCTTGCGAACACCTTCTGTTTTGCCATTTATTTTCTCTCGTTAAACTGCCATCTTGGAACTGCTGTGTGCTCTTGTGCTCCCCCTTTTAACTGTGTGGCGAAGCTTGATGGAAGTGTGTGTGTGTGTCAGTGTGTCAGTGTCATTAATTGCCTGACCTTGCCGGACCATTTATTGGGACACGTCAGGTATACAGCTCGGGTGTTAGTCTGTTTTCTCCCATTGCAGAGTGTCCGTGAGAAAGTGTTGGTGTTTTAAAAGGGGGTGTGGGGGTAGAGTTCCTAAATATGGGGTAAATGTGTTATAGGGAGGGGGATACCACGTCTCACCATCCAGCCTCCCACTCTCCTGCGATCCCTCGCCCAGGTGATCCTCCCGCACTGGTACACCCCCAGGAACTGGATCCAAAAGCGATGGAGGTGTCCTGTCCACCTGGATGACAGGTCCCCAGGAAAAAGTGGGTGAGACATCTTCTGGTTTCTCACTGTTCCTCTGTGTGTCTGTTCCTTTTCATCCTATATGCACAATACCTTGGACAGATCCTTAGCAAACACAATGTCCATTTCCACCAATATGCAGAAACGCACACAAAAATAATTCCAAATCCCATCCCTATTACAACTCCACACCATCAAAAGCTGTCTCTCCTACCATTACCACATTGATGGCGACCTACTTCCTCAAGTTCAACCCTTCTATACAGAATACCTCCTCATCTGCACCCCAGGTACAAACCCCACCTGACTGCCTGGATCAAAAAACTCTCCACGAACAACTAACACATATCCCTTTCCACGCCTATCACATCTCTTGGCTTCATCATCAACCCCCCAACCCCACCATTCCTTAACACACCACATTGCTGCTGTTAGTTAAATATGCAATCTACAGCTACACCTCCTACTTGAGATGACTCGTCTTTCTCCCTTGGCGACTTCAGCACTGCAGTCCAAGCACTGGTTCTAACTGAGCTGGTCTGCAGCAATGCTCTCCTTACTGGACTCCCCAACAGCACATTGCCCCCCTGCAAGCCATACAAAACACAGCAGTGCATCTCATCCTCCACCTAGTCAAACATTCACACGTTACCTCGGCATCGCCCAGCTCTACTGACTCGCCATGCCCCAGAGATTTCTCTCTCTCTCTCACCTCTGCCGAACCTCGCGGTCCGGCACCCTCCCCGCAACCGTCTTCTCTGGGCTTTCTTCCCATTAGGGCGTTCCCACAAAAAAGCACACGAGTGCCAACACATCGTCCAAGGGCACGACAGCACCTAAGGCTCCGGCAGAGTTGCCAACCGCAACAACGCCTACAGGTATGTCGAAAACCAGCATTCAGCCGCCGAAATTGCGTGAGTCTTGCAGCTATTATTTCGGCAGCGGAAGAGCACAGGGGCACCCCCTCTTATCGAGAGGAGTACTCTGAATCCCCCCAGCATCTCTCAAGGGCTTTATCAGGTAAATCTCTCTATTCTGAACAGCCATTTCCTCCTCAAGACCCCTCTGCTTCACCCCTGTGGACTAGGCAGAGATTTGAGAATTATATGGATAAGATGTCCCAATTCAGGTATCCGGTTATTATTGACAGCCAAAGTATCGACAGCCAAACCATCTAAAAAAAAAAAGCATCTAATGCATTTTATTTAGATGGTAAAGGATTTAGTTTAGTAAAAATAGTTTTTTAAGGTTTAAAAAAGGGGGGCTGGGGTGGGACCCCCCCATTAAAAAAAAAAAATTGAAACAAATTCATCTTTTTTTTTTTTTTAGATGCTTTTTTTAGATGATATGGCATTAGATACTTTGGCTGTCGATGGAATGACTATAAACCCCAAATTCATAGACTTCTCAGAGAAATATATTACTCTCAAGAGACCTAGGGAGGAGTACTCCTGCTCCGTTCCACCAAAGCTGTACAAGCTTCCACTTCAGTCACAGATCCATCAAGAGGAGGTATTTGAGTATTCAGAACAAGAAGAAACATATGAGGACAATCCTTTTGAACAGGACACAGCTGACCAGGACCCATACTGGGAGCAAGATCAGCCAACAGATCAGGGTCTTTGGCTGTCACCCACTCATACACCTGACATTATTTGTCTAGACCCGCCTTCTTCACCTCAACAAAGTCAGTCATCACCAATAAATGACCAAATGGTATTTAATGCCATCCTAAAGAGAGTTGCAGATCATTTTCAGAATCCTAGACAGGATGCTGTCCAGGACTTTGACTTTGTTGACATTCACAAAGAAAAACCTCCCACTAGTCATGCTATTCCTCTGCTCAACTCCATAAAGAAACACCTTGCTCCTTCCATCACAAGGGCTGTCGACCCTCGGGTTGAGAAACTGTTTTGCTCCTCTCCATCTGACCCTATATATATTCAAGGTCATGCCACACCGGCCTCTGGTTGTTACAACCACCTGAAAAAGGACAGGGGTGCCACTGTCCAAGGCGGAGGCTTCTCCGGATAAGGACTGCAAAAAACTCTATACTCTTGGCAAACGTATTACCACATCTGCAACCTATTCAACCAGGATCGCGAATAATACGACCCTTCTTGCTAGTTACAGCGACGTACAATGGGGCCTGCTCCAAGAAGGCCTCCAAGAGGTCCCTGAACCCACACGATCACGCTTGCTGGTGGTCGTCACTGAGGGTAGACGGGTGACCCGTAATATTTTAAAGCCCACACTAGATGCTGCTGAAACTGCGGAACGCACTCTGGCACAAGGGACTCTTCTCAAGAGACACACCTGGCTGAAAAATTCAGGCTACAAGCTGGAGACTCAGGCCTTCCTGATAAATAAACCTGTAGAGGAGTCAAACCTATTTGGTAAGGTGGTCGATGACACCTTGGAAGCGGCTAAAAAAGTACATGAGACGCTGAAATTGCTCAACCAAATTAAGGCCAAGCCTTTCCAACAGCGAGGAGGTTCAAACTCTAGTCGTTAATTTCGAGGCCAGTACTTCTCCCGATCTCCCCATTGTCAATATGGCGCTGGAGGCACCCCATGGTCTTCCGGGCAAGGCTCATCTGACACAACCAATATCAGCAGAGAGGACAGCGCGGAGGCAGGAACTCTACCCCAAGGGTCTCCCCGGCCTCTGTGTCAAAGTGACTCGCCAGTCAGGGTCCCCTCCAATGCCTCCCTGGTCGGGGGACGTTTGCCATCATTCATTCACGCATGGGAGGGGGATCATTTCAGACCAGTGGGTACTGAAGCCCGTCAACCACGGTTATTGCATCGGGTTCTATCGGCCACCTCAATACCACCCACCAAAGAGCAGACACCTGCAAATCCTGCTGGAAGAGGTGCAGATCCTGCTGTAAAAGGGCGCTATAGAAGTCGTCCCCATTCACCAGGTAAACCAGGGTATTTATTCAGTATACTTCCTTGTACCCAAAAAGGATCTCACCATGCGCCCTCAAACCGCGAAAATTCCGAATGACAAAATTGCAGGAGGTAATCCCACTGCTGGTACTGGTGCAGGGGGATTACATGGCCACATTGGATATGAAAGATGCATACTTTCATATTTCAATGTTGGCAGCACGCAGAAAGTACTTAAGATTCATGATAGAGGACACACACTATCAGTTCAAGGTTCTTTCCTTCGGCATCGCCTCAGCTCCAAGGGTGTTCACGAAGGCCCTGGCGGTAGTAGCTGCTCACCTGCGCAGGCAGTCCATTCCAGTCTATCCTTACCTCGACGACTGGCTCATAACAGGGAATTCATACGGAACAGGCCTAACAAATACCCAGAAGACGGTAGATCTCCTCTTCAGCCTAGGCTTCTCGGTCAATGAGAAAAAGACCAGTTTAGACCCCAGCCAAGTAAAACAGTGTTTGGGTGCTCTAATTCGGACCAAAGACGACCTTGTCTTTCCTTCCAACAAGAGGGTTCAAAACATGCTCTTCCAAATCCCTCACTATGCAGCCATTCACAAGGTGACTGTACGCAAAGCCATGCGACTGTTAGGAATGATGGCCTCCTGCATCTACATAGTTCCACACACTCGCTTGCACATGCACCCCATGCAAGAGTTGTTCTCGAGCCAATGGTGTCAGGCCAGCGGATAATGGGACAATCTAGTGGTTGTCTCAGTAGCCTTTGTTCAGTCTCTGCAGTGGTGGTCAAGGGAAAACCTTCTGCAGGGGAAAACCTTCACCACCTCTGCAGTAGAAGCCACACTTGCCACAGACACATCTCTGAAGGGGTGGGGGGCTCACCCTTCTTCAACAGATGGCGTACAGCGTGTGGTCCCCAGCGGTAGCATCCAATTTAATAAGCTTGTTGGAATTACTAGCAGTGTTCAAGGCCCTGAAGGCTTTTCAAACACGCCTCCAGGCAAAGATAGTCCTAGTCCTCACGGACAGTACTACGTCCATATATTACCTGAACAAACAGGGGGGCACTCGCTCTCTAGGGCTGTCCAAACTGTCACAGATCATATGGAAATAGGCTCTCAGACACAAGATGATGATCCTGTCGCAACACGTTCCAGGGGAACTTAATCTTCTGGCGGATGTACTCCGCAGAGACCCGTAGAGTACAAATGGCAACTACACAAAGACATTGTACTCAATGTCTTCGCAGACTGGGGTTTCAAAGAGATCGACAATCGCAACGCTGGAGAACTCGCAATGCCCAGATTACGCCTCCAGGTACCATCAGAACCGCTCCAAGGGGAACGGTCCCTGGATAACAAGGTCAGGGAAATTTGTCTACGCTTTTCCCCTTCGATTCCCCTGCTCAACAGAATAGTACACAAGATGCACCAAGAGCCAGTCAGGATGATTCTGGTGGCCCCAATGTGGGCCTGCCAACCTTGGGTCTCCCATCTCATGGCAATGTCAGTCACCCCTCCCAGGAAGCTGCCATGCCCTTACAACATGCTATCTCAAGACAAGGGAGGGACGCTACATCCATGCCCTCAAACTCTCAATTTAGCAGCCTGGCTCCTGAGGTCATAGAGTTTGGGCACCTCCAACTCCCTCAAACATGTATGGACATACTCGGGGAAGCACGGAAACCTAACACAGACACCGCTACTCCAGTAAATGGAGACGCTTTGTCATCTGGTGTCAATCCTGTTGATTGCACACCAAAACATATTATCCTGTACCTGACCTACCTGTCAGATTCAGGTCTGGTTTTCAATTCCCTAAAGGTCCACTTAGCTGCACTTTCAGCGTACACCACATCCCAAAACAAGGTTTTGTTGTGGAAAATTCCACTGATTAAAGCATTTATGGAGGGGGTAAAGAGAATCCATCCCCCTATTTCAAACCCAGCTCCCGGATGGGACCTGAACTTTGTACTTACCAGATTAATGGGGCCTCCCGTTGAACCAATGCACAAGGCTAGCCTTAAAGCACTCGCCCACAAGTCTGCCTTCCTGGTGGCGATCACCTCAATAAGGAGAGTTAGTGAACTGCAGGCCCTTTCAGTTCAGGACCCATTCGTCACAATTCACATAAATAAGGTGGTCCTGCGCACTCAACAAAGATTTGCGCCTAAATTTATATCAACGTTCCATGTAAACCAGTCCATAGAACTACACACCGTTTTCCAAAACCCCACTAACATGGCAGAAAGAAGACTGCATGCATTAGATGTGAGGAGAGCGGGTATCTATTATCTGGAAAAGACAAAGCCACTAAGAAAAACAAACCAGTTCCTCGTGTCAGTGGCAGCTGGTAGAGAAGGGGGCCATGCCTCTAAATCAGCTGTCTCAAAGTGAACCGTGAACTGCATCACACTGTGACACTCTTGCCAAGAGAGATCTGCCCTTCACGCCTCAAGCACACTCTACTTCGGGCTATGGGGCTACACTAGCATTCATTGCAAATGTTCCTCTTGAGTCCATTTGCAAAGCAGCAACCTGGAGTTCTGTACACACCTTTACACAACACTACTGCCTAGATACACATTCTCGGTCTGATTCTCAGGTGGGACAAGCAGGGCTAAGGCTCTTTGCTACTGTTCCTTCACACATTCCAACACCATCTCTGGGTACTGCTCGGTAGTCTATGCACAGCATGTGATTCTAAGCAGATTCACAAGCATCAGAAGACATGCATTTCTTACTGTAATCGCATTTCTGATGATTGTATCTGCTTAGATTCACATGCGCCCACCCTTCCTCCCCTCGTGGAGTAGAAAGAACATAGACATCTTACACCTATTCTCTTCGGTATTCGCTCACGCTGACTACAAAGCTCCCTCACGACAGAAAAAAACACAACCAGAGGAATCTCGACGCGTGAGGGATTTTGGGTATACTATACGTCACGTTAGGGATAGTGTTACAGTCGCACCCATGTCGATGTCCCCTTTCGTTCTTCAAAAGAAAGATGCAATACTCTGCGATTACCACTAGATGTCGGACTACATGCACATTATGTGAATCTAAGCAGATACAAACATCAGAAATGCTATTACGGTAAGTAATGCAAGTCTTCCACCACCCACCTTACAAGGCGCTGAACAAAATTCTTAATAAGTAGGGGTCAGGCAGCCCTTCTTCTGCTCTATGGTCGCCAGATCAAATGGTGGCACAGCCACTGTGAACAGCTATGGACCTCTCGTTGGATATGCTGCCCCTTTCACTTTTCAAATCTTATGCTCCCCTTTGCCAGTGTGGCAGGCTTTTCAGTGTGCTCGGCAAACTATGTTACAGCACCTGTCTTTTGAGGGCCTTTATTTTCTGTTTGATGCAATATGTGACTTGAACTCCGAGCTTACTAGACCAGACTTTGCACCCTCTTCTACCAGCATACTACAGCTTATGCTCGGGGACCACAGGAATGTTGCATATGACTATGGAGCTAGGGATGAGGTGAGGATGTGGAGATCCCCCCCCTTATTCCACCTCCAAGGCCAGCATCATGGAGTGGGCAGTTTTCCCTGAGCCTTCCTAAAGTGATAGAAACACGTGCTTCAAACAATGTACTATTGATATAAGTTCTGAATATCCAGGTGTCGTGCATTTCCAGCTGTTTTGTTTCATATGTTTTGGAATTGTGCTCTAGTGTTTGCAATGTGGGCAAAGGCCGTTGAGTATCTAGTGGACGTTACTTATTGGCGTCTTGTGCCTTTCCCTAGTTGTGTTTGTTCAGTGAAGTACCTCCAGAACAAAACACAAGGGCATCCTCACAAAATTAATATTGCTGTGTCTTTTATTGATAAAAAGGGTGATCTTTATGGAATTAAAGAATAGAAGGGCGCCAGCCATGGGCATTAAGACCACATGGGTGACTGCAGAGAACAAGGTGCTCTTCTTCCCTGCCAAATACTCTCTCTCATCTCTTCCCCTTCCTATCCAGTTCCCACCTCACACTCTTCCCCTGTTACTCTTCAGTTAGAAACCTTGGCGTCATCTATGACCCTTCTCACACCTACTCTACTTTCACCTCCAAAACTGCAATGGCTGTTCGCCGCAACCACCTAAATATTAGGAAAATCGGGCACCTCCTTCCTTTTCAACACTGCCTAGCATCTCTTAACCACTCTTGTTTTCTCAAACTGGACTACTGTGCCAGCATCCTCTTTGACCTCCCCAACTATGCTTTCTGTCCTCTCGCCAAGATCATTAACTTCACAACCAAGACTCTCTTTAAATCCCTCACTGCCTCTTACCATCATTAGACTGGAGGACTGGCAGTGCAAAACAGGGCCAGATTAAATTCCTTCTCCTGATACACAAAACTATCCACGTTAAGGCACCACCGTATCTATCCTCCTCTGTCCAACTCTACAAGCCTTCTCATAGACACCACTCTGCCTCTTTGACTACCCTTGTGGCACCTCGCTCACCCTGTGCTTCCTCTTGCTTCTGCTCTTTCTCTCTTCCTGCTCCACTTGCATGGAATTCTCTTCCCCCAGACATCGGAGAAACAGTCCACACCGATTTGTTAAAAACCAAACTGAAAGCTTACCTCCTCGCCTGAGTTACCCTCTTAACCTATCATCTGCCTTCAAGCTATATTTTGCTTCTCTCCTCTAACCTGCCTCTGTCCCTCACTTTCTCTGACTCCACTCTAGTCCTTCATCCGTCATGGTTGCATCCCTAACACAGCTGGCCATACAGCCTACCTGCATTTAAAAATGTCAAATGTCGATTGCCCTTAATTTATGTATGTCCACCCATGTATTGTCCCTGGTGACTGTGCCATTTACCCCAACCCCCCTCACCCTCCGCAACCTGGCCAGAATGTCACCCAAACTCACCCCATTGTAAGTAGCTCAGTACTTCCTGTCAAATCTGATATCTATTGTATGTTCTTTTGTGATCAAAAGAGCCTTGTTCTCCCTTGTGTATAATGAGTTCGACAATACCAAGGTAAATTGTTCAGATGGAGATTTTCCTCAGTGTTGGACTCTAAGTTGTTGTGGACAATCCATCCGACTTAAAATACTAGCACTTTTTCTTTTAAACTTCCTATGTAAAATTCTGAGCTATTCCAAGCTCAAAATTCGCAAAAGCAAGCACATGTGCGCCGCATCCATTTTGTGAAATGGATGCCCGCCTGTGCTGGCTTTTGCTTTTGCGGCACTAATGAAGGAAATCTGCATGTTATAGTATACACACTAATTCCACTAGTGATGAATACGTACTATGAAAATTAGTTAGTTCTGGGATGAATCGGTATTCATTTTTATTTTAAACTGCTTTAACCTTTTTACCAACATGCGCTTTATGGATGCACTAGATTTTTTATGCTATGATTAAAGTACATGCCTGTCCCGTTAATAAATACATATAATTTACTAAAAACATCAATAACATTTAAGCCATACAATGAGAAGAGTTTCTCTGAACACTGCTTCTGTTTTCTGTTGGAGGAGTGGCCAGTGGACTCATTCTAAAATAGCCATCTCTTTGCAGCTGAATACACGCACAGACTATTTACTGTATGTATCTAATTCCTGATGAAAGATTTTCTCAAATGTTACCTTGTTTACTTTTTTTTTTTTAGAGAACAAGTTCGTCTCAATGGCTTTGGGATTTTTATCTTTGTAGTCTACCCTGGAGCGTTTGTGGATCTCTTCACAACACACTTGCAACTTGTTTCTCCAGTTCAGCAGCTACGCATATTCTGTGCAGGTATGGAACTGTGAAGTAAAAAAGAGGGGTGTTGGGTACTGTAAATCTAAAATACTTTGTACTGATCCAGGGTTGTAAATAAAGTACAATGCTACTACTGATTTCCGTTCTTATTGTCTGGAACAATTTGTGTGTAGTATTTGCGATTGTAACAGTGAAAAGACAGTGAACTGGAAGGTCATCAGTTGTGTATGTTGTGTGTTCAAGAAAACAGTACAAATTGTTTTTTGTTTTTTTAAACAATGCTACTTTAGAGACAGTTTTCTGGAAAGAACTGAACAGCGACCTTCCTTAATGTTCCTGTACTAAGTCTTAAGAGCTGCTAACATGCTGTAAGCATTTAAACCAGTCTCCCTGAATGTGGCCTTTATCATATTTTGTGGGCTGTGTCGTGGAGGTTTTGTGAACAGCATTTATGGGGCCAATGTGTTGCAGGCGATGTAAAGCATACTGCTCGAAAGCAGTGGCAGGGTTGCTTTTAAGACCGAAAGTGAAGAATGGGATCATAGGATATATGTCAGATGGAGTTAATGGGCATAATATTTGCATCAGGGATTCATTGGGAAATGTGGGAAATGTCAGAAGCAATTGCTTGAAATAAAATGGAAATAATTAAGGAATGACTGAATCTACAAACGGAGCATTGACAGTTTAATGATGAATGGATTCACTGCAGAAACTTGGCATCTCTTCAGTTGCAGCCCGTCCCTAACTAAATATTGTTGGATAGTAGCATTAGTGGAGCCAAATGCAAGAAATCTTACAAAAACAAGGAATTAAAATAACTAATTGTGCTGCTTCAAAATTTGTGTGTACTTCTTAACTAGACACGTATGATTAAGTGGGCTTTTAATCAAGATTAAATGAGTACACAGAGTTTGTGTGAGTGTGATGTTGATTCATACCATTTCACCTTTACGTGAACAAGGTTAAATTAGGTATAAGGGTTGCTTTCATGTGACTTAAGATCAATGGCCTACATGTAGTGTGCTTGGAGAAACATTCACAATTAGTGACATTATTGAATTGTGACAGGAAAAAGAAAAGAGTTTTGTTCTGACATTGGCCACAAAGGAATTGTAGGATGACAACACTTATAATCTCCCGAGGGAGATTGCGCTGTCTTGGATCTCCTCTCACCACCTCCATGTTCCTCCTGGGATCAACCTGGTCTACTAGAACCTCCCTGCGGTTTCTCTCTAGAAGGGGGCATGTTCTTCTCCCCCTTACTCTGGTGTATCGGCTGTATCTTCCCCTCCTGCTATTTCTCTTCACTGCCCTTGTTAAGGACAAACATCTCCTTTCCTCTTCTTTGTACATTACTCTTGATGGTGTCTCTCTGACAACCTCCCCACTTTCTTTCCAGATGCGCACCAATGTTCCTCCAATCTCCTACAGACTCTCCCCTCGAATCTCCAAATCTCTCCTAGATGACACTCCCTCTTCCACCAATCTCCACCCACTCTCTCTGAACCCCCAATTCTGTCCTCATGCATGCCCCTCAGTACTCCTCTCTCTCCTGCCACTCTGCCACCTCCTTCCTTCAACTTTTACTCGAACTACACACCCTGCCAGACTGAACTGGCAGCTTTTTATCATTTGGTGGTGTTAGGAAAGATTTCTTAATTGTAGGTAATTTTCCTTCCATGTGGCAACCCCTAAACTTTTTGCTGTTGCTTTCACCCTGATCTAGATTTTGCCAGAGAAGCGCAGCCTTCCGCCACACTCCTCTGGGCTTTCGCTCCATTCTTAAGGGGAAACTGACATGCCCTTAAGACAGTCCGTACCGGGAAACGTTGTTTTCCGTAGTTCTTTTATCATGTTTCAGCTTTCGCGCAACATGGCGCAACATGGCACAAGAGGGCACTGTAAGCTAAGCTACTGCTCTCTTGGGTCTCTAGTCACTCTACAGGCCCTAGACACTCTCTTTGGATTGTTAACGAACGGTGCAAGTGAATCACGGACGGGACTGGTGGCAGCGATCGTTTCTTTGTGTTTTGAGTTCCTTTTGTCTGTTTAAGCGCGTTTCTCGCGCTTAGCCCAAAATGGTGGCCTGGCTCCCAAAATGGCCAGGGCACGAGGCTCTTTGTCCTGCCCGCTGACCGTATTGCCCCCTTCACCTTCCCCAGGTCGAGCCGACCGAGGGCCTTCCTTATTTGGGCATGTACTTTCCCACAAAACACAGATGTTTTTGCGGGCTTCTACAGGCCTTTTGTGCGCCTCCAGGATGTGGGCTGGGATGTCTGTTCCCAATACACATCCTGGGTGCCAGAGAGTCTAGTGTGTCTTGAATGCCTGGGACCACAGTGGTCCATGATAGGTCCACGTATGGTGTGAGTGTTTTGTGAGCAGATCTCCCATTGGGTCCTCTCCGTTTTGGCGCAAAGGGTACTCTGGATAAGAGGAGGCTGGAAACACTGCTACCATGTCGATCTCCTGAGTTCTCACGAACAACGGATACAGGAGCCAAGTATCCTGCAACCAAAGGGCTGAACCGAGGAATCGCTGGTGACCCGCTGAAGGACTGCTCCTCTGCACTGCTGTCGCTCTGCGAAACCATTCTGCCTCTGATCGAACGAGAAGGCCTGTACTGGTACTTCGACCCTTTGGAATAGTGGGAACAACTATTCTCGGCATCTTCATCATCTCCTGCACGTAAGCCTTCGGAAGCGTCTCTGGGCCATCCAGTGGGCTGACCAGCCTACCCAGGAGTCTTGCTATGTCATCGCCGTCCGGTTGCTGCTGTATTCCGAGTCCTTGACACACTCACACGATTCGTACACTTGGCATTCCCAGGTCTGAAGTGAGAAGTGTACATTGGGCTAAAATATACACAGCCGCTTCGTTGCCCTGCTGTGGTAACAATCTGTGCGGGTTCACTGTGTTTGGGACATCCTCAACTCTAACTTCTGCCGCCGCGGAATCTACACAACGCTGAGACGTCCCCTGCTCATACCCGAACCTGCCAGCCCTGAAACTGGCGCGTAGAAGCCTGGGTCTGCCTGCATCGGGGACCGGTGACTAGCAAGGCTAGGAACTGGTCGCTCTCCTGCAGTAGCCTGTAGCTTTTCCTCGCTGTGTTAAACAGCACGCCTTTTTCGCACTTGCGCTCTGCTTCTGCCCACAAGTGGAAGCTGTGCTTGAGTAGCGGAGATCTGTTCGTCCTCGTTTTTTCACCGCTCTGAACTGCCTGATTTCCTTGAAGAGACTCCCCTTGGCCCGTTGGCACCAGCGTGTGCAGGTACTTTTGAGCACAAGGCTCTACTCTTCGTAGGGCTTGGACTTCCTTCTAGTTAGGTGGCCTCTGAAGGCGAACTGGGTCTAAACGATTACTTGCACTGCCTGTTTTCCTCCCCATCTAGGTGGTCTGCATATTTCGTGCTTCTAACTCTTTAGACCCTTTGGTAATTGTATATATATTGTATTTGATTGTGATGTGTTGGTTTACTTGAGTTTTACCGTGATTCTTTAGTATGGTCGATGTTACAGAGGCCTTGTAATAAATGTGTCTATATTTTTAATAGAACACCTGCTTGGAGTAATTTGTAAATGTCCTTGCTTTGTGTGCTCATTGCAGGCTTTCAGTCACCCTCACCCTTCTTGAGACCTAGTCTTGACCGCAGCGATCGCTACCTTGATTGGTCTGGCTTGTCCAGAGGTTACCCTGTTCCAAGAAACTAGGCTGGCCTTCTGAACCTCTGCCCCTCCAGGACAGAGTTCAGAAATCCATCTTAACAGGTGGTCCATAATGATATGGGGAACACCTGCGTACTGAGGACTGGGCTGCTTTTTGATTGTGCCATGTGTTGGTGTTAATTTTGGTTTGGAAGGGGGTGACCTATGGTTACAATGGAGCCTGCCACCATCTTGATTTTAGAAAGACCATTGAGGTGTGTGTTTTCTCATGGTTTATGGTCTTTGCATCGAAAAAAATGCATCGAAAAGACAATGCATCGTAAAATATCCAACAAAAATAAATGCATCAAAAGTCTGTTTTACATTAAAAGTACATATCCATCGAAACTTTTCCATCGAATGGATATGTACTTTTAAATGTAAAAGATAGCATTTCGATGCTTTTATTTTCTATGTTAAAACATTACATGGTGCTGTCCAGTGCTGAAATTTCGGCACTGGCCAGCTAATTGTAACATTTTAATGTTTATTGTATATTGGGGGAAGAGGGGTCCGCCCTGCCCCAACTCCCACACCCACCTCCCCTTAACCCTAACTCTAACCTTAACTCCAACTGTAAGCCTAACCCTAACCCCAACTCTAAGCCTAACCCCAACTCTAACCCCAACTCTAACTCTAACCCCTAATCTAAACCTTACCCTAATTATCCATTGAAATTATCCATCGAAATTCATTCAATGAATATGTTTTTCGATTGAAAAGCAATTCAATTAATACATTTCGATGGATAGGAATTCGATGGATGGGTATTAGATGGAAAGACCAGATACTGATTCTCGCCCTCCGTGCTGCCCCTCCTCTCCTTAGTCTGGGACACTTGGATCCTTCAACGTGTGAATCTGCAGTTAGAAAATCCTCTGGTAAGAATGGGTTAAATTAACACTACCATTGTCACTGAAAATGTGCAACTTTGTCATCCCTAAAGCACTGTCGAGGCCAGGAGACTATTGCTTGTTTGTGTACATCTCTGAACTGTCTGTGCCAATCACTTCCCTAGAGTTTCAGCATGACTTAATCTGTGAGACCTTGTGGGCTGCGCTCAGGTGAGTCATAAGTGTTTCCTGTGGCATAGTTGCAGAGAGAAGAAATTGATTTCTCCACTCATCAGTAACTTGTTGCAACATTCTTCCTTTCTCTCAGGAGGATAGTCTGCTGCAACATGCTCGCCTTGGAAGCAAGACGACACAGAGCAACACAGGTTCGATCCCCGGGTCCACGTTTAGAAACCTCTGGGTATTAAGTGTGCTATAAATAACCTATCAAATCAAAGGGGGAGGCTTCATTTCATACACTAGATATTTGGGTCTTTCTTTGGAGCTGGAACAGCTCTCTGACAGTGTTAGAGGCCTAAGAATATGTATACTACCAGATTTTGACAACACACCAGATATTGATCTAGCAGATAAATGGTAGGGCCTTCTAAAACGCACACAACAATGTAGTTATTTACCATATTTGTGTAACAGGAACTTGGTCTTTAGAACACACCCAACAGTGTATTTTACGTGGAATGCGTACCTGGTTCGCAATTGGATGTATATGCACCTTATTATATCATTGCTTACAATAAGGGTATTACAGTATAGTGATGATCAAGTCATTGTATGTCTGTAACAGAGATTATTTGTGAAACAACAACATATACTCGTTCAGTGTTTTTACACCTAATTATGAGCTCACAAAACTTTATTAAGGAGTGCTTGCACTAGAACCCACATACACTCCCTACAACTTTTTATACTGCATGGGGTTGTGTGCTGGGGCTTCTGGAGCGTAGCTGCTCTTTACATTTATTTGATCATACAATGATATTACCTGAGAGTGGGGCGGACATAAAGATCTGACCACCCAACTCCTTCTACAAATTCTGAAAGGCCATCGTATTCTGATGAACAGAGACAAACACTTATGTCTAGCCGAACTCTATCACAGTAGTGTGACAGAACAGCAAGGCTTAGACTTAGAAGAGTGTGAAAGTGGTGAAGGGTTCAGTTATGCACACACAGACCACTCTTAATAATAAAAGTTAGGAAGAATGTATATGAAATAGTTATTTAGGCCTTAGACAAACGCTTATCATGAAATCTACAGGTAAATAACACACTAAAACATTTACTACTAATATATTCACATTCACCTTTGTGTGCTCTGCTAAGAGCACTAACACTTCACTTGTGAATACAGTTAGAATCACTTTTCAATAAACTGTAACTATAACAAAGCAGGTGTATAAATAATAAAACCAGATACGTATTAAACACTTTGAGAACAAATAGATTGAAAATAAAGGCGTTAGCAAACACTGTATAAAAGCTTATAATTAAGGTTCTAAACTTAAGAAGTACTCCTTAGTTATGAGAAAAAGAGGCCTAGTGCCCTTAGTATTACAAGTCCCAATAAAAGCCTTTTCAGGAGGCTAGGCATCTCTTTAGTTGAACAATTGTTAGCTCAAACAAACTAACAAGTAGTTGTAAGTGTTGTTAAGTTTAGTAAAAACAAGAGGAAAGTCTTTAGAAGACCCTCTTCCAATCTGACCACCTCAGGGGAGACCAAGGGGACAATACCAGCCTAGAACACCACTGTTGAGGGCTAGGCAAGGGAGGGATAGCACTAGGACTTTATGCCTAATGGGTGGGGGTGTGACAAAACGGGTATGTTTATTAACCCCCTGTACTCCGATTCACTCAGACCACTGTAGGAGTTCCTGAAATTGCTGGGCCTTCTGGATGCTTACCTTGATTCAGTTGGAGGAAACCCAGGGGTCACTTCAGATCTGGATTCTAGACAGCTGGATACCCAGGAAACACTGACTTGTGGACCACCACTCTGGCAATGACGTCAGAAGACTAGAAGCCACGATGGAGGCAGCAAACATCAATGGCCACTTGAAGAAAGTGGCGGAAGGCAACTGAAAGATTCTCCAACACGTTGATTGTAGTTGTAGTATATTTGATTACACATATCTCCAGATCTATTCATGCCCCACCGGTCTGCTACACTTCCTCCTTCCAACTGCTCATAACATAACTCTCAACCTCATCCTTCCAGATTCCTCATTCTCCCTACACATTCTGTATTCCATACTTAATCCTCTGCAATGCTTGCATATAAGATGGTACACATCTCCCTTCTTTACTATTTGAACAATGACATTTGCAACTATATTAATTCTAACACTGTATCTATTGAACTAAGAAATTCAACCAGACATATGCACGAGAAATGAATATTACAATATAAAGTAGACAACATGATGGGTTTACTAGTTGACATGTTTTGTTAACTAATGGCACATTTATAAACAACAATATATAATAAAATAGTAGGTCAAATTTTGGACATATGTTTAACTAATTAATATTTTACATACATAACACAATTCAGGTAAGAGTTGTATGTGGGGATAACTATCTGTTTGCTTTTTGAGAAGGTATATTACTAATTCACAGTCTCTTAGAAATGAAGGCCTTCCACATTTCCTGATAGGTAACACTTTATTTTGAACACCGTTTTGATCCTCTCCACACACTCTACGACTCTTTAGTCTACAATTTTCTTTATGAGTAATTAATTTGCTATCTCCCTTCCTCTGAACCTTCTCTCTCTTTCTTTCTTGAAGATCCTCATTCATTTCAGCATATCTACATATCCGATTTGCATTCCAAATGTTCCCATCTGTAAGTCTTCCAGCATGCATTTATTCCACTACTCTAATAGGTTTTGACCACCTAGAACCTCCACTGCTTTTATTTATTGTCCACTTAATACATACCCGCTCTCCTTCTTTAATAGGTATTTGTTTTGCTGCCTTCCTAATGTCAAAGATTTCTTTGTTGAGAATGTGTTTATCTTGAATCTTTTCCTTCACAAGGTTCATGTCAATTTTTTCTGACAAGCTCTGCCCAGCCAACCTGGGCACACTCTAGGATTGGGCTTTCTCCCACATAACATCTCAAAAGGAGAAACGCCTGTGGTACCATGAGGGGTAAATCTATAGGCAACCACAGTATCCGCTGCAGCCTTTCTCCAATCAGATCTTTCTGACAAAGCTACCTTAATGCTATTTATGATAACTCGGTTAAATCTCTCCACTATTCTGTTTGTCTCTGGATGGTAGAACTGGTTTTGTGCTCAATACCATTGGCTTTTAGAACATCTTTCATCTCCTCAGCCACAAATTGCACACCATTGTCCGTTAAAATGGAAGTGGGATATCCCTCTCTTCTAAAAATGTTATCAAGAAATTCAATCACATCTTTGCATACACATTTTTCACCCAAGTAAGTTCTACCCAATGGGATAACATGTTGACTAGAACTATGCCATACCGACAAACTCCTTGACATGTGACGGGGCCTAGACTATCCAATCCCACTCTCTCCCAAGGGATGGACATGATTCATCGGCTCAACTCTAGCTACGCATCCTTTAGCTGCATCCTCACAAAAAGCACACTCCCTGATCAGCCGCTCCACTTGTATATCCATTGCTGACCACCAGTAATCTTGTCTAATTAACAGTTTGGTCTTGGTCATCCCGTGATGACCTTTATGCGCCACTTCTAAAATGTTCTGTCTTACTCCTGCTGGAGGAGGAATTTTGCCTCCTCTTAAAATCATCCCATCCCTCGTGAGGAGCTCATCTATTACATTCTTAAATGGATCAGGTATGGTTCCTCTCCTGATTTCAGAACTCTTCATAACTGCCTCTCACCTTTCTTTTACATCGCTCAAGTCATGGTCAACTAATATTGCATCACACCACTCTTTTTTTCAGACACAACCTCCTGACTAACATTGAGGACTTTTTCATCTTTATCTCCATCATCCTCATTCTCTACAACATTGGTCAGTCTGGACAAAAATCAATCTGCTGCCTTATTTTTAATGCCTGTCAAATACTCAACATTCCAATTATAGTCGTCCTGTAAATTGGCTACCCATTTCCTAATCCTTGATGAGGCTTTGTCTAGACACTTTGTGTTTAGAACCTCCCTCAAAGGTTTGTGATCAGATCTGATGGTGAACTTAACACCCCATAAGAAAGGCTGACATTTTTCTATCGACCACTTTATTGCCAGCAATTCTTTTTCTATGGTAGAGTAATTCCTTTCAGCCGTTTCTAACACTCTAGACTCAAACACTATGGTAACTTCTTTACTACCATCCTTTTGAGAAAAAACAGCTCCTAATCCATGGTTACTGGCATCCGTAGTTAAAACACTGTCTTTGCTGGGATTCAAATTACTCCATGTGGGGGCCTTTGTTAACGCATTTTTGATTTTTTGGAATTCCCTCTCACATTGCTCACTTTTATACCAGACTTTTCACGTGGAATGATTCTCTGCTAACCTAAGCACAAACTTAGCATAATACTCTGCCATTCCCAAAAAAGCTATTCCTTTCTCTTTATCCGACAGACTTGGAAAATTAATAATATTGTTGATTTTGGTTGAATGCCTGCCTCAGAAATTATGTGTCCTAAATACTGGATGCTCATTTAATTGATTTTGCATTTATCTCTGCTCAATGTCAGACCTGCTTTCATAAAAATGTTTTCCTCAATCTCTCATCATGCTCTTTGCTGAAAATACAAAACTCCATCGATGTCTTGAAACAGTTGATACATAATCCTTCGGAATACAGCAGCTGCCGATATCAGTCCAAATGGCATTCTTTTACATGGAAATGTACCTTCTGGAGTGATAAATGTGGTTACAGTCCTAGAGAAAGGGTGAAGCTCAATTTGATGATATGCAGATTTTAAATCTAATGATCTCATAACCCTGGCATTCTTATTGGTACTTAACATCTGATTAATATTAGGCAATGGGTGTCTATCACTTATTACACATCTGGTGGCTGATCTACGATCTATGCATAATCTGAATTTGCCTTTCGGTTTGTGAACTACCACTAATGGAGACACCCACTAAGAAGCCTCTATCCTCTCAACGACACCTTGTTTTTCCATAGACAGTAGTTCATCTTTTTTTTTTTTTAAACATCTTTTTATTAAGGTCGTGGCAGGTACATGACTCGCTCCAACAACACAACAAGAATATCATACAGTGGCACATTTTGCATTTTCACAGCGATACATATTCACATAGAATTTTCATTGTCTGACGGCAGTTCACATAAGTATGACCGGAACGGGCCCCAGATGTCCTTCGGTCGGCTCATTCTCAACTGAGTCAGTACATATTGTTCCTCATTCTCGTTTACATATGTCAATTCTCGTAGAAAGGTGTTCATGCTCGGAAGTCTAGGGCTTTTCCAAGCCTGGAGGATACACTTTTTAGCAACTGCGCAAGAAACATTAAAGAGTCTTCTAGTCTTCTCAGAGCACTTCCCTATACCGCCAAACAGATATTTTTGTGGAGACAGGAATGGGGATATTTCTGTGATTTCCGCCAGCAATTCAGCTACCCTCCCCCAGAACCGCTGCAGCTCAGGGCAGTCCCAATACATGTGGAAGGACCCTGCTTGTGGGGTGCCGCATTTAGGGCATTCGCTCGAGGAGTCCGGTAAAAACCTCGCCACTGTGGCCGGCGTATAGGGCAGTTTATTAAGAATTTTAAATTGTATCTGGCGTAGTCCTGCATTGAGCAAGACTTTTTTAGTGAGTGAACAGTACCTCACCCATTTCTCGTCAGGAATGGGCATCTGCAAATCTGTTTCCCATTTTTCTTTGACATTGTTGATTGTGGGGGTGTGGGCCTGCACCGATGCATATAATTTGGAGACTCCCAGACCCCCTTGAGTTGTGATCAGTTGTAAACACGGGTGTGACAGTGGCTCATCAGGAAAGAGGGGCTGATCTCATTCGGTAATATTGGAGTGTCCGAAGCGGTCCTCTCCCCAAGGCCCTTAAAATATCTGTTAAGCTTATGAATTTCCCCTCTATGAACATGTCCCCCACCACCATTTCCCCATTAGGGTCCCATGCTTCCTGCATGTCCGTATCAAACGTGGGAGGAATGCCGGGAAAATTCCACAAGGGAATTTGCGGGTTATAAGGTTTTTCAATTTTAAGTCTCCGACATATTGCCCCCCAAGCCCGGACAGTGCAGCTCGCCGGATCATATTCACACATGTCTCTATGCCGTGGGTCGGAAATAATTGATCTTACATCAGAGGGTGCAACTGTGTGTCTTTCTTTCCATGCGTGAGGTGCATCTTCTACCTTCTCATACCAATATCTCGCGAATTGCGCTTGTGCAACTAGATAATAAAGCTCAAATTCCGGGGCAGCTATGCCTCCGGAGCTATATGGTTCCACCATTTTCTCCCACCCCATTCTAGCAGTCTTCCCATTCCAGAGGAATGTGGTCACCATTGATCGCAGCCTGGAGAAGAATTTCCTGCCTGGCCATATCGGGATATTCACAAACAGATATAGTATCTTAGGAAGGACGGTCATTTTTAGTACTGCTATCCTGCCATGCAATGAGATGGGGAGGTGTATCCATATCACTTGTTTCGCATTAATTGACTGTAGCGCCCCTTCGTAGTTGTCAGTGAACAAAGATTGTCTGCTCCTGGAGACCAGCACACCTAAATATCTAATATATCCCTCCGACCATTTAAGGCCATCTGTTATTTCCAGGCATTTAGTGCAAGGGGTGAGTGGGAAAATTTCTGATTTAGTATTGTTCACAGTGTAACCGGAGTAATCAGCAAATTTGCGTATATCTGCCATTATGGGTGCGATGTTTTTGTCGGGTTCACGGATATATAACAGCGTGTCATCCGCATAAAGTGAGATCAGCTGATTAGAGCCTTTCATAACTATACCCTTATCTTTGTGTCGTAATCTAACTGCAGCAGCCATGGGCTCTATCGTTAGGGCAAATGGAATTGGTGAGAACGGGCACCCCTGTCTAGTGCCCCTTCCCAGTTCGAACATGTCGGACATGGTTCTGTTGGTACAGATTCTAGCCCCGGGTTTTGTATAGAGTAGACAGACATATCCAATAAAATTGGGTCCCACCCCGAACGCCTCCAACACCGAAAAGAGGTACTCCCATGGGGCCGAGTCAAATGCCTTCTTGGTGTCGAGGGAGACAGCGACCGCCTGTCTGCCCGGGTCAATTTGTGCCATGATCCCAAACAGTCTGCGGAGGTTCCACGCAGTAGACCTCTGAGGAATAAACCCGTTTTGGTCCGGTGCTGGAACTATGGGTAGCATACGATTGGCCATGACCTTCGCAAAAATGTTTGCGTCGGTATTTATGAGCGAGAGGGGTCTGTAAGAGAACATGTCCTGGGGTGGGCGTCTGGGCTTGGGGAGCACTGTAATAATAGCTTCCCTCATTGTCATGGGAAATATATGCTGTTCGAGGGCCTCCTCCCATGTTCTGAGTAGAATAGGGGCTAGTTCCTCATGGAACTCCTTATAGAATTCAGCCTCCAGCCCATCCGAACCCGGGGCTTTACCGACGTGAGATCCTTGATCGCTTCAGCGATTTCTTCTATCGTGACAGGCAGCTCCAAAGCCAATTTATTTTCGTCTGGGAGCGTCGGAAGACCCAGTGAGGCCAAGTATTCTTTTATCTCAGTGGGGGTTTTCCAGTGAGGCCAAGTATTCTTTTATCTCAGTGGGGGTTTTCCGGTCTCTATTCGCATACAGTGATTTATAGAATTCGACAAATTCATCATTAATACCCTTGTCGCTTGTGACCATTACATTTGGAGCTGTTTAAATGGCGGCTATCGGGGTGTTATTTCTTTCATTCCTGACCAAGTTGGCCAGCATCTTTCCCGCCTTATTCCCCTCTCCGTAACGATGTGCCCGCATTAGGGCCGCGATGTATCGTACCTCCCTCGTGGGTAAAGTGTCGAAGTTTCTAAGGAGTTTATGAATTTCAGCGAGGGTGTCCCTATCATGAGTGCGGCTATATACCTCTTCCAGTTCTTTCAGTTCCCGCTCCACCACCTCAAGTTCCCGTTGCTCCCCCTTCAAGAGTCCCGTTGGTTTGGACATAAGGATCCCTCTAACCCAAACCTTGAATATTTCCCAAACCGTGGATACCCGATCTACCGTCCCCAGGTTGTCTACAAAGAAGTTGGTTATCTCCTCATGTAGTGTCTCGGCCACGTTTGTATCTCCCAGCAATCCTCCCGGCATTCTCCACCTTCTCGCCGGTCTGGGAACATCCTGGAACACGAGGCTCAGTAACACCGGGAAGTGATCGGACAGCGTGCGGGGGAGGATCGTGCAGAGCTGCAGCGTGCTCGAGATGTCCGAGTATATAAACCAGTAGTCTATATGCGATTCACCGTCATGCACGGATGAATAACATGTCTATTGCCTATAATCCGGGTGCAACACCCGCCAAGCGTCTATCAGTGACAACTGCGGAAGGAGTTGGTTTAGGGTTACCGCCGTTTTCGTGGGTGCCCTCACCACATTAGTTGACATATCCAGCATGGGGTTGAGTGCAACATTAAAATCGCCGCCTCATATAATAGTTGTTGTGTCGTGCTTGTTAAGAATGTTGAGTATTTTCAGATAGAAATCTGGGTCGTCTATATTAGGGCCTTAGGTGTTAACCAGGGTTATTTGTCTACCGGCCATTTCCCCCCACACCAACACAAATCTTCCCATTGGATCTGCCTCGTGTCCCTTGGTACGGAATCCCAATGCAGGATGTATGAGTGTTATGACCCCCCTGGATTGTGAGGAATATTCTGTATAACAACATAGCTTACCCCATTTAGCCATTATACTTTTGTTAACCGCTCCCTGAGCGTGCGTCTCCCGGAGCATTGGGATCTGAGGACCGTGCATGGCGACATAGCTCCCTACCTTCCTGGCTTTCATCGGGTTGTTTAGCCCCCGGACATTCCAGGACAATAAGGTTATTTTCACCCCGTCACCCGTTCCCCCATACATAGAATCCGTGCCGTGCCATTGTTTCCACCATAACTTAAGGTTACCTGATGTGGGCGCATTGTGCACCCGCCAGACCTGGTTTCAACCAACCTGGAACTTAAATTAAACCAATCCACCCCCCAGGTCCCTAACATGCCCTGGTAGCAGTAACATTCTGTAACTTCCCGGTTTCTCCAACCCCACCCTCTACCCACATCATCCGCCCCAACTTGACGATGTAACCTTAAAACTTCCTGTGGGTGCCACGTTGTCGTCACGAGGCCACCAGAGCGGGCTCACGACCCGCTTCGGACGTTACTTAGAGCCCCCCAGCGGGAGCAGAATTCCGTTACACATCAACAAAGCAGCAACAGAGGACATGTGCACAACCAGGTTCAGTCAACAGGGCCCCGGTCTCCCTACCCCCCCCCGGAGGTGATCTTCCGTTCTGGTCCGGCCCACGGCCTCCAGATGATAGGGGTATAGTTGCTTCCACATACGCCAGAGCAGCGGCCGGGGTCTCGAAAAAGTGCGCCGTTCCTCCATACTGAATTTGCATCTTGGCCGGGAATATCAGCGCATATAGGACCTGGCGTGCCCTCAAGCTGCTTGACCGGCTCATATGATCGCCTGCTAGCCTGTACACCCGCAGCAAAGTCCGGATAAACATGTATGTGGTTCTCCTCATATTGTAGTGTCCCAATTTCTCTTGCCTTTCTAAGTATTGTATCTCTGTCTCTGTAGTTCAACAGTCTAGCAATGATAGTGTGCGCCGGGGCTCCGAGTTTCGGCACGGGGGCCAGAGTATGATACGCTCGCTCAACCAGGAACTGGCTCGAAAAGGATTCTGTCCCAAAAAGAGTCTTTAGAAGGTTTTCCACTTGTTGTTCCATTGCGCCTTTCCCGAACTTTTCAGAAACCCCCACAATCCGAATGTTGTTTCTTTGGGATCTGGATTCTAGGTCCTCGCATTTACTTTGCAACACGTTCATGCCTGCCTTAAGCTGCGCTATGTCACGATCGTGCCGCGCAATGGTGTCTTCATTTGTGCCAATTCTGTCTTCAGCTTCAGTGATTCTGAGGCTCTCCTTGTCGACTGTAGTTTTCAGTGCTCCAATAGTGTTGACAATGTCATCTAGCTTCACATTAAGGGATAGGAAGCCATTCTGTACTATCGTGGTAAGGAGATCAACCCTGTCGCCGCTGTGCACGCCAGGTTCAGCTGTTGATGATGTCGGCGGATCTGGTTCATGGCCGACTGCCTGGCTGCTGGTGAATGAGTCCATCAGGCACTTCTTTTTCCCGGTCGCCCCCTCTGCCGCTCTTTCCCGTTTCCTCGTGTTACCCTTGTCCGCCACACCAGCCGGCCCACCACCACGACCCGACGGGGGTTATGGATCCTGTGGGACTATACTAGATATCCGTAGGGGTAGGCCGCCCGTGCCGTGTAGGATACTATCTGTCGAGTGGGCTTGTTCAGGCCTGGCCACCACAAAAGTTTTATGGGGCCATCAGTGTCCAGGCGCCCGTGGCCACAGTTGAGCTGGTATACTTGTTAATTCGCCCACTTGCAATGGACTGTGTCCTCCCACATAGAAAGGAGCTGATTATCCCAGGTAATATTCGAATTCAAATCCGAATCCGGGCCCTGGCGTGGCACTCCCAGATCCAGTCCGGCCCTATGGCGCACAGTGGGCACGGGGGAAGGCCTCGGGTACTTCGCCCCCAACCGCTGAATGCCATACAACTCACCGTCTCCACCGCCAACTTGCAGGAAATATAGCACGCACGGCGTGCCCCGGCTACAGGCCAGGAAATGGAGTCTTCCCTTCCCCTTACAGCGCAGCTCCTTCGGTCACGTTCTGGGTCGGGGGGAAGGATATCACGCCGTCCGACGACGGCCCGCTTCTCAGCACCCGCTGCGTCGCAGCAGGGAGCGCCAGCTCTCGCCCAACAGGATCGCCTCTATAACTGCGAAGGCAGGGCCCCACCGGGCTCCCCCGGTCACACCTCGCCGCCGGTCCGCAGCAGGGCCCACGAGCCAGCAGCACTAGCCCGCTCAGCCCACGCGCACGGGACCAAGGGGGCCACCTCAGCCGATCCGCAGTGCCCACGGGTCCAGCTCCGCGACCTCAGCACAGCAGCTCCTCCTCTCTATGCCTCTCTGGCCAGAGCGTCAGCGGCGTGGGGCCCAGGTCAGCCGGACGTCCCTCGGGGCACACTCCCGGTCCTTCTCCCGCTCACCCCGCCCCGCTCACCCCGCCAAAGCCAATATCTCTGTGAGTTTTAGTCCGCCGCTCCCAGGATTTCAGTCGGGTGTGGACTGGGCCAAAGTGTACCCTTTGCTCTATAATTTCCGCTATTGTATCTGACTCGGGACCAGTAGTTCCCCAGTATGGGGAATCTCCAGAGCATGTGCAGGTGTCCTGCCAAGTCAGCATCCATTTAGGGCAAACACGGGCCTGTGAATCGGCCATTTTGGCAAGTCTGGCTGGTTAGTAGTAGAGCCTGTTTAAGATTTTGAATTGCATAAACTTAAATCTGAACTGAATGGAGACATGCCTGATTTGGGTACACATTTGGGTCCCTTGCTCATCTGATAGTTCAAAACCGAGTTCTTGGGCCCAGCCTAGTCTTGTGTTGGGTGTCTGGGAGGAGGTCTGCACCATCTTGTAAAGTACAGAATGGGTGTGCCTGCAGTCTCCAGAATTGGTGATGTATGCTAAGGTGTGGGGTTCTGGAGGTTCGTTTGGATAGGATGAGCATCTAGTAGAGACGGACGCGCGCAGTCTATAGCACTGCAGGCCGTCCTCACTTGTGCTACTGTATCCCGGTTTCCAAGGAGTGATGAATTTGCCTCCAGGAAGATATCTGTGAGGTTCCTGTACTCTAGGTGTTCCCATTTTATCTGTATTGTCTTGTCCCCTATCGGTTTAAGCTCAGGGAATTTCCAAAGTGTGAGCCATCGATAGTAAGGTTTTACAGTACCCGTGAGAGAGAATACCATCTTCCATGCTCGTAGCATGGGCATGATTGGGTTGAATGGACGGTTATCTCGATAGTGTTGGTTTAATATTAAGGTTTTAAGGTCTGATTCACCTGCAGCTAGTGCTTCGAGTTTGATGTGCGTGGGGGAACGGGGGGAGTCCTGGAGTACCAGTATGTTGCGAACTGGGCTTGGGCTGCTACCCAGTATAATTCCAGATTAGGCGCTGTGATTCCCCCTTTCTCATATGACTGTCATGTCCAACCATTTCTTGCAGACCGCACCTGAATGCCAGAGGAATTGGGCGAACTGTCCGTGCATTTGTGTAAAATAGTTTTTCCTGGGCCAGATCGCGACGTTGGCGTATACGTATAGCATCATGGGGAGCAGTATCGTTGTGGTTAGTGATAATTTGGCAGCTGGGGACAATGGGCGTGCTTTCCATACATTAATTTTGGTCTCTGCGTATGTCCTAAGAGTGTTGTAATTGTCCCGCTGTAGCGAGTCATGAGACCTCGAGACTGTTACCCCCAGATATTTGATACGGTCGGGTGACCAGCGAAGGGAGAACAACCCTTGACAGTATGTTTGTTATTTTGTTTATTGATTTCTAATGCGCACCAAACCCAAAGGTAACAGGGCGCAGCAGTAAGGAGATGCAAAGCTTACATAGCTACAGGTATGGTTACATTGTGGCATATATAATAACAGCTATATTCACAGTAAGACATATATACAGATATAAAGGTTAGAACAGGTTATGGGCAGGAAGGGTAGGTAGGTACAAAATCCTAGTTACAGTGTGATGGAAGTCACAAGTAGGACATTCTGAGTAGGGCTAGTACAATGGCACATATTAGTAGTCAGTTGAATTGAGCATGTTAATGTAATTACTTCTAAGAAGTAAGTACGGTTGATCTACTCTGAGCTGGTGAGGCAAGGAGTTCCATAGTTTGGATGATTTCACCGGAAAGCTATTGCCGCCAATCTTAGTGAGTCGGTATCTTGGTACAATAAGGCAGTTTGTGTTACTGGCTCTAGTGGGTCTGATGGGCGTTTTTCTGTGTAGTCTGTCTGCAAGATAACTAGGGGCAGCATTGTTTAATGCTTTGTGGGTAAGGGAGACCATTTTTAGAATTTTATTGTGGGTGGAGAGCTACTTGTATTGGCATCTAGTTGCAGAGTTATGTTCTTTTATTCACGCCTAGTGCAGCTCTTAAGGCGTTGTTTTGGAGTGTTTGTAGCCTCTGGATAATGGCCTTATTGGCGCCACTGTAAAGAGCATTACAGTAATCTAACCTGGAGAGTATTAGTGCTCTGGCCAGGATCATACAGCTGTCATTAGAGAGGAAAGGTCTGCCTACCCTGATGAGCTTACAGGTGTAAGAAGTGGTAGAGGCCAGGGATTTCATCTGTTTAGCAAGGGTTCATAGTAGCGTCAAGATGAAAGCAGAGGGTTTTCACCTCCTTGGCTACCCTGATGGTGTTTCCATCGATTGTGAATGCTGAGTATTCCTGGCCTAATTTCTTGAGGTTATGGTGAGTACCCAGAATGATGAGTTCTGTTTTATCATCATTTAGGCATAGACCATGGGTGGCCATTCATGCCTGGATAATGAGATGCGCTCTATTCACCAATGCTAAATCCTTGCCATAATCTCCCGAAAGTGGGAGGAGAATCTGAGTATCATCTGCATAGTTAGTGTAGGTGATATCCAGATGGTCCAGATCATCGAACAAAGTCTTAGTGAATATATTGTATAATGTGGCGGAGACACAGGAGCCCTGAGGTACAACACATGTGATCGGGACGGGGTCCGCAGCAGCCGATGGGGAGAAGACCCTCGTAGTTCTGTCACTCAAGAATGGTTCTATCCATCTGATGGCCTCTGTAGAAAAGTACGCTGCTGAGCCCAGGTGATTACAGAGGACCTTGTGATCCACTAGGTCGAATGCAGCGGAGAGATCCAGCAGTAGTAGGAGTTGGGTGTGCTATTGGTAAGGGGGAATATCTCTGATTTCGAGGCGTTGATCATGAAGCCTGACCGTTCCCCGATGCGGGTGATGTCCTGTATTATCGAGGTAAGGTTGGTCAGAGGGTCGCTGACGAAGAGCATAACGTTGTCAGCATGTAAAGAGATGATTTCAGGGTCTCCCGATAGGCGGATACCACAGTGGCCATGATGTTCCCTAATGTACTCCGCAATAGGCTCTATGGCCAGGGCGAAGAGGATAGGGGAGAAGGGGCAGCCCTGTCGGGTTTCTCTTTCTAACTGGAATTGGGAGAAAGTATGCGAGTTGGACCGGACCCTGGCTAGTGGTTGTGTGCATAATAATTTGATGTAATGTCGCATGTTGGGTCTTATACCCATCGCATCCAGTGTTAGGAACCTGTAGTCCCAGGCAACCATATCAAAGGCCTTTTGGGCATCAATCGTGACTGCAACTGCAAGAGCGTCCGGGTCTAGTCGGGCAATTATGTTAATCATCTAATGTTCACTGCGGTGGATCTACCGGGTATGAAACCCGCCTGATCTGGGTGAACCAGATGGGGAATTAATGGGAGGAGTATATTGGCCAGGATCTTTTCATAAATTTTAGTATCACAATTTATGAGGTAGTGGGGCCTATATGAGCCGCATTCATTATTAGGTTTATCTGGCTTCAGCAGTACAGTGATTAGGGCTTCTCTTAAGAATCCTGGAAGGATGTGGTGCTGCAGGGACTCTTCCCACACTTGTAGGAGAATCGGAGATAGCACAGTGGCATACTCCTGGTAAAAAACAGCTGTTAGGCCGTCAGGGCCTGGTGCCTTACTTTTAGGAAGTGCGGAGATTTCATCCAATATCTCCTCCAATGTGAAGGGAAGTTCAAGCTCTTCCCTGGCACGAGCGTTCAAGGATGGCAATGTGACTTTCTGGAGTAGGGCTCATATGGCTGTGTCACCTTTGGGCAGCAGGGCTGTACACAGCTTGTGGTAGAAGTCCATGAACACTGCCACCACCTCTGAGTACGCCCATCTGTTGTTGCCCTGTGTGTTGAGTATACAGTCTACCTGGTCAGTGTCCTGTTCAGATCGAACTACTCTTGACCAGGTTCTTTCTGGCCTATCTCCTTCACTGTATCGCCTAGCGGCTGTGGGACGGGCAAAGTATTGGGTTTCTCTAGCGGCGTGGGCTTCAAATCTCTCTAGCTCAGTGTGGATCTGGGCCAATAATGTTGGATCTGGGTTCCGGGAGTGCTCCTGTTGTAGGTTTTTATGTTTACTTTCCGACTGGTCGAGATCTCTCCTGATACCCTTAACACCCCAGCCTCCCTTGATATTGACATTCCACGGATATACACCTTGAAGGCCTGCCATCTAGTTTCCTGGGACGTGGCCTCTGGCATATTAACAGCGAAGAAAGTGTCTATATTGTTTTTGATGTCCGTCCGGAACACTTTGTCGCGTAGCGCTTCAGATTTAAATCTCCACGTGTGCCTTTCAGGACCAGCCTTGTATTTCAGGGTTAATAGTATCAGGGAGCGATCAGATAGTGTGCAGGGTTTTAGTTCCACTTTCAGTACTTTACCCATTAGTGAGCTGGAGCCTAAGAAGAGGTCTATTCGGGAAGCCATGTTGTTTACATCAAACGTCTGCATGACGGAGAGTAGTTGGCGGGCCACACAGGTTTGGGGACGGGGGCTTTATTGGTCCCATCTAGAGTACGATCCAGTATTAGGATCATATCCTCTCCCCAGATTTGGGGTATCCCGTAATATCCTGCCAAGATATTTTTTAGGTTCATGAAAAATTCGGGGGTATCTGTGTTCGGGCAGTATGTGTTTATTGTATGGTCTCTAAACCTTCGAGGACACTGTGTATTATTATATAACACCCTTCGGGGTCGATATGGGAACGTTTCACTTTTAGTTTCAGGGATTTATGTATAAGTACAACTATGCCTCTTGATTGAGTGGAGTAAGATGTGGAGTATCTGTTTGCCCCCCACATGGGTGCTATGTTACGACATGTGTTCTCCCTTGCATGTGTCTTCTGTAGTAATAGGATGTTGGCTTTCGTCTTTGCACATAGTCAATTATTTTCTGGGATTTAGTGAAGTTCCCTAATACTCGGATGTTGCAGCTTAGAACTTTCACCTGGTGTGGCATCCCTTAAGTGTGGGGTAGTATCCTGCAATGTCTGCCAATTTCTCAGTTTTGTGAATTACGTACCTGCCTATGCCTGTCAGTGTTTTGATAGATTGTGCCCAACTTCTCCTCTGTATAGCGCAACTGGTGCTCCTGTTGCATCCCAGAGCAGAAGGAGATCTGATAACCGTCTGCCCTCCTCCACTGCCACCCTCAACCCAGCAGTGTAAAACCCACTCCATTCCCTTCCATAACTACCTCATTGCGCCCACCGGCATAGGGCACCATAACTTGAACATAGTAAACAATTGCTAGTGGGGAGCGCTGTTACCGTATGGCTTTTGCCGATAAGAGGGGTGTGCGCCCCTTTTCTGAAACTAGAATCAAGGTGGGTGGCCGTCTGAAAATACCATCTGCACATGTCACAAATTATATCACTGGATCAGCACGAAGTTCGTTTAGCAAAGAGTCAGTCGTCCCCATCCAATGGATCTTCCGCTGGGTTGGCTTCTGCGATTTGTGCCTCAACGGATTTGATGGCCTCTCTCGGGACGGTAAAAAAGTAAAGTTTGCCGCGGATCATCACATTTGTTATTTGCTAGCTTCATTTCTTTGGAGAGTGAAGCTACTGTGTCTTCAAGCGTACGGATATTATCCTCATATTGGTGCTTATTCTATTTTCTGCTTCCGTTATGCGGGCACCTTCGTGGGCTAGCTGGGTTTTGATCGAGGCAACCGTCGCATTGGTGTCGTCCAGTTTCTCATGGACGGCTACAAAACCCTTTGCCATAGCCTCCATGATGCCCGACAAGTTTGGCGAGGGGGGGGGGGCTCGGGGATGCCGATGGATGGTCCTGGTAGGGATTGGTTTTGCTAGTTGCGCAGAATAGTCTTCGCAAATGTATCCATTCCGATGGTTCTCTTTCCGCTGCCAGAGCTCTTGGTCATAGCTGTTATTGGTGGAGCGCACACAAGGAGGCAGTACGCGGATAGACTTGACCCGGAGGACTCAATTAGTATGGATCTGTCCAGTGAATCTGCCGCTAGAGAAAGAATAATGCATGCGCTGTCTGGTGTAGACCAGAATATTCAGCTTAGTCAGGAGTGTCAGACTGGGCCACAGGGCTGCCGTCAGACAAGGCTTTGGGCGTGGAGATTTGGCTTGTGACGTAGATCGATAGTTGCTTCTCAATCCCCTCCGAGGGATTTGATTGAAAGTTGCCCAATCCCTCTGCGTCTACCACATCTAGAGCGCTGGATCAGCCTCCTCCTTGTGTGTTGGAGCGTGTTTGTATCTGGTCTCTGGGTGGTCTGGCACTCTATTACATATGCGTGCACACACCGTTTAATTATTAGGGAGAGGCCAGCACACTCGGTCAGGTGGTAGAGGAGAACGAATATCGCGGGGTTGGGGATCAATTTGCTACCAGTTCGTAGGCAGGATTATGCTTATGAGATTGATTTGCATCAGTAACACCTGTGGACCTACCACCTCCCGGCCCGGCGTCACAGGCGTAGAGACCCCAGTGAATGCACCCAGCCGAGGGCATCATTGTGCTGGTGCAAAGGGCAGGCTTCGACCAGGAGAAATATTCGGGACTAGTGGTGCCCGTTAGTGATCTCAGCGGGCTATGGAGAGGGGTTGCAGACTTCCCCGGGCCCACGCTGATTCCCACTCTTTATGCCAGAGTCAGAAAGCTCCAGCAGGCCCCAGGCAATCCTGGGCTGGGGCCTTCCAGTCATGGGATGCGATATGAGGTCAATCGGCTACCCCGGTTGGGCGCAATGCAGAGTCCACCACCCCGCAAGCAGCTCAGCGACACCCCGCCGCATAGAGGGTTGAAGTGAGTGTGCACAGGGGGCCTCGTGCTCCCCATCTCGCGCCCATGTATGCAGCTGATTGGACTTGACTGGCTGGAATTCTACCCTCTTACGGGTGCCGCACAACTCCAGGGTGTAGCGCAGCATCCGTCTCTCGGTGGTCGTTGACGAACCGGATTCCGTTTGGTGCAGCATATGAGGCAAAGGTGCTGCCTACGAAGACGGTGGGCTGGCTGCGAGTCAGTCCGTGCGGTGGGGGGTTCTCCAGCAGAGCCCACAAAGAGCCTTTAATACTTGGCTGTCACACTCCGTTATTTGTCGTAATGACCGTAGAGGGTGCCTCCACGGGTGTCGGACAACAGAGTTAGGGGCAGTGATGAATGCAGGATTTCCCGCTCAGCTTCACACAGCCAGGTCCCGTCAGTACGTATCTTCTCTGCGGCTTTGGCCCTCCTGCTCAGCGCTGATACGATCGGGTCGCTGATCACAGCTCCCAGGGCTCCACGGCTCCCGTGTGTGGGACGCTGGCTGCACCAGGGCTTCCTACTGTCCTTTCAGTAATTATAGCCAACTTCAGCCGATAATGCCGCCACCAACTTGGTAGATTTGCGGCCGAGGTACGGCACACTCAGGCTAAGCAGCCATTCTAGTCGGCTGCTCAACAGCACCCCTCTGAACCATATTTAATTCTGATCTTATGCATAAAACCTTTAAGGGTTCCCAGTTCCTCATGAAAAACTTCTTGCTGTGATAAATCATTGCCATCTCCTATTGCATACACACTTTCTTCTGCATTGGGGTCAATATTTATCTAAATCCTTTTTTGGTGTGACCAGCTCAAAAGGGGATTGCTACACTTCTTTGACACATATACTTTCCCTCTGGCTGATTTATCCTTAAACTTTAAATTCGACCAAAACCAACCTTCGATATCCGTTTTCTTTCCCCCATAAGCTACTGGTCTGATGTCTACAGGATTGAGAAACACATTCTTATTTTGGTCACAAAAATATGTTTTTGCAACAAGGTATATTTGGCTCCTGAATCAATTACCATCCCAGTTTCTAGCCCTTCCATTTCAATAACAGCTGTAGGCTTTTCTGTGTCTGCATCTTCATCTTGAACCGCCAGAATATCATCTGAATTTGTCAATGGGACACGTGCAGTCCTCCATTCCTTCACATAGTTCCACGAAACACACAATGTTTTCACTTCTTGTTCTATAATATGATATGAAATGTCCTTTTCTATTGCATCTTTTGCATTTTGCTTTGAGAGCAGGACAATTGTCGCTGCTCGCTAAATGAGTGGGACTGCCACATCGAAATAACTTTTTTTTTTCTTTCACTTTCTTCCTTTTTCTCCTTGTACTTGAAATTCTTTTTTTCCGCTTTCTCTTCTGAAAGTTTGTTTTTTCCAACTTTCCTACCTTGTACTGCTGATATTTCCATTATCTGTGTTTCTTCTATCTTCTTTTCATTAAGTACATCTCCTTTTTCCAATTCCTTGACACACTTTTGTGTGTGTTCAACTTCCTTCGCTACTCTTATTACTTCATCAATTGTGGGATTACCTTTAGTCCAAAGCGCTTCTTACTTTCTCTTTACTGCATTCGAACATGAATTTGTCTCTTAGCCTTTCCTTTAATGTATTTCCAAAGTCACAAGATGATGATAGGCCTGCTGTGATAAATTGTTCTACAGACTCTTCTTTTCTTTGCCTTCTCTTTCCAAAATGGTACCTTTCCAAGACAATGCTTACACATTTTTCATAATGTTTATCTAACATTTTTATGCATTTTTCGTAATCTGATAGATTTGTGGACTCCTCATCAGACAATGGAGGTAGATTTTCGAATTGTTCTTGGCCATTTTTCCTTTCACCAGAGATGTTCACACCATGCACTGCGAACACATAATGGTCAAAACTCTTATTCCATCCTCTCCATGGTATATTAGGTTTGCCTTGTGTTTCCAAAAAATAGTTGGGATGAGGTACTCCTTGTGCAGCCATAGTAATGTTTGGATTGTCTTAGATGTTCTTGTTACACTTTATTGTTTTAATTGCTTTAATTCTTCAGTTACCAAGACTAACTATTTGTGCCTGTTCCCTTTTCCATGTTACAGATATATTTCTTTTCCTTGGTCAGCAAAATTCAAATTCTTTTTAAGGCTGCTTCATCTCATTTGGATTGTTGAGATGTTCTTTGCACAAGCCTTTGTGACATGCCAATATTCTAATTCCTTCTGCAGTCTGAAGATTGACTTGATGTATACACAACACTTTGTGACATAGGCAAGATTCTAACTTCCTCTGCAGCCTACTGACATAGGCAATATTTTAACTTCCCCTGCAGCCTGCATCATAAAGATTGACTTGTCATCAGTCCTTCCTGTTAAGATGTTAAGCTATAATAGTGTAATGATGAAGACAATGTATTTGTTTCACTATAGTAATGCAACCAGTTCTCATATGCTGTATGTACATAGTTCAAGTTATTCATTCATTAGTTCAGGCGAAGTGCATATGCAAGTCACCATTGTGATTTCATGACATTCCAGCATGGAGTGTGGGGAGGAAAGGTTCTGACAGGCGGTTGGTTTTGTTTTGGTTCTCCGTGGCGGAGCCTGCCGCCGTCGTGTATTCTGAATAAACAATATTGTTTAAAGCTACGTGTGTTGGCAGATAAATCAACATTGGCGATGAGGATGATTCATGGGCCCCGCGCACGTCGATTGCTGTGGACTAAGCTGTAAATCTGTGAATTTATGGGCTTTTCTTTCCGCGGCGGTGGCAGGCTTGGATGTAAAGTGGAAGGAAAATTCAGAGCAAAGGCAAGTGATTCACGCAGCGATCTCTGGTGCGCACACAGCAGAACAAAGGCAAGTGAATTATACAGCGATCCCTGCAGGCCTTTAAAATGTTTGTTTAATTATCGTGCATTCATGAAAGATGAGCTGGGAGCGTCAGCAAGGCCTAATCCTAAAGTAAACAGGCCATTGTGACGTGTTTTTCCTAGCAACCAGCACTCGGCTGCCTCAGGAAAATAAAGTAAACTAACAGAACTCATCGCGCTGCATCTCTGAAGAGAAGTACTGGCCATTGTTAGTGTGTTCAATACATTACATTGTTGCGGCTGCTCAAGATACATCTATACAGGCAATTAAAGCCACGGCAGCTCAGTTAACAGATCGCCTGCAGCAACTTGGGATTCTAAGCAAATATTGACTTGTTGCAACTTGCATTTGACTGCTATTTCGGACAGCTAGCAGTAAGACCATCATGACCACATCAATTCCACCTCCCAGATCATTTTTGGAGGAGCCTGGTAGGCCCTTCCTCACATGGGACAAATGGAAAGACGCTTTTGAAAATTATTTAGTGGCTATAGGAGGTGACAGGTTTTCCCCAGCACGTAAGAAAGCTCTGTTAATACACAACCTGGGTGTTGAGGGACGCAGAATTCTGGATGGATTAGCTGGCAGTCAAACATTGGATGATAATGATGCTGACATTTATGACCAAACAGTGAAGAAGTTACGGGATCATTTTGAACCGCGAAAAAACATAAGCTTTGAAAGGCACAAGTTTTTCCAAAGAACGCAAGAACAGAATGAGTCAGTGGAGTCATATGTAGCGTGTCTCAGGTCATTGAGTTATTCGTGCGAATTCGAACAGTTGGCAGATTCTTTAATAAGGGATCAACTACTTAGATGCACCAATAACCCGAAAATTCAAGAAAAACTCCTAGCAAGGGACATGAAGTTGGAGGAGGCACTGGATATGGCAAGAAGTATAGAGCGAACATCTCATTACGTGAAAGAACTTAAAGATGATAAACAAATTACCACGGCCATGTCAGTTTGCTCAGTTGACCAGAGGAAGAGAAGTAACTCCCTTAATCCAAGAAGAGGGAACTGGAGTGCGAAGGGTTCCTGTTTTAGATGTGGAAATTTTAGACATAGTGCAAACTTTCCATCATGTCCGGCTAGATATGCAGAATGTTTCAGGTGCAAAGGAAAAGGACATTTCGCCAATTTTTGCAAAGCTGGCTCAGTAAACCTGATAGAGTCAACGGTGGACGCAAGATCCAACCATGAAGAGGAAGTCAAGAGAAATTATAATATTCAGGAGGTCTCGGCTAATCAGGAACCAAAAACAAAGTTTGTATTTGAGATTTCCACCATTCAAGGTGATGGAAATGGTCCAAGTGATATATTCCAAGTGGATGGATGTGACGTAGAGATGAAGGTTGACACATGTTCTCCTTGGACAATAGTATCTAGAGACACTCTAGTAAACGTATTAAAGAAAGAAGAAAAATTGATTAGATCCACGAATGTCAAAGCATGTGGATATGCAGAATCGGCCATTGACATCATGGGGGAGTTTCCAGCCAAAATCGCCTACAAAGGAAAAGTTTGTCAAGCCAACATAATTGTGTCCAGAAGAGGTTCGTCCTTATTAGGATGGGAGGAGCAAAAGAATCTTGGTGTGAGGATTCAAGCTAGTGCATCAAATCCTATATCCATAGCGGAAGTAGGAGACATTTGGTCAAGGAATTTTCCTGAAGTATTTTCGGAGGAACTTGGGAAATTAAAAAACTTTGAACACCACATCAAACTCAAAAAAGGGGCACAACCCATTCAACACAAGGTGAGGCAAGTCCCATTGAGAATGAAGAGTCAGTTAACTGGAGAACTCAAGGACTTGATGAGAAAAGGAGTGATAGAACCAGTAGTTGCCACGGAGTGGTTATCACCTATTGTGTTAGTGGCCAAGTCGAATGGAAATTTAAGGCTGTGTGTCGACCTGCGCAGTCTCAACCAAAACATTGTAGTTGAAAAGCATCCTCTTCCTAACATTCCTGAGACATTGTCCACATTAGGTGAACCAAAGTTTTTTTCCATTATAGACCTATCAGCAGCGTATCATCAAGTTCCGCTATCAGAGAGTTCGCAGCATCTTACGGCATTCATCACACCAGATGGCATTTTCCAATTCAAAAGAATGCCATTTGGATTAGCTTCTGCGGCTTCTGTGTTTCAAAGGATTATGGAAGAGGTACTTAGGGGTTTAAAAAGTGTGACAGTTTTCCAGGATGATATCTTGGTGTTTGCGGACACGGAGGCAGAACATGATGATCATCTCAGAGCTGTGTTGAATAGACTCAAGAGAGCTGGCCTAACTGTACAGAGGAGTAAATGTAGGATTGCTGTTCAGGAAGTAGACTACTTGGGTCATAGAATATCAAAAGATGGTATTTCTCCTAAGAAATCGCTGGTAGATAGTATAAGTAAAGCGCCCCAACCTTGTGACAAAGATCAGCTAAGGTCGTTTATGGGATTAGCAGAATACTATCATAAGTTTGTTAACAACTTTGCCACAATTTCCACACCGTTGAGAGACTTACTTAAGAAGAATGTAAGATTTGAATGGTCAAGTGATTGTAAGGCAGCTTTTGAGAAAATCAAGGAGAGTATCATTGGAGCTCCTTCTCTAGGAGGATTTGTAGTGGGAAGGAAGACAATATTAGAAGTGGATGCAAGCAACCAAGGTTTGGGGGCGGTGTTGACACAATATGACTCTGATAAAGTAGAACACATAATAGCATTTGCATCAAGACCACTGAGGGGAGCAGAGATCAATTACTCAGTGATTGAGAGGGAGGCATTGGCGGTGTTTTGGGCTGTGGCTCATTTTAAATTCTTCTTGTGGGGGCAAACATTTTTGGTCAAAACTGATCATAAGCCCTTAGTTCAATTACTAGGTGGTGTTGAATGGTCTAAAAGCTCGCCCAGAGTGTCAAGGTGGATGGTGGACTTGTTAGGCTATGACTTTAAGATTGTGCATGTGGCAGGCAAAAACAATGTAGTTGCGGATTGCTTATCTAGACTACCAGCTGAGGAGAAAGAGGTTGAGGGTGTGCATTATGAGCAAAGGGTGGTAATTGCTGAAGTGGAAAATAATGCCATAAGCAAGGAAGAGTGGGAGTCTGCTAGCAAAGAAGACAAGGTATTGCAACAAGTCAAGTGTTGGACTAAGGCAGGGTGGCCTAGCAAGACAGAGGTGGAAAAAAGTTTTGAATGCTATTATAATATAAAGGATGAACTCAGCATATCAGAAGATGGGATTCATCTTAGAAAAGGTTTGAAAGTCATACCACCTGGTAGTATCAGGCCTACACTGGTAAATTTAGCTCATCAAGGACATTTAGGTATGGCTGGCACAAAGAGACAGATTAGAGAGTCCTATTGGTGGCCGGGAATGGATGGGGAAGTTGACAGGTGTGTGAGAGATTGTTATGATTGTATAAGGAGTGATAAAACCAAGGTTGTAAGAGTAGCACCCTTGAAACCAGTAAGTGTTCCCACTGAGCCTTGGAAGAAGGTGGCGGTAGACTTAATAGGCCCTTTGCAAGACTTGGGGGAGGACCTCAAATACCTAATAGTTATGGTAGATTATCACACCAAGTGGATTGAGTACAGGGCCATTAGAGAAGCTACAACTGAACAGATGATTGCATTCTTTGAAGACATCTTTTACAAGGAGGGCTTTCCGACAGAATTGATATCGGACAATGGTGTCCAATTCACTTCATGTAAAATGATGGAGTTTTTCAGGAAGTATGGTATAAGACATTATAGAACGGCCCTTTATCACCCTAGGGCTAATGGTCTTGTGGAAAGAGCGAACAGGTTTATAAAGGGAGGGTTACAATTGGCCATGGCTGCGAGGTTAGATTGGAAGAAAATTCTAAGAGAAATGATTTGGGGTTATTGTATCACGCCGCATACTGTAACCAAGATTTCTCCCTTTATGTCTCTTAAAGGGAGGCAACCTGGCTCTCAATTGTGTCCAGGGTGGTTGAATTTGGATAAGTCAGTCAACATTGATAGAAGTAAGATTGTGACATTAATCAAGGAGGCTCAAAATGGTTATGAAAACTGGTTCAATTCTGACAAGAAATGTAAGAGGTTGGACGTGAAGGAAGGTGAGTGGGTGTATGTAAGGAATCCCAGATTGTCACCTAAGTGCACTGTTAGCAAGTTCTTAGGGCCAAAGAGAATAGCTAAGGTAAGAAACAATGTGGTGATATTAGAAGGAGGAGAATGTTGGTCAATGTCAAGTTTAGTAAAGGGTAATTTCAGTGAAGATTTTCCAGAGTGTGAGAGTCAAGATTGTATCGTAAACAGAACACAGGATTCTGGGAACAGCAGTGTTGAGCCAGAGAATAGTGATGAAGGTACGAGGAGAACAAGGAGCAAACCTTCATGGTTAAGAGATTATGTTGAATAAAACTTTGTGTTTGAAGGAGGGAGATGTGTTAAGATGTTAAGCTATAATAGTGTAATGATGAAGACAATGTATTTGTTTCACTATAGTAATGCAACCAGTTCTCATATGCTGTATGTACATAGTTCAAGTTATTCATTCATTAGTTCAGGCGAAGTGCATATGCAAGTCACCATTGTGATTTCATGACATTCCAGCATGGAGTGTGGGGAGGAAAGGTTCTGACAGGCGGTTGGTTTTGTTTTGGTTCTCCGTGGCGGAGCCTGCCGCCGTCGTGTATTCTGAATAAACAATATTGTTTAAAGCTACGTGTGTTGGCAGATAAATCAACACTTCCTTTCATGAAATAGCTTGACATTAGCCTTTGTGATGAAAGCAAGTTCTACTTTGACTTGGAACACATTCTATCGCTTTGATTGTGTCTTTACCAGGAAACCGTTCAAACAAAAACACTTGCCATTACTAGAGGCTGTTCTGTTTGTTTTTGAAGTATACACACTGTCACTTGCTGCTAAATAACAGTTCAGTTGGACCTCTCACAGTACTTGCTGCAGTACACTTGTTATTGCTGAAGAGTGCCTTGTCTGAACATGCAGTGCTATTTGAATTATTTAAACATGCGTATGCTACTTGATCAAAGCTGGGCTTTTACTTTTGAGTGCAGCCTTAATGCTAAATGTCTTTTCTGTCCCAATTCACATTTAAATTATCAAAGCCGCTTTCTTTACTTTTGAGTGCCGCTTTAATGCTAAATGTGCTCTCTGTCCCAATGAGCATTTAAAATAGCAATGCCTTTAACCTGGTAGTGCAGTCAATTACTGCTACCACTCTCACCTTCTTACAGTTGAGCTCAGCCTGCGGATTTCTCAGCACCTTGTGGTCCGTATTGTACAGTGCTCCTTTCTTAAATTGACACAGTTGCAGAAGATAAGTGCCGGTTACCTTTTGTTTTCTGATGAGCCCTCTGTGTTCTGCAGTGAACTGAGGGCTCTGGCACCACAGCTACTCGGTGGGGGCTGCTGTGGTATCTACTGAATTCTTTTATCCTCGTCGCCATTGAAAGATTCTCCAACACGTTGATTGTAGTTGTAAAATATTTTATTACATATATCTCCAGATCTATTCATGCCCCACCAGTCTGCTACACTTCCTCCTTCCAACTGCTCATAACATAACTCTCAACCTTCCAGATTCCACATTCTCCCTACACATTCTGTATTCCATACCTAGCCCTCTGCAATGCTTGCATATAAGATGCTACAGCAACCCTCATGGCAGAAATAAAGAAATTGTTCCTCAAAGGCCACTCTTCAAGGTGTAGAGCTGCAACGTCAGGGACATTCTTCTTGTTCCATAAGCTGAGGCCCAGGGCTTAACTCGGGGCTGCGACTGTTGCAGCAAAGTAGCCCATGGGGACGTCTGACTAGCCCACAGGATGTTTCTGGGACTGTTCCGAGCCTTTCCTTCTTTGTGCAGGGGTCAGGACTGGTTGTTCCAAATGGACCAAGGGTCAATGCACAGATGTAGGTCTTCAGGTGCCCTTCAGAGCGGCAGGGCTTTGCACAGGCATGGGAAGAAAAGACTGCTGGCAAACTTCTAATAATGAGTTTCAGGTCTTTAGCGGGCTTGCGCTCCTTCGTAGGGGTCTTGGCTTCCACAATGATGTCTGCTGGAGTCCCCCTTTTATTTGGGTTCCAGGCTGGAGTTGCCCCCTGCCCACCAATGGCAAGCATATGCACCATTCAATATGGCAGGGGCTGTCTAATCCTAGACATCCTTTGGCCCCTGAATCTGCTCAGCAAAAGACACACCTGACTTGGATGTGGGCTGGGTCCAGACAGACCCACCATCCAACATCAGGCCACATACACAGACCCCTACTTTGCCTGCGAAAGCCGAGCTTTCCCCTGGAAAGGAATTACCATATGTGGAAAATCTGTCTACTCCAGGGCAGGAAGAATGCCAGACTATAAAATGGGAAAGGCGTGGTAAATATCTCATGGCACGGCCATTGTTGAGGATATCGGGCTTCATTACAAGTACGACGGTGCAGTAAAAACGGCAGTAAAATGGAGGCAACTCAGTTACTGCTGCATTGCCGAACTGCCGTACTATAGGTTTGGCGCTGAGGTGGATGAAAAACCTCCAGAAAAATGCTGAAGATAATTCCGCTGCCTTACCGCTAAAAATGGGCCAAATTCGTGAAATTGCCGAAAATCCCCATGGAGTCCTATGTACCCCTTAAATGGCGTCTAACACCACCACCATACCACCACATATGATCCAGCAGCAATTCTGCCAGACCAAGTGGCCGTAACAGTAAATCCATTTGACGGTATTCCGGTGGATTTACCACAGGCCATTGATACTCTAATTGGCATTGAGCTGTAAAATACAAAAGTGCACAAGACTATAAAAAAGAAAATACTACAAATGTATCAAGCTGGCAAACCATCCTAGACACATCATGCAAGCAACCACAAAGTTACCAAAAACTAAGTTATAGGAACACCGAGTGTACCTACCACACTTCACATAAGGTGATGTGCGCAGGAAAAGTAAGCAGATAATTTTACTATGTATACTCTCGTGCACGGATAGCCATAGAGACTGATCAATGCCCCCAAAACAGATGCGCTAAGCAAGGTAAGTGGAGCAAAAAGGCTTCACTATCTCTAAAAGTCAGGAAAGATTCCACACAGTAGCAAAAGGTCGGGTGTCCTGTTGATGGTGATGGAGGGGAAGCAGCACAATGAAAAATCTTAATTTCTGCAATAATTAAACCATTTGATCTGCCTATCATGTTATCTATACTCAGTTGAGGGGGGAGGGGTTGGCATCCCCTATACAGTACGTAAATCCTTTAAGATGTAAAACAGTAATCCCCTGGCTTCCACCACCCAGGCTTCATCCTTCCAACTGCCTCTGGAGGAACGCCAGCACATTTTCACACTTATCTATACACATTCTAACATTCCATCATTCACTCTGACCTCATACATTCCAGACAAGCATGCATACATCCCTGAAGCAAAGCATATCATTACACACCTCCCTTCCTTGCTAAACACACCATCATGCCCTGAGGCCTACGGGCATGTTGGCGCGTTACAAGAATTAAAATAAATATAAATAAATAAATCATCCATATGCACACATTCAAACTTACCACTTCAAACTACCTATTAGATAGAGCAATTTGATTAGTGAATAAGAGTTGTCCAGAACTAACACCACTACAGAAATCAAGGACAAGTGGAAGCCATATGCTCTCAACCACACACACTGGTCTGAAGATGCCACACACGCATCCAGACACGCCTCCAATGCCCTACACTAGAAAAGAACTCAAAACACAAACTACAACACACACCCCCACAAGGAAAACCCATAACGCACAACTTCAAAACACACACACATACACTGCTGCTCATCCTCATTCACCACTTGCCTCTGCCCTCTTCAACTAATACAGAATAGCACAAAGCTTTACGGGGCCTGGGACCTCGCTACATCCAACTTTCTCTCCCTAAATACCCCAGCGCTAGAGTCCTTCGGCCATCTAGCTCTTCTGCAGGTCAGACATTTCTCCATGCACAGAATGGGGGGTAGATCTTTTTTCGGCAGGACCTTCCCTCTGGAATGGCCTCCCTACCCCTTTCAGACTTGAGCCGGATCTCCTTAAGTTCCAGAAGCTTCTCAAGACCTACCTTTTCTCCTCCTCCTTCCCTCTCCCCTTCCTTGCTAATGCCCCCCCTGCTGCTGCGACTGACTGCCTGGTCCCTTTTGAGTCATATATGCCCAAGCCCTCCCACGACCAGTCTGCCCCATCCAGCACTTGCCTTCGGGCACCCTCCCTGACTGGACTACTGAGTCTAGTCCACCCCCCTTTCCTCGCACTAGTTACCCGTCCCCTGCACACTTGCCCCCAGGCTTCTCTCCTGCACTTATCCAGCCCCTGCAACCCCCTCCTTTATGCCCCATCCCTACCTCCCTCTCCCTAACCCATTACCCACCACCATGCACTTCCTGTTTGCTGCACATGCACGATCCGAATATCACAAGGCCTAGTAGGACTGTTTTATTGTTGTTTATCCTCCTCTGCCCCCCCCCTTGATGTGTGGCGCTTGCAAACACTTTCTGATGTATAGGCACCTTACAAATGTTCAATAAGTAAAACCTACGATGGACCCACCTCCACATGTAGCCACCATTATAATCCGTTTCACGAAATTAACAACTGCCGTGGCTAAAATGCCTTCAGCCCCACCTACCCGTGTTGCATAACTCCTTACTCTCCCTTGCTCCTCCTTCACAACACATACAACAATCAATACATTTCACCCACCTCCATGTGTAGTCATCACTAATACTAGAAACCTCACGCACCATAACATCTGCGACGACAGTACCTTTGTAACACCATCGACTCCACACCATATGAGACACACCTGCGTTGCTCAATAAACAATTTCCACCCTATCCATGCATTTCGCACACATACTGCAATGTCTACTACACACTACCATTACTCCAATACTCTATAATCACATTCTGTCCACACCATGCATGGCGCACACAACGAACAACACAAAGTGCTATTGTGTTTCACATTTCCATATGCTCCATTCCAACCTCTCTGATTTTCCAATATAAACTACCATCACTCCAATCCAAGCAGATACTTTCGCTCCTCCATAACCCTATTCAATCCACTATATCCACAGAACACGCAACAAACACACTGTAGTGCTCCCACCCTCTAAATTGCCACATGTAGGTTAACATTTTTGACTACCCCCAACTCCTATCCCTTACATATTACCTTGAGCATCAGATAATTAAGTTAATATCGTGCTAAAAGTCCACATTTGGTGTCTCGCTTATGCGGAACGATCTAGTGATCCTAGGTCATACCTTTACTGGCCTGATGAATTTGGCTAATGAACTTTGGAACTATGCTGTTGAAAATGTAGTAATCATAAATAGAAAGAAAACGCAGATCGTTCTCTTTAAGCATGGGAAAGTAATGAGACCTAGCCTACTAATCAGGGGAACCAAGATAGAATATGCAGATTGTTACAGGTATTTGGGCGTTTGAGCCTTGACAGGGATTCATAGAATGTATTGCCTTGTGCAAAAGTAAGTTGGCCCAATTTGCAGCACTTACAGCCAGTTTTACCAATGGAACCGGTGGGTACAGCTTGGAAGGTACTTTGTGCTTGACATGAACTCAGACTAATTTGAGACTATTTTTCATATCTCATAGGACTGTAGCCATTAAAGGTGTTCTTTACACAGACACGACACTTTAACATAAAATTGAATGATGCATACAAAGTGTGCGACACTTGAGGGACAAGTGTTTGTAAGTCCTGTAGATCAGCCAATGACCAGGAAATGGTGCATTTCCTGCTCTGGCAGGTCGGCCGACCACAACGCTGTCAGCTAGCAGCTTGTTTGACTTCACACCCTTAGGTGTTATCTGCTAGCAGCCTTTTAACCTAACAGACAGCCAGTTAAGATAGCCTGCAGAAGCATACGATGCTGTGATGTTGCAGAACTTCACAAATGCCATAGAGTACAGTGATGGCATTTTTGGGTAAAGAGATCTTACTTTGAGATGCAAAATAGATCTAACGTTGTTTCACATAGGAGTTCTACCTCGAACTAACAAAGTGACATGCTAGCTCTAGCACTCTCACTGTTCGAAACCGCAGATACGATGAACCCACATGTGCAGGACCGCCATGTTTCTTGTTAGATATATAGCCCGGCACAAGAAGAGGAGAAGGGAGAGCAGCAGACTTGCTAGTCCATTTTCAAGCCGGAGGAGCTTGTGAGGAGTGCAGAGCAGCAGCAGCCTACAAGTGAGACAGCCAGTGCCATCTCAGCAGAACTCGTCAACCCCAGAAGGAGCTGTTTCATTTGAAGCACACTCTGCTCTAAATGTGAGTGACAGGTGGACTCTTGCTGTGTGTGCATGGAGACTGATGGCGGATAGTGTAGCGTAGCTTAATAAGAGATAAACGTTACCCATGCGTATAAACTAAACCTCCACTTTTTCTATTACTACACTTGTTCTATTACTACACATTCAACATACTCTTTACCGACATGGCAATCTTTTTCATAGGTGTGATGTGATGTGATGTTATGTTATATCTGCTTTCACTATAGCTTGTTTAATGAGAATAAGAACCCTCAGAAGATAGGGGGTCATGTTAAATGCATTAACATGATCACTCCTGTGTCAAGTGTATCATTCGGAGCAACCCGTCAGAATGGTATCTCTGAGTCTAAGAACTTCACAATATCTGACTGTCTATGTTTAATCATGTTGATGAGCACATGAACCTAGGCATACCTGTCTTTTAGCACTGAGACACGGCCTAGGGTGAGTTTTGACATGAGTGACTGATACATTTTAAAAAGGAAATAAAAACCCACTTGTTCAACCTCATTCCAGGCTGAACATAGGCTGCTTTTTGCCCCCCCCCCCAACTCCCCCCACGATTCCTGACTCCCCGTCCTTGTCTTGTTTTATGTGCTGTTGTTTATCCAATCCTATTGCACCACTTTCTGCTCAAATACCTTTTTCAAATCGAAGACGCCTAGGTCGCAATCAGGGCACGAATCAATTGCTTTGAACAGTGTTAATACTGAGTTCACATAAACAGGAGCCTCACATTAATTAATTGGGCCGAGGGAGGGGTGTCAACTTGTACAGAAGCAACCCAATAATAATAAGGGCATACTAAAAAAATAAATGTCCAATCAAGGGACTATGAAACTATGATCCTTAACTAAACAAAAAAAATGCACACAAATAATACAAACACTATTGGCCCACCTGTGGTAGATTATGTGGGCATTCTGGGTGCATAGACAAGGGTGCTCAGGCAAATATTTTAGCAACAAAATGTCAATGTGTAGACTGTAGCAGTCACTAGCGTTCTTTATGCCGCGCCAGGGCAACAGGGCCAATTCAAATACCTTTGGTTATTGTGTTTGGGGCACAACAGTGTCAAGCTAGACTTCTAAGCACTTTACTGCATACGAGATGGTTGAGTCGTATCGAGTCGGTGTCTGTGCCGGTTCAAGGAAAGGGCTGCTAGTGGATCAAGTCGGCGCTTGAGACAGGTCGAGTCGGTGTCTCTCAGCGGGTAGTTTCCGCTGTCAAGTCAGCGCCAAGACAATGGTTCTTCTGGGTCGAGTCAGCATTTGAGATGGGAAATTCGATGGCTTCCAGCAGGTCAAGCTGGGTCGAGATGATGCACCTGTTGGATCGAGTCGTCGGTGATGCCTTTGCTTCCACAGAGTTGAACTTGCAATCGAGATGAGGCAACCACCTTCAGTGTGTCGAGTTAGCGTCTGGATAGCTTGAAGAGCAGGTAAGCTGATCGAAATGTACTTGCAGTGCCAAAGGCAGCATCGCAGGTCCTATAGCGACTTGAAGTGAGTCGAAGATCATCGAGTTGGGTTGAACATCATCTCAATGCAGTAGGTAAGCTTTGGGCTGCTTTCTGTGCTTTGTAGTTGCTAAGAGATCCAGTACAGGATTTCCGGGATAAGGTCCGTTCTTTCTCCTGCCCTTCCCATCCAGTAAGATTTCTATAGGACACATACAGTGTCCTATACAAATGGCAGGGACTTGTTATCAGTGCCTCAGTTGCAGTATGTCTTGTCCTCTCAGGAGTTTCACCCCAAAAGTGCTCTTGGCATGGGTGGGAGAGGAGCTTTCCTCTACTGTGGAGCTCCCTAGCTTACCTTTCTGGCAGAGGAGTTTGGAGTAGACTGTACCCCCAATCAGGTTCTAGTGAATCCTCCTTCACAAGTTTTCCAAAGATGAATCCACTAACTACCTTTTATATAGGCAAAATACTATCTTATGTATGCAAAATGCTGCAGCGAATTAGGCCAGAGTAAGCTTTTTGTCATGCATCAAATCCAGGCTGCTGCACCTTGTGTTCTTTGCCTGCTGATGTGAAACCCAGAGTATCTTGTCTACAAAGATTGGGAGGAGGACTTTGGAGTTAGCAATAACAAAGATGGTGATACCTCTCTGTGGTTTGAATATCTCCCATGTTCTACTCCTACAATGCCCACTTCCTCTGTCTGCCTCATCAAAGGTTCTCCAGTAATCGGCACCATGTTTTGAGATGGTTGTTATGATAGATATGTCTTTGTAGCAATGGTACCTAGGGGACCTGCAGGGTATGGTTCGTGTTTCCTGGAGGAAGGTGTTGACCCTCCTCAGGGGGCGGGTGGGATGATCAAAGAGAAGATTGTTGGGCTAGACTCAGCATGGTTGTTGTGTGTATACCTAGGCCAGACTGCAAATGCACGACAGGTCCTGTCATGCATGAGCCACTGCTCACCAAGCTGAGAGTACTATGGCATCCAATGCTTGTGGCTGTAAAATTGTGTGATCTCAGTAGCCACCATGTCATAACACACATTGCCTATATTTAGACATTAATGCCACTAGGATGTCTGGGTTACACAATTGTGATGTTTTGAACCAGAGGTGTGGAGACAGTTAAAACACTATGTCGGTCTGTTGGAACTTTGTGTTCCATCATGTGTGTTGAGGAACCTGATCTGCTGCCACTGCAGGGCAGCTGCTGAGGATGTTGGATGTCTGTCATATCAAGGTATATGTGTGCATTATGTCTTTTGGCATGCTGCATTATGAAAGTGGGGGCTAATTAGCAGGTCCCACTTTCAGAAGTAGAATTACCAGCATAATTTCTGCATTAAAAATCAAAACTGCTCAGGCTATTTAAAGGCATGGTCTAGTAAAACATTTTATTTAAAAAATAGATAGGCAACATAAAAAAAAATACTAGCATTCTCTTTTTTAAAACTTCCTATGTAAACTTTTGAGCTATTCAAGCTCAAAATTCGCAAAAGCAAGCACATGGGCGCATCCATTTTGTGAAATGGATGCCCTCCTGTGCTGGCTTTTGCTTTTGCGGCACTAATGAAGGAAAAGCCAGCCAGCTGTAGTAAACAAAAGCTACCGCTGGGTGGCTTTCCCTTCATTAGTGCTGTACGCGGAGAACGGGGACCGGAGACCAGAGCAGGAAAGCTGCAGCTGAATCTTGGTAAGTGCTATTTATTTATAAAAAAAAAATAAGCACTAGCTGTGGTTTTTTTTCTATGTTTTCCGGGCTGGAGAAATAAAACCGCAGCTTTAAAAACGTTGTATTTATGTTTGCGGTCGCTTTTGAAGCGACCGAAACATAAATACAACGTTATTGTGTTGGAAAATGCTGCGGTTTTTTCCATTTGGGGCTCTCGGGCTACCCCAAATGGGAAAGCAGATTCAGGCAGAAACAACGCGGCATTGCGGAAAACAACCACGTTGTTTCTGCCTGAATCTGCTTTCCCATTTGGGGCTCTCGGGCTCCCCACGGGGAGCCCGAGAGCCCCAAATGGGAAATCAGCTGTAGGCAGAAACACTACGCCGCATGTAAACACAACCGCGTTGTGTTTCTGCCTGCTGTGGCTTTCACTTTGGGTCTCCGGTGCTCTCCTGGGGGAGCACCAGAGACCCAAAGTGAAAGCCAAGGCAGGCAGAAACACAACGCGGTTGTGTTGGAAAACGCTGCGGTTTTTCTTTCCGAGTTTCTCAGGCTCCTCCGAGGCGACCGCAAACATAAATGCAACTTTTTTAAAGCTGCGGTTTTATTTCTAAGTTTTCCGGGCTCCTCCAGCCCGGAAAACTTAGAAAAAAACCCCCAGCTAGTGCTTATTTTATTTTCTTTAAATAAATAGCACTTACTGAGATTCAGCTGCAGCTTTCCTGCGCTGGTCTCCGGTCCCCTTCCTCCGCGTACAGCACTAATGAAGGGAAAGCCACCCAGCGGTAGCTTTTGTTTACTACAGCTGGCTGGCTTTTCCTTCATTAGTGCTGTAAAAGCAAAAGCCAGCACAGGAGGGCATCCATTTCACAAAATGGATGCGCCCATGTGCTTGCTTTTGCGAATTTTGAGCTTGAATAGCTCAGAATTTTACATAGGAAGTTTTGAAAAAGAGAATGCTAGTATTTTTTTTTATGTTGCCTTTATGTTGCCTATTTTTTAAATAAAATGTTTTACTAGACCATGCCTTTAACCTTCACAGGTGGCATGCTGTCACAGCAAGCTCTTTCGAGAACCAATTACTCAAACAGCCAATACCTTTGTACTCCCTGTGTATCTCTTCCAACATCTCCAGAATGCTGCATCTAGATGGATTCTGCACCTCAAATGAAGATACCTCATAATGCCAACCCTACTCCATGTGTACTGGCACTTGGTATCCTCCTTAATTGAATTCAAGGCACACTGTACAGCACATCGAGCATTTTATGCCAAAGGACCTTCCTTCATCCAGCACCCAGACCTCTTGAAAGTATTCAGCACTTGATTTTGCCAACAGCCAACTGTAAAAAAAATGCTAGTTTAGTAGTAGAAACCATTGATCGAGCCCCATGAGTGGCTGAAAAGCCCTATAGAAACGGAAACATTAACGAGTGCATTGGGAACTCCCCGATGCGGACGTTTTTTCGGAAGTGGAAATGACCAATATTAAAATTACATAGTCCATCATAATAATTGTTCTAATTTGGGCCTGTGGGCTTTTAAATGCTTTTAACCACCTTCCATGAATGTTTGCTCATAGTTTTGTTCACTCTTGCATGTTATGACCCTGCAGCAACGGCACAGAATATTTGTGCTGCCCTCTACAGTTTTAAAGTGCTACTAAACGCTCGTGTAATCTGCAATTATTCAGGGCCGGTTTCTGTGCGTTTCCTCCTCCAGCGTCAAGGCTGGATTTGCTACATTCCTTTTTGGATATAGTGGTTACCTAACTGCGCCTCAAACCTGCCCTATTGCAAGCCTTTCGTTGCTGTACTGCATAATTACATTAATCTGTGCACGTGCATCAAGCGTCAGCCTTGTCAGTGTGCAGCTTCCTGCCCATCCATCACATACCACTTACCAGCTTTTTTTTTCTTCTCTCTCTTTCTCTCTCTCTCCCCCCACCTGCTTTCATTCCCATGTTCCATCCCTGCTGCGATGTATAAGCGCCTTACAAATGCATAATAAAAAATGGTCTGAAATTGCTTTGCTCCTTTCCATGCTAATCTGAAAGCACTCTTGCCTATTCGCTCTCTACCCACAGCTCCTTGGATGCTTCCAGGGCATTGGTGCTCAAAGCACAATGCTCTAGAGCACGGGTCTGCATGCCTGGACACTCCAGATGTTTTGGACTACAGCTCCCACTCTCCCTATCAGCATAGTTAAAGTTCAAAATATGTGGGGAACTGCAGGTTTCAGACCCATACTGTAGAGTTTTTAACCTGCAGTGTGCGGGTGGAGTCTCACTGTAATCTCGCGATGTTTTAGCCTGTGCCTGTTGCGCTTGCGATCCCAGTCCAGTTTCCATCATGACACTTGGTACATACACCCTTTTGTTAGCATTTTCGGCAGATTGGGTGGGGGTTGTTTGACCTTTCTTTCTTTGTCACTTGAGTAGGCTTGATGCACAGTGAAAGGCAGTGCATGGAGACTTGCCTTGATGGGAAGGACTTCTGTATCCATTGCTGTCAATGCAGACGGTTAAAGCACCTAAACGACTCCACCGCTCACTTGTATCTGTATATCTGTCATGGCAAAGATACGTTTCAAAGATATTTCATAATGAGGACACTGCCAGGGCAATGACCCATAGCCTGCAGCGTTCTCTGGAGATCCAGTTTTAATTATGTGTCACACCACTACCATCTCTGTGTTTGGGGCATTTATTATAAGCACGCTGTTTGCTATACAAGTGGTTTCAACTAGGAAACAGCAGGAAAACTTGACCCAAGAGACAGGCGATGGAGGATCCTGTATAACTAGAAGCAGATTATTGTTGGCATAATTGTTATTAATCACACTCACACCCCACCTTTATCTACCTCATCTGCTGCCCCCAAACATCCAAGCCCGACATCCACACTTACTGGACTGACTTCATAATTAACAACCATAGCCCCCCCTGCATCAACTTTCACTCTACTAGTTCCCATTCAGACAGCAATCCCATACTAAAGAGTATCCTCCCGCCTCTCGCCCCAGATGACCTATACAACTAATCACCTAGACCACAGATGTAGCTGGCAACACCCTGCACTTTTTGCACAAAACTCGTGTTTCCCTGGAAAATTGATTGGAGGTGTCCTGGTCTGACCACTTTGCAATCCCTTTCACGCTTACTTTACCACACAAGAGCCCCCCACCTGCCAAGCATCCCCCTCTCTCCCAGCTAGACAAACTAAACACATTACAGACACAGCCTTAGCACCACTCATGCCACCCCCCCTCACACACACACACTCACCCCCCTCCATTCTCCTCAACCACTACAACTACATAGTCACACAGACACCAGACAAAATTGCACCCTCAAAACCCAACAATCCTGCAACTACCACCATAAACCATGGTTTAACATTTCCCTCCTCTCTATCAAGCAGGGAGCAAGACACCTGGAAAGCCTGGCTAAAGGACCGATGCCTGGCACCCAGAACACCAGTACCCTGAAACACTGCCACATCAAATGTAAAACAGCCATACGCAACCCACTACCTCCAAGAACTCCAATCCACCACCAATGGCACACCAAGAGTATTCGACATCAGCAAATCCCTCTCCAAACCACCATCCACACCTTTCACCCCCATTTCCCCGATTCACTTCAGTATACATCTCCCTCATGGACTACTTCAATTCTAAAATTCACATCAGGCAAGCCCTCCCCTCTGGTCTCCCACTCCTAACCCTCACTCCCAAACATTCCAACACATGGGACACCTTCTACCTCATTGACGAGACACCCTTGCTGCCAAAATAAAACCTACACACTGCCATTCTATGCAACATCCTATTCCACAGGATCACAGCTCTCAGGCACTGCCCTCGACTAGTTTAACTCCTTCCTCACTGACAGAACACACTTTCCCACATTGCCCCTTATTGATCAGACCTCACCCCAGTCAAGTACAGGGTCCCACAAGTCCCCTTCCTCCCCTCTTCAACCTATACGTTGAATCCCTTGGAGGGACCATTAGCAAACACTACGTCCATTTCCACCAATACAAAGACGAGATGACACAAATATACTTCCAAATGTCATCCTCTTCACAGCTCCACACCTTCAAAAGCTATCTCTCCACCATCACCACGTGGATGGCCCACCCAATTCCTCAAGCTCAACCCTTCCAAAACCGGATACTTCTCCAGCATTGGATCTTTCATGGATTCACATGCTTAGAATATTCCCAGTCGTCAGACTGGGAACCCTCGGTACACATATATATAGTCATTTCCAATAGGAAAAACTTCTGCCCTATCCCCGTCTGTGTCCTCTACGGGGCCGCCCACGTACGCCCCGTTGGACGTGATGGTATATAAGCCCCGCCCCCGCGGGTCCCTTCAGATTTCAACCGTCTCCAAAGATAGTGGGATCTCCTCGTGTATTTTCTTCAAATACTTATCGATTGTTTCTAACTCCTGCGAGTTTGTCTGTTCGGTCCGCTTCTAACTCCTACGAGTTTTGTTAGTTGGTCTGGCAATAATGTCGGGTAAGCCTCTTTTCCGCCCGTGTGCCACGTGCGGTCTAAAGAAGGTTTATGAAGGGGATGGCCATCTTGACTGCATCTACTGCCTTCACCCCCACCACTCGGCGGACCAATGTGACATCTGCAAGGGGTTTTCCCAAAAAACCCTGAAGGACCGGAATCGGCGACTGGTCTCGTGGCTGAACGACGGCGCTGGGGCGTACCCGCAGTCGGAGGTAGGATCGGTGCGCAGTATCGCCTCAGCGAAAACATCAGAAGCCTCCCGACGCTCACATCCGTCGGAACCTCCGGCCAAAAAATCACGACCTACGGAGAAGGACGTGCCTCGAAGTCATTCCTCTAAGGCCTCATCGAAAGAATCGACGAAGAAATCATCTTCCTCTTCTTCTTCGTCGAAGAAAGATAAGGACAGGCCAAAATCCTCCTCGAGCGATCAGAAAAGATCAGCTACGAGTAGAGAGGCGGATAAACGCAGGGAGAGCTCCGCGAAGGCGGGACCGCCTAAGCCACCTGCAGGCCCTCCGTCGACGACGACGACGGCGACGATCCAAGTGCCCACTCCGTCACAGTCCCCCCCCTTTCAAACGGGCTCATCGTCGACGACGATTCCCTCGTCGACGGAGTTCCAGGCCTGGAGGCCAGAAGCGTTCGACATGGGGCTACCCGACACACTGCTACAAGAACAGGCAGTTTCGATCGCCTCCAAAGAAGACGACGGCTTCAGAATAGTGAGCCCGGAAGACCTGGGGCTACGGCCCAGATTTCCTTCTGGTGCAACCTGCTCTCAAGTTTTCACCCAGCCTCCAAACGCCCAGGCTACTCTCTCCATGGAGGTACTTTCCTCCTTACACTCGCTCTTGAAGTCCCTGGACGAAAGGCTCCCACCTGTTCCGACGACTCCCCTCGTCGACGAGCCCGGACCTTCACACCGCCCGACTAGATCGGTCGTGGGCCCAACTGCTCCAACAGTCCAGGAAGAAGGTGAGCTCTCGGACTCCCTCTCTGAACAGGGGTCAGCTTCTGATATCTCCCTCTCGCCGTCGAGAGACCCGTCATGGGTTTCGGATGTGGAGGTGGATCCTCCGAAAAGTCCCATTCACCCATCTCCACCGGATGACATAGGGGCCTTCCATTCCATGATGGAAAAGGCCTGCAAGGAGTTCGGTTTGACCCAACAAGAAGAAAAGAAGGACTGCTTCCTCTTTGACCACATGGGCAAGAACAGGCGTTCCGTTTTTTCGATACCGATACTGGACCACGTATGGAAAGAGGGCGTCCAAACCATGCGGCATCCATTCTCGGAACCTGCGGTCAAAGGCCGCGTAGAGAAAAAATTTAAAGTTCCAGATTCGACGCCAAAATGCCTCTCTGCGCAACCCACGCCTGACTCGGTGGTATCGGCGGCGGCGACGAGAAAGGCAAAGGCCCAGCATAAGTGCTCTACCCCGCCGGACTCCGAAGCTAGACGCCAAGACGCTTTCGGTAAGAAGATCCTGTCAGTGGGAGCGTCAACAGTGAAAGCAGCGAACTCCCTGGCAATCATGGCCAGGTATGACAGGGAGATGTGGCACAGACTGGCACCCATTTTGGACCACCTCCCAGAAGAACACAGAAAATCAGCTATGTCCCTGGTTCGTGAAGGAGAAGAAGCCTCGAACCATGCTATCAATATAGCGGTGGACCTGGCAGACTCGGGGTTCAAACAAATTAACAACGGAGTGGTTCTACGACGCCAGGCCTGGCTCAAGTGCACCAACTTTAGACCCGAGGTGCAATATAAGGTCGTCGACATGCCGTTCGAAGGTGACCACCTGTTTGGCGAAAAGGTGGATGAGGCCTTGAAAGGAATGAAGGAGGACTCTGAGACGGCGCGCTCGCTGGGCTCTCTCCAAAGCGGTAAGCCCTTTCGTTCCTTTCGCCCCTTTAGAGGAGCTACGGGAAACGCACGATTTGCGGGATCCAGGGATAGAGCATTCGGGAGGTCTTCATATCCGTCCCAAGGCTATAGACGCGCCTCACAGTCCTCGACCCGACGCAGAAATTTCCAGGCCTCTAAGAGACGTCCCACTTACTCGTCGTCGACGGGAAAACAAAAAGATCAACAATGACGTTCTAGGAGGGAGAGTGTCAAGTTGCGTCGAGGAATGGGAGTCAATTACGACAGATCGGTGGGTTCTGGACACGGTGAGACTGGGACATTCCCTAAGATTCAAATCCAGACCTCCAAGACGTCCACCGATACGCCTGTCTCAACCACACCTAAGCGTCTTGCGTCGAGAGGTTGCGCTCATGCTAAAAAAAAGGCGCCATCGAGTTAGTCCCTGCTTCACAGAGAGGCTTAGGGGTTTACTCACGCTGCTTCGTAGTAAAGAAACCAAACGGGAAGTGGCGCCCCATCCTCGACCTACGGGACCTCAACAAAACCCTGCTGAGTCAAAAGTTCAAGATGCTTACTCTACAGGAGGTAATCAGATCGGTCCAAAAGAACGATTTCCTGGCGTCTCTGGACCTCCGAGATGCGTATTTTCACATTCCGGTACGCACTCACCACAGGAGGTTCCTGAGGTTCCTAGTCGGCCAAACACACTACCAATTTACTGTGCTCCCTTTCGGCCTGAAGTCCTCCCCAAGAACCTTTACAAAGTGCCTAGCACCCGTAGCAGCCTGGCTGCGGAAGGAAGGGCATCACGTTTACCCGTACCTCGACGACTGGCTCGTGAGGGGATCCTCCCCAGCGTCGACCAACGACAGCCTATTGACCACCTTGCGACTGCTACAGCGTCTGGGATTTGCAGTGAACTACGAAAAGTCTTCACTAAAGCCCTCGAAGAGCTTGAAGTTCCTAGGTGCTCAATTCGACACCCACACGGGACTAGTGAAACCATCCCTGGAAAGGTTGTTGAAGATCAAACACCTGACAAGCCAACTTCGTTTACAGAGAAGGTTGTCAGTAAGAAAATATGCGGCTCTCCTCGGCTCCATGGCATCGTGCATCCACCTAGTCGCGAACTGCCGGTTGTTCATGAGACCTCTACAGGAGTTCCTATCAGACAGATGGAAGCAGGCCACAGGCCGCTGGTCGGACAAGATAATAGTCGACGACGAACGAGTTATCAAAGCCATCCGATGGTGGAAAGTGGCGCGCAACCTGGACAGAGGGGTCCCCCTGCAGGAGCCGGAATTTCAGAACACCATCATTACAGACGCCTCTCTGTCGGGCTGGGGAGCACACATGTCACGTCACCAAACCCAAGGCAGGTGGTCGTCGACCGAATCTCGCCTACATATCAACGTCCTGGAGCTAAGGGCGGTGAGATGGGCCCTGAAATCTTTCCTCCCACACATCAAGGGGTCAAAAGTAAGAGTGCTCACGGACAATACGACAGCTATGTTCTACCTGATAAAACAGGGTGGCACCAGATCCAGGACCCTCTCGAAGGAAGCTCAAAAGATCTGGCATTGGGCTTTAAAACACCACATCTCCCTAGTGGCATACCACCTACCGGGAGCGAAGAACTTACAGGCGGATTCCCTGAGCAGGACTATGTCACAAATACACGAGTGGGAGCTGGACTCCACTCAACTCGGGGAAATCTTCGAAAGATGGGGGACCCCGTCGATCGATCTCTTCGCCACGGAAAGAAACCGAAAATGTGCTCAGTTCGCGAGCAGATGGCCCCAAACAGGCTCCCTGGGGGAAGCGTTCTCGTTTCCGTGGACAGGCAAGTTCCTCTACGCCTTCCCTCCATTTCCCCTCATACGGAGGACGATCCAGGGGATCCACAGGTACAATTGCCGGGTCATCCTAGTGGCCCCGCGCTGGCCGAGGCAACCATGGTTCTCAGACCTCCTTCATCTGTCGCTGGATCAGCCGATACCATTCAGGAAAGTACCGAACCTCCTGTCCAGGGACGAGGGGACCGTGTGGCACCACAATCCGGACAGCCTGAACTTAACTGCATGGCTCCTGACTTCTCGGAGTTCGGGAACCTAAAAGTCTCGACTGATTGCCGAAGGATTCTGCAGGCGGCCAGAGCCCCGTCCACTAACAAATCATATGTAAGCAAATGGAAAAGGTTCTGCATATGGTGTCAAACACAACAAAATATACAACCTTTGGAAGTAACTCCGGAGCAAATCCTCCCGTATCTTCTTCATCTTGCGGAGAGCGGACTGTCATCATCGTCAATCAAAGTACACCTGGCGGCTGTTTCGAGATTTACCAGAAGAAGACAGTCCCCTCCACTATTCAGTGACAGGCTAGTGAAGCATTTCATGAAGGGTCTGTTTAGAACCTTCCCTCCGGAAAAGCGGTTCCCACCGTCGTGGAGTCTGAACACGGTTCTAGCTGCCTTAATGAAGCCTCCCTTTGAGCCAATGTCCTCTTCATCTCTACAATTTCTATCTTGGAAACTCGCGTTCCTAGTTGCCATCACTTCGGCTAGAAGAATGTCGGAACTACAGGCACTGGTCATAGACCCTCCATATCTGAGGTTCTTTAAGGACAAAGTTATTTTATCAACTAACCCTTCATTCATCCCAAAAGTACCGTCGGTCTATCATAAGCACTCGACCCTGGTACTCCCTACTTTCTTTGCATCTCCTTCGTCGACGGCGGAGAAGGCTCTTCACACTCTGGACGTCAAAAGGGCGCTAAAATTTTACCTGCAAAAAACGCAAGATATCAGAGCCACCAGACAGCTATTCGTCGCCTACGGCCCCTCGGCTAGGGGTAAGGCTATCTCCAAACAAGGTCTGGCTCGCTGGGTCTCCTCGGCGATTACCCTGTGTCATTCCAAGGCCGGGAGACCTCTACTACATCGTCCCAGAGCCCATTCCACGAGATCGACATCTTCCTCCGTGGCTCTATGGGCAGGAATTCCGCTGACGGACATCTGCCAGGCGGCGGCATGGTCTGTTCCGCACACGTTTACGCGCCACTACTGCCTGGAAAAGCAGCACGCGGATGAGGTACAAATGGGAAGGGCAGTGCTTCGCCACCTTTTTCAATGAGGTAAGCCAAAGTTTCAAGAAGAATGCTGCCTATTATTATTATTATTTGGCCTCAGCTGGTTTTTCAGAGTGTATACATGAATGTGCATAGTTTATTGACCTAAACATAAGTGGTTGGGTAGATATGTGCGCAAGGGGTGCATACTGAGTCATATGACATAGCATTGTATGGCGGAAATCCGTTTCGTATCAGTATAATAAGTTGTTGCTTACATACATGGTGTAAACGGTAGTGTTTGGGGGTGTCTCTACGAATGTAAGTTACATTGCACTCTCACCTCCTTCTTGATGTTACTGCTTTACAATCTATTCTAAGCATGTGAATCCATGAAAGATCCAATGCTGGAGAAGGGAGTAGTTTCTTACCTGTAACTCCATTTCTCCAGCATTGGTATCTTTCATGGATTCACATGCGCCCTCCGGCCTCCCCGGACTGCAATGTGGAAGATTGGTATGTAAGCAAGTTTTCCCCCCGTTATCTTGGAGGGGTCGAAATCTGAAGGGACCCGCGGGGGCGGGGCTTATATACCATCACGTCCAACGGGGCGTACGTGGGCGGCCCCGTAGAGGACGCAGACGGGGATAGGGCAGAAGTTTTTCCTATTGGAAATGACTATATATATGTGTACCGAGGGTTCCCAGTCTGACGACGGGGAATATTCTAAGCATGTGAATCCATGAAAGATACCAATGCTGGAGAAATGGAGTTACAGGTAAGAAACTACTCCCTTCTCTGCCCTCTCGCCCAGACCCCAGCCACAACCCTGACCTCATCCGCCTGGATCAAAGAACTCCTCACCGACAACCCACACATATGCCCTTCCACACCTGTCAGTGCTTAATTTGTAAAAAAAAGAAGTGCCATGGGCGAAATAATCTTGGCTCACTAATGCCAGCCTGGGTGGCACTGGTGGTCCGACTCAGTGCTAGATTGGGCCACCACCAGCCCATCACACTGCTGCTGCTCCATGTCATATTCAGCGACTGAATTTTAAATGATTAAAATTATTATTACCAATTGTCATTGCACGCAATTATTTGACCTTGGGAGGATGAAAGGCAGAGTCAGCCCCAATGGAATCCAAACCTCTGATGTGCAGCAGGCACTCAACACACAGAGCTACCAAAGCTCTCACGTTTATAGAACACTCCTATGAAGTGCAGTACTGTGGCACAAGGACAAACCTAAGGAATACCCTGGTAGGAGCCAACAATGAAATTACTCCGAACACAACTTCTAAAATCTCCCAGAAGTGGCACTGTTTCACTCCATGGTATTCTCTGGCCCAGGCCACCCCATGACTATTGGCCGGTCCAAATGCTCCAACACGAGGGTGAACAAACAAAATGGATAACTGAAAATGGGTGCAGGCACAGGACAAGCGCAGTGTCAAAGTAAGTGTAAAGCTGAAGACCAAGAACGGCCTGTGCTAGGAGTAGGCAGGGATATTTCCAACAATGATGGAACATGACTCTTTCCGGGTCTCAGCATTTTTTGAAGGGCAGCCTAGCATAGTGGACTGCCTGTCTGGGAGCACACTGGACCTGTTTTTGGCACACCAAAATCTATAGATTTCTTTAAACTACACATTTTTTCTATCTGTGTACTAGTTTGAAACTGTATTTTTTCAAAGTTTTCTCAAGTGGAAAGGCGGGCATATTGGCACTACGGCAAACACAGTGACTAGCAGATAGCTCAGAAGATCAATGCACCAACTGTTGTGACTGTTCGGCAACAAAGAGACCACAGTCATAGTATTTGACAGGATGGTTGTGTGAGTCCACTGGTGTCCACCGTATGGATGGCACGACCAATCACAAGTGGTCAGATAGCATCATACCAGTGAAACCGTGCCAAAGCAGGTTGCATAAAGCTGGTCCGATGAACATGCTTATAAATCCATAGGATCAAGTTTGCATTAATACACTCACAATCAAAGGGTGCTTCTTGGTGGATGGCAGATGCTATGTTTATACAGTGCCTGAATGCCAGTAATGTGGCCTCTTTGCACTGAACTCTATGGTAACAGCGATCCGAAGTGGTCGAGTTAGGGCCCTGGCATGGCAAGACCCCTTGTATGTGGTTGAAATGTGCCTTGGAAAGAGACCGGTTGGATTCACCTTGAGCTTGCTGGGAGCTGGACTGGTGGTGGTGCACTACTAGTACTGGGATCCGGCGTTCCCGACTGCTCCAAGGACAAGGAAGGACCAAACTGCAACAGACGGGTCCTCCAGGCCAGTTGACTAACTCACAACTTAGTCAACTGGCCTGGAGTACCCGGCGCTGCCGCAGCGTCCCTGAGCCCGGACAGCAGGTTATGCAGTTTATGCTGCATTACATTGCTGGCTAAATTGGTATTTAATTGCTGGGCCATGCCCATGCGGTGCTTGTGCGCGCAGTGAAGTGCACTGCCACTACCATAGTGCAGCAGTGCTCCAGGTCACTGTGATCATCTGATCTCTGGGCTCCCCAAAAAACTAAAATGCCAATGAGGCGCACACTAAGGCCTCTGTCGCTGGCCTGCTATTAAACGCTGTGGAGTGCTAATAGCAGTCCATCTGCAGACACCTTGGTGCGCTGTGCGCCCGCCCTGTTGGTAGCGTTTTTATTTTGAAGATCTGACTCTCTGCTCCACAGCAGAGCAGTCAGATCTCCCCCCCCCAAAAAATGCCAACAACGAGGTACGTGCGGACCAGTGTGACCAAGTACTCTGCAACCGCAGACTCCAAAGAGTGCCAGTGCCATAAAGAGTGCCAGTGTTCAGCACTGGCAAACACCAACACAAATTAAGCATGGACGCCTGTCAAATCGATCATCAACCCCCACCCTTTCTTCACACACCACATAGCTTCTGTCATCAAAATTTACAACCTACTACTACACCTTCTACAAAAGATCAGATGCATCCTTGTCAACGTCCACACTGCAGTCCAAGCAATAGATCTGTCCAAGCTGGACTACGGTACTGCTTTCCTCACTGGATTCCACCTCGCTGCCCCCTTGCAAGCCATACAAAAATCATCAGCAAGACTCATCCTACACCTACTCAAAAATTCACATAGCACCCGAACTCTTTGTTGTGAAGTGCTTAGGAAGGTAGGTATGTTGTGAAGTGCTTTGATGGAAGCCTGGCATGCACGAGGTCAGGAAGAATGTTGTGAGGTGAGAGCGTTGATGTTTGTTTGTTTATTAATTTATAATGGTGCCAAGCCCAGAGGTAGCAGGGCACAGCAATAAGAATATGCAAAGCTCACAATGTTACAGAAATATACAGTTTACATGATTACAAATGTATGCAGGTAATAGAGGTCGGATTAATGTACATAGGTGCAATATAATTTACATATAGTGTTAAATGTCGTATACACTTGTTGGCAAAGTTCTGAGAATACAAGGTTATATACAATACGGTTGGGGCTAAGGTGCAAAGTATCTAAATGGAGGGTGTCTACAGGTTATTGGAGTTAATGTGTTTGATGAAGTTCCTTCTGGAGTGTAGGTAGGGTTGGCCTACTCTCGGGTTGTGTGGCAAAGAGTTTCAGAGTTTAGCAGCTTTCACAGGAAAGCTATTGCCACCAATCTTGGTGAGTTTGAATCTTGGTACTACCAGGCAATTGGAATTGGCCGTTCTTGTCTGTCTGATGGATATCTTTCTCTTTATTTTATCCGTCAGGTAGCTAGGGGCAGCATTATTATGAGCTTTGTGGGTCAGGCAAATCCTTTTTAGCTGGATTTTGTTGTCAGTGGAGAGATTGAGTGGATGCTGGTGTGCTGGAGGTTCCAACCCAGGCAGTTGGAAGATGTAGCCTGTGTGGTGGGAGCCAGTGGGTTCCTCTTCAGCAACTTAAGGACACTTGATGTAATGACAATAAAGGAATTTATGAAGTAACTTACCTTGAAGTAACTTACCCTGAAATGTCACACAGTATCCTTTTAACACTGGCGACGAGGATGGGTCCAGCTCCACTGATTCCTTGTTCCATAGAGGATTGCTTTCAAAGGAATCTGCATTGTTTTCAAAGCCATCCACCACAAAAGCCCATCCTACCTTACACCAAACTAAAACCCATCACTCCCACAAACACCAGACAAGCGAGCCAGCATCTTCTAGACATTTCACTCTGCAAACTAACTTGCCATCAAAAACAAGCATTTGCCCAGTGGGCAGCCAGAGCATGGAACACCTTACCTCTTCACATCCACACTGCATCCTCAAACTCAGCTGTTTACCCACACATAAGCCTGCCCATCCTCTTACCCTGCAACCACTTGTCTATCCTAATCTTCCTATTCTATCCTGAAAGCATTTTGTAACTTCAGTTTAACCTCCCCCTTTTCAACTTTTGAACCTAGTAAGTCACTCAGAGGCCCTTTGAGCACGGCCGGCGGTGAACAGAAATTCAAATAAAATAATGGGACGGAGTTGTAACAGATGTCGTCAAAGGGATAACAATTAATGAGGATGGTGTCTTACCGGGTAACTATCAAACAATAAAGGGAAAAGGGTGAAACTCTGAGTACCCCTCAAAAGTATTTGTTTGTAAAGCCTGAGACCTCTTTCCATAAAATTGGGTCCACGCTTCAGGCAGGGAATGGGTAAGGGACTTAATAGATCAACAGAAGGTGGAAAGAAAAAAGGTACGAGGATGAGAGTTAATAAATGGGTAAATGCCCGCGTAACAACCGAGCTACGAAAAAAGAGCAGTCGCCTCAGTGTTCTGTGACTTTATAAAAATTCTATCATGACTTTCAGCATTCTTACTCATACAGATGGGAGTACTGTGTATAACATTTAACAAATTAGCTGCCATCACTACTTCTAGTCACCTTTAAGAAGACATTTATGTTGCTATTCTACTGTTGCAGAATATTCCATTTGAGTTCTGACGTCCGAGCCTGCTCGGCGTGTTTAAAAGTCGGCCCATTTAATGGCAACCACAATTTAAACAGATTGCTTCCTCAGTGTTCAGAATGGGCCTGTTTATGTTCTTTCTTTTGTCAGACGTTTGCTAATGATGAACCGTTTGTCGACCTCTTTAGTGCACAGCTAGCAATGGGACAAGAGAGCAGACGTCTTTCTGCTGGTTTGCGCCTATTTTAAGCAAACCTTGACAAAAGCCCACTGTTTGGGAAGCCTGTTCTGCGTTTACATATATGGATATGTTTAGGCAAACATGGATAAGGGGGCTGGGTTGTGGAATGTTTCAACCCACTAGTCCAAGCCCTGCAACATTACTGTGCATTGCTTGCAGCAGAAACATCAGAATGGCTGCCGGAAAGCATGCTGCTCGCTAAAAATCACCAGAAAGTGCGCAGTAAAAATCTGAACAATAGGCCGCCATCCACTTTTGCCTATGTCGGTGGTAACACCGGAGACCACTGCCAAAACCCATTATTTGGCTGTCCACAGACCAAAATCATTGCAAAAGAAACACAGAGCTATTTTAAAAATCCGTTTTTCCCTGGTTATCAAAATTGCAAAAATCATGGCTCACAAACCACCTAAAAGATCCAACCTCCTTGTTGGGTGTTCCACATCATTCTACTGCAAGAATCCACATAAATACAATGTCAGCAGGAATCATATGTTATCAGGACAAAATCCACAATTTTTTTTTTTTACTTTAGTTTTTATTGGCATTTTGATATTAAACAAGCAAACATATAACAATGAACCCCAACAGCCCCCCCTAACCCGCCCAACTCCGGGTCTGAGAGTAGTCCAAAGTCTCTGCATTAGTTCTGCAATGCGGTTCCGCCCGCCCCAGCCCAGCGAGAAACAGTATTGCAGAGTAGGACTAATAGGTAATCCCCCTCACAAGTCCAGTTCTCCAAGTGTGTCCACTACTATACCCAAGAGTCTCATGCTCCGAGGGCACCAGCGCTGCCTTGGTCCATCCAGCAGGTATTCCAACAAGGCTGCCCAGTCGCCCTGAACCTGTGATGCTGGCCTTGAATTGAATACGTTAGCCACTCCAGAGCCACTAAGTTCCAAAGCTTTGCCACCCATTCATGATCGTAGGGAGGGTCCTTCGTTTCCCATCTGCGGGCCAATACCGTTGCTGCAGCCATCATCATTATTCCGTAGAGCTTACTCTTAATCGCTGCTAACGACCCCTCAACCCCAGCATCGCCAAACCTCTGTTGCCCCCAAGTTCAAGCCCCAAGACCTGGGTAAGCGCTGCTCGAATCCCAGTCCAGTACCTTTCAATAATCGGGCACTCCCACCATATATCCTCACAAGAGCGCTCTCCACCACATTCTCTCCAGCATAGGGGAGAAACCCCGGGGTAGATTCTATGAAGTTTCGAAGGAGTCAAATGCCACTGAGTGAGGAGCTTCAGCCACATCTCCCTTATTTGGAGATGCCTAGTAAGCCTAGGGATCTGTCTCCACAACCAAGCCCAGTCCTCGTCCTCTAGGGCGGTTCCGGTCGTGGACTCCCATGCCTTCATGTAGGCACGTACTAGTGAATCCTCACCGGCCTTCATAAGCCTATATAAAGCTGTGATCAGGTGCTTGTGCCCCGAGTCCCAACTGAGAAACTTTTCAAAAGGTGTAAGTTGTCGGGTCACTGCATGCTTCATCGAGGGATGACTAAGCCAGTGCCTTAGTTGGCAGTAACGGAATCTTTCCCCCTCCCCCAAGGTGAAGTCTAATTTACACTGATCGAAGGGCTTAACCTGGCCGTCCCCAAACATATCCCTTACCATTCTACATCCACCCTGGTGCCAGGCCTGAAACACTGTTGTGTTGTGGGCCGGGGTAAACTGTGGGTTGGAGAAAAGAGGTGTGAAGGGAGATGGGTGCGTCGTTAGATGGGCCTGCTGGACCCCCTCGTCCCAAGCACGACCCACCAGGGCCAGGACTGCGCTGCAGTACATCCGGATCGGCCTGTCTTGCCTCGGCTTCCACAGGACCTCCTCCAAATCCTCCCCCAAAACTGCCCTATCCATAGCCCTCCATATTTTACCCCGATTGTCCTTCTGCCAGTCCCTGAGTACCTTCAGCTGGGCCACCCTGCAATATACCCTGAAGTCAGGTAGGCCCAAACCCCCCTTGTCAGTAGGCATTCGCATCACTTTGAGCGCTATCCTTGGGGGTTTGTTAGCCCAGACAAACCTAGTCGCGATTTTGTTCAGAGACCTAAAGAACGATGGGGGAACATTAACCGGCAGGACAGCAAAATTATACAAGAGCTTTGGGAGGACTGCCATTTTTAAGACGTTAATACGTCCTAACCATGAAACCGCCAGGGGGCCCCAGTCTATTAACTTATTCTTGAGTTTCTCCAGTAAGGGCGGATAATATGCATGGTAGAGATGTTCCAATTTTGAAGTCAGTTTTATCCCCAAGTAGGTAATGGAGTGGTCCACCCATCTATAGGGGGAGATGGCCTTCAAGTCGGCGAGTGCTGAGGTCGATACAGTAAGATTAAGGATTTCAGTTTTGGAGGGATTGACTCTCGGCTCCGCCACTGTACCAAAATGAGTCAGTTCCGCTTCAAGTGCCGGTATGGCCGTGGCTGGTGAAGTCAGAGAGAGTATCAAATCATCAGCGAAGGCTGCGATCTTATGTGATTCCCCCGCAAAGGGGATTCCTGTTATTAGAGGGTTAGAGCGGACCGCTTCAAGGAACGGTTCCAAGTGGAGAGCGTACAAGATTGGGGAAAGCGGGCATCCCTGTGTAGTACCCCTTTCAACACGTATCGGGCCAAAAGTTGTCCATTCATCACCAGTCGGAGGGTCGGACTTCTATAATTGGCTCTTATCCTGTCCATGAATTTAGGGCCGAAGCCCATCTTCAGCATGGCCGTGAAAAGGAATCCCCACTCCACCCGATCAAATGCTTTCTCTGCATCTATTGCCATGAGGAGAGCAGGGATTCCTCGTTTATGACCCTTCTCTACCAGATGGGCCAGCCTCCTAACGTTGTCACTGGTTTGTCGTCTCCGGGTGGACCAGCTTCGGAATGAGATGATCTAGCCTCTTAGCTAAGATTTTGGCATACATTTTGGAGTCAACATTAATCAAGGCAATGGGACGATAGGACGCACATTCAGTTGTGTCCTTGCCCTTTTTGTGGATCAAGACCACCTTTGCCTCTTCCATAGAACGCGCAATTGTACAGTCCCTACCCTTTTGGTTGAATAGTGTAAATGACTTCAATCAAGCACTCCAACTAAGTCAATGCCTAGTCTGGATGCCCAATGGAAGCCCTTATTCATATAGTTTTATGTCCAGTTCTTAAATCTGGATGATAAACCCTTATATAAGGCCCCTCTCTTTGAATCCCCCTGACCTCACTGAGCCAAGAAGTAGGTTTGTTTTGCAAATTAAAAGGTTTATTGGAAAAATTAAACAATATATATATATCACACTTTTATGAATAAATTAATATTTGATAGCACGCCTATGAATATGACAGTGATCAACAATGGATAATATTACAGTAGCACAATTCTTTAATTACTTAGGGGTTGGTATAGAAAGGATAAGGTAGCAGAGAATACTTTGGTTTCAAGGAAAAGCAATGATGGGAAGAATGCAACTCAGAAATAAACTTGATGTGGTTTCAACAAGAGATAATATGATCACTTTTTCCCCTGTGACTACTCACTCCCCCCCTATGCAATATTAAGAGATGGAAATGAGGGCACACAGGTTTTCAGGAATACAATCAAAAGCAGTTCAGTTCCCGTTCCCCCCAGCAAGCTTAGAGAATCAGTGATGATTTTAAAACACAGGCCAAATACTTTTAAATGTGATTGCAATGAAGTGAAAAATATGCTAAAAATGATTTTAATTCCCTATTGGAGATTCAGGGTAGGTGATAGCTACTTGGAATTAGTTCAGGTCAACACAAGCAATGATTCAGGAGTGAGTATCAGGTTGAAAACAAATTTCAGCAGGGGAAAGCAAGTAGCAGCTAATTTTACAAGTGGTGAAATTGAGCCAACTTGCAATTCGTGGCACTTTTTCCGAGTGCGTAAAGCGCGATTACGGAAAAACTATAAGGAAGGTCATTTTAGGGTTGTTGGAAAGCTGAGGATCTTAGCTTTAAAATGGCAGTTAAATCTCGCTTTTTAGGACATACGGTTCAAAAGATAGATGTTTTTGTGGAGGTAGATTTTCAGAAATGATGTCAAGATTTCAGAATGACAGATGACACTTTTGCAGCTTTGAAATCACAGAATGGACACACGATTTCTATGCAGTTCTGGACAGGTTGAAATGCTTTGAATAAGATTACTTTAAACTAAGAGATGGGTTCTGGACAGTTCTAGATACTCACTCCTAGTTTTGGAAGGGAATGGACCTCGTCACAGATCTGGTCAGGTTTGGGCTGTGGTTCTCTCGCCATGGGACGGTCTCTGGCACTAGTTCTGCTCACAGCGGTCTTGTCTGGGTCTGCTATCGGCACTGCACAGCGGTCTGGTTCTGGATACAGCTCTGCTTTCTGGTTCTGGATATGGTTCTGGCACCGGGTTCTAGCCAGAATCAAACAGCTCGCCCGGCTGTTGAATAGTTTGGTTAGGTTGATGGATTCTGGGGCCCCTGAAAAGAGTTCAGCTTTTGGGTTTGGCCCCTGCTTAAGGTTCTAGAGTTGGGTTCTAGAGTCTGGTCTCTGGATCTATCTGGGTTTGAAGTCGTCCGGCAATGTGCTGCGCAGAAATCGATTGAAGAGTGGAAAATGAATGTTCGTATCTGGGTCTCAGTGGTTCTTTTTATGTCTTTTGAAAGTGGGTGGGAAGGCTGACTTTCTATGCCCAACCCACTGAGGATCCTGATAGGTTAAAGGATTTTCTGTCCTCTGACTGGAGAACAGAGTTGTGAGTCAGAATGAGTCATCAGGGGTCATGTTTATGGCTCAAGAAAAGGACACTCTCCTTTGTTTCCGTCCAGCATATCTTCTTTTTCATAAAACACATAATTACAATATACACCACTTGTTAATATTACCTAAATTGTATGACAGATTGCTTAAGGTACAGTTCGGTTCAAGTCACATGTTTCTACGAGCTTGTGTTCAGAAATGACAACATTTTGCGCTTTTGATGGGTTTTGCCATATTGGTTTTTCACTAAATCTTACACGGAGGTGCACACCCTCTCTGAGCATATTACTGGAAGTTCTTAGGTTTCTAGCATAAACAATGCATCCACAATATTAATAATTATGGGGCTTGGTCTCAGAACATCCCACAACATCCAGCTTAGTCTCAAATTGTCGGTGCATTTTTCATATTAAGAATCCCCAAATTGTACATTTCTGTCAGCTTGATACAATATTTTATAAGCAATTTAATAAAACATACATTTGCCTCCACTGCAGTACAACCATTGGTTTGTCCCTGCCCCTAGAAACTTGGCTCGGACTCAGAGAGATCAGATGTCTTGCCTTCCCCAAGAGCAGTTGTTCAGGCACACCCAAATCTGCATATTCTGTTCAATTGAAAGAGTCTATTGTCTTGACTGAGGTCAGCAGACCAGGGTGCCTTGGTCAATTCCTGTTCACACTAATCCGTTAATCTCTTGGCCAAGGGCAGAAGGAAGCTTCTTTGTCTAGAGATGAGGTGTTGAATTTGTTTGATCTCAGTGTGGGAACACTTTTTTAACTCTGCAACCAATATCTACAAATTGTCTTTTCTTGCAATATAACCCACATTTTCAATACATACATTAAACAATTGCTTCCTTCAAGTCATTTCAGAATATAGTTTTAAATTGTATCCACCTCTTAGCAAGTCTTACTTTGGCATAGTTTGGGCTGCATGTTCAACTTTACAGAGACACTGGTGGTTTTAAAACGCCGGCTTTCTGGTAGTGGTGAGTCACGGTACTGCACCTTTTTGACAGCTGCCTTACCAGTAAGCAATCCTCAAAATATACTTTGTTCAAATATAGATGCACTTCTGTGGACCTCAGATTCGTGTAGATTCTTGCGGGAGAATGATGTTGAACCCCCAACAAGGAGGTGGGAACTTTTTAGTGGTTCTGTGAGCCATGATTTTAGCAATTTTTGACATCAATTAAAACAGATTTTGAACAGCACTATATTCCTTTGTCTGCTTTTGCTCTGTGGGCAGCCAAAGGATGGGGCTGGCAATGGTCTCCTGTATTAACATTGACAGAGGCAAAAGTGGATGGTGGCCTATCTGTCAGGTTTTCGCTGTGCACTTTCTGGTGATTTCTGGCCAGCAGCATGCTTTCCGGCGGCCATTATGATGTTTCCGCTATCAGTAATCCACAATGATGTTGCAGGACTTGATGCGTGGGTTGAAACATCCCACAATAGGTTAGTTAGTATAGGGGCCAGAACTTCCCTATGGCGCTTATAAAATTCCGCCACGTAACCATCCGGGCCCGGGGACTTAAGAGTGGGCAGATCTCCTATTGCCTCCCTTACCTCGTCCTCTGAGATGTCCCTTTCCGGAGACTCAGTCTCCTCCTGCGTTAAGGAGGGTAAATGCACCCTGTCCAGGTACTTTAGTTGCTCCGTCAGCGCCGGGTCCTTGGACGAGTACAGGGCTGAGTAGAAACGTGAACATTTGCTCAAGATGGCTTCCGTATTGGTAGTAATAGCCTCCCTGCCCACCCTGATCTTAGTTATCTTCCCTGCCTGCTCCTTCCGAAGCATTCTCGAGAGCAGACGGTCGGCCTTATTGGCTTTGATGTAATATTTCTGGCAGAGGTACAGTAGGCTCCGCTCCACTGCCCGAGTCTGGATCAAGTCTAGTTGGCCCTGTACCGCTCTATACTCCCTTTTGGTAGTCTGATTTGGTCCCATTTTGGCCATTATCCCCCTGTGTACTTCCTCTAGCCGCGCCTCCTCCAGCCTCAGTTCCCTGTCGCGTCTCGCCTTGATTGCTATAATAGAACCCATCAGGGTAGCCTTAAAAGTGTCCCACCTAAGTTGTGGCGTTGTGTCCCCTTTGGGATTCTCAAGAAAGAAGCGTGCTATTTCCTCCTCAATTTCACGGACCAGTACGGGGTCTTTGATGAGGGAGATAGGGTACCACCACCTTCACAACCCTGCCGGTCTGACCCCTGTCTTCAAAGATATGGACAGGGGATTGTGGTCTGACAATGTTGAAGAACCCAACGAGATGTCCAACACCCTCCCAAGGAGATTGGCTGATAGCCAGATATAATCAATTCTTGAATCGGACCGATAGACGTGCGAGTAAAAGGTGTGCCCCGCCGTTTCTCCCCGAACCTCCCGCCACGCATTGACTAGAGCCAGATTGGTGAATTTCTCCTTCAGGGCCAGCGATGGTCTCCCCTGTGGTCCCAACCCTGCCGGAGTGCGATCCCGCGCTGGATCCCATGCGATATTGAAGTCACCCGTTAAAATGACAGGGGACCTGGCAAACCTCTTGAGCTTCACCATGGCTTCCTGTAGGAAGCTGTCCTGTGCGGAATTGGGAGCGTATAAGGTTGCCACCGTAATAGGGGATTCATTGTCCTCAAGAGAAACCGCTAGGAACCTCCCGTGCTCATCTGCCGCTTTTCCAGTTATTCGTAGGTCCAACCCGTCCCTGTGGGCCAATAAGACTCCTGCTTTCTTTACCGATTGCGTCGCCTGTAGCGTCCTAATGTAGCCCCAAAACTTGACTCTTCCCCTGTCCACCGATCTGATATGGGTCTCTTGAAGCGTAACAATGTCCGGCCTTTCTCGCCTGATGAAACACTCCACTTTGTTACGCTTCATCAGCAAGTTTAGGCCGTTGACATTAAGAGAGAGGATCCTCAATACACAGTGGGCAGACATAGCTGTTCAATAGAAAGAAGGGCTATTCCCCCCCCCACTGCACTCCCAAGATGGGCTTCCGTAAACTAATGCACAGCAGAACCCCAACATGCATTCTGAACCATGCTTCTCCCAGACCCCCCCCCCCCTCACCTCTTCCCCACTTTCCCCTAAGCAGACTGGGACACTGGCCTCAGCCCCCCTCGAATCAAAACCTCGAGAGTCGACCCATCGTGTGCCCCCCAAGAGTTACAACGCGGGATATCCCAATCCAAGAAGTGAAACCCCGTCCCTCCCTACCCCCAAGACCCTAGCTAACGTAGGCGCCTAAAGCTGCGCTAGACACTTCACCTTCCTCCGCTGTCATGCCCCCCCCAGGCATCATAATTCTGCCTCTCTGGCACTAGGACATACTAAAGAATCAATTCCGCACCCCAGACCACTCCCCATTTATGGACTCTTCTGGGATGGTTGGTTGACACCTTTCTTCGACATCTTGGAGCGGGCCGTCGACCACTCCCGTTCCCTCCAGGGAGCCCTCCTAGATGACGGCGAAGCTGATGTTGATGGTGCTTCGTCTTCAAGGCCCAGCAAGGCTAAGCCCTGGTCACATGTGGTGATCTTCTGCGCAGATCCTTGCCACTCAAAGGCCAACCCGAAGGGGTATAGCCACCTGTAGCGCACACCTTGTGCTCTTAGATGAAAAAGGACTGGGCCCATCTTCCGACGTTTGTTTAAAGTTGTTTGTGCCAAGTCCTGGTATAGCGCAATCTCTGTGCCATTGTAAGTGATACAACCAGCCTTCCGTGCAGCTGCTAGGGTCCGCTCCTTCACAGTAAAGCTATGCATCGCCACCAGGACGTCCCAGGGCCTGGCACCCGGGTCGGACCGTTTGGGGCCTACTCTGTGAATCCTGTCGAAAACAATATACTCCGGCTCCTCCAGGATATTCGCAAAAATTCCCTTCACTGCTTGGGGGAGGTCTTGATCTGTGATGGCCTCTGGAAGGGCCTTTATTCGAATGTTCGAGCGCCTAGACCTGTTTTCCAGGTCCTCGACCTGGAGCTCCAGATTGTGAGTGGCGGTAGCCAGCGTATCCAGGAGAGTCTCGGTTTTCCTTGCATCTTCGGCGATGTCCTGAACCGCCCTTTCGTTTGTGTCAACCCTTTCCTCTATCTTGCTAATGTCCCTTTTAATCTCCTGAAGACCTTCCACCAAATCTTCCTTGAGGGCATCCATTTGCTTTTTCCCCGCCGTGGTGATCTTCTCCACTATGTCGGCCAACAGGAGTTTAAGCGCAGATTGGTTGACCGGTAGTTGCGGCGCGTTCGTGTCTGCCGGAGAGTCCCCGGAGGGGCACTCCCCTAGAGCATGCTGATTGGGAGTCCTCCAAGTCTTTGGCCCACAGCTTGGTGAGAACCGTCTCCTGTGGCCTCCTCGGGGCTCTTTGAGGGGCCTGGGAATCCTTGGGTTTATTCTTAGACATTGTGTCGGGTGCCCAGGATGGCGCAGTGCAAAACCTGAAGACCGGAGGTTCTGCAGGACCAGGTAGATATGACTGGGTGCGGGTCTGAGGGAGCAGGGGTCCGAAGGTCACCACAGTCCCCAGCGCCCCCTCCGCCCCCCCACAGGTGCCGGCGAGAGCCAACTGGGAGGGGGATCCGCTGAGTAAGCTAGTATGGAGAGAGCTAATGGGGCGTCCCAAAGTGCCCAGAGGCTGAAAAGAGACCACAGGCCCACCTGTGCCAACCAGTTCAACGCCGGGGGATGGTGAGGGCCCTAAGAGAGGGGCACAGAAGTCTGCGGACCAGTTATTAAGAGAGTGAAGGGCGAGCTGCCAAATGCCACAGCAAAGACCTCCGTGGATATGGGTGATAATGCTACCCGAGGGATGGAGGGCCTGCCCTCCTCTGACCCCCACCAAGGCAGCGCTCGTACCTGCTGGACAGATCCAGGGGGAGGTCCGGCTGTGTCCCCAGCTCCTACGCTGCAGGCCGGTGCAGGTCCAGGCAGACGCCGCCGCTGAAATTGACACGGAAGGGGACAGCTCACTGCAGGGCCAGCCTCTCTCCTCCGAGGCCTCCTCTGAGCGCCCCCTCCCGTGCCAGCTGGTGAGCCTCCCGCCAGCGCTGCAGGTCGCCACAAGCCAAGGGAGAAGGCTCGCGGACCGCATCCACCAAACTCCCGAGGTGCGATTCACTTCGCGTCCTCGAGTGCCCGCGGGGTGCAGGCTGTTCTCGGCTCCAGTGCCGCCGCCGCCGTCAGAGATCGCCAAATCCTGGTGGGGCCACTTCACGGCCGCAGACAAGTGACCGGTGTCCGCCCTCCGAAGCACCACAGGAACCAGCTCCAAGGGAGGTCAGAGTGCAGCTCCTCCACTGCCGGGGGTCTCCACAGCCGTAATCCATCACCCGGGGGGGGCAGCGCCAAGAAGACAGGCTACAGACAGGGTCTCAGGGACCAGAGCTCGGCAGCTGTGGTGTTCAAAGCACCACGGCCATCTTGGAAACTTACAAAATCCACTTTTAAAGGTACTTGATGGAAAGAAATCTGTCAAAAATGGGTGCAGTACCGTTACTCGCCTCCGACAGGCGCTGGCGATCTCTAAATCTGACAGGAGAAACTTTTCAAAGCTAAACATGTCAAAGAAGGGATTTCCATCAAAATGCCAAATACAGTGCCACACATTTGATTTTCATGTTGAAAAAGACTGGAATTAATAATATGTTTGCTGGATTGAAATCACTTACAGATTGGGGGCTCGTGGCCAGGGTTTCTGGATTAGATCTACCACTTGTGCAGTTTAATACCAGAAAGCTGGTGCCCTACAAAGACAGAGGGACGACCTGGCGGCTCAGAGGCAGGCTCTTGCTCAGGAAGGGGACACCTTAGGCCAGGAAGTCTGTCACTTAAAAGGCCTTGATTGAGGAACTGAAAGCACAGGCTCTTGCATGGTAACAGGGAGCAGAGGCTGATAGAGATGAGGTTCGCTGGGAAAGGGAAACACCGGAGCATAACCTCAGGAACCCTAGTACCAGAGGCCTTCATCTCTTCCAGTCCCTGGACTCTGCCACCCCCATGTCCACTGGCGCACATGAGCCCAGATTACTATCCAGTCAGAAGTATGGGGCTCATAGGACAGTACCTCCCAGGAATGAATGGGCGGGCACCTGGGTATGGGTACTCAAGTACTGTGAAGTTTAGTGCGGAACTCCAGGAGAGTAGGCCCACTAAGGGCATCCTAAAAACCTCTGCCCAGCTAGGACAGTGGGGGGGGGGGAACCCATCAAATCCTGGGAGCAAGGAGGAATCAGAAGACTCCTCTGAGCGCCCCAAGACACAGGAGACTAGGTCCCCACATTCTGCCAGCCATTCCCAGGCTCGCAGAGTCCGGGAGAACCTAGAAGACCAGAAAGGCACCTCTGGGAGCAGTGCCTCTGAGTCAGATGATGAATGGACCAGGGTTACCTGAACCAAGAAGGCCAATAAGGCAAAAAGGGCCTTGCTTAAGGACCCCTTAAACAGATCAAGGCAATAAGGAGTGTCATCACGCCTTATCATAAGAACTCTTAGTGTTCTGTTTGGGAGCACTTAGAGCTCTTTGAGCAGATGATGGAAACTTTCCATTTGAAAGACAGTAGTAGCTGCATTCAGTATGTGAAATGGACATTCTCCCCAGAATACTCCAGTTTCTTTGCGGGGCTGGAGGACCAAAATCATTCCAGATGGTCCACCTATAGGGCGGCCATCTTGAAGCATTTTTCTGTTCATAGAAATCCCCAAGAGGCTCGCAAGGCAGCCTACAACTTGCAATGTGGGGAGGATCAGGCCCCACAAGAATTTGTGCAGGAGCTAAAGCGTGCCTTTGCGCAGACTACCATAAGGGTGCGCATGGACAGCAGAGAATTTGTTAATACTTTTTTCCACGCTCTACCAAAGTACATCATGATCCAGATAGTGAGAGATTTTCATGAGAAAATATCAGTAGACTGGGTCATTGAACAGGCCACCCGGATCTATGAGGTGCAAAAGCCCATAGACAACAAGAATACTCAAAAAAGCCCCAAAACAACCAACCCCCCTGCTGCTGCTAAGGTGGCAGAGGTTAAGGTTGCCCCCATTTTAGATGGGGGAGGCCTAAAAACTTGCCTGCACAACAGAATAATCCCAAGCCCAGAAGGCCCTCGGGCCAGTCACAGTAAGGGAGCCAAGGAGGTAGTCCCACAAATGGGATCCCTCACTCCCTTGACTATGTAAGTCCCCGCTACAAGGGGAACAGACCCATCCTGGGTTATGTGTGGACTCCTCCAGCCCAAGGGGGGGGAATCCAACCAGGCACCTAACCCAAGGAACTTCCCTCCTAATTTCCCCCAGGAGGGCAGAAACTCCCCAAATCCTGGACAGAACTTCTTCCCCAGGTATCCACAAAACTTTCAACCCCAAAATCATCCATCCCTCTTTCCCAATTCCCTGAATCCAGACCACCTAATCCAGGAGAGGGGAGGCCAAGGGTGGAGGGGTACCCAAATCTTCCCAATCCGGGGTATTACCAAAGAAGGGATAGCTACCCTTCCCGGGATCAGCCCAGGGGAGAAATGAGAACCCTGTATCAGCCTTAGCGGGTTTCAAAGCTAGAGCGCCAGGTCCAAAACATGGCACAGGAGCTGGGTCGCATGCTGAGGGCTCAACAGAACCCTCAGATGGGCATACCGGCACAGAATGCCTCCAACTCTGGACCTGGTGCTCCAGAACAATGACGGGGGCAGCACCCCGACAACCCACTGGTTCCCAGGGAGGTGGCACAAGGGGAAGAGGGGTGTAAAGCCTTGGAGGAAGCTTCCTTCCCCACTTGTAAAAAGCCCCTGGAAACCCAGGAACTGGAAACAAAATCTCCTGCCCCTGAAAGCCTGCCACCCCAGGAGCAGAGGGGGGTAGGAGAAACAAAGGATCCAAATGGACCCATTTGGTGGAGGAGGTACAGATCTTCCAATTTGAAGGAGAGGGGTCCTCAGAGGATCCTGGGAAAAGGATCTTTTCCTTCAGAGATGGGGGAACTCCTCCCAAAGAGAAATGGTTCTCAAAGGATTCAAATCCAGACTGGGTAGATGTGGGGACTGAGCTAGCGCCGCCCATCATCCAATCCCAGAACCAACAACATGAAAATCCTCTGGTTCAAACCCATCCTGGTGACTGCCTCCAAAAAGTGGGGGGCGGCCTAGAACCAGGGGAACTCAAAACCTCTCCCATCTCTAGTTGCCACCTTTTTCTTTCAGATTCTCTAGGCTCCCCACAGAATTCTGTCCGAATCTCTTCTCTTTCAGTGTCCAAAACTAAAAAAGTAACCCACCAGTTGTCCAAAAATGTACATTATCTCTGCCCCCTTGCGGAGAAGGAGGGAAGATACTATGCCCCGGTACAAATACAGGGGCAGGGTACAATTTTGGCACTGGTGGACACTGGATCCCAAACTACCCTTCTGTCCAAAAAGGCCTTTGATTGACTGAATTCAGGAAGGGGGGAGAATTATCAAATTCCTCTCACCTCTCTTCCTGGACAACTTCAGAACTTTGACGGGAAGGAAATTCCCGTCGAGGGGACTGCGGATTTGGACATTAAAATTGGGCGACACAAGGTGAGGCACCCGGTCATAGTTGTGACTCCAGAGGGCACCCTTGTTTACTAGGGAATGATCTCCTGAGAAGGTTGTCACACCTAATAGATTGTGTAAACAAGGTCCTCTGGACCCAGACTAGCCGACCAATAAAATTGAAACAGAGCGTCAACCATCTTAGTTTAAACGGCACATGCCACGTGGTTGAACAAAAATCTGACCAAGTAGAATTTCACTTCCAGAACAACCAAATTCCAGACGTGACCATAATAGCAGTAGGACAACAGACTGGTGATGGGGGGTCCTCTCTATTTCTGAAAATTAACCTTTCTTCCAGTCTAAGGTGGCATTCCACACTGGAAGGAAACACGCTGAAATTCTTTACCAATCCACAATCGGACATTCCCACTCCTGTGGGTGGCTCAGAGCCTGAACCTGTGGGTGGCTCGGAGACGAGCATGGCTCAGAGCCTGGCTGATATTCAGCAAATTGGAGAGCAGTTGTTCATCTCTGTTCAGTTAAATGAAGGGAAGGACTCTGTTCTCGCCCGAGTGTGTGTGAACAACAGTAAGAGCTTCATCAGCGAAGCCTTGTTCCGCCAACTCCCAAAAGATCTAGCCATTCTCACATTTAGACTGATAAACAAATGGGAAATGGATCTGGAAACACCCAACTCGAAACATCTCCTGCCAAGCAGGTGTATGCTCAAAATCTCCATAGGCAGCAAGAGCATAGTCCATAATTGTTGGGTCGTGCGAGACGTCGCTGCCGCCTTTTACTTAGGCAGTGACATTCTCAATCGCTTTGCCATTAGTTTGGACCTAATAAACTTCAAAGCTTGGTCCTGATTAGCGGATAATCCCAGGGGTGTTGATGACCCAGAGAAAGCATTTAGGTCAGCTCAATTGCTGCCTTATGCAGTTGAATTTCAGATTGGAGAGGAAGTCGCCATCCCAGAAAGGACCCGACAATTCTCCCTCGAAGTGAAAGTTAAAAGAGGACAGAAATTGAAAAACCCTGATGCCTATATTCATCTAAATGCTTCTCTTCAACAGCAAGGGTTGGGGCTAAACCCAACACCATTAGTCAACATAGAACATGACACCATTCCTATAGAGGTGGATAACAGCGACTTAAAGAGTATCACTGTAGCCGCAGGCACCATTATTGGAATGGCGGTTGATGACCGTCATTTTTCCATTGATTTAGGAAATGAACTGTTAGGACCAATCCGCAAGGACTGTTTTGACAGTGACAGTGATGACAACACAACACCAGACGGGACCTTTACCCGGCATGGGGGGGGGACTTCCTGGTCTACACTTCCTGCCCTTATGGTAAGAAAGATGTGGCTTGTGAGGAGGGATGAGGTGATTTTCCAGGTCCATGAGGGCTGCCTTCCCCACCTGAAGCCACCAGTCCAAATCAGTCTCTGACCAGGGACTTCTCCACCCAGCTGGAGGAGGCCGCTGAGATAGCGAAACGAGAAGTCTTTCCAGGCTTTAGGCAGATGGTTGAAGAGAAAGGCAACCTAGCTGATGCCTGTGAGACCGTGGAGCAGAAGCAAAAGTTGAAACAAGTTTTGTTGGATTTTCAAGATCTCTTTGCGGTGGACTCATATGACTGTGGTCGCACCGATATCCACACAACAACAATTCCCACAGACCCTGGCATGACTCCAGTGTTTGTGAAGCAATATCGCTTGCCTCTCGCATCAATGGAGTCCCTTACTGAAATAATTAAGAACCTTGAGTCCGGTTCAGCAATTAAAGGTTTGTTTGTATGTTCTGGGTTGGCTCCAGCCCCATAACAATTGGTGAGTTGACATCTTGGCCAAAGGCCGGCATACCAGTCTGGGGTCTACTGGCAATAGTGAAATTGTGACCAACCTCACCCATTCGCTCTCCATAGGGTGGGGTCAGCCCTTTGCTATTAGTATGGGCGGTTTCGGGAGATTGCCGATTTTGCAATTGTTGGGTCCAGCCCCATAACAATTGGTGGGCTGAAGTTTTGGCCCGAGTTCAGGATACTACTCTGGGGTGTACTGGCGATGGTGAAATTTGACCAACCTCACCCATGCGCCCTGCACAGCGGTGGAGTGGGGTTGGCCCCTGTGCGATCAGTATAGGCGATTTCAGGAGTTTGACGTTTTTGTAATTTTTCAAAAATGGGAAGTTAAGACACAATATAACATACACAAGGCTATAGCAGACCCCCACATGCATGTCAGCTACAGACCCGGGCAACGCCGGGTAGTTAATGCTAGTAAGAACATATTATTATGTATTGTAGGGACAATAATAACAAACTACCTTCTGTCAAAAGAATATTGCAAATCACCTCAAAGTTCAGTAACTTTGTAAAGGAATTCTGCATTTGCACCTGTAGCTTTATGTGATTGTGTAACTCCATGGCAGACTATAATATCTTTTTAATATTCAATAGCACTACGTCTTTTTTTATAGAGCACATCAACTTTTACAGCTGACGTTCATTGAATACTATCAAGTAATAAATGTTCCCTCTATTTCGCAGGAGTCTGGCACAATTTTGTTCTTGGACTGGCAGGTCTTCTGGTTCTGTTTCCACTTCCTGCCCTTCTTTTCCCGCTCTACTACACTGGAGTTGGTGCCCTTATCACTGAAGTTATAGAGGTAAAATTATACTATTGTTTTAAAGAACAAATTGTGATCTTATGTGAACCATTTTCTGCTGGCAGTACATTGCGTTCTTCATACAAACAGCAGAAATAATTATTAATATTCTAAAATGTTGAGCACTAATTTATTCTGGTCCAATGCAATATTCAAAGGTGTCTTCATCACCTCCCATCCACTCTACTCCATCTCCTTGCCCACCCCATGCAATGGTATGGCTCCGTCTGGCTGTTCTGACTTTCAAAGGCAGGATGCACTCTTCTTAAGAAATGCTGCTTAGCCTTCCATCTCCTCCTTCCCAGCTAAATGCAGTTCATAAGATCCCTCACCTCCTTCCTGAACAATGCAAGTTGACATAAGTCCACTTACTTACCTTCTCCTTCCACTCCCGCCAACATTTTTACAGACTTTAAACTCACTCGCTGGTAGAAAATCCTCAAACATTGTCTTCCTACGCCCATCAGAGAATTTCTTTGTCAGAAGAAGAAATAGTGTAAGGGAGATTAAATCTTCTTTCCTCCGTAGCACTCCATCCCAGTAATGCTTTTCTGAGTCATCTGTCCGAGGACGTTCAAAGGCCACCAAAAGCAGCTCTGAAGATTTCCTCAAGGAGGACTAACAGCCGCACTAATGGGGGCCTTTCAGGGCCTAGTACCAGACAGACACCTGCTGACTCGCTCTTATCCAAACATGCTACTACCGGGGCTGTTCCTCCTGAGGCTGATTCTTCTAAAAACAGGTTGTGGCATCAGGGGCCCACTCAGTGTCTACTGTGCAGTTCCTAATGGTTCTACTGAGCCTAAAAAGACATGTTTTTTTGCCACAACACATCTTCAAAGCCGCATTAAAGAAAGCTTGCAACTCTTGTCATCCATACACAAAATAGTGACTAATGCTGGGACAATGGTTCTGACATCATTTTGGATGCTCTTAGAGATGATACTGCAACACGTTATGCAGCTAAACGTAAAGCCCCATATGAGGCTGGGGGATTTGTCAATTGCACCGTCCCTACCTCAGGTTTTGGGAGGAACATTTTCTAATGGCCAGATTTAGGGTTTGTACAACTTCCTTTCATGGAGCGGGCTTGGAATCTTTTTTCCCTTAGGGTAGAAGGATCATCTTTGGCCACAACGAGGATTGTTGAGATCTTTATATTGTATCTCATGCCTTTACATAATCGGCCCCATAGCAGCAACCAGTCATTCTCGGCAGTCCCTTTTTCATGGCACTAAGTCAGGCTCCCTCCTTCGCAACCTGGGGTGGAGGATTATGTATTTGAAACACTTGCAAAGTTTATGAGCTCCCCGGCAATGAAAGTGCTACTTTCTGACCTGATCAACAAAGTAAATGCTGCTGCTGGGCTTCCAGATAAACCATCTGGAAAAGCCTCTTCTAACGGACAACTGCTACTGATTACCACAGAACCTTTGATCCCTTGCCAACCAAAGGTTGCTCCACAAATGATGGTGTCACAACTCCCTTCTCAAACACAGGGTACTCGGTACCTTACATTTCTGCCAGAGGGTCCTTTTAGAACTAGTGTTCAGGCAGTTCTTTGTAACACCCTTTTAGCAGGCACTACGACGGCTAACCATATTGGGAAGCTAACACACTTGGCAAAAAAGGGAAGCCAAGCGTCACTTAAGGTGGACAGGGCAGCAAGGCTTAACACTCAGGTAGAGGTAGCAGGCAGACCCAAAGGTACAATTCGTCCACACACATCTAGAAAATGCAGTGTAGTGATATACCAAAAACATACTTTATCAGGTCACACATAGAAATCTATCTGGTCAAAAGAAGTTAAGTGCCTAAACATGACTCTCTTGACCCCACTGTCTATATGTTGACACACTACCACAGGCTAGCAGCCAACATAAATTATTCACTCACTCCCCCTAAACCTATGACTATCAGGTCCACACTCTCAGCTAATGACTTAGCTGAATACTTTGCTGTAAACATTTACAAAATTAGAGACTCTCACCTGACCTTCCTCACACTCACAACTCCTACACTCTACACTCAGCCTACTCAACCATCATCCTCTGCCTCTTATCTCCCACTTATGTCACACTAATACTGAAGAAGTATTATCACTACTGATGAAGGCTAACCCCTCTTGTGCCCTATCAGACCCTCTTGCTCCACGGCTATTCAACCTGTCTTTGATCTTGCTTTCCCTCTTATTTTCAAAACGGTACCCAGTCAATGTATCTAAAACATTATAGAGTGGACCATAATACAGAGAAAAAACCCCACCCCAAACAATAATTAAATAAATAAAGGGTAGTAGGGTAAAGGGGTTAAAATAGGTCGGGTTGGGGTGGCATTATAAGGGTAACAAACCGGTGGGCTTGGGAAGGGGACCACCCCCATCAGTATTTTGTCCGCGATTACATTTACCACTCATTGTTTTCTGTAAAATCACATATAACCTTAAAAACGGCCACAGTCATCCCTCTCCTAAAAAAACAAGGGGCTGACCCAAATCTACTGATGAACCTTTGCCCTGTGTCTGACACCCACAACATCCTTGGGAAAGAGCTCGCCACCCGAGGTGAGGGCTCAAGACATTCTGCAGATGGTCACCAGATTTCCAAGTGCCCAGCATCTCCCGGCCTTCGATTATTCTTTTTTTGTTTTGTTTTATTTATTATTCTTTGTTTTTTTTGTTTTTTTTTTTAGGTTTCTTGGCTTAGTTTAGTTTATTATTATTTGTATAGCGCGCACTGCCCTCTGCCATCTTGACACTTGGCTTAAGAACATAGTTACAATAGGTGCAAACGAAAGGTTACATACAGTGGCATAGATGAGAAAAGAGGGTGTAGAAGAATACATACATGGGCAATACATACAAAGCAGGTACCAGAGAACTGGGACCTAGGTAAGGTACATCCAACACATGAGAATAAGTGCAAATTAAGTTGATATCAGGGTATTTGACGTATGCAATATGGAAACTTTACCTCTTGTAGGAAAGCTATAACAAATGCATATTAAGTCAAAATGGGTGGTTTACCAGCATGGCGCCTGCCCCATGTTGCAGGGAGGCGGCACAGACAAGTACAAGAGTCAAAATAGGTGGTTTACGAGCATGGCACCTGCCCCATGTTGCAGGGAGGTGGCACAGGCAAGTACAAGAATCAAGCTGTTTCGTCCATGGTCCGGTAGTGGACAGGGAGTAGACAGGGGCCTTAGGATCGGGCCTTTGGAGGAGGGCCGGCCAAGCCTGCCGGCTTGTGGATGGCTGATTGTGTGAGTGGTAGCAACCGATCACGGGCCACCAGCGCGGGCACTCCTCAAACAGTGGATGCAGGCCGCCATCTTAGAATGGCCGGCTCGCGTAGGTGAAGAAATTGAAGTTACATGTTGCTGCTATCGATCGGGAGATAAGCACGTACAAACAGCTGACCAGAAACCTCATTTTCAGTCAGGCGGCATGCGCAGCAATAACACAGGTAGTTTAAAGGAAAACCAGAGTAAAGGTGCACCAGCGAGCGCGGTGAGATTGCAGCCCAGAAGGGAGCTTACCTCCAGTCCAAGGTGGCATTGCACTGCATGGGGCACTCGGGAGCCTTGGGGGACTCTGCTACCCTCACGTTGCTGCAGTCATCTGAAAATGCCTCATGGCATCTGCATTTTTCTGGTGCCTGAGGCCCGCCTGACAATGAGGTCCCTTCAGTGGGCTCTCAGAACTCAATGGTCCCAGTTCTCAGGAAAAATGTCGGACCTACTTCCGATTCCAACCGGGTTCTCACAGAATCTGCTGTGGTGGGCCTGCAAGGACAGTATTCTGAAGGGAGAACCTTTTTGGCAACTATGGCCGGAGATAACAGTAGTGACGGACACCTCACTCACGGGGTGGGGAGCCCATGCCAACGATCTGACAGTCAGGGGTCGTTGGTCTCCATCGGAGTCCAAACTACATATCAACCTTTTGGAGCTGAGGGCAGTAAGACTAGCGCTGAAGGCCTTCCTGCACTCTGTGTGGGTTAATAATGTCCTGATAATGATGGACAACACAGTAGCCATGTACTACCTCAACAAGAGAGGAGGTGTAGGGTCACTACCACTGTGCAGAGAGGCAATGCAGCTCTGGTACTGGGCAATTCAAGAAGGAATCTCTCAATCGGCAGTTACCTAGCTGGAGAAGAGAACACGGCAGAAGACGCTCTGAGCAGGCAGAGAACAGTCTCACACGATTGGGAACTAGCTCAGGAAGTCCTTCCGTTTGGGGAACCCCTCAAGTCGATCTGTTCACGATTGAGGTCAACCAGAAGTGCGAACGGTATTGCTCCAGGGAATTTCCCCCAAGAGGAGCTCTAGGAGATGCTTTCGAAGTGAACTGGGAGTTTCCACTCCTGCACGCGTTTCCTCCCGTCCCCGTCATTTCTCATGTGATCAGGAGGTTGAGAAGGTTCGGGAAACACATGATCCTAATTGCCCCGGATTGTGCCAGGAGGGCATGGTACCCAGACCTTCTGGACATTTCCATCTGTCCTCCGATGCGTCTTCCACAAAGAGAGGACCTTCTCTCGCGAGAGGAGGGTCGGGTTCTCCATCCAGAGGTGAAGACACTCAGCCTTCACGCTTGGTTTCTGAAAGGCTGAGGTATAAGGATTGGGACTTCCCGTATAACGAAATGGAGGTTTTGCTTTTGGCCAGAAAGCCAGCAACAAAGTCTTTGTACCGTTGCCATTAGAATACATTCTGCAACTGGTGCAGGGAGAAAAATGTAGATCCTTTTCCTATGTAAAACACTGGATGTTTGATCCTTTCTTTGATCTTTAGCAAATCTGGGGCTCCAGATTGGTACCATTAAAGGCTACCTGTGGGCTAAGTACCTTGGAGAAGTACCGCTTGGCTGCTGTGGCGTGCTGACTCCTGGATTTGGATATTACGTTTTTCAAAGTGTTTTAGAAGTAGGTTTTCATGTAATTGAAGTCACGCCTATGCTTGTGCCGCCCATTGCACCGCCTACAAAATTAGAATGCTCGTGCACCTGCGGGCTAAGTACCTTGCAGAAGTACTGTTTAGCCGCAGAGACGCTGTACAGCGGGGTCTTACTTTCTCTACATTTTTCAATTGGAACTTATTACATAGTTAACTGAGGGCGTATCCATCGAGGGGGGTGGTGAGTTGTGTAGTTTACTTTCCAACGACTACTGCCTTTATTTTAAGTGAACAACTACATGTCTAACAGTTTTTACTCATTGAAATCGTGTATACCCTTTTATTCACGTAATCTTACGAAAATGGCCTCCAGTGGCGCCACAAGTGTTACTCGCATGTTGCATAAAACAATTACTTTGACACCAATTATCTCGCACAAGGGCACACGGCCTGTTGCCATACGACAAATAATGTCATACACTGCCTCAGGTATCACATATAGGTTGATTAATAGAGCGGGGAAAACATTGACATCCGATTTGTCATTGAGCAACTCCCACATACTATCAGACCACACCACTCCTCATTCATTAGGAGTTGGTATGTCAAAACAACCTCTGCAAACTGATATGTATACTTTTCCCCCTCTGTCACATTTGAATACTAGTAGAGACGGCTCTGACATATCGGTTTTCGCAAGTCAATGCTAATCGCCAATATCGATCTATAGTGAACAAACTAATTATCACGAAAGATGTTCTACGGACTCTTTTATACATTCAGTCTCCTTATCATATCCGCAACCAGTCCTGCACCAACGATCCAGGTCTGTAATTAGGGATAACCTTACATCTAACTCTTCAATGATTGAGCTCACGCTAACAGCGATCAACACCACCATTTTGAGCTTATATAAATTATTTGAATCTCTTGACGCAAAGGCGTCGCTACAATCCAAGCAAATTGAACACATTTCGCAATGGATAGCTACTGGACTTAAAAATGCACCCATGACCATAAACCCAACATTAAAATTAGATGTAACTGCAAATAATAACATCTTAACTATGGAATCGAGTGTTGTTGTTTTGGCTGATCCTCTGCCAGCATTGCCACATTCAATCAAATTATCCGGCCTGTAGGCACTCCTGTGGACGGTTTGATGAATGATGTTGCAAATTAGTCCTGGACTAGTATGGAACAGGCTGAGATCCGTACTCGGCGAGGAACCTCTAGAGATGAGATACCTCTTCGGGTTTCATCTACGTTACAGGACATTACTCACAAGAAGAATAGGCCAAAACACCAGGTTGCACGTACTAAGAAAACAAAAAATATCAAAGTTATCCCTAAAAATGCTAAGAACACCATGAGCACTTTTTTTCAGGCAATTACCTCTACTAAAACGACAAGTCGGTCAGATCCACTTGCCAAGCCCGTAACCAACAAATTAACTACGAATACCAACATGAAAGTTGTGACAGGCTTAGAAGATGCTTGCCCAACTAAAGCAACTTCACAAGTGTCAGTGAATCATATCTCTGTTATAAAGTATTCGCTTTCTTACTCACCATTGAATGATTTAGTGGAGGTGATTGAACAATTAGATGAAAGAGTCAGTCATGAAGCTTTAGCCATGCTTACTGAACCTAGTGTAATTTCCTAATACAAAGCCGATGACAACTATAGATGTTGCCACTGCATATTCATTTGAAAGCATAAAAAAAGCTGTGGATGTATATTTGGAAAGCCGTCTTTAGACTCTTATACCTAATACACTGTCTCAAGCTAGGAAACCCACATCTCAATCTGACATACCGACACAAACAAGTCTGATCTGGTGTCGGGAACAATGTCCATCCATGTTGCCAGTTTAACACACCAGTGGGTCATATACCTGTATGTACTCAAGCTATTGATTCCTCGAAACATCAAGTTCATTATGCTGACCAAGTTTCAACAAAACCAAAAGATCCTCGGAGCTCATTGCACCAAATTCTCGCCCGTCACACTTTGATCATGAAGTGCCGTCAAGGCCCTTTTAAGACCTATGACCTTAATAGAAGCGTGTTAAACAAATTTTCTGATGTGGCAGAGCTAGAGGATATTGCTTCTTGCGACATAAATCAGGTGGAATTCATTTCCGATTTTTATTGGTGAATAGTAAGACTATGGATTCCCTCTGGTGTGGTGCTAAATACAATCTGGAAAGCCAAAATGACTTTGTTTAATAGGGGGGTTTTTGATAGCACAAGATCCAGAACGAGTCTCGGGTAGAACTTGCCCGGTAAGTTTTACCTCTGTCAGCACCCCTTGGGTGCATCCTGATAACGAAGCTATATCTTCATCTACTATTCCTCATCCCATGAGAGCATAACCATCAAAAATAGATATTTTGACAACTCTCTCTTTAGGCAGTTGGAATGCACGAGGACACTCATCTTCAATCTTCTGTAGGTAATCCAATTAATGCATTTGATATCCTGCAATTACAGGAAATGTGGCTTACCACCACACCTATTTGGGATAATCATGAAATATGCATGTTGCGTGCACTGGCAACAGGCAGAGGAAGACCATCTTCTGGTCTGTTGGTGGCGGTAAAAATAAGTGCTGGTCTTTCAGTTAAATCGTGGGCCACATATAGCTCCTATATACAGCTAGTTAGAATTTCCTATCAGCAGCAAATTATTGCATTAGTAAACATCTATCGCAACCCATTTGGATTAGCAGATGATGCCTTCTATGAAGGGCTAACCAAACTTTTCGACATGATACTCATGACATCTGATATCGCGGTAAGTATTTTAGTGGGAGACCTACATTTAGATTGTATAAATAAGAAAACGAGATATAAACTACAGGAGATTCTGAGATGGTCCTCATTTATCTCTGAAAGGAATTTTTGGATGGTCAATGGTGCTGTAGCAGGAGACCTTCTTGCAAATGCTACATGGAAGAGAGATTCGTCCTCCAGTATCATTGACTACGTATATGTAGACCCAAAACTTTTCACGTGGCTGCAACGATTCGAGGTTATCAACCAACAATCTAGCGATCATAACTTGTTATCACTTACATGGGCCTGGCTATCTACTGTGTATAAGATTGAGAGGCAGTGGACCAAACAACATCTGGTAGCGAACAACGCCAATACTCGATTTTGATGGTCAAAACCGAAGTTAATTGCCTTAAGTCATTCAATTGATGTTAATTTGAAGCCGCCTTCGTTGGTGCAATACACACATGTATTGACACCATATAAAGACTTCATTACAGTGACAGGCCCGAGAGCCTTCAAACACAACCATCTTTATCATCATGAAGTCAGGAATAGACGAGCGAACTATCGAAGGGAGAGAAAATGTATTCGTATTCTTCCTAAATCTGCTCAACCTGAAGCACTGAGAACAGTGAAATGTAAATACTGTAATTGGATCCAGGGGAGGAAAGCACTTCTATTCCAGAATGATAATGAGGCCTTGCTAAAAGCCATGACTAATAAAAACTCCTGTGAAATTTGGGCTCTTATTAACAATCGTAGTCATGAAGCCCAAGCAGGGGCACAATCAAATGCGGTAAAAGAAAATCACTGGGTAAAGCATTAAGCTGAACTTTACACAGATGAGCATTTTGACAATTTCTTCTATGTCCAGCAAGCAAGCCCCTCTTGGTCAGTAGAATGCTCAGTAACCATCATTGAGGACCTGATCAAGAAATCTAGCTCATCTCGAGCGGTGGGCCCTGATGGGCTTCACAACGCCATGCTAAAAGCCTATTCTCGTCCATAGACAATAATTTTGTGCAAGATCTTTACACAAATATTGTCAACTCGGTGTCATCCCCACTCATGGCGAACATCATCATTGATTGTCCCCATATTTGGAAAGGGGGATCGGACACTGCCGCAAAATTATATCCGATTGTGTTGTTGGACGCGCCTGGCAAAATCTTTCCCCGGTTAATCTTGCGAGATTTTAATGCCTGGACGCTCTTGCATTATAGACGTGAGCCGAATAAGTCTGGCTTTGTTGCTGGTATGGCCACTACAGAAAATGTATTTTGTTTAAATGGATTAAAAGCACAACGCCAATCCAAGAAACAACCTATCTTCTTTGCATTCGTAGATTTGAACTCGGCTTTTGACTCAATTTCTAGAGTATTACTTTTGTCAAAGCTTAGCCGAGATAAGTGCCCGGAGTCACAGACGATCTGGTACTTAGTTCTAAAACCCCCATTGGCCTCCAAAAATTGCTATCGGCTTTCGACTTGTATATAAAACAAAATGAACTAAAGATCAACATCACTAAGACTCAAATTGTAGCTTAGTCACCAAAAAAATCATATAGAGGACACATGTTTTGGTCGATCAACAAGGTTAAGCTAGAAGTGGTCCCTAGCTACATGTATCTTGGTATGGTGTTTGAAGACTCAGTACAAGCGAAACGTCCGATGGAGAAAGTTGAACCGAAATTAGACACAGCTATCTCTCAAACAAAAATAATTTTACATAGAAATGGCAAATGAAAGCGACACCTTGTCTTTTATATGGAATGGAAACGCGAGCAATTCTGCCGGATCAGTTTTTTTGATAAATTGGAAGCTAAATATTGGTGAACCATTCTAAATCTTCCACAGTGCATCCCTGGATCTTGGTTGCGTTATGAGCTGGGTCTTGTTTTGCTGAACGCTCTTTATCACTGGCGAATCTGTGCGCTCTTTAGAAAGTGTCTGGTATCCACTGACTTGAATGTTATCTTAAAGGTCCTTGCGACCTATCTGTTTTCAACTCAGCAAATTTTCATTCAGAAATGAATTGCAGGTACCTATCGTATTCTTGCAGAAGCAGATGTGACTATCGAAATGTTGGTCTCGAATCCTGATAGAGCTAAGAGACATATTTATCAAACTGACTGGTTAGAGACCAGAAACAGATGTTTGAAATATAAAAATTTTCCAAGTCATGTATATTGAGACAAGAAAATACGAACATTGGAAAAATATCTTTGTAAGTCACCGTCTTCACTCTTCTGTATTACGTATGTGTCTTAATTTGTGGCCTACCAGAGATCTAGCAACTATACAAAAGTTAATTCCAGTGGAGCAGAACTTTTGTCAATTTTGTCAAGGTTCTACATGTAATGAAACGCTTGAACGTTTGATTTTGCTTTGCCCTGCTCTCATTGCGTTATGAGCCGTTCATTTCACAAGACATTGCTCATACCTTGGTTCTTTGAGTCCACAGAAGCGATGGTCAACCATATTAGGCGCATCATCTGTTTCTATTCAAATTGCTAATATCCATTTTTTAAATGCATTAAGATTATATTAATTTGATAAGTTTGTCATTTGAAAACTGTCAGCTAAAGAAGACTTTTGTATGTATGTATTAGATATATGTGATTCTTCTTCTGGGAATGCTATATGCTCTGTTTTCTATTCTTTCTTTTGTATGATGTCATTTTATTTAAAAAGTATTAAAAAGTTGATTCATTTCAGCTGAATCGATAACAAAATAAAAATAAAGGCTACTTGGCAGCGCTCTCCATCTTCAAGCGCTCGTCAGAGAAATGTTCCTATTTCAAAATTCCACTGGTGACAGGCTCACTAATGTGTTCCCTCCATCTCCTTTCCAGGTTCCAGTTTAGGACCTTAATCTGGTTCTAAAATTCCTGATGTGTGTGTCCTTTGAACCTCTACACTCATGTCCTTTTAAGGTTGTTAACCTTTAAAACCATTCTATTGGTTGCTCTAACTTGAGCGAGTTGCAGGCACTTTCGTCCAAGCCACCCTTTACTATCTGCCACAAGGATAGGGTTGTTTTAAGGTTCAAACCTTCATTTTTGCCCATAATCATTTTGCATTTTCATATAGGTCAGAAAATTGTTCTACCATTTTTCTATCCCCGCAGCTCATCCTGGCAAGGAGGAGGAAAGACTACATAGGTTATGTTTATGTTTATTGAATTTATGTAGCGCTTTAAGCCAAAGCGCTTTACAATATAACAGATACAAAGTGAGAGAGCATATTTACAAACATGAACAGGTCATAGAACAATAAGTAGAACTATTTACAAGGGGGGGATAGGGTAGAGGAGGGGGGTAGGTGAAGGGAGTGAACGGTGTAGGATTTGAGATAGAGTGGGGGGGAGTGAGGAGTGGAGGGGAAGGGAGGTGGGAGTGATCTGGTGTCCTTGTTGCCTTTAAGTAGTATTTGTTACTAATTTAAGGTTTGAGGGGAAGAGGGGGACAAGGGTAGGAGAGGAGGGGTAGGGAAGGGTAGTCGGGGGGGGGGTGTAGAAGATGAGCTTTCAGGGAGTGGCGGAAGGATGAGTAGGTAGGGGTGGAGCGGATGGAGAGCGGGAGGGAGTTCCAGTGTAGGGGGGGGCAAGAGTTGGAAGGAGCGGAAGCGTGAGGAGGCACATGGGACCTGGGGGTACAGTGAGGAGGTAGAGGTTTGCTGAGCGGAGAGAGCGGGAGGCGGAGTAAAATGGGAGGAGGGAGGAAAGGTAGGGGGGCGCCAGGTCATGGAGAGATTTAAAGACAAGACAGAGGAATTGAAATTTCAGTTGTGAGAGGAAGGGGGAAGCCAGCCAAGTTGAGAGAGAGAGGAGGAAATAGAGACTCGAGGGCCGAGGAGGCATAGAGTACGGATAGAGGAGTGGTAGATGGATTTTAGTGGAGTTGGGTGAGAGACGGGGAGTGCAAAGAGGAGAGCGGAGCAGTAGAAGATGCGGGAGAAAATGAGGGAGGAGATTAGGAGTTTGGAAGCATGGAATGTGAGAGAGGTACGGATCTTGCGGATGTTATACAGGTGGTACCGACAAGCTCGAGAGGTTAGGCCGAGATTGCAGGCATCGCAAGATATGAGGATGTTGGAAGGTGGAAAGTGGATGAAGGGAGGGGGAGAAGGGGAGAGAGTATTAGGAGGGAGGAAAAGCACCTCAGTCTTGTCAGTGTTGAGGGAAAGAAAGTGGGATGACATCCAATCTTTTATGGCCGTGAGGCAGGAAGAAAGAGTGAGGTGGAGGTCAGATGTGAAGGAAGAGAAGGAAAGAAAGAGTTGGGTATCGTCAGCTTAGAAGTGGGGGGAAATGCTGAAAGAAGAAATGACTGGAGAGAGAAGGGAGGTATAGAGAGAGAAAAGAAAGGGTCCCAACACGGAACCCTGAGGGATTCCATAGTTGAGGGGGAGGCTGGAGGAGGTGCGGCCACCCCAGGAGACAGTGAAGGATTGATTGGAGAGGTAAGAGGTGAGCTAGGAGAGAACAGAGTCTTTGAAGCCGAAGGAGGACAGAGTGCTAAGAAGTAAGGGGTGATCTACGGTATCAAAAGCTGCAGAAAGATCAAGGAGGATGAGAATTGAAGATTGCTTAGCGGTTAGACCCCTGGAGAGCGTTAAGCTTTTATATATCAAGAATGTGTAAGATACGTATTGCTGACCAACTTTTCATTGGATACACAGAGCATAAACTGTGTCAGGCTTTTGTTAACCAGACCTTATCCAGGTGGATAATTCTGGCAATCTCAGAATGTTACAGGCTGGCAGGAAAAGACTCTCCTGAAGGTTTAAGGGCCCATTCCACCAGGGGCATGGTTACTTCTGCAGCCCTGCAAAGGGGTGTTCCAATCAAAAACATTTGTGAAGCGGAAACGTGGTCTTCCATCCACACATTCACTAAGCATTATTGCCTAGAATCTTCCCTGGGTCAGGATGTTTCTTTTGGCAAGGCAGTCCTTCACTACGTCCATGAAAATATATGAATTCTAATTCTACTTCCTCCTCCAAACCAAATACTGCTGTGGGAGTCTGTCAAAGATGAGGAATACGTGGGAAGACAATTAATTCGAAGAACAAAGTTACTTACCCCAGGTAACGTTCTTCCGACTGGATGTTCCTCCCACGTATTCCTCATCACCCTCCCATCCTACCCGTCAGTAGAATTTCCTGTGCTATTACAGCTTCCGTTCCATCAAGGCTGAGTACGGTCTCTACCGTGTTTGCTGGTATCTCTGCTGTTAAAGTTAGAAAAACAGAACTGAGGCCTACGGGCGCTGCGTGTGATAAATATGCCTTTGATGACATCTTCCTCGACGTAGGCCTTTGAGGGACATCGACTTGACGCCATCGACACACAGCGCCCTCGGACCATTTTTTTTCCTGAAGCTGCCGTAGCTGGACAAGTGTCAAAGATGAGGAATACGTGGGAGGAACATCCAGTCAAAAGAAATTCTTCTTCTTGCGGTATGTGGATCCCGAGCTCAGGGATGCTTTTCTGTGGTTCTTGCAGTTGCCTTCTGCCGGCTCCTCTTGTCTGGCAGTTGACAATCCCTTGTGTTCTCCCAGGGATCTTCCTTCATTCCCCAGGATGTCCAGATGTTGCCCGGGTAGCGGGCAATGAAGGCCTCATATTCTGGACTCGCACCGGCTTGTCCCTGTGCTCTGTGTCCAATGTTTCTTTCGGCCCGCCTGTTGGCGTAACGTTCCTCACTGCCTTTAGTTTCTGGCCAACCTCCCATGATTTCTGCTCCTGTTTTCTCAGGACGCATTTCAGTCGTGTCCCCTTCGACCGTCCCAGCAGCCCGAAGCGACTCTCTCTCTTTCTCTGTCTTCACTTCTCTTTTGTAGTCCTTTCTCTCTTTTGGTTGTGGATGGCAAGCCGTGGCTAGCCGTTCACACTGAGTCCCTCTTCACTGTTCCTGACTCAGTGTGATCATCTCTTCCTCTGAAGAGCTTCCTTGTTCCAGTACCTGCAAGTCTGGTACTCTTGATGATCTTCTTGGTGCCAGTGGTCTCAACTTCATAATATTTCTTAAAGTTGGCAAGAGGAGAGAGGTAAACGGGAGGAGCAAACGTTGGTGCAATCTGTTAGGGGAGGTGGTGTATTGCGGTAATCCGGGCAGCCTTTGCTAATCTCAAAGTATATATTTTTTCTTCAACACAGGGGGTGGGGGATTCTCCTTTCTTGAACTGGGTGACGTTAGCTTGCACTTCGTCACATTACCCACCAGAAAAGTTGTAAAAAAAATCCTATGGCCTACAACAGTACTCCTCATTAAGTTGGTCCCCTTAGGAGTGAATACACATATACAATACACAGATGCACACATGATAATACATCAAAGACAAAGGGCCTGATTCATGGAAGTGTTTTTTTATGGCTCAATCCCATAGAAAAATGTTCTGTGAATCAGGCTGATAAAGTGTAGGAAACCATTTCAAACCAAAGAATTACACAAATGGGCATAACGTTTTTGAAACATTTGCTTTAGTCATGCATTTCAGTGCAAAAATATTTACAGTGTCACCTACATTCACTATAATGTAAAAAAAAGAAATTCCCACTGGAGAAATGCAGAGCATGATTTTAAAAATGAATTTCCAGTCAAAGGTGAGCAACAAAATCATACTGCTTGGTCCAGAGCACACTGAACTCCATGTGGATCCAGGAATCATGTCATGGTGTAGGTAACTACCCCAGAGTCACTTTTAAAAATTTCCAGAGCAGGTACAAAGTGCCTTAGGAGATAATGGGAAGAGAGTCAGTAGGCTATCCGCTTTAGTGGAGGTAATTCAGTTAATGAATAATCTCCCACCCCACGCCCCAACGGAATGTGCTCAAGTCGGCAGTCTCAGTGAAAACCGCTCCAGCAACACAAAACTAGTATAGGGTTTAATTCCCTGGGTGCAGTTTCCAGGATTTGGTTCCCTGGCCCTTGCACCTTGAGCCAGTGATGATTCAGATGACCAAGGAAAGAAGCAAAGGGTCTTCTGTCTTCAAGCCTGAAGTGTTAAACTCTGCCAAGAAGAATGGAAACCAGCTCCCAGCAGCTCGGTGGACAAATGAAGAAGCAGCACAGCAGCAAATGTTCTCAGGATGGGGTCAACAAATGGAGGCACCCTGAGAATGTGCAAGCTAAAGAATTGGTGGGGTAGTGAAGTCTCATGGCCCTTTTGGATATCTGCAGTGATCCACAGTCAAGTGGTAGGTCCTGGTGGGAAATGGCAGGATGCAGCTGTAAATTGCCCAGAAAAGTGTTCAGGCAAGGAGGGATAGATCCAGTACATGTTGGGAGCCAGACAGAGCCTTCAGGAAGCCCGGGCTGGACTTCGATGGGTGAAAAACCCAAACCGCGATATGCTCAAGCCACGGCACTCCACAGGTTTTGCTAAATGACGGTTTTAAAAATGGCAAAAAGCAGAGGAAACCGTCTTCAAGCAGGTTGGCAGGCTTCGCACCTCACAAATTCCAGAAGAAGCAGGGCCACTGCAGAAATTAGGCTTGCCAAAGAGCAGCCAGCCACTCATTAAAGGGAGCTGGGGCAAAGGGTCAGATGGCCAACCATTATTTTTCTATAGCCTTAGATAAGGGTCAGCCCTCCTAGGCTTGAGGAACAGTGACCCACACTAGGCACCACAACTGCTTATGCCTCGGGCTCATCCATAGGTTAGTTAGATGGTCAGGTTGCAATAATTCCTAGGCTTGAAGAACAGTGACCCACACTCGACACCACAACTGCTTATGCCTCGGGCTCATCCATAGGTTAGTTAGATGGTCAGGTTGCAATAATGGTGGCCAAGCCCCCAAGCAAGGGTCCTATGCCCTCTACAGGCTCTGGTTCATCAAGAAAGGTATGGGACAGACCTTTGACTGTCTCAGTAATTTCACCTTCGTTCAGCAGACTCCTTTTACGATCACCTTCCCATAGAAAAAATGACCACACACTCCTTTGTTTGACTGACTGTACTGTGGATTCACCTATGATTGTTCGGCAATGGGAGGTTTTGCTGCAATACATTTTGTCAAAGGAGAATTTGTTGCATTTTTTACAACAGATTTTGCTGCATATATGTGGTGGGATTAGGGAAGTAATTAATAAAAGGGATTCAAGGGGGGGGGCTGCGTGGGGTCTCCCTATATATATATATATATATATATATATATATATATATTAATTCTCCTTTGATGAAATGTATTCGAGCAAATCACCCTAAACCTGATTGTTCCATTCACAGCCTTTGGGATGCTCGAGACTTCAAGGAAGGCATCAGTTTTCTGTAACTCATTGTAATTTTCCTGATACTCAGGACATTCCTGCTAATTTCTTACTGGCCAGCTAAGTTTTGGTTTTCAGATAGGTATGTTGTATTTATTAGGATAAGGAGAAAATAAATCTTGTACACATATGGCTGGCTGGGCATTGCCAAGATCTGGTGCCGTCTAATGATAAATGAGGTGTGACCTTTGACACACTATCCAGGTGTAGTGGGGAGGTGATAAGACAGCAAGAAGGACGGCACCGACAAACCATGAAAACAAACACACATTACAAAATGAACATTTGGTGTATTTGCACACATTGCAGATTATCCATTTGTGGTATTTACATCATTGTACAATGGTAGGGGTTGAATGGCAGATCACAGGGAGGGGGAGTGGGGAGTTTTCAGCATATTGTGGTGGTAATTGTTCAAGAAAACTGAGGTATTTATTCACAGCAGTCCTGAAGCCTTATACGCTGTGATAGACTGAATGTCAGAGGGGTAGAACTTTCGGTATAGGAGCTGATCGAGAGGTAGCATAGGGAAGAAGGTTGAGGAGAACCTGGGATCTCAGGAGGGTAAAAGGGTGCTGAAGTATCTTGTTAGGAAGTAGAGAGTGTGTCCCTTAAGAAGACTAGAGTAGTAGTTCAGCTTGCTGAGAACAAAGGTAGACAATGTTTTAGTTGAGTGGAAGGAGAGATGGGGCAGATTTTGTAGTTGTTCAGGAGGTTTAACCTGCGAGCTGTAGAGTTGTAGTTATATCCTGTTGAAGTTCCAAATCACTCTAAAACTGAAACCCAGTCTGCAAGCCATAAATAATATTGTAGGTGACGGAGAGTAAGGATAAAGGTGAGCAAAGGAGGTTGGGGCGCTAGAAGTGAGAGGTAGATCGCCTCAGTTGTGGAGGTGTTAAGATTCAGGAACCCTAATTCCACTCAGTGAAGTATGCAGCAAGGCTGTTTGTGATGCTAAAAGATAGCTATATGGTGAAGTAGAGGATGGAGAAAAAGAATGTGTCACCAGCAAGATAAGATAAGCCAAAGCTGGAGATAGTTTGACAAGAGATGACGAGCAGTGAGTGATTAGGAGGGGACTAGGGGCCCGACTAGTTGGGCTACATGCTGGCCTTCTCAGGGAACACACAAGGAAACAAAAGAAACAGACACCAGTGTAGTAATAAAGATTTCATTAAATGTGGGGGGGGGGGGTGTCCGTCCGAAGAATCCATCCAGCCCCATGGTTGCAATAAAGAACAATAGAAAAAGAAAAACAAATCAGAGGTATTTAAAAAGGAAAGACAGTTGAAAAAAGGAGAGAGGAAAGAGAGACACTTACCTGTGGGTTCGCTGCCTCGAGAAGCCCCCCCAGGGTTGCAATCCTTTGAAAAGCTCCAGGCGGCGCTACAGGGAGCCCCCACAGAACTGTGCAGGGGCAGAAAGGCTGCTATGCAATGGGCAGCTCAGCCGCCCCTGGCTGTGGTGCCTGTCGGCCCTCCCGGTGGCCAGACCAGATGGGCCCCAGAGACATTTAAGGCTCGGACAGCGTGGCAGTGGCAGCCCGGGCCCGTTAAGAACAGCTCGGCTAGGACCGCATGTGGGGTGGAATTGTGGGGGCGGGCCCAACCGGGCTGCCCGCCATGTCCCCAACGGGCCAGGCCACCTTTTGGCCAGCGAGGCGGGCCTGTCATCAGAAGAAAAGTCTCCTGGGCTGCGTATGTCGGGAGCAGCCCGGGCGAGAATACAGAGAAGTCCGCTCCATCTGGGCGAAGAGGACACAGTGAGGAAGTCCTGGGTCGCTCCGTTGAGCAGCCCGGGTGAAGGAAGCCCCGGGCTGCCCAGCAGAGCAGTCCGGGTGAAGACGTGGCCCGCTCCCTACGTTGCAACAACGCATTGCTGAGGGAACGGGCCTGGAGGAGGCCCTTGGCACACAGCAGTGGTTCCCATAGCAAAAATTGTGCACGGGCCGTGCAGTGACTTTAGGTGGTCCCCTCAGCCAACAGGGCCCACCCATGGATGCCGCGGGTCGTGGCGGTGATGTTGGTTGTGCCCTCCAGCCAACGCGGCAGTGATGTCGGGTGGGCCCCCCTGCCAATGGGGCCCACCCTAAGATAATATACATATACTGTGGGTTGCGGTGGTGAGTGTGGGCGTCCCCCAGGTGCATAGGGGGGCCACCCAGGAAAGTATAAAGGATGCAGGTTTTGCGGTGGCGCACAAATGGTGGACGTGCCACCCTGGAAGAAGAGAAGGGGACTAGGCCTCACCCGTCATCTGTGAGGCAGAGCCCAGTTTATCAGCCAGTGCCATCAGGAGCATCCCTGAACCTTGGACAGACCTAAAGGTACTGTGAAGGGGTTGCTGTCTGCAGCAGTCGCCTCATTGTGACATTGGGCTTTGTGTTTGTGTAGTATATATATATATATATATATATATATTTCTGAGGTTTGTGGAATCTGCTTAGATCATATGCTGTGCACAGGCCGACATCTAGTGGAAGCTGTAGTGTATTACAGTTGTTGTTTTCGAAACTCGAATACTATCCTAAGTGTGACGTCCACTGTACCCATGATCCCTCACGCGTCGAGGTACCTCAGATTGTTTTTTTCCGCCATTCTAGAAAGACGCGTATAGTGGAGCTCCTCTTTCGGCGTAAAACCATTTACTTATTTCAATTACCGATAGTTGACTCTTTCTATCCTTTACTTCACCAACCATCAAAACATCACGCTGTTGAAGACAAAGACTGCCCGTCGAAAGACTACTGCGACAGACCGTTCGGCCTTGGAAGGCTGCCCCAGGCCTCGGCCCAGACAGTAGGGAGAGAGGGTGGCGGTCATATTAGGATGTATATTCCCATTTTCTTACACTACTTTCGCCCAGCTGCCATAGTTTGTAGTTATGGACGAGACCCCCTTTAAATTCTGCCCCAAGTGCAATAGAAAATGTCCGTGGGTTGATGAGCATTTAGTCTGTAACTTGTGTCTCCCAAGAGTCCACGTCGAGGCTTCTTGTCGAGCGTGTAGGCTCTTCAAGCCGAAGACTTTTAAAGACTGATCCACAAAACACTGGGCCCACTATGCCAGGCAACTCGAGGCCATGGAGGTAGAGGGTACTTTCAGCGATGGCTGCGACGCCGCCGTTTAGGACGGCGAGGGCGACAGGGTAGCTTCGGGTACCCCAGCAGGCCCCTGGAGGACAGGCCGGCGGCCCTGTTGTGGGGACTACACCCGGCGGCGGAAGCGCAACAAAACCATCCACCACTAAACACATAATCCCAAGTCGAGACTCGACACATGGGTTGCCGGTCTACAGCACACGGCACCCAGGGAAAGGGTTGTTGAGCCCCTGTCCTCTGGGCATTCTCGCTCGAGATGGCCGCAAGGCAGGACCCAACCATTGAAAGACGGCGAGGGTGTCACGCATAAAACGGTTTATGGTCTTTGCAACGAAAACATTGTATCGAAAACGCATCGAATGAAATGCATCGAATTTAAATGCAACAAATTGCTATGTTTTACATGTAAAAGTACATATCCACCGAAACTTGTCCATCGAATATATGAATGGACAAGTTTCGATGGATATTTACTTTTAAATGTAAAACATAGCATTCCCATGCATTTATTTCACACTTTAAAACCTTACATGGAGCTGGCCAGTGCTGAAAACTTAAGTATTTGCCCTAACCTTAACCCTAAGCCTAAAATCCATTGAAATCCATCAGATTTATTTAAATGAAAATGCATTTCGATGGAAAGTATTTTCAATGAATAAAATTTGATGGAAATGCATTAGATGAATACATGAATACATTTTCGATGAAAAGTCTAGATACCCGTAAAACTCCCTCTGAGGGCCGATCATCCACAGACGAGGCCTCGGCCCTACCCGCATCCAAAAGTTGACGCTCTGCTTCAGATCAGGTAGTAGGTGTCACGACCCTCGCCCAAAACCCCCTCTAGCAGACCCATTGGCCAGGTGGAGTCAGGACTCGGGCCTCTAGAGCCTGGAATCCTCTTCAAAAGCCCTCATGGGGCCAGTCCTGGCGCCTATGGCGCCAGGCTCATACACCATGAAAAACAATGTGCTTGGGAACTACTTTATTGTATTGTCAGCCAACATGGAGGCATCCACATAGCTCGGTTCCTAAGAACCAAGTGTCACAATCTCATCCCCACCGAGGGCTCACGGGGCCCTGAGGACCTTATTCGGCCCTCCTCCGATTCCTTGGAGTCAGCCCTGGCGCTGTTGGCATCGGAGACACATGCTAGGACGGGGTTTCAATGGGCAATGGGCAAATATGGCCGCCCCCATGTGGAATACAGGGGAACTGCATTCAGCGGTCTAGCATCCAGGGCGGGGCCCGCCCCAAAGACACCTGGGATACCACCTGGCTATTTAAACCACGCCCGATCAGGAGCACGCGCTTCGTGTTATTCTGCTTTTGCATCGTGACGTTCACCGGGTCCTGCTCTACATCCAGACCTCAAGTGCCATCGCCATCCTTACCTGCTCGGCGGCATCCTCTGGGAATCGAAGTCGCCCAAGGAAAGAACCATCGCATCCTTACCTGCTCTTCAGCATCCTTCGGCGATTGAGTCGCCCAACGCTCGTTGTCCTTTTCCACCATCTTCAAGACATCTTTCGTCTCAGGATTCCTGGGAAGCATTCACCTTCATATCTTCTCGACCTTTAGGACAAACAATAGTACAGGTTAGCCATTTGCAAGGATGCTATCATCGCCGCTTGGCGTTCCATCTTACCTTCTCGAACTCGGCTCCGGCTTCCATCGAATCTCTGAGCACCTGCAAGAAGAAGCGAGAAGGTTACTAGTGCAGGGCCAAACTAAGACATTGTTTTCTCCAAATAAGACTTACCTGAAAAGGAGTCGCAGCCGGTCTGGTCTCCGGCCCTCGCCAGTGAAGAAACTCGGCGGTATGGAGCCATTAACGACGCGCCCCTGCCCAGCACGGCAGGACGGAGAGCGCACCCTTATAGAACGCACAGTGAGAAACGTCTCCTGGGGAAACTGCAAGGGAACTCGGGAGGTGGGTTGCTACGGAGAGAACAGCAGTTAATCTTCACCTCCTATCTTCCAGAGCCAATCCTCGACAGCCTGAACTCCAAGAAGGGTGGAGAGGTCCCGAGGAGCTCACCGGCTTGTCGTGAGGCGTCCCCGTGAAAACGAGGTGAGCGTTACAGAACGCAAAGCCCATAACTAAAATATTCACCTGGGCGCCTAGTATGGAAACTTCGGAAACAGACCAGTTAGCCCAGCTGTTGGGGCAGTTGCGCACGGAGGTCCATTCTGTGCGGCAGGAAACTAATGCGTTGCGAAGGGAGCTAATAGTGGCCAAGGAGAGGACGGATGACCTTGGGGAGACAACTTCCCCAGTCACAAGCAGGACAAGCCCTGTTACCCGGAATTAGTCAGCCCACCTCAGCCACCGCAAGCAATCCGGTTGAGATCAACCTCCCTGGGGGAGTGCCACTGGCTCCTCCAGAACAGTTTGCGGGAGACCCCCGGCGATACGCTACCTTCATGAATCAGTGTCGCCTCCACTTTTTGTGTAGGCCCGGGGCGTTTCCCACAGGCCAATCACGTGTAGCCTTCATGTTATCCTACCTTAGTGGGAGTGCTGCAGACTGGTCGATACCATTCATTAGTCGAAATCATCCTCTGTTACAAGATTTTGATGGGTTAGAGAGCTGGAAAAACTCCTCGCCCAATGCCATCACGGGCAGGCTCTAGACAACAAACTTTTGTCCCTTCTCCAGGGGAGCCAGGATCTGCTGACTTATATTGCAACCTTCAATAGACTGGTGGTCGAGGCAGACTGGCCGGAGGACAAACGGACTACATTGTTTCACCGGGGTCTTCGTGGGGAGCTAAAGGACGTTCTGGCCCAAGTCGTGGACCCACCCCGGGATTGCGCCGAGTTCATTAACTTGGTGGTCCAGTTGGATCGCCGACTGCAAGATAGGAAGAACGACTGAGGGAAATCGGATTCACGCCCCTTATTCGTACGACCCAAAGATCAAACTCTGCGGGTCTCTGACGGGTCCAACGAACCCATGCAGATTGGAGGAGTCAGGCCCCCTCTAACCAAAGCTGAACGAGATAAAAGGAGGGAGTTACACTTGTGCCTATATTGTGGAAAAGCTGGCCATTTCCTAAAGGAATGCCCGGTTAAACCACTCAGACGGACCGTCGGAGCCACGGATAAAGAAACCCCTGAAGAGGAATCGGGGGAAACGACCAACGTCGACAATTGTAGGGGTCCAATTGTCGAGTGAAGAAATCCAGCTTCAGCCCTCCCATTTTGCGCTACCGGTGATCTTAATTCCCCATCAACAGCCGTCCAACATGCATTCATTGGAAGCTTACATCAACAGCGGAGCAGTGGGGAATTACATCGATCAAGATCTTGCAGCAAAGATGGGGCTAGACCTTTGTCCCAAGCCAACCGCAGAGACAGTAACCACTGTTGATGGTACTGAAATTGCTTCGGGCCCTGTATCGGAGTGCACCACCAAACTCACCCTCCTGTGCGAAGATGGGCACCGTGAAATCATAGCCTTTGACCTGATTAAAGCCCCTCAGTTTCGGCTCATCCTGGGAATGCCGTGGCTGGTCGCTCATAACCCACGAATTAATTGGCGAGCATGCAAGTTGGTCTTCGCCCAGAGCTGTACGCACACCTGTTACCCGAAGGGGCGAAAAGCAAAATTTGCGAGTTCCCCGGTCCAGGAGGGAAGAGCGCATGCCCTCTGAGGAATCGTGACCCTGCCGGTCCAGTACCAGGATTTCCAAGATGTTTTCCAGAAGGAGCAAGCGAACACCTTGTCCACCCCCCCCCCCCCACAGACCTTACAATTGCCAAATCGATCTGCAGCCCGGAGCCCAGATTCAATGTGGGCAAATCTATGCACTCACTGAAGCCGAGAATCGGCACCTGAAAACTTATCTGAAGCAGTACCTGGCCAATGGTTTCATTCGCCCGTCGAAGTCATCGGCCGCGGCGCCGTTATTCTTCGTACCAAAAATGGAAGGTGATTTGAGAACGTGCATAGACTATCGTGCATTAAACCAAATTACCATCAACAACCGCTATCCACTTCCTTTGATCCCGGAGTTGCTGGACCAGGTTAAAGAAGCCCAGGTCTATACAAAACTGGATCTGAGCGGGGCCTATCATCTGGTGCGCATCAAGGAAGGGGATGAGTGGAAGACGGTATTCCCCACCAAGTACGGCCTGTTCGAGTACCAAGTAATGCAGTTCGGCCTATGCAACGCCCCCGCTGCGTTCCAGTATTTTATGAATGACGTCCTCCGAGAACTCAGCGATGTCTGCGCTCTTGTATACATCGACGATATCCTGGTGTATTCAACATCTGAGCAGGAGCACATTGGGCACGTACGGGCAGTCCTGACCAAACTTCGTGAACACCACCTTTACGCGAAACTGGAAAAGTGCTTGTTCCACGTTAGAGAAGTGGAGTTTCTGGGCTTCATCCTTTCTCCCAAAGGCATACGAATGGACGCTCATAAGGTGGACGCAGTCCTCAATTGGCCAGCCCCCACTTCAATCAAAGGAGTCCAGAGCATGTTGGGATTTGCGAATTTCTACCGTTGCTTCTTCCCTGGATTTTCCCAAGTTGTACAACCGATTACCTCACTGCTCAGAAAATGCAACAGGACTTTTAAATGGACTGAGGAAGCAGAAAAGGCGTTTCAGGAACTCAAGACAAGGTTCACCTCCGCCCATATTTTGCGACACCCACGGCCAGACCTAACTTACATTGTAGAAACTGATGCGTCCAGTCTGGCAATGGGGGTGGTTTTGTCCCAAAAGGACCCACTAACAGGCCAATTGCACCCGGTGGCCTTTTTGTCACGAAAGTTCACGCCAGCAGAACTCAATTACGCCATCACTGACAAAGAGTTACTGGCCATTATAGCTGCCTGCAAGGCCTGGCGACACTACTTGCTGGGGGCCAGGCACACCGTCATCGTGATAACGGATCACAGAAATCTCCAATATCTGAAGGGAGCGAAGGCTCAATCGTCACGGCAGCTGTGCTGGGCCCTTTTTTTCACAGAATATGACTTTGTAATTATGTACTGACCCGGAGTGAGGAACGGCAAAACTGACGCACTCTCTCGCATGGGCACAGACGAGATGGCTCACACGCTGCCGAATCCGGTGGCCATTATTCCAGAGAATAGAATTCTAGGTATCACATCTACCATGACCAACATCAAACTCCTATATGAAATTCGACAGGTGTTCACACAGGAGCAGCTACAAGAATGTGGGTCTAGGGGGGAGAAGTACTGTGTCAAGGATCAACTGCCGTATTACCGAAACCGGCTGTTCGTACCGGTGAAGGAATTACAAGGACAAGTCATCTCCGAGTACCCTGACTCCCTCATGGAAGGCCATCCAGGAATCGCTAAGACCCTGGCCAAAATAAAAAGAAACTACTGGTGGCCAACTTGGCGCAAGGATGTAGTCGAGTTCGTGTCATCTTGTGGTATCTGTGCCCAAAATAAGTCTGTCAAGCAGAGACTCGCCGGGCTCTTACAACCGTTGTACATTCCTCCAGCTCCATGGCACACCCTGTCACTAGATTTCATCACCGATCTTCCTCCATGTCAGGGCTACAATACCATCCTGGTGATCGTGGACCTATTCTCAAAAATGGCTCATTTCTTCCCTTTTAAGGGTCTACCATCTGCATCCGCCCTCGCCAAACTCTTCCTGGAACATGTAGTGCGCCTGCATGGATTCCCTTCGGTTCGAATATCTGACCGTGGGACACAGTTTGTATCTAGTTTCTGGAGGAAATGCTGCTCATTGGCCCAGATTGACATCCGTCTGTCCACTAGTCACCACCCCCAGACCGACGGCCAAACGGAGAGAACGAATCAGACTCTCGAGCAATATCTACGCTGCATTCTGCACCAGGGTGAAGGGGATTGGAAAGAACTCTTATGGATCGCCGAGTATGCCTATAATAATTCACTACATAGCAGCACGGGACAAACCCCATTCTTTACGGTGTATGGAAGACACCCTTGTACTTCTAACTTAGACGACCCTGGAAATGGCGGCAGTCGAGACCTTGCACACAACCATCACCCAGGCCTTTACTAAAGCTCAAGAACACCTACAACAAGCTAAGACACGCCAGAAAAGATGCGCGGATCAGCTTCGCTCCGAAGCCCCGGTCTACCAGGTGGGAGATTTGGTGTGGCTGGCCTCCAAACATGTACCAATTAAAGGAACGCGAACGTTTCGCCCACGGTTCCTGGGACCATAGCCAGTGGAAACCGTCATTAACCCAGCAGCTGTGAAGCTGACGTTGCCAGCCCACATGCAAATACATCCAGTATTCCATGTATCTCTCCTGAAACCAGTCAAGCCAGGTACCCTTGTAACTACTCCACCTGAACCGATCATCATCCAGGGGGAACCGGAATACGAGGTGAAAGATATCCTGGATTCTAAGTATGTGAAGTCTAGACTCTACTACCTAGTAGACTGGAAAGGTTACGGACCCCAGGATAGAACGTGGGAACCCAGTGAATACGTCCATGCTCTGCGTTTACTCCAGCGTTTCCACAGAATGTTTCCCTCCAAACCAGGACCAGGCCGGAGAACCACTTTGAGAGGGGCCTTAGGGGGGAGTGCTGTCACAATCTCATTCCCACCAAGGGATCACGGGGCCCTGAGGACCTTATTCGGCCCTCCTCTGAGTCCTTCGAGTCAGTCCTGGCGCTGTTGGCATCGGAGACACATGCTGGGATGGGGTTTCAATGGGCAATGGGCAAGTATGGCCGCCCCCATGTGGAATACTGGGGAACTGCATTCAGCGGTCTAGCATCCAGGGCGGGGCCCGCCCAAAGGCACCTGGGATACCACCTGGCTATTTAAACCACGCCCGATCAGGAGCACGCGCTTCGCTTTATTCTGCTTTTGCAGCGTGACGGTCACTGGGTCCTGCTCTGCATCCAGACCTCAAGTGCCATTGCCATCCTTACCTGCTCGGCAGCATCCTCAGGGAATCGAAGTTGTCCAAGGCAAGAACCATCGCCATCCTTACCTGCTCTGCAGCATCTCTGGCACTCGAAGTCGCCCAAGGCAAGCATCATCGCCAACCTTACCTGCTCGGCAGCATCCTCAGGGAATCGAAGTTGTCCAAGGCAAGAACCATCGCCATCCTTACCTGCTCTGCAGCATCTCTGGCACTCGAAGTCGCCCCAGGCAAGAACCATTGCCATCCTTACCTGCTCTGCAGCATCCTTCGGCGATTGAGTCGCCCAACGCTCGTTGTCCTTTTCCATCATCTTCAAGACATCTTTCGTCTCAGGATTCCTGGGAACCATTCACCTTCGGATCTTCTCGAGCTGTAGGAGAACAATAGTACAGGTTAGTCATTTGCAAGGACGCTATCAGTGCCGCTTGGCGTTCCATCTTACCTTCTCGAACGCGGCTCCGGCTTCCATCGCATCTCTGAGCACCTGCAAGAAGAAGCGAGAAGGTTACTAGTGCAAAGCCAAACTAAGACATTGTTTTCTCCAAATAAGACTTACCTGAAAAGGAAGAGTCGCAGCCGGTCTGGTCTCCGGCCCTCGCCAGTGAAGAAACTCGGCGGTACAGAGCCATTAACGACGCGCCCCTGCCCAGCGCGGCACGAGGGAGAGCGCACCCTTATAGATCTCAAGGTGAGAAACGTCTCCTGGGGAAACTGCAAGGGAACTTAGGAGATGGGTTGCCACGTAGAGAACAGCAGTTAAACTTCACCTCCTATCTTCCAGAGCCAATCCTTGACAGCCTGAACTCCAAGAAGGGTGGAGAGGTCCCGAAGAGCTCACCGGCTTGTCGTGAGACGTCCCTGTGGAAACGAGGTGAGCGTTACACCAAGCTATGCAGTCTAGTGTTTTGGGTGTGGTAGTCTAGGGACTACTTTACCTGGACTATTTTGTTGGGGCTATTTAAACCACACCCAAGCAAGACAACACACTTTGTGTTACTTTGTAGCTTGCAACGTGACGCTCACCGTGTCCCGCTATTCCCTCGAACCTCGGAGAAGCAGAACCTGCAAGGAGACAAAAGAAACATCATTAGCAGCAGCATCTTACCTGCAGTCTTCATCTTTAAACACTCGCAGCTACTGAGAACAGCTTCCTTGAATCTGCACACCTCCCAGACAGAACGACCTGAAAGATGAAGATAGAGACAACATTAAAGAAAGCAGTAGAGACATTTACAAATTACGAACTGCTCAAAAGGCTTACCTGGCTGGTCGCCTCTCGGCTGGCACCACTCCGGACATTCCACTCGCACTGAAGAACACTGCGACCTACAAGGGAGGAAAACACAGGTTAGCAAAGGCAAGACCTGCTTAAGAAGCCGTCACTTGATCGTACTATCCCTTCTAATTTTCGCCCCATATCCCTGCTCCCGTTCCTGTTTAAACTCTTGGAATCTCTGGTCACGCCCCTTCTGTCCTCCTTTCTGGAATCCTCTAAGATCTTTAATCCTGCCCAGGCAGGCTTTAGGCCAGGAAGAGGGACGGAGAGTGTGCTTGTCTCAGTGCAAGACGATATGTCCAGACTTGCTGACGCAGGTGGAGTTGGAGCTCTGATTCTGCTGGATCTGTCCGCCGCATTTGATACGGTGGACCATCCTATCCTCCTCTCACGTTTAGCACAAATCAGGATCTCTGGCTCAGTCCTGGCCTGGTTCACCTCTTTTCTTACAGACCGCACTCAGACCCTTACTATGCCCCCTTTCCTCTCTTCCCCTTGTGTCCTCACTTGTGGTGTCCCCCAGGGATCGTCTCTTTCCCCTATCCTATTCAATATTTATATCTGGGCTCTCGTCTGCCTTATCCGCTCGTATGGACTCAATTGTTATTCCTACGCGGATGATACTCAAATCCTGATCCGTTTGCATCAGGATCATACCGAGGTCTCAGCTTGTCTTCATGACTGTCTAAAAGCAATCGGTGTCTGGATGGACCAAAATTGGCTCAAGCTCAATGGCGATAAAACGGAGGTGATGTTGGTGGGTTGTCCTCCCAGCCCATCACTATGGACCCCCGCTTTTTGGCCTACTTCATTGGGCCCCCTGCCCTGTCCAGTGGACAAAGTAAAGAACTTAGGGGTTATTCTTTCCACCTCTCGGTCCATGTCAAATCAGGTTTCAGCGGTCTGCCAATCCGCCCACCACCAGATTAGGGTACTTAAGAGGGTCCTCCCTATGATTCCAGAAGCTATGCGCCCTCCTGTGGTGGCTGCATTAGTCCTCTCACGGTTGGACTATTGCAACTCCCTGTACCTCTCTCAGCCGGTGGGCCTTCTCCAGCGTCTCCAGAACCTGGCAGCTAGACTGGCCACAGGCTCTCCTTATGGAGCACATATCTCGTCAGTGCTTCGCCAACTTCACTGGCTTCCAGTGGCTCAGCGAGTTAAGTTCAAGTCACTGTGTATTGTACACCGGGCAATCCAGGGCCTAGGAGCTGAGTTTCTTCAAACCAAATTTGTCCGATATATCACGGAACGCAATCTTCACTCCTCGACCACCAACCTCTTGGTGGTCCCTAGGTACAACCGGGAAAGACTCGGTGGCAGAGCTTTTTCCATTGCTGCGGCCAGGCTGTGGAACACCCTCCCACTGCTACTCAAGTCTACCTCTAACCATTTGGCTTTCAGGAAAGCCCTGAAAACAACTCTATTTTAGCTTGCTGGCTACCACTGTTCTTCCTGCTCGGTAGCTTCCTCACCAGCGCCATGATGCCCTTGGGCGACCGTGCGCTTTACAAGTCCAGGTAAAACATTTTTTAAAAAAAAATAAAGACTTTGCAGCGCTGCGCATAGCGCTCTTAATGCGCCATCATTTACCAGCGGGGCTCAACCAAGCCAGTTCGCAGTGCTGAAGCACTGCATACCTAAGGGAGAAAAAAGGGACATGTTAAACAAAGAAAGGCATGCAAGATAGCAACAAAACTAAAGAACAGCAATAAGACCTACCTGAACAATATCAAACGGGCCGGCGTCAGTGAAGTAACTGGACCGCACTCGCCCATGAAAGACAACGCGCCCCTGCAAAGAAGCAGGACGAGAGCATGCCTAATTCTACCACAAGGTGAGGAGAGGGCGCCAGAGGGACTGAAATCATACGGGGGTGGAGGGAGGATACTTACCCCAGTCGGTCGGTCAGTCTTGAACACAGTCCTCCTGTATTTTCAGGCAGAACCTTCCCCGCATACCATATCGGGGCAAAGCTGAGAAGCATACCAGCGAGTAACCCGGATGGGTGGCGTCCCTGTGGATACCAGGTGAGCGTAACAGAACATAAAGCCTACCATAACAAATCCACCTGGGCGCCATGGAGACATCAGAAATGGACCAATTGGCCCAATTACTAGGAGAGCTTCGTGCTGAGGTTCATTCTGCCCGACAAGAGACTAATGCCCTCCGGAGAGACCTAATAGTGACCAAAGAACGCACTGAAGAGATTAGCAGGCAATACTTGCAATCACAGGCAGGACAGACGCCGCTACCTGGAAGCAATCCAACGATGCAAAACCCCACCATACCACCCACTGCGGTATAGATCACATTACCTGGAACAGCGCCCCTGGCACCACGAGAAAGGTTCTCAGGCGACCCACGGAAGTATGCGGCATTCATCAATCGGTGCCACCTTCATTTTCTTTGTAGGCCTGGAGCATTTCCAATGACCAAGCTCGGGTAGCTTTTGTCTTATCATGCCTGAGTGGTAGTGCAGCAGATTGGTCGGTGCCGTTGGTGACCCATGACGATCCTCTATTACATGACTTTGGGGGGGTTCCAGAGAGAAATGGAAAAACTTTTTGCTCGCCATACCCAGGAACAAGCAGTAGACAATGAACTCTTGTCCCTCCGACAGGGGAATCAGGACTTGTTAACGTACATTGCTACCTTCAACAGACTGGTTGCTGAAGCTAGGTGGCCAGAAAACAAAAGAACCACGTTATTCCATCAAGGCTTACGAGGCAAATTAAAGGACGTCTTAGCCCAGGTGTTTGATCCACCCAGAGACTGTGCAGAATTCATAAATCTGGTCGTGCAGCTAGACCACTGGTTGCAGGACCGAAAGTCAGACCGGTCTAAAACGGACCCTCGGACCTTGTATGTTCAACCAAGGGAAAACACACCCCGTGCACCTGAAAATGCTGTAGAACCCATGCAGATTGGAGGGATACTGCCTCCATTAACAAAACAAGAGCGGGACAAAAGAAGACAACAACAGCTTTGTTTGTATTGTGGGAAACCAGGACATTTCCTGAAGGACTGTCCAGTAAAGCCCCCAAGAAGAACAGTCGGGGCCACAGAGAAGGATGAAGCGAAGGAATCGGAAAACTACCAAGCTCACAAACGTAGAGGTCAGCTTGTCGAGTGAGAAGAAAGAGTTGCTGACCTCGCACTTTGCAATATCAGTGATATTAATTATCAGTGATATTAATTAACCACCAACAGTCATCAAGAATGCATGCCGTTGAAGCATACATCGATAGCGGTGCAGTTGGAAATTATATTGATCAAGAACTGGCAGCAGAGGTGGGGCTTCCTTTGTGTTCTAAGCCAAACTATGGACAAGGTAACCACCGTGGATGGGACAGAAATCGCTTCCGGACCAGTAACCCAGTGCACAGCCAGGGTAACCTTGGTGTGCCAGGACGGACATTGGGAGTCTATTTCATTCGATCTTATCAAGGTACCTCAGTTCAGGCTAATACTAGGGATGCCATGGTTAGTTGCTCACAACCCTTTGATAGACTGGCAGGCACGAAAATTAACCTTCCCTGGTGACTGCTCCCCTGCCTGCTATTACCAAGAGGAGAAACCCAACGTCTGTATCCCCAAGACTCCCGGAGCGACAGTATCAACCCTGGGAGCAACTAATACCTTGCCAAGTGAATACCATGATTTCCAGGATGTTTTCCGAAAGGACCAAGCCAATACATTGCCGCCGCACAGGCCCTATGACTGCCAGATCGACCTTGTTCCTGGTGCACAAATCCCTTGCGGCAGGATCTACGCTCTCACAGAACCAGAAAACCTTCATTTGAAATCCTATTTAGACCAGTACCTTGCAGATTTATCCGTACTTCGAAGTCCCCCGCAGCCAGTCCTTTGTTCTTCGTACCGAAAAAGTAAGGAGACTTGAGAACCTGTATTGACTACCGCGCATTGAACCAGATCACTGTGAAGAACCGCTACCCCTTGCCACTTATCCCTGAGATGCTAGACCAAGTTAAAGATGCCCAGATTTATACCAAATTGGACCTTCGAGGAGCGTACCACCAGGTCCGAGTCAGAAAAGGAGATGAATGGAAAACCGCCTTCCGTACTAAGTACGGCTTGTTTGAATATCAAGTCATGCCCTTCGGGTTATGCAACGCTCCTGCGGCATTCCAGTATTTCATGAATGACGTCTTAAGGGAGTTAATTGATGTGTGCGCCTTAGTGTACATAGACGACATCTTGGTATACTCAACCTCGGAACAAGATCATGTCAGGCACGTTCATTCAGTCCTCACCAAGCTCCGTCAACATTGCTTGTTTGTAAAGCTTGAAAAATGCTTTTTTCACGTCACCAAAGTAGAATTTATTGGTTTTATCCTTACTCCAGGAGGCATCAGAATGGACGTGCACAAGGTAGATGCCATTCTGAAATGGCCTTCACCGACGTCTCTGAAAGGGGTACAAAGCATGCTGGGCTTTGCGAACTTCTACCGCCGGTTCATCCCAGACTTCTCTCAGGTTGTGAACCCAATCACAGTACTATTATAAAAAAAACAATAAAAAGTTTGCTTGGACCGAAGAAGCAGAAGAAGCCTTTCAGGAACTTACCTCCGCTCCAATCCTGCGACATCCTCGTCCAGATCTCCCTTATGTTGTTGAAACTGATGCGTCCAGTCTCGCAATGGGGGCTGTCCTTTCACAGAGAGACCCGGAAATCGGCCAGCTACATCCTGTGGCCTTCTGGTCGAAAAGGTTCTCACCTCCAGAGATTAATTATGCCATCACGGACAAGGAACTCCTGGCTATCAAATCCACCTTTAAAGCCTGGAGGCACTACCTTCTGGGGGCCAGACACACCATTACAGTCATCACAGATCACCGAAACCTGCAATATCTCAAAACAGCCAAGGCCCAGTCCTCGCGCCAATTACGGTGGGCCCTTTTCTTCGCCGAATATGATTATGTAATCACATTTTGACCAGGAGTCAGAAACTGAAAGGCGGATGCCTTATCTCGCATGGGCATAGATGAAATAGTATATACAACTCTAGACCCAGTACCTATTATACCTGAAGACAAACTCTTGGGTATCACGACAGCCTTAACACAAGCAGAACTACGAACAGAAATCCAACGGACAATGAATCCTGATGCCTACCTCGCATGGCAAACTTAAGGAGAACATATACCATCAAGGACCATCTACCCTTTTTTAGGGATCGCCTATATGTACCCTAGAAGGAATTACAACACCATGTTATTTCAAACTATCACGATTCACTGATCGAAGGGCATCCTCGGATCGCCAAAACCCTAGCTAAGGTGAAAGCAAACATTTGGTGGCCTACCTGGCGTAAGGACATCATTCAGTATATTCAGTCCTGCGGTGCCTGCGCATAAAATAAATCACAGAAACAAAAACCATCTGGTCTCCTACAACCATTGGACATTCCTCCAGTTCCATGGCACACTCTTTCCCTTGACTTCATCACTAATCTACCTCCAAGCCAAGGGCTCAACACCATCCTTGTAGTGGGGACTTATTCTCGAAGATGGCCCATTTTATTCCTCTCAAAGGCCTCCCAGACGCAGCCAGCCACTTTAGCAAAAGTGTTCCTGGAGGGCGTGGTTAAGCTACATGGCTTCCCTTCGGTTCTGGTCTCTGATCGAGGCAGCCAGTTTGTTTCAAACCTCTGGAAAAAATGTTGTGCAATGGTGCAGATCGACGTTCGGCTATCTGCCAGTCACCATCCCCAGACGGACGGCCAAACCGAGAGAACCAATCAGACACTCGAGCAATATTTATGGTGCATGCTGCACCACGAACAAAGGAATTGGAAAGACCTACTACGGATAGCCGAACATGCATATAACAATTCTTTGCATTCAAGCACAGGACAAATGCCCTTCTATCCCCTTTATGGCAGACATCCACGTACCTCTGAACTAGACCTTCCAGCCAGCTTGGAAATGCCAGCAGTAAAGACTCTACACACAACCATTACTCAGGCTTTCAAAAGGGCAAAAGAACACCTTATTCATGCCAAAGAAAAACAAAAGAGATTCGCCGACCAACACCGGAAAAAGGCCCCTGATTATCGAGTAGGAGACAAAGTTTGGTTAGCTGCTAAATTCATACCCATCAAGGGAACCCGGACCTTTCATCGTAGATTCTTAGGACCCTATACCATTAAGGCAATTATCAACCGAGCAGCCGTGAAACTGGATTTACCACCTAATCTACACATCCACCCGTTATTCCATGTGTTCCTTCTGAAACCAATGCAACCCGGCACACGGATTGGGACACCACCTAAACCCATACTTGTTGACGGAGAACCAGAATTCGAAGTCAAAGATATCTTGGACTCTAAATACTCTAGGACCAAGCTATATTATATCGTCGATTGGAAAGGATTTGGACCACAAGATAGATCCTGGGAGCCCAGTGAGAATATCCACACACCATGTCTAATCAGGAAATTCCAACGGAACTACCACCAAACCTGGGGCAGACCGAAGGAACACCATGGGAGGGGCCTTAGAGGGAAGTGCTGTCACGACCCTCACCCAAAACCCCCTCTGGCAAACCCATTGGCCAGGTGGAGTCAGGACTCGGCCCTCTAGAGCCTGGCATCCTCTTCAAAAGCCCTCATGGGACCAGTCCTGGCGCCTATGGCGCCAGGCTCATACACCATGAAAAACAATGTGCTTGGGAACTACTTTATTGTATTGTCAGCCAACATGGAGGCATCCACATAGCTTGGTTCCCAAGAACCAAGCTATGCAGTCTAGTGTTTTGGGTGTGGTAGCCTAGGGACTACTTTACCTGGACTATTTTGTTGGGGCTATTTAAACCTCACCCGAGCAAGACAACGCGCTTTGCGTTACTTTGCAGCTTGCAACGTGACGTTCACCGTGTCCAGCTATTCCCTCGAACCTCGGAGAAGCAGAACCTGCAAGGAGACAAAAGAAACATCATTAGCAGCAGCATCTTACCTGCAGTCTTCATCTTTAAACACTCGCAGCTACTGAGAACAGCTTCCTCAAATCTGCACGCCTCCCGGACAGAACGACCTGAAAGAGGAAGATAGAGGCAACATTAAAGAAAGCAATAGAGACATTTACAAATTACGAACTGCTCAAAAGGCTTACCTGGCTGGTCGCCTCTCGGCTGGCACCACTCTGGACATTCCACTCGCACTGAAGAACACCGTAACCTACAAGGGAGGAAAACACAGGTTTGCAAAGCCAAGACTTGACAGCGCTGCGCATAGCGCTTACTTACCGCATCATAGCGCTCTTAATGCACCATCATTTACCAGCGGGGCTCAACCAAGCCAGTTCGCCGCGGTGAAGCTCTGCATACCTAAGGGAGAAAAAAGAGACATTTTAAACAAAGAAAGGCCTGCAGGATAGCAACAAAACTAAAGAACAGCAATAAGACCTATCTGAACAATATCAAACGGGCCGGCGTCGGTGAAGTAACTGGACAGCACTCGCCGATGAAAGACAATGCGCCCCTGCAAAGAAGGCAGGACGGAGAGCACGACTAATTCTACCACAAGGTGAGGAGAGGGCGCCAGAGGGACTGAAATTATACAGGGGTGGAGGGAGGATACTTACCCCAATCGGTCAGTCTTGAACACAGTCCTCCTGTATTTTCAGGCAGAACCTTCCCCGCAGACCATATCCGGGCAAAGCTGAGAAGCATACCAGCGAGTAACCCGGCTGGGTGGCGTCCCTGTGGATACCAGGTGAGCGTAACAGTAGGCCCCAAAAAGTCAGATAAACACATCTCTGGGTGCCAAGGGGGTGGGAGGGGAGAGCACAGGAAGAAGTCCTCTAAGACCCCTCATAGGGAAAAAAAAACCCTCATGAAGAAAAACCGAAAGAAACTAGACCCATCCCTAAAAAAATCTGGGGTAATTTCTCCCACAGATGAAGATTTAGGACTTCCTTCCTAACCCTTGGTAATCCCAAATTCAGCAGAATAGTCACATGACATAGACAGTGTCATGAGGAGAATGTCCTTTATGGCCAATTTCTACGAAAAGGACGGTTCATACTTCCAAAGTTTCCACTCCCCCACCACAGCTCCATCTGGGTCTCAGGTCTCTGCTCAACCTTCTCAACCGCCTTCTAAGAGGTCTTAAACATCATGGGTGGCTGCTGTAATCAGGTTTCAGACCAGAAACGCAGGCCACCCTAATTAACATGCCTATTGAACCCAATGTGCTCTTCGGCCGAAGACGCCCTCAAGAAATCCAAAGACGAGTATGACGCACTTAAATCTTTGGGGCAACTCACCAACAAGCCACCCGGCCAAAGGGGAAATAGCAATTTTCGCCGTTTTCGCGGCCAAGGTTCTCAACGGGGGTCCAATAACAGTCAAAATCAAGGCTCTTCTTGGGGAAATAATCTGAGTCAGTCCTCCCAGGGATATCCTAGAGGATAGCGCAGAGGTTGTGGTCGTGGGAGGGGCAACCCACCTCAGAAACAGTGACATTCCGCTTCAGGTGCCCTCCCATGCCTCTCCAGCAGGAGGCCGCATTTCCAGCTTTACCCACGCATTGGGAGGGAATCACCTGAGACAGATGGATGCTGTCCACAGTAGCAGGTGGATACTGTATAGAGCTCCCCCAACGACCCCACGACCACCCCCTCGACAAAAGATACATTCAAAGGAAAACCAGCGCATCCTCCTCGAGGAGATGGGCACGCTTCTACAAAAGGATGCCATCGAAATCGTCCCAGCCAAACAGGTAAACAAGGGTATTTATTCAACTTACTTCCTTGTGCCAAAGAAAGATCTAACAATGCGCCCAGTATTAGATTTGCGCCACGCAAACAAGTATGTCAAGCCACAAAAGATCCACATGACTACGCTACAAGAGGTAATCCCTCTACTAAAAAAGGGGGATTACATGGCAACACTGGTTATGAAAGATGCCTATTTTCATATTTCAATGTTCCCAGCACACAGAAGATTCTTGCGTTTCAAGATAGCGAACCAGCACTACCAATTCAGAGGGTACCCTTCGGAATAGCTTCTGCTCCAAGGGTATTCACTTCCAAACAGTTCCTAGGAGCTTTCTTAAACACACAGGAGGGGTTGGTCTTTCTGTCAGAGGAAAGAGTCCAAAATATGTTACTACTGCAAATAGTGCATTATCAGGCCGGCCGCCAGATAAGGGTGCGCAAAGCTATGCGTTTGCTTGGCATGATGGCATCCTGCATTTACCTGGTGCCTCACGCGTGCCTGCGCATGCGACCCATGCAGGAGTGGTTGACAAAACAGTGGTCTCAGACAAGTCGTCAGTGGGACAATCTAGTGGTCGTTTCGCCAACACTTGTACAAACTCTTCGCTGGTGGACAAGGGAAAATCTACTGAAGGGGAAACCCTTCTACGATCCAGAGATACAGGCAATTGTCACGACGGACGCCTCTCTGTTGGGGTAGGGGGCTCACTAACTTCATCCACACAGCTCAGTGTCTGTGGTCTTGCACAGCAGTTCAGAACCACATCAATCTACTAGAACGTCTGGCAGTATTCAAAGCCCTTCGGGCATTTGAATCACATTTAACAAACCAATCTGTGCAAATCCTGACAGACAGCACTACAGCATGTTTTATATCAACAAACAGGGGGCACACGTTCTCCAAATCTGTCTAGACTTGCGCAGCAAATTTGGAAATGGGCACTCAGATGGAAGATGTTCCTATCGTCGCAGAATGTTCTAGGGGAACTCCACTCTCTAGCAGACTCATTAAGCAGAGATCCCCTACCAGAAGAACACGAGTGGTGTCTAAACGAAAAAGTTGTAGAACACCTCTTCTCTCACTGGGGTTTCCCCACAATAGACTTGTTTGCTACAAGCAAAAACAACCAATGCCCAGACTTTGCGTCTAGGTTCCCCCAGCCATGCTCCAAGGGGAACGCCCTATGGATGAACTGGTCAGGGAAAATTGCTTACGCTTTTCCCCCCAGCACCTCTCATGAGGAAAGTAGTGAACAAGATCCACAAGGAACCAAGGACGCTCATCTTAGTTGCTCCTATGTGGGCAAGACAACCATGGTATCCACATCTGCGCAAACTGGCAATGTGCGATCCCATCAAACTAACTCCCGTGCCCGTACAATCTACTCACTCAGCACGAGGGACTAACCGTGCACCCGCAGCCTCACACAATGAACTGGGCAGCCTGGCTCCTGAGGTCATAGAGTTCGGACATCTTAACCTGCCACAGAGATGCATGGATATCTTAAAAGAATCAAGAAAACCAAACACTAGGCACTGTTACTTTGACAAATGGAGGAGATTCGTAATTTGGTGCCAGTTTAAACAAATTAACCCAATAGAATGTACTCCTTCCCACATTCTAATTTATATGCTCCATTTGCTAGATGCAGGGTTAGTATTCAACTCCCTAAATGTACAGGTATACCTGGCGGCTTTGTCAGCCTACACCACTTTCCATAATAAGGTCTCATGGTGGAAAGTACCTGTCATCAAAGCATTCATGGAAGGAGTAAAGAGACTCCACCCTCCAATTCCAAACCCGTCGCCAGGATGGGATCTCAATGTTGTACTCACAAAGCTCATGGGACCCCCTTTCGAGCCTATGCACAAGTCTAGTCTCAAACACCTGACTTACAAGACAGCCTTCTTAGTGGCTTTAACTTCCATAAGAAGAGTTAGTGAAATACAAGCATTGTCAGTGCAAGATCCTTTCTTTGTTGTACAAAAAGATAAAGCTGGTTTTAAGTACTCGCCCTAGTTTCTCCCCTAAATGAATCTCCAAATTTCATGTAAACAACTCAATTGAGCTACCGGCTTTCATTCAGGAACCCAACAGCTCAGCTGAGGTTAAACTCCACACACTGGATGTGAGGAGGGCGGTCCTCTACTATGTAGACCAGACCAGACCGCTTAGAAAAACAGATCAACTATTTGACTCCATAGCACCAGGCAGAGAAGGTGACCGCATTTCAAAAAATGCCATCTCTAGGTGGATAGTCCGATGTATACAACTGTGCTATTTCCTGTCAAATATGACACTGCCTTTTACACCCAGGGCTTATTCCTCAAGAGGCACAGGAGCCACCCTGGCTTTCACTGCAAATGTCCCTTTAGAAATTATTTGCAAAGCAGCTACATGGAGCTCAATACATACTTTCACTCAGCACTACTGCATTGACACTCATTCCAAGACCGATACACAAGTGGGACAAGCGGTTCTTAGACATTTATTCGCTCATGAACCTTCTCACATCCCACCTCCTTCTTCTAACACGGCTCGCTAATCTATGCACAGCATGTGGTCTAAGCAGATTCCACAAGCCTCAGAAGGGATACATTACTCACCGTAATCGTATTTCTGATGCTTGTATCTGCTTAGATTCACATGCTGTGCATAGATTCCATTAGATGTCAGCCTATGCACAGCCTATGCACAGCATGTGAATCTAAGCAGATACAAGGATCAGAAATACAATTACGGTAAGTAATGTATCCCATAGATATATATGTATGTTATGTGCATAATTCTGTACCGTTAAGTAGGGTAAATGTTAAGTAGGGGAGGTTAGGGAGTTGGGGTAATAATTAGAGGGAATGTTAAGTAGGGTAATTGGGTATCAGGTAATAATATCGCCACATATATGGTCGCCGTAAATAATATCCCTGTGAAAATGTTGTGGCGATATTATTTGGGTGACCATATATATGGCAACAGGGGCAAAAAAAATGTTTTTTTTTTAAAAAATAAAAAAAATTGGGGGTTGCGGGGGTGTCCCCCGCATGTTCCATGCAATAATGTCGCCACAAAAATGACCATTTTTCTGTGATATTTTTGTATGGCGATATTTTTGTGGGCGACATTATTACATGGAACCGGTAATAGTTAAGTCGGAATAGATGAGATGGCCATTAGTTTAATTCGATGCAGAGGGGAGGCACCCTGGCGTGAGGTGGTTGAATAGGTTGGCGCCCTGCCAAAGGCCGCCTTGCAATGGGACCACCAACAGAGGCCATCCTCTGGCCTCAATCCTCATGTGGGTGGTATCTGAGTTTAGGAAGGGGATTGGTTACGGCAGACTCATCCTTAGGGTCCCTGAGACCCCTCCAAGGAAGGGTGAGCTGATGTAGCTGGTTGCCGCTTAAATGGAGCTCACACCAGGGAAATCCTAGGGTCTAGAGTTTAAGAATTGGTATGTTTAATAAAGAGAGGTCCTCATTGGGATCCCTATAAAAGTTAACTCTGGTGTCTGTGCCTGTTAATCATCAAAGAACTCCGGGTGTAGCCCATCTCCTGTTTACAGCAATTTTATTTAGCATGTGGAGCACTCTTCCATATCCAGCAGGATGGGGGTGGTATTCATGGGAACTGTCTCTGCTCCGGGGAAGGGAAGAGTACATGCTTGCACGGACCAGGGCCGGGAAACTGGGGGCTACAGATGGGAGAATAAATAGGGGTGATGAGTAGTAGTGCAGAATGTATAGACCGGGCCTTTGTTGTTTGCATGGAATGGCTGCATTACCCAGAATGGATGAGCTCATTGAGTCCGTGTGCTCCCAGGTAGGTAGTAATTTGGTTCATCTCCACCTTCTCTTGGATAGTGATGGAGCACGGAAAACAGGTTGGTATTTAGAAGGGTTGTTGGTATCCGCCATAGGTTTTTAGTTTTTGTTAAGCTTACAGAAGGCTTGTTGGATCCCAAAGGCCAGCGGGGTTGAAGAGTGTAGAAAGGTCAGTGGTGATGCCAGTTGGTTTAATAAATGAGGGGGTGAGAGTAGAGGGTGGTTGAGTTACGGAGTTTGGCGAAAGGCAAGGATGGAGTGATGAGAGGTGTGATAGATCACGCGGCAAAACAAAGTTCTTGCATGGTATAAGTGTTTGTGGGGGCTTTTATTGTGCACAATACTAGGGAAGGGAGTGGAGCCTAAAACGCAAACAATATTCATAAACAATATTTTAAATACTAGTTTAAACAGTGGTGTAAAGGCAACTCAAAAAAGGTGAAAGGGAAGCACACAATTGTACCTACTAGAGTAGTTTGGTCATAAGTCTGAAAATTCCCCTTTCCAACAGTTCCTGGTCAGGATTGATCTCTGTAGAAGAGATTGCACAAAATCACTGACAGTTCCCTTTAGTTATGCCTCCTGGAGACCTCTCTTAGTTGTTAATAAAGAGTGTTGAGCCCCCTGAGTATTAGTTGCTTGGCTCTTTGACAGTTGGTTTCTTACCCATCTGTCCTGGGTGGATTTTCACGCTGCAGTCCTAGTGATACCTCTAGCAAGGGTGATGGTGCCAGGGGTTCACTAGACTCTTTCGACTAGGCTTCCCTGAGAGCCCCTTCAACTTTGCCCTGTTCCTAGTTATCAGCTTTCTTTAGTTCTGTAGTTTTTGCTGTAACCAGTCTCTGATCAACTTGTCCGCTGACACCACATGTCTTGATTCTGTTTTCTTCTTTGCTTCTGGCAAATTCGTCCTTCGCTCTCCTCCATATTTTTCCTCATTGTTCTCTTCTTTCCCTTCTCCAATGCATTCCTGCCCCTTCACTGTCCCGTTCCTCTTCTCTCTTGATCTTGCCCTCCTGCCACACCTTCCTGCCCCTTCAACTGCTCTGTTCTCACACGCCGCTTCTTCAACCTCCTCCAGGATCCCCGCTGAACCTCTTCCAATTCCTTCCTTGCCCTTAAACATCCTCCTTCCTACTTGTTAATGCTGGGCTATCAACCAGTCTCAGAGCGGTCTCCAAGTGGTATTTCTAAATTAATGTTTTTTCTTTTTTCATTTTTATAAAACTCATTTATTTTATTTATTTATTAAAAACTAATAATTCACTCCATACGCTTTAACCACGTTTTAAGATACATTGGTCTTGCAATTGAAAGCAAGTGTTGGAGCATGAACAGAAATATAAAAGGGCCGTTTCATGTTTTGAAACTGACTGATTAAAATGTAACATCTTGGTGGAAGTTACCAGACCAGTTCAGGTGGTGACCATAATGCACTTCAAAAATTCAAAGGGAACCCTGGGTAACACTAGGATATTCTAGTGTTCTTACCCAGTCTTTGTAGATACAAGCAAAACACGCTCCTTAACCTTAAACCAGTGATCACTAACTGCAAAATACCACTTGATGCTCACTTCTTCCAGGTAGAGACCCTGCTTCTGCTCTCTTCAGATGCGTGACAATAAATCCCTTCTTCCGTTTTATCCCTCGTGGCACACTTACGTTCCCAGGCTTAAACCTCATGCCCCTTTCCTCACTTCTCCCACAGCCAATATAGTGAAGTAATAGGGAAAGCACAGCTAATCCTCTAACTGTTTGTATTGTTTGCTAGTGGGTGGGCTATAAATTATGCTTTTTTAGTTTTGGCTATTAGGTGGCACTTAAGCATTGAAATATAGATTTAAGAAAGATAGGGTCCCAGCTGGGTATTTTGTTATTTACCCTCACATTGCAATGCCATGCTAATCCCTATGGCCATTTCCACCCTTTACCTTCACTCCTGCCCAAAACGCATCGTTCAGAGATCTCTTTGAGACAGCTTCCTCAAGCAGTAACATCAGCCTTTATGCATCGGGCCGTCCAGTGTTTTTTAAAGCAGTCTTCTGAGATGTAATGGCTTAATTGCAGCTGCAAAAGTGCTATTGGTATAATAATGTCTTGAACAAGTCTACCCACAGCCACTTGATGTACAAGCAGCATGTGTCCACCCATATCTTCCTCGTACTGAACGTCTGACAACTTCTTTTTATTTTATTTGCCTTAAGGTTAACAGATAAACCTTTGGCAAAATACCTCAGTACATCGTATCACAATTAGTTTAACACATACGTTGGAAACACCATACAATAATGAATACAGAACATACAATTACACTTAATTTAAAATTAAATCAATACAATTTAAAACATGTATACATAAGGATATTTCATTTGAGTTCATCATTCGATTCCATACATGATCTTGAGATAGCAGCACATCATATTAAAAAAAACCTAATAAACAGTTGATTTCTTAGCGATGACAGATTTTCACATACTACTACTACTTCTAACAAATTCTCCAATCTCGATGTGACAGGATCTACATAATCTCTAATTTCTTGCAATGCCCATGCAAGCTCTTGAGACTTCTCACAAGTGACGAAACAACCAGTTAGAAAGGAAACATTTTTGCATTGTGGATATTTAGCCTTCGTATTTTCGACTTGGCCTGGAGGACTATGCACAGCTAACCACAGGCCAGAGAGGGACCTTTTCTTGCCATCAGTCCAGATGGAAGAAGGGCATTGAGCAACCTGCATTATTAGAACATGTAGATCAGGAGATGGGCACCCACCTGAGATTCTTTAATATTACCACGCCATGCTAATGAGACAAGTGACACCTGAACATGTTTTTTAAAATCCTTAATCCAGGCATAATCCGCATCTTGGGGTCCTGCTCAGCCCACCCAGCCCACTCTCAAAGGGTTCACGGGAGGACCCCGGGTGATGGCATTTTGAGCAGTCCCCCTTCCTTCTCCGTTTGCAATTGCCACCCATATATATATATAGAACAAGGAGATAGCTTCTCGGGTGACCCCACTACCAAGATGGCCTTTAGCAGTCCTCCTTTCATGATTGCTGCAGACCAATGTCAGCCCACAACGCAGAAGTCCCATGGACCATCATGGAAGCTTTTCTAGGGTGGCTATAACCACCCCATCTTCAGGTGCACTCCCTGTATCTGCCAGGATTCCCAGTGCTGTCTTCCCTTTGCTTGGGCCGCACCGCTGGCTTAGTCCAAGGCTTCCACTCTGGTGCCCTCTGTCATCCCACCCAGCCCCAGACATACCTGGGCAGGAGGATTGAGGCACAGCAGCAAGTCGGCCCCTGCTGGTCCCAATGTGGGCAGACACCTCCTCCAGCTGCTACCTCTTCACCCAGGCAGCACCGCCTGGTACTTAAATCTTGACTGTCCCATTTTACCCCGGGGCAGACCGACATGCCACACAGGCCACTTCCACCTCCCTACCCAGAACGTGTCTGGACTTCATCCGCCCACACCACTGACACAGCAAGGAGCTTATCGGTCTTCATTGCATAAGCCGTTTGGCCTAGGGCAGGCTGGCTTCTCCCGTAGGCCATGGCCCTGCCCAGCTACTCCGAACACGCATCCCGGTGCTTTCTCTCCAACAGGGCCACACTGCTAACACTGCCTGCATTTCCATATTTTCACCAGACCGCATTGCTGATACAGCCCTGGCCGCTGCTCTCCTCAAACTGCACCTGAAGGATGCGACCCAGTGCTTGGAGGTTCCTATTTGCTGCAGGAAGATGTTTGAGGCTGCGGCCCCCCGTACTGTTTAATCGTTGCTGCCACTTTCTTCTCACCCCTCCAAACGCCTTTTAACCATTATGTTATATTTTCATAGTCCTATATTCAAGCGCCCACACAGGCCAGTCCATTGTCCTGTCACCTGGGGGTGACTGTCCATTGTTTCTTGCTCTGCAACACAATAGGGATCCCCTAGGAGGAGCTCATTGGTACAGTCAACTGGTAAGTAAAGTACAGTTAAGCACCAATGCACATTAAATAAACAACATTTATGCAACCTTGGACCTGGGAGAGGGGTTGGGAGGAGAGAACAGAGAGTAAGCAGTCAAAAAGAGTGGAGAAGCAAGAGAGGAGAGTGAATACAATTGCAGAAGTCAGTAACACATAATGTTGCAAGCCAGGATACAAGATGAAGATGGAACATCATGATTCAGGGCCACCATGAGTACAAAATGCAAAGGAAGTCCAGCATGAGAGTTGAGAAATGGTGAAGCACCGTGAATCAATGAAGTCCATAAAAGTAAAATCCAGCATTGGCCACAAGACGGGGATGGTGAAACCAGAATGTATCCGGACAGACTCCTGTGTGCAGGAAGGGGGGGGTGCACAAGGGAACAGCACGAGGGGACCAGAGAGGGTGGGGATGGCCTGTGGGGACAGAGGGTGTAAACACATGTTAGTACATGCTTACCTGCTGTCTTAGCAGGGGGTCGGACCCTCCTGGTCCACACAGGTCCAAATAGCAATAGCCCTTTTCTTTTACTGCCCTTCACTTCAGACGCCCGAGCGAGAGACGCCCTTCATCTAAGAGTTAAGAGCAGGAAGGAAGAGGCAGGGCTAAGAACGTGGGTGGTGCTTAGGCCAGGTGACCTAGATCCACTTACACCTGCTCCCCAGCTGCAAAGGAAAAGAGGCTGGAGGGCTCCTTAAGTAGGGAAAAGAGCGACAAGCAGGAAGGCACCAGGTGGGTGGGGCTTGTTAAGTGGTGAAAAGCAGCAGCAACCAGAAAGCGACTTCTCTATCATTAACAATGGCCCTACGGCAACCACAGGAAACCAGCTTGATTGGATTGTCACAAATAGCAATAAAATTACCATGCTTGTCTCTTACCCTTGCATATGGTCGGACCATTTCAAAATTGAAATCTCACTATCGTTGAACTTTAAAAAGGAAAAACCAGCTAACCTACCAAAACCAGTTCTTGCTAGGAATCTGAAAAAAATCACGAGCAGTATGTTTGCAGAGGAAATGCAGAGAATCATGACCACCACTAACGACGAAGACCATAGTGAACAAATAATATCAACTTGCAACCAAGGCATGTTAAAACTATTAGAACTCCATGCCCCTCTAAAAGAAAAGAAAGTCAGGCCCAATTCCAATCACCAAAAATGGTTTACCGCTGAAGCGATTAAGCTTAAAAAGGATAAAAGGAACCTTGAAAGGAAATGGCTAAAAGATCCCACCGAAATTAATAAAACAAATTGGAAGACGGCAGACCACACATACAAATCTAAGCTCATAGATTTGAAGAAAAACTACTATAACGACATCATTAGCACTGCGGCAAACTCCACCGGAAAGCTTTTCCAGATCCTCAAATCCATAGACAAACCCATAACACTCACCCCACCCTTCCAACCAACTGAAATAGATTGCGAGAATGTTCAGACTGCATTCCAAAACAAAATTGCTAAAGCCAGAGAAACCATCATTAACTGCCTGACCACAAACACTTCATTTAAAACCCACCTTAAAGAAAACAAAAACGAGACAGAAATCCCAGAATTTCAATTCAGGTCCATCACATTTGATGTAATGAAGAAAACACTCTCTTCTATGAGGTGCACTTCATGTTCGGAAAATGTCTTACCACCTAAATTTATTCTAGAAAACCCTGACATCTTTGCCCCTTTCTTCACAAGAATGGTAAATGTATCATTCAGGGATCGAACTGTACCTAACATCATTAAAACGGTCACGGTCACTCCTTTACCAAAAAAACCTGACCTAAACCAACAGGACCCAGCCAATCTCAGACCTATCACGAACTGCAACTTTCTATTAAAGATTATGGATAAAAAAGCTACTGAACAACTCCAAAGCTATGTAGATGAAAACAACTTACTACACCAACAGAAGTCCGGATTTATATCCGGCCATAGTACAGAGTCCGCGCTATTAGACCTCCAGACTGAAATGCTGTCTATCTTGGACAAAGGCAAATCAGGACTATTAATATTATTGGACCTCTCGGCAGCATTTGATCTGCTAGACCACACAAAGCTCCGAGAGGCCCTTGAAAACTCAGGCAATTGTTCATCAGGGGCAATTGAATGGATTGCTTCATTCTTGCAAAACAGGCAATCCAGGATTGTCTGGGGAGACAAAGCATCAAACACTAAACTGGTTGACTGCGGTGTCCCTCAAGGGGCCAGTTTTTCCCCTTTGCTCTTTCATCTCTACATGCGCTGCCTTTGCACCATGTTATCTCAGATGGGTATTTTCCTTACCAATTTTGCCGATGATACCCAACTGGTGTTTGAACTCAGGGGGGACTACAAATTGGACAACGACAGACTCTCGTCCCTATACAACACCATTGAGTGCTGGATGAAAGAAAACTGGATGTGCTTAAACGGCTCCAAAACCGAGCTTATGATATTCGGCTCTACACAGGCCAGAAATAAATTGAGTCCATCTTACTCCTCGTTCTCTATCAAGAACATCCAAATTCCTATATCAGTAAAGGTGAAGACCCTAGGAGTGTATATTCAAGCTTCACTAGGTGCTGAAGCTCACACAGCCTACCTTAAGAAAAACTGTCAGTACCACCAAATTCTTCTAAAATAAAATCAGACCATTACTAGATCAAAAAAACAGCACGATCATCGCTAGAGCCGCTATACTGTCTAGACTGGATTATGGTAACTCCCTTCTTTTAGGAGCCAACAGTAAATGTTTGAAAAGATGCCAAACAATCCAAAACAATGCGTCAGAACGATCACAGGAAGAACTTGGAGAGAACACATCACCGGAGAAAGGAAGGCTCTCCATTGGTTGGCTATGAAGGAGAGAATCTCCTTCAAGTCTCTCACCATGGTTCATTGTTGTTTATATGGCAAAGCTCCGGTCTACCTCAAAAAACAATTCAAGTGGTACGAGCCACCCAGACAGCTTAGATCTTCTAACACAGGTAAACTGCAAACCACCAAAACGCAAAAGCAGCACAGCCTTGGCAAAGCCTTCCCGACCCTGAGTATTGAAAAATGGATTGAACTTCCCACTTCACTGAAACTTGAACCTAACTACCTCCTCTTCAGGAAAAAACTGAAAACACTACTTTTTAAATGAATCCTGGAAGCATTCCTTACTGAATTATAATGTAACACTGACCTTCACACATCTTGTCCCGTCTTAAATCTCTGTTGTCTTGTCTTCTCGTAAGCGCTCTGATGCCCGCGGGCCTTTAGCGCTATATAAATAAATAAATAAATAAAATAAATAAACCAGGTGGGCGGGGTTTAGGCCAGGTGGCCTTGATCCACTTACACTGCTCCCCAGCTGCAAAGGAAAAGCGGTTGGAGGGCTCCTTCAGTAGGGAAAAGAGCAGCAAGCAGGAAGGCACCAGGAGGGCGGGGCTTGCTAAGTGGTGAAAAGGAGAGGCAACCAGCAAGGCACCAGGTGGGCGGGGCTTAGGTCAGGTGACCTAGATCCACTTACACCTGCTCCCCAGCTGCAAAGGAAGAGAGGCTGGAGGGCTCCTTAAGTAGGGAAAAGAGCAGCAAGCAGGAAGGTACCAGGTCGGCGGGGCTTGCTACGTGGTGAAAAGGAGCAGCAAGCAGGAAGGTACCAGGTGGGTGGGGCTTGCTAAGTGATGAAAAGGAGAGGCAACTAGGAAGGCACCAGGTGGGCGGGGCTTAGGTCAGGTGAACTAGATCCACTTACACCTGCTCCCCAGGTGCAAAGGAAAAGAGGCTGGAGGGCTCCTTAAGTAGGGAAAAGAGCAGCAAGCAGGAAGGTACCAGGTCGGCAGGGCTTGCTAAGTGGTGAAAAGGAGCGGCAACCAGGAAGGCACCAGGTGGCCGGGGCTTAGGCCAGGTGACCTAGATCCACTTACACCGGCTCCCCAGGTGCAAAGGAAAAGAGGCTTGAGGGCTCCTTAAGTAGGGAAAAGAGCGGCAAGCAAGAAGGCACCAGGTGGGCGGGGCTTGCTAAGTGGTGAAAAGGAGCGGCAAGCAGGAAGGCACCAGCTGGGTGGGGCTTGCTAAGTGGTGAAAAGGAGAGGCAACTAGGAAGGCACAAGGTGGGTGGGGCTTAGGCCAGGGGACCTAGATTCACCGACACCTGCTCCCCAGCTGCCTATGACCACATAGTACCATTATAGCAGTCGGAGTCCCTATGAAATGTGTATCCTGTGCCTACATGTAGCAGAGGATTGTTCCAACACGCTTATTGGGAGACCGGTGTAGGCAGGGACAGCAGTATACTTTTTATCACACTCTAATACACTTTTTTTTATAAATTCTTGACCCGTCTCTTAATCTGTCTCCAACCCCCACTTACCTGAGTTCTGGATCACCTTTGCGCACCTCTGTGGGAAGGGGTCATGGGATGAAAAGCAAAGGTCTAGGTTCCCCAATCCCGTAGGGATTATAAAAACTGTTAATATACAAAAGGAAAGGCAGCCAATGATGTGCTGTTGTATGGTGTTATTAGCGGGTAGATTAGTTATTTTCTTTCAGTACACCAGCATTTTTTCAATGTTTTATTACAAAAAATAAGAATCACAAGACACAATATACTATTACTATAACCAAGCAGCTGCATTACAAAAACAAGAAGAGATAGAATAAGTAATTTTAAAAATGTTTAAAAGTTCTTTAAAAACATAAAATGTAGCCCTTAAAGAGATATACAAGATAGTCTTTATACAGTGAAATGTAAACTATACATACAAAAAAACGATCCTTCATTGCTGCTGTTCTTGCTTTCTTCTGCTTCGGGGTATTTTTTTGGCAGGCAGGGCAGCAGCAGTGTGTGGGGACCTCCAAAGTCCATATAGGCTGGCCTGCGTATTCTAGGTGCAGCCTGGCAGTAGGCAGAAGCGCAGTGTGGGTTCCTGTTCTGTATGACTGGACTGTGCTTGTCAGTTGCAGCCTGGCATTAATTGCAGCATTTTGAGCCCAAAGTTATCACTCAACCTGGACCACATCTGCTAGCAGCAGCCTGGGGAGTCCATGTTGGCCACCTGGCAGGGGGCCGGCCTTTTACAATTGGTGCAGCAATCCCCTCCCTCTCAAGTGGAGCTTTGCGCATGCGCATGCCAGCTACAGTCCGAAAGGCAGCGGTAGGCCAGACAAAGGCAGCGTGCGGTGCAGCAGTGTCTTTGAGCGCTCCCCTCCGTGTCAGGGGTGAGAACCTTGGGGGAGTCAATAGTCTGTCTCTAACATCATTTGGTTCTGGATCCGGATCTGGGATTTTCTCACTTTCAATTGTCGCTGTGTGTTTGAATAACAAGCTGTTTCGAGTTATTTCCTTCTCTTCATTCACAGCTGTCACCATGGTTCCTTTTACTGCAGTAACTTGAAGGGGGTTTGGGGCGAACAGAGAGTCGGTTTTCCTGACCATTGTTTGTTGTACTAGCACTTCATCTCCGATCTGAAATTCTTTTGGTCGTGCCTGTTACGCTCACCTGGTTCCCACAGGGGCGTCGATCGGACCTGGACAGCTGCGGTCTCTACCAACGTGATGCATAGTGCCGAGATGACTGTCTGGACTGGCCCGCCTAATCTCGTCTGCTTGATCCCTAGAAGTATTCTCCTGCAAGTGGAGAAAGGGATTTAGCCACCCATGGATTTGAGTTATAGCACCCTCCCACTGTTCTCGTTCTCCCTTCTTGTCACCTCCGATATCCCCTTTTAGGAACCTCACCTTATGTTTTTAAATGATGAGCTCTCCATCCTGCGTGGATTGCAGGGGCGCGTAGATGCCACTTACTTCACTGGTTTTAAGGCGTGGGAGAGTTCCGGAGAGTATTGACTCTGAGGTTCCTGGCAAGGTTCAGTAAGTATCAAGTTCATAGAGTTCAATATGTCCGATGATTCACTCTTGTCCCCCATTCCTTCCTTGTCTTGCAGCTAAGATCGTGAGAAGATACCCTTGTGGCAGTTGGTGGCGCTCAGGTAAGAGTCTGTATTACCCGACGCCGTCCGGTAAATGTTGCAGGTGTTTGCGTGTTGTTTTCTCTCCCTTTGCAGTTGCGGCACATGAAGATGTGGAGAGTTATAGAATAATGCCTCCGGTGGTAATCAGGTAAGTCTATGGTGAAAAGTGTTTTATTTGTTGGTTTTCTCGGCTCACCTTGTTGTTTTCTTTTGTCCCTCAGGTGCCAGAGTTCGGCGAAGAAATGATGGAAGCAGCGCCGAATCGAAAGATGCTGCGAGGACTGGTGAGTATGGCGCGGCGCTGCAGCTGGAGATGCAACGTGTACAGAAATTATGTTCTTTCCAGGTCCGGAGGCGAGATGGATCCGAAATCAGGTGAGGAATTTGAGAGAGTTTGTTTTCTAATCTTGTCCTTTTCTTTCCTCTTTGTTTTAGGAGCTCCAAATTTGAGGCGGGCGTGGCAGAAGACTGGATGCAGACTGCAGGCACGGTGACCGTTACGCTGCTGGATGCAGAATAACGCGAAGCGTGTGCTGTTGTTCGGGCGTGGTTTAAATAGCCCCCAAAGTAGTCCCAGGTAAGAAGTCCCTAGAACCACGCCTGAGTAAAAAATAGTCCCTGTAATAAAATAGTCCCATCCAGGCCTCACGTTGGCTTGGACTCACTAGCAGCATGGTCTGCATCAGGTAAGTGAAGTCTAGGAGCCTGGCGCCTATGGCGCCAGGACTGGTTTCTATAATGAGCCTGGCGCCTAAGGCGCCAGGACTGAACCCAAACAGCCCCCAGCCAGGGCTGTTGGGGTTTTAATAAGTATCTGGATGCCTGCTCCCGGAGCTGATGGGCTTGATCCTGATGCCCGGGGTAGGCATCATGACAGTGCCCCTTTTCTTTTATCTCTCTCTATACGAGCTTGTTCCTTTCGATCTGCATCTCTTCTTAAGATCTCAGGATCTACTTCTGGCTAGCTTACTGAATGTCGTATGATTCTTGTGCGAACTTGGTATTTCACCATGAGTTCTGCTGGGGTCTTGTTTGTGGCTTCTTGTGGCGTGTTGCGGTAGTCTCGAAGCATGCAGCATAGTGCTTGATGGGGATCAAGATTCTCAATTCAAGCTCTCTGCAGGGTCTTCTTAATGGAGGCCATGAACCTTTCGGCCATCCCGTTGGCCTGGGGCCAGCGAGGTGTGACTTTTTGGTGTCTGAACCCTAGGTGTTTGGCAAATGTTGCAAATTCATGCCCGCAGAACGGCAGCCTGTTGTCTGATTTGATGACTTCTGGTATTCCCCATTCGCTCACTACCTCATCAAAGACGGCTGCTACTTGAGCGAATGCCATAGAAGTGGACCGCTTTACGATTGGGAACCTGGAGTGTTCATCGATGAATAACAGTAGGTATTCACCTGATTGGAGTGGTCCATAAAAGTCTACTGCAACCTTTTCCCACGGATGTTCCGGAATTTGTGTTGGCTGCAGTGGTATGGGGGCTTCTGCTCTGGCCGAACATTGGCACGCTACACAGTTTTGTACCCACCGGACCACCATGGCATCCAGGAAGGGGAACCATTGTGGCACTGTAGCTGTCGTTTGGTGTTGTCTGCGCCGCGGTGCCCCTCGTGAGCTGTCTTGATGACTTCTGAACATAAGGTGGCTGGGACCACCAATCTGTATCCCCATAGGAGTATGGATTTATCTATTACGGCCAATTCTGCATGCACTTTTGCCAACCTCTCTAGTTCGTCTCTGCATACTCCTGGATGTGTTAGTAGTGCCCGCCGATAGTCTTTCCACCTGTTGTTTTCAGTGAGACTGATCGCCAGAGCCATGGACGGGTCTGCAGCAGAGGCTGAAGCAATGGCTTCCAGTGAGATTGCTGGGGGAAGCGCATTCATGGTGATGTAGCTGATGTACTCAACATCTCCAGGTCGTGGCACTGGCTTGCCTTCAGGGTGTCTGGATAAAAAGTGAGCTGGGTTGTTTTCACCCCCTGGACGATGGATGATCTGGTAGTCATATTCTTGTAGTCGAATGCCCCATCGTTCTATTCTGTGGGGCATCTTTGTTCTGGGGTTCCCAAATAGTGATAGTAGTGTAACGCTCACCTGATTCTCGCAGAGGCGCCGGTCTTGACTGGGCGACTACTGTATCTTCAAAGGTGATGTGTAGCACCCGGTTGGCTCTTTGGGCTGGACCTCTGTGCACTGTATGCCTGACGTGTAGAGTAAGATGTCTGCAGATAGAAAATATGGGGTTAATGAACTGGGGTTATTGGGGTGTCCCTATCTCTTTCCTCTTCTCCTCTCCTGTAGACCCCAAAGGTTAACGCTCTCACCTTAGGTAAGTGAATGCCGAGCTCTCCATCTGCCTCGGGGCAGGGTGCTGTAGCCAGTTTCTTCACTGGATAGGTAGCGCAGGCCTCTTGACTTCAGAGGACTGCTGTCCGTCGTTTACTGCACGAACGGTAAGTTTCGAGTCATTCAAATGTCTTTTTAAAGTCTTTAGTAATGATGTCTCTTGTTTTGCAGGGTTCCGGCGATGGCGGATGACGGGCTGAAGTGAGTTGAAGATGGAGCCCGTGTGATGAATAGATGAATAGAAGCGCCTGGAAGCACGTGAGTAAGCGCTTGTTGCCTGCTTCACGATGCGCTCTAACTGTCTTTTTATTTTGCAGGTACGAGTTCGGAGCGGCTGCAGGGTGCCGGAATACCCACTGGATTAGATGTGGAAAGGAGTAATGGCACGTGAGTATTAAAGTTCCCCAATGTCTTTAAACGCACCTTGTTTTGTCTTTCAGATGCGGATGCAGTGCCGAAGGCCTCCGGAGCGTGCGAAGAGTTGGTAAGCTTTTGTCTTTCAGATGCCGGAATGCAGTATGAAGACCTCCGGAGCGCACGAAGAGTAGGTAAGCCTTTGTCTTTCAGATGCCGGAATGCTAACCTGTTCTTTCTTGTCTTTATAGGTGTTGCTGAAGACTGGATTCAGGATGGTAAGCCTTTGCCTTTCAGATGCCGGAATGCTAACCTGTTCTTTCTTGTCTTTATAGGTGTTGCTGAAGACTGGATTCAGGATGGTAAGCCTTTTTCCTTAGGCCCAGGACTGGATGCAGAAGACACGATGAGCGTCCTGCTGCAGAGGGTGCAGAATAACGCAAAGCAAGATTCATCCACCGGGTGTGGTTTAAATAGCCTCCTGTAGTGCTTAGGTGTCTCCTTCCACAGCCACGCCTAAGTAAGAAAAGAGTTCCTGGTAAGAAAAGAGTTCCTGCCTTCCAGAAGAGTTCCAGTGTTCTAAATCTAGGGAGTGGCTCCAGCCCCACCCAACAGGAAAAGTAGTTCCAAACAGAAGAGGATCAGAGGCTCAACTGGCAGGCAAGTAAGCAGCATGGTCTGCTGCAGGTAAGTCCACCCAAGCATTATGAGCCCGGCGCTTCCAGCGCTGGGACTGGGCATATTTATGAGCCTGGTGCTACTGGCGCCAGGACTGGGTCCAAAAGGTCCCAATTGGGACTGGTTGGCACTCGGAACCTGGGTTATGGATCTGCTTCCAAGGGAGTTGGGAAAACCCTGACCTTTTGGAAGCAGAGATCATGACAAGTAGGGCCTGGTGATCGGTGATGAGGGTGAACTTTTGGCCTATTACAAAGTTATGGAAATGTTCACACGCCAATACAGCTGCCAAACTCTTTTTTTCGGCTTGGGAATATGCAGACTCGGGGGGTGCCAGCGCCCTGCTAGCGTATGCCACCACATGTCTCGGGTGGTCGTCAACCCCATTGGTTTGAGCTAGTATGGCTCCTAGTCCCACTGGACTTGCATCCACTACAATTTTGATATGCCATTCTGGGTCGAAGTAGGCGAGTTTCCTGGCTTCGGCTAGGGACTGTTTGATGATGTTGAATGCGTCCCGACACCGCTGCTTGCAGATGAAATCCAACCCTTCTTGGATGTTGTGGAACGGTTCGGACTTCTGGATCAATATGTAGTTTCATGGGCATGCCCTTCATCTTTCCTAGATCCTTGCATATGAGTGGAAATTCGCTCATTATGTTCTCCTTTGTCATGGCACTTACATGCGAAAACCAGTTCTGAATGCTGTATATGTGGTCCCTTGTGTCGGATGCTGGTGCCGTTGAGCGGATAGTGTCACCTTCCTGGACATGTGTGTCTATGAGTCCTAGGCAGGAGGCAGTCAGATAGGTCAGCAGACATCTCCCTTTGGTCGGACTTCGAATGACATGGAAGATGGTCGTCGTGGAGTGATCACCATGGATGAGTCGACATCTAAACGAGCCAATAGCTTGTAGGGGGACAGCTGCACCCCACTGGAATATCTTGGAGGCTGATGGTGTTAAAGCTGGTTTCTCAGGGATCTGGTGGAACTCCTTTTCACACATGAACACTTCGTGGGGTCCACTTTTTTCAGTTTGGAGACTGTTGGTTATTCAGGTACCATTTAATGTGTGGCCTCAAGTATCATTTCTTCTGGGGTAGCCCTCGTAACATATGCAGGCTTCTGTCCTTAGGAGTGGGGTGCTCGGATCTTCTGCCCAGAAATTAAGAAACTCTGGCCAATCCTGAACACAGTCTCAAGCTTCTTGGCCCAACCATCATTTGCCATCAAAAGACGCAGAAACTTAAGAGATGGCCTTGTACATACCCTAAAGGTATGTACCCTAAAGGCACGAGACAACCACAAAGAGAACACAATCTGGGGAGCTAAAAAAACAATGGGACATACACCATGTGGGGGCTGCTCCATGAGTGCACAAACCTCAAGGAGCAAGACCATCGAAATAGGATGGCACACACCATGGCAACAAAGACACCTACCCAACTGCAAATCCAAAGGTGTGATCTATCTCATTGCATGCCCCTGTACCCTCCGGTATGTGGGTATGACAATGAGGGAGGTGAAGAAGAGACTTATTGAGCACAAATCATGCATTCGCACAAAAGAACTAACGACTCCCCTTGTCAGTCACTTTGTCCAAAAAGGGCATACACAGGATGATTTCATCTGGACAATCTCTGAAAAATTAACACCGCCAAGAAGGGGCAGGGATTTTGGAGAAAAGCTCCTCAAACGAGAACAACTCTGGATTTTCAGACTCGACACAGTAAGAAACGGGCTAAACAAAGAAATGCAGTGGAACAATCTTGCTTTAATGAAATAAGCATCCATAGCAGATGACAAAAGATACCATATGAGGAACATACCACAGCACAGAGAGCAACAAAAACGTCGAAACAACGAAGTCTGGAGGAATATGACATCCCAATATGAATAATGTACCTGTATTTTTTTGGAACCTTTGTCCCCCCCCGCCGAGCAGTGCCAGTGCTATAGTGGCCATACAGCATTGCAAAAAATTAAGCTCCTTGATTATATAGATTCTCCAGCATGGGGTCTGGCATGGATTCACATGCTCATGAATATTCCCCGTCGTCAGGCTGGGAATCCTCGGTAAAGAAAAAACCAGTATCAGTTTCGTTTCTGATCTGTCTTTCGTAGTAATAACCAATCACTGGTCTCTGCGTCATACTGACCACAGCCAATGACTGCCCTCTACCTAAGCACCGCCTCTGGCAGCCATCTTCAGATTTTTACCGCACGTTCATGTGTTGGGATCCTCGTGCTATTGCACTCGATTTCTTTCGGTCAAAAGAGCCTCAAGCTCCACCTCTCCTACATCGGATCAACGGGGACCCGTGTCGGATTCGTCTGCGCCCCTCAAGGGTGAAGATTTCGTCGAGCTACACTTCGGAGGACTCCAGAAGCTTCTCAGGCCCGGTCTCGGAGATGGCCCACGAGAAGGGAAGCTCGACGCCCGGAAAGCTGTTCAGGGTCTGCCCTGGATGCCAGCTGCAGAACGTCTTTAAGGAGGACGATCACTCTTTCTGCCTTTACTGCCTTCATGAGGACAAGACGCACGTGGAGAAGGACTGTGCGTTTTGCGGCAACATGTCGGAACGGACCATGAAGGACCGCCATCAACGTCTCGCCAACTGGCTGGAGGGTAAGAGCCCGTCTGGCGAGAAGAAGAAGAAACCCGAGCGGTCTTCTAAGACCTTTGAGGGCGCCCCGGCGACGGGGGCCCAACATAAGGCTAAGCACCGCGAGTCCGCTGGCACCGGGAGCGCCGAACGGTCGGGCTCTACGGGCGCCAGGCAGGGCGATCCCTCCCCGGCACCATCAACCACGAGCCAACGCTCTGGGTCGGGTAAGAGGAAGGCCGAGCACCCGGCGAAACTCCTGGAGAGGCCCCGGTCGAGCTCTAAGGCAGAGGAGGAGCGTGGCAGTGCCCCCTCCCTCAAGGATAAGGCGGTGAGCGCACCTAAGGTGGTGAAGGCCTTGATCCATCCGACCAAGCCCTCTATCGAAACGGTCGCGGCGGCCCTGGCTCAGCCTGTGGAGGCTGCGCCAGTGGTGGCGACCTCGGGGCCCAGAATCTCCCTGCCTCCTCGGAGGGAGTCTTCTTTTGTGCCCATCGATAGGACCCCCGTGAAACCCCCCGTGGGGAAGAAGAAGGGGGGGCAGGGCGTCGTCGTAGATTCGGCCTCAACCTCAGAAGAGGAGCTGATCGAGGTCTTAAGCCACGGCCTAGGCGTGGAAGAAGGCCAGCCCGTCGGAATGGACCCTGACGCAGGTGACGTCGAGGATACCGACGGGGCCCCTGCTCGCCCGTCGGATTCCCCTCTGCCAGCGCCGCAAGACAACTCGGCGGCCATTTTGTTGGCCATACAGTCCTTATGCTCCGAGATAAGGACGAGACTACCGTTACCGACGGAAGAACCTTTCCCGTCGGGGGACCCAGAACCGGGACCTTCTGGTGTTCCCCCTACCAAGAAAAGAAGGATCCATCCACCACCTCCTTTTCAACCGTCGCGCCCCGTCCAGCCCTCTCCCCCGTCCACCCGAGGGGATGATACGGGGACTGACTCGGCAGCGACGGGTACGGACGACGAGGCATACGACGAGGATATTCCGTCGTCGCCTCCCGCCAGGGCTTCTCCGCCCGACGAGATCGGATCTTTCCACTCCATGATCTCCAGGGCTTCCGAGCTTTTCCAACTCTGCCCTGAGGAGAAGAAAAAGGAAGGCTTCCTTTATCAGCGGCGCGAGGCCAAGAGGAAGACGGTCCTCGCAGTGCCTCTGTTGGACGACATTTGGGATGAGGGCCTTTCCCTCCTCAAGAACCCTTCCACGACGCCAGCTAGAAGAGACCGGTACGAGAAGAAGTACCGGGTCCCGGACACGGCCCCCCTGTGCCTCCGGGCACAGCCTACCCCGGATTCCGTCGTCTCCGCGGCAGCCAGGAAGAAAGCGGGGGGGGGTGCGGCCTCCACATCGACTTCCCCGCCGGACGGCGAGGGAAAGAAATTGGATGCTATGGGACGTAGAGTCATCTCGTCGGCAGCGACGACGATTAAAGCGGCCAATGCCTTGGCTATCGTGGCTCGCTACGACAGGGAGCTCTGGTACAAGATAGCTCCCCTGCTGGATTTTCTGCCGGACGACAGGAGGGCGGAGGCCCTGGAGATCCTGCAGGAAGGTGAGGTGGCCTCTGACCACGCCATCACCGTGGCGACGGACATCGCCGACACTGGGTTCCGCCAGCTGGGCAACGGCGTTTGCCTTCGACGTCGTGGATGGCTCAAAGCTACGGATTTCCGGCAGGACGTCCAGACCAGAGTCCTGGACATGCCCTTCGACGGGAACAACCTGTTTGGGAAGACAGTGGACGATTCCCTTCAGGCCATCAAGGCGGATACTGAGACGGCCCGGGCCCTCGGAGTTCTGCAGCAACGTCGGACGCCCTTTCGGAGCAGCGGAGGCAAGGGCGCCTCCAGAGGTTCCGGCGGCGGTTTCGCTTCCTACCGTCAAGCGGCCCGCTCGTCGTCGCAAGAGGCCTACAGAGGACGAGGCAAGTCTAGCGGACCCCGCCGTCGTCGCCCAGGAGGTCAAGGCGGCAAGGCCGCGTCCAAGCAGGAAAGAACTTCACGTCCCTCAACTTCTCCTGGAGGTAAAGGCGATGCTCAGAAAGGGCGCCATCGAAATCGTCCCAAAGAGGCTTCGGGGCTCCGGAGTTTACTCGAGATACTTCCTCGTGAAGAAGAAGACGGGAGGATGGCGCCCCATCCTAGACCTCCGACGTCTGAACAAGTTCATCAAGGCGCAGAAGTTCCGGATGGTCACCCTCCAGCACGTCCTGGGCCAGCTGGAGGAAGGGGATTTCCTATCGTCGTTGGATTTGGAGGATGCCTACTTCCACATTCCCATCCTAAAGGGGCACCGAAAATTCCTCAGGTTTGTGGTCCAAGGGCGTCATTACCAGTTCAGAGCCCTCCCCTTCGGACTACGGTCGGCACCCAGGGTATTCACCAAGTGCCTCGCACCGGTGGCGGCGCAGCTGCGCCGCGAGGGGATCCACGTCTACCCCTACCTGGACGACTGGCTCATCCGCGCCAAGACGAGGGAACTCGCCGTGGTTCACACGGCAAGGACTGTCCAACTCCTCACGGACCTGGGATTCTTCGTGAACTACGCCAAATCCCACCTGGTGCCCGCGCAAGTCGCACTGTTTCTCGGAGCGAGGCTCGACACAGTGTCCCTTCTGGCCTCCCCGTCGGAGGAGAGGACCAGGACCATCTTGGGCAAGGTGCAACGGATGTTGGTGGCCGACGCGGCCAAAGTGAGGTCCATCAAGTCCCTCCTCAGGATGATGTCTTCCTGCATTTACCTCATTCCCATGTGCAGGCTCCGGATGCGCCCGTTGCAAGAATTCCTGGATGCGCGCTGGATCCAGACGACGGGCAGCTTCGAGGAAAGGATCAAGCTCGACGAGAACTTCCGACGAGCGATACGGTGGTGGGGCACCCGCGCGCATCTGACGGCGGGCATGGACTTCCAGACCCCAGCCCACCAGGAGACGGTGACTACGGATGCCTCCCTGGAAGGGTGGGGAGCGCACACCGAAAATCTGCACGCAAAGGGACTCTGGCTCCCGACGGAGAAGTCCCTGCATATCAACGTCCTGGAGCTCCGTGCAGTGTTTTGGGCTCTCAGGTCTTTCCTTCCGTCCCTCAAGGGCAAGGTGGTGAGGATCTTCACCGACAACACCACCACCATGTTTTACATCAGGAAACAGGGCGGAACCAGGTCCCCAGCGCTGTCCAAGGAGGCGCAGGACCTGTGGCATTGGGCCGTCGCCCAAAGGATTTTTCTGGTGCCGTTTCATCTGGCAGGGATAAAAAACACCATCGCCGACTCACTCAGCAGGGAGCTGCGCTCGTGCCACGAGTGGGAACTACGGCAGGATCTGGTGGATCGTCTCTTCCGACGGTGGGGCACACCCCAGATCGACTTGTTCGCGACGGCGACGAACACCAAGTGCCGGAGGTTCGCCAGCAGGTTTCCCCAGACGAGGAGCATGGGCGATGCTTTCTCGTTCCCCTGGGAGGGCCTGTTCCTCTACGCGTTCCCTCCCTTGCCTCTGCTAATCCAGCTAGTCAACCTGCTCAAGAGGTCACGGTGCAGGATGATCCTCGTCGCACCCTCGTGGCCGAGGCAGATATGGTTCCCGGACCTTCTGGACTTGTCAGCGTCCCCGCCGATCAAACTGCCGGCGGACGCGGATCTACTCTCCAGGGAAGGAGGCGCCATTCTCCACCACGACCCGAAGTCGCTGAACTTGCAGGCCTGGCTCCTGCAGCGCTAGAGTTTGGAGGATACGACATACCGGCCGACTGCAGAGAGATTCTTGCAAAGGCCAGGGCGTCCTCGACTCTTAAATGCTACGGACACAAATGGAAGAGGTTCTCTGTCTGGTGCCACGCACAGAAGATTAACCCTTTACGGATTACGGCTCCCCAAGTACTGCCGTACCTGCTGACGCTGGCCAAAGCTGGCCTGGCACACGCGTCCATCAAGATTCATCTTGCTGCGATCTCCCGATACACCAGAACCACGGGACGGACGTCCTTGTGGTCTCATCGCCTGGTGAAAGAGTTCATGAAGGGACTGTTCAGATCGTTCCCGCCGGTGAAGGCTCCGGCCCCGGCGTGGGAGCTCAACGTAGTGCTGACCAAGCTCATGGGACCTCCGTTCGAGCCTCTGCACTCGGCTCCGTTGAAGTTTCTATCGTGGAAAACTGCTTTTCTTGTGGCCATCACCTCCGCACGACGAGTGGGAGAGATCCAGGCCCTTTCCTGCAAGGCCCCGTACTTGACTTTCCACGACACGAGGGTAGTGCTCAGGACGCACCCCTCCTTCATGCCCAAGGTACCGTCGGACTTCCATCTCAACGAACCCTTGGTGTTGCCTGTATTCTTTCCGTCGCCTTCGTCGCCGGCTGAGAGGACTTTGCACTCGCTGGATGTAGCTAGAGCGCTGAAGTTCTACGTGGACCGCACGAAGTGTTTTCGGAAGACGTCACAACTCTTTGTGAACTTTGGACCTGTCAATCAGGGGAAGGCTCTCTCGAAGGCTTCCATTTCCAGATGGCTCTCCGGCTGTATCATGTACTGTCATTGGTTGGCAAACCGACCTCTGCCCGGCCGTCCGAGAGCCCATTCCACCAGAGCGATCGCAGCTACCACGGCGTTCCTTTCTGGTGTGCCCCTGCTGGACATATGCAGGGCTGCTACGTGGAGGTCGACGCACACCTTCACGAAGTTCTACTGCGTCGATCGGGATTCCAGGGAGGAGTCCAGGGTCGGCCAAGCAGTGCTGCGCAACCTGTTCGCCTGAGGTGAGCCTGGTGAGGAGGTAAGATGCTTAATGTTGAGTTTGATGCTATGCTTAATGTTGAGCCTTTGCCACCTCCCGTGGTTGTGCATGTGTATACTGCTATGTATTCTTTATTCATGAGCATGTGAATCCATGCCAGACCCCATGCTGGAGAAGGAACAAGTTACTTACCTGTAACTGTTGTTCTCCAGCATGGGTCTGGCATGGATTCACATGCGAACCCTCCCGCCTACCCCTCTGCGGCTCTTCACTTGGTCATACTGCCACTTCACGTGCTTCCAAATCTGAAGATGGCTGCCAGAGGCGGTGCTTAGGTAGAGGGCAGTCATTGGCTGTGGTCAGTATGACGCAGAGACCAGTGATTGGTTATTACTACGAAAGACAGATCAGAAACGAAACTGATACTGGTTTTTTCTTTACCGAGGATTCCCAGCCTGACGACGGGGAATATTCATGAGCATGTGAATCCATGCCAGACCCATGCTGGAGAACAACAGTTACAGGTAAGTAACTTGTTCCTTATGTATATTCTAAATAATTCGGCACCCCCACCAAACTGACACCTGCACAGCACCAATTGCGAGGGGAGAACGATCACACACTGGAATGAATGATTTGAGGTGGCCTCATGGCACGATTTCAAAAGGTCGTTAAAATGTTACAAAAAGAGCACGAATTTATGTGTAAAATAGTAAATGTGGAAGCACTAGAATGATCGACCCCACCAAGTACAGGGCCTGGCATATACAGCATCACACAGAAGATTGTACACTCCAAGATGGCTGCCCCATAAGACCAGGGACACCAGCAGCGAAGACGGACTATTTATTTTTGTCCTTGTTGCTGGGCAACCATTGGTTGACACACAGAGCGAGAGCCCTGGCATCCTAAGGTCCGACGAGAGCGGAGGCCATCCGAGAAATCTGGTAAGTTGCAGGGTCCCACATTCCTAGCATTCTGACATACAGCGCATCCCTAAGCAAACCTGTATGTGAAAGAAAACACCTCACGCAATAACACTCACGATCGTGAGCTGCGGACCAGCATTGAAAGCCACTGCGCTCACGATCGAGAGATTTTGTGACTCCACTCAGCAGCCACTTTCAACTGCATGGGCAGCAATTCCCAGTAGCCCAACCCGCTCCAAACCTGCATAACAAACACCCGCGATCGTGAACAGCGGCCGGCTTTAGACAGAACCGCGCTCACAATAAAGCATGTCATTGCTCCATGTCTAAATGAAGTGAAAAGCCACCAAACTATGCATTTATAGCCGGGGTGCTCTCATACGCTGCATGGCCCATGCTGCGTTATAAGGCACCCCCTCCCCTTTTGCAGAACCACCACTGGGGCACATATGCAGACTATGGGCCATTCCCAACCGTTACACGGCCACAGTCACGCATGAATTAGAGGTACCTCCTGGCCACGAGCGCTTGCAACCCAGCGCCCTGACAATAACCCAATACAAATGTGAATTCAGTTGGCAGCTTTTGAGCGTATGTCCTGACACACCCTTGCATTGTATCTTACAGGATACCACAGATGTACCCTTCCAGCCACATACAAAGGATAAAGGCTGACAGCATCTGACCAGCAGAGCTGCACGGAAGGTAATATCCTGAATTGGGTGCAAAATAGAAAAGAGTCCTCATTCACCAATTTTGACAAGACTGTCTACACTTATTTTTAATGTAATTTAATTATAGTTAAACCACTAGTATACTAATAATGCAATTACCCACACTAAAGAAGCATTACCTCACAAATATAAGACCCACATTGTTTTTCTCTCCTCAGGTAGATGGGATGACGGCTTCCCCAACCCCATCCATTTCCTGATCTCACCAAGACAGGCGAAAAATCGCAGTCCTGAAGAAGATGATGAATTACAATCATCGAAACCGGTCGACCTCTTTTTAACCAAGGATATCCCAAGAAACCAGTTGGGATACCCCTCATAAAAAAGACCAAACGACATCTAGTTGTGGAGGAAGGATCCTCCCAAAAACCGCTGTTTTATGGACTCCCATACCAGAATTTATTTGGAGTTGTAAAGCATTAAGTAAAATGGACCACAAAGATAATACTGGAAATAAGCCAGATCCATCCAAAAAATATCACCTAAAGGGAGACCAGAACAACGGACTGGTTTTATGAAATCCTTTTTAATCGCAGAGTGATCCATGACTTGGGGACCACACACTTCTTGTGAAGGTCAATAAAAGAACAAAGGTCCCATGACCTATGTGTCATGCGACGGAGCAAGTGGCGTATCTGGAACCGCTGGAAGAATGGCCGCCATTAGATGTTCCGGCACGTTGTTTTCGCAATGCGCCTTGCTGGTCTAGTCGTTGTAGTCGCATCAACCCCCGGAAGTATTTAGCCTTGTACTTCCGTCCTTCTGACGCGTTGCAACGTTAGGCTTTCCTGTGTTGGTAACGCTCCCTTGTGATTGCCCTTGCGGTTACTACCGCCATTCTTTCTGCTACCTTCTAGTTTTCTCTCTCTCTCTTCATTCTACCGTTTCGCTGGCTTTCCCTTGCTCTTCTTGTCTTTTCGCCTTTCTACTGTGTTTTCGCTGTTGGCCTTTTCATTGTTTACACTTACGTCCAGTTCGCCCTTCTACTTACCGTGGAATTCTGTTCGCTCTCTGTCTTCTTGCTGAGCGGTCCACTTCCGGATTTCCTCCATCAGACGTACCCTTCCTGATTTCGGAGTCTACATTCAACTGCATCTCATTGGAACTGTCTACGATTACATCCGATCCTGTGTAGGGGTTTTTTTATGCCTCCGGCTTTTTCCCCTTAACAGATGTGCACGGGGCTCTGTCCACAGCCCACTATTCTAGTGGCACTGTGGCATCCTTCCGTGCCCGTCCTTATCTTCTAAAAAAAAAGAGAGAAGCCATCCTTGAGGAGCAAGACGAAGAGGGATTCCAAATCTAAGTTTAAAGGTGAAGGGGAAGGAGGGGAGACGGAGCTTACTTCCGAGGAAGAGGATATTACTGAACAATGTGATAGTTTGCAACGCCCATCAGGCCAGGTGGGCCCATTTTATTCTGCAGTTTGAATTCAATATCTCTTACATACCAGGTCCTCAGAATCTTTTGGCCGACGCTCTTTCTAGACGCAGCGACTACATGATGGGCACCAAATCCACAAAGGAACTCATGTTTCCCCGATCTAAGAGGATTTGTATAGTCTCCACCTTTTTGCAACAAGTCAGAGATGCCTCAGGAGGAGCTTTTGAAATCGAAAGACACCCCAAGAACCTGAATTACGATGTCAAGAGTGGTCTCTACACCGTAGACGGTAAACTGTACTTACCCACGCCATCTCGAAGGAAAGTGGCGTTCTTCTGGTGTCACAACTCAAGCCCCTTTTTTACCCCAGAAGAACGGAAGAGACGAAGCAAAGGCAGTTTGTGCATGTACTGTGGGTCCTCCACTCATTTGCTAAGAGACTGTCCAGAAGTTCCTCTTAGGCGATCGGGAAACGATCACCCTCGGTAAGTGTCGGGACTAACTTCCGAGGGGCACAATCAAGTCCTTATGCCACTCTTTCAGTGACGTCTTCCCTAACATCTGAAGACTCCCGTCTCATGGTAATTGTGTCCCTGAGAATAGGCGACTCCGACATCCAGACCCAAGCTTTATTGGATTGTCGAGCCGCTCGGAATTTCATGGACACACAGTGGGCTGAGAAGATGCAATTACCCCGTGTAGCCAAGCCAGAAGATCAAAAGTTCGAAGGGGTTGATGGCGAACCCCTTAGTTCCGGTCTAATCACTCATACTACTGAAGAACTCATCATGAATGTCCACCAACATTCTGAAAAGATTGTGTTCGACATAATTTGCGCAGCCCATTTCCCTCATATGCTAGGCATCGGCTGTTTACGTAGACATAACCCAACTATCAATTGGACCAAAAACTTTCTAAGCTTTCAATCCACTTATTGCAAAGAGACATGTCTTCCTGAGCCTAATTCTGAAACCATCAAGGCAGTATGCTGTTCAGAGAATAGTACTATCACACTGTTCAGTAATGTCCTCTTCCTCTGAAGTAAGCTCCGTCTCCCCTCCTTCCCCTTCCTCTTCACCTTTAAACTTCGGTTTGGAATCCCTCTTCTTCTTGCTACTCAAGGATGGCTTCTCTCTTGTTTTTAGAAGATAAGAACGGGCACGGAAGGACGCCACAGTGCCACTAGAATAGTGGGCTGTGGACGGATCCCTGTGACGTCTGTTAAGGGGAAAAAGCCGGAGGCATAAAAAAACCCTACACAGGATCGGATCTATCACACTGTTCAGTAATATCCTCTTCCTCTGAAGTAAGCTCCGTCTCCCCTCCTTACCCTTCCTCCTAACCTTTAAACTTTGGTTTGGAATCCCTCTTCTTCTTGCTCCTCAAGGATGGCTTTTCGGGGGGGCGTGGCCAACGGGCTCGAAATGGAGTCGTAATCCTTTTGAGCTCCCGGGCCGCCAGCAGAATCCTTCAAAATCCTGCGGATAGCTGAAACAGAAACGCCATCCAGACGCATTAAATGAGAGCTGACAACTGCAGCTACGACCTCCTGTAGTTTCAAAACAGTGCATGAATCAGATCCGGAGAAAATCTACGAGCAAAAATATGGGCGCCAGCGCCGACAAGAACCCAAGATGGCCGCCGCGTGATAAGTGAAACAAACGCTCAACACGGACTGATTACCCCAGAGGTGGATAAAGCGGGGCATCGGAGCCCAACGAGACGTGCGTGAGCCCCTGCCAGCCGCTTGCCTCGTCAACATCCAAGAAGACGGCAGCAGAGGCGGTCGAGGCCACACGAGAATAGCGGGTCCATGCCCGCAGATCCAGCAGCCCCGCCACGGATACGAGCGGATGAGCCCTCGTCTCCCTGCTCAGCGACTGCACCAAGACATGGGGAGCGGAGCGGAACCGGGAGATCGCAGCCTCGAGCGCAGACTAGCGGTGTCACGGCACCACCGCCTCCCGAACTGAAACGATCAATTGCGGGTGCTCCGTTTATCGTTGAGCGCCCGCTCACATCCTACAGCTCACGTAGGTAAGGAGAAGGGAAGGAGGGGGGCGCGACTTAACACTGAAGGCACAGTGAACACACTGGGACCCCCAAAACAGTGAAGTGGGTGAAAGGGCGGACCCTGACTCCAGGGTGAGATGAGAGAGGTTGAATAGACTCTGGAACTGACCAAATGCGGAAGAGATGGGCCCCACACCCAGAGTGATCGACTGAGATACCCCCCAGGCAACACGTGTGACTCCAACACGGGGGGAGAAGGAAGCTGAGATCCCATAACCAGCCCAGCAAGCAAAGACACCCACTGCAGTGTGATACATACTGAACAGGGAGCCACACAGTACAACACGCGTCTGAGATAGCAACCTCCCTGCAAATACAATTAATACCGAATGGACCACCACATAAGACGAAACGGAACATCAAAGTCTGATTCCCACACAATAACAGCTCTCAAAATGGGCAAAGACAAGACAACAACAAAGAAAGTGGGCAACCAGAGCACTATGGAGCAATTCACAACTGCCACCCTGCCTCCGCCAACGGAACCAGATATACCGGAAGACATACAAAACCCTGAAGAAACTCTCTCCCTGAGAGACGTGATGACCGCCATTGCCAATTCACGGACCTCAAAATGGACAGCATATCGACAGAAGTTTCCCTATTGAGGCATAACCTTCAGAAGCTCTCATCCCGCACCGGAGAGGCTGAGACCCCCATATCGGTCGCGGAAGACGAGTTGAGAGGTATGGGCCAGCAAATGAACAGAGCTCTAGAACGTATTAAAGTACTGGAAAGCAGGGTGGAGGAAGGAGAAGGCAGGTCAAGAAGAAATAACATCTGCATTCTTGGGCTGCTGGAAAAAGCTGAAGGAGACAGCATGGAACTCTTCCTGGAACAATGGATTGTCGACTTGTTTGCCCCCAAGACCCTGTCATCACTATTCTCAATAGAAAGAGCACACCGAGTTCCAACAGGCATCCCAATACCTGGAAAACAACCAAGAACTATAGTAGCAAAGATTCTTAACTACAGAGATTGGGATGCAGTGCTGCAGATGGCCAGATCAAAAGGAGAGATAACATACAACGGCTCCAGGATTGGTTTCTTTCCAGACTTCACCAGGGAAGTGCAGAAGATGAGGCAGTCCTTTGACCCCCTAAAAAAGCATCTACAGAGACTAAACGTAAAATATGGCCTCCTATTCCCAGCGCAATTGAAGATATACCACAACGGCACCACAATACACTTTACTGATCCCAGAGAGGCATGGACCTGGACTGAAAGAAATCTGAAGGGGGAATGGAATCCACACAGACGGCATGAAAGAAGAAGGAACAGGTCGCGCCGAAATGAACCACTAGATGGACCAGACCACCAAGAACAGGGAGGGATACCCCAGAGAAAAGATGAATAACTACAACAATAGATGAAACGTAACTTGCCCAGCAAAAACAGTATCCGGAAATTAAATGCTGGCGGCCCACGGACCAGGACGACACGATCCACCACAGCAGCAAGTGCATACGGAAGTAAACTCAGACCAAAGAGACCTAAGCACTCAAAATTAGTGAGACTAGACAAATGTTTTGTTTAATGGGCGACAGATGCTTCAGTTGGGGAAGGAGTATGGGGAGGGGGAACCGGGAGTTACACAGGTATCCAGATGACACCTCGTCCATCAGGACCACTTCGAACATGACATACTTGAAGATGGCAAGACTCAATCACCTCCATATGGCAAGGAACGCAGTGAGCAATGGCTACAGCTGGACATAGGGAAAAAATGCTTGCCTTCCTGACATGGAACGTGAATGGCCTGGGAAATAGCATAAAGAGAAGACTAGTAACACAATACATCAATCGACATGATCCGGATATAGTGATGCTTACCGAAACACACCTAGCGGGCACAAACTGCCAATTCTTCAAGAGAACCAAGTACAGAACAGCAATCCATGCAGGCTTCTCCATGGGCTCGAGAAGTGTGTTGATACTGATAAACAAAAGAACCCTGAAGACATAACAAAGGTAATTCAAGACCCGGAGGCAGATTTGTGTTTATGCACGGCACATTATGGAACCAAACCATAGCTACAATGGCGATCTATTCACCCCCAACACTAATGGCCCCCCTAATTGAAGAAATCACGCCGATAATAGTGAACAACCCAGCGGATACATTGGTGGTGGGCGGGGACTTCAATGAGGTGATGAGCAACACTGAGTTTCGCACACATCAAAGAGGAAGGAATCCGTCAAGACCGACCAAGCTGGCCAGCTTTGCATCAGCACTGGGCCTGAAAGACGCATGGAGGGACCTTCAGCCAGACGAGAAACCATTTTATTTCCACTCGGGTGCACACGGGTCGATGTCCAGGATAGACTATTTCTTCCTCCCTGGTGTAAATGTGCACAAAGTAGTTGAGGCAACTCTGCAACCCCGAGGGATATCGGACCACTCCCCACTCACGATGCTGCTCGAGACAGAAAGACCACAACCCCCACTGAGGTGGCGATTGAATGCATACTACCTAGGATTTCCAGAACTGACGGAGAAAATCCAAGAAGCAACCGCAACGTACTTTGAACTAAATCAGGACTCTGTGGACGATGCTGGAATAGTATGGGAAGCATATAAGGCAACTCGAAGGGGTGAAATCCTGAGCTGGACTTCAGCACACAAAAAGCACACCGGCGAGAAGTGGAAGAAGCAGACGTGAGACGTGCTGAGGAAAACCTCATACGCTCAAGAGCGGCAGATGACAATACATCTCTAGAAGTGGCACAAAAAAAACTATACAACGTGGCGCTGACATGTGCCAAACAGGCGCACAGAACTACACGTGCAAGGATATATGAAACAGGAGACAAAGCCAGCAAAATGCTGGCATGGCTGGAAAGGAGAGGGGAAAGCCACCTCCAGGTGCGTCGGATAGGCATCACAAACACTGAATGGGTCTCAACGGACTCCGGCATAGCGGAGGCCTTTGCGTCCTACTATGAAAGTCTATACGCCCCACCGACGATTCCGTTGGATCCCACCATGGACACAGTGACCATCCCAGCACTGAACGAAACCCAGAGGCTGAATCTTGAAGCCGCAATAACGGAGGAGGAATGGACGACGGCCATCTCCCAGCTTCAGAATGGGAAAACCCCAGGGCCCAATGGCCTTCCAGTAGAAATATGGAAGAAAATTGGCACCGGAGAAGTGGCGCCACATATGCTTAAAATGTTCTTACAGGCAAAGGAAAAGGGCATCTTACCACTGGACCTAAGGAAAGCCAACATAGTAGTGATACACAAAGAAGGCAAACCTCCAGACTCGTGCAGCTCATACCGCCCAATCTCTCTTATTAACACCGAAGCCAAAATACTGGCAAAAATACTGGCCAACAGATTGCAAACAGTGATACCCTCCCTGGTCCACCCGGACCAATGCGGCTTCATGCCACAAAGAGCCACGCAAATGAATATCCACAGACTACACTCTGCCATTGAAAGATCACCCACTCTACAGGACCCATTAGCCCTGCTAAATATCGACTTCGAGAAGGCCTTCGATTCAGTCCATTGGGAGGCCCTGTGGCTCATGGGCAGAATGGGATTTGGGGAGCAATTCACAAACTGGGTCAAACTCCTATACAATGCCCCGATAGCTGAAATTAGAGTCAACGGTTGGTCCTCACGAACCATAGAACTTGGGAAGGGCACCAGACAGGGATGTCCCCTCTCCGCAATGCTATCTGCACTCGCAATTGAACCACTAGCGATAATGCTAAGAGAGTCCCTGGACTGGAAAGGGTTCCAATGGGCACAGAACTGGGAGGACAAGGTGTCCTTATATGCAGATGATCTCCTAATCTACCTCAGTGACCCAGCAGTCTCCTGTCCCATTGTAACAAATATACTAAACACATATGGAACCTTTAGCGGGTTAAGGGTAAACTATGATAAATCCCTGATTTTTCCAATAAAGGGTCTCGATGCAGCAACTCTAGATAACAGCCCATTTAAGACCGAGAAAGAACAGTTCCGATATCTAGGGATACAAATCTCAACAGACCTAACACAGTATATAGGGGAAAACCTGCACCCAGTAAGGGATAGATTCGTAAATGACATGAAGCACTGGATGACCCTTCCGCTCACCCTACTGGGAAGAGCCGCCCTATTCAAGATGTTGGCCCTCCCCCGATTTCTATACGTTCTCCAGAATGCGCCGCTATACATACCCAAAATAGAATTCCAAAAAATAGATGAATCACTCAGGAAACTGCTATGGGGAGGGGGGCATCCACGAATTGCTCTTAAAACCCTACAGCGCTCAATATGGGAGGGAGGAATCGGACTTCCACACCTACAGACGTATTACTGGGCAGCCCAAATGTCAGTGGTGAATGATATCCTGCATGCCGATCCAATGATACCACTCAACAGAGCAGGCACCCAGACGGACCATGGAATCGCCCCGCTAGAAAGCCTCTATCAAAAGAAAACCCGACAAGCCACACCCACAATGGTGGCTCAGAGAACGCAGATTTGGATAGATGCGCATAAATACCTGGGATGGGAGGGGAAGATCACATTGAAACAACCCCTGTGGTGTAATAAACACCTCCCGGAACTAAAAGAAATTCCCAAATGGGTAGCCTGGGAGGAGGCGGGGATACAGACACTAGAAGATTTGGTACAGGATGGAGAAATCAAGACATTCCAAGTCCTGAAAGACGAATTCAATCTTCCCATCACGGAGCACTTCCACTACATACAGAAGACATGCACTCACTGCAAGCGAAATAGACCTACCGAATGTACCAGAATGCACCCCGATTGAGAGGAACATAGTGATGGAACGAATTGAGCACAAAGTAACATCCACAATGTACAATGCCATCAATTCATTTGCCACAAAGGAGCTCATAGAACTTAAAGAGAAATGGGAAAGAGACATGGGTCAAATACAAGCAGAGGATTGGACAGTGGCACTTATGTACCCCCGGGAATCAGCAATCTCAGCCAGAATCAGGCTGGTCCAGCTTAAAATCCTACTCATGATTTACTATCCCAGAGAGGCCTTGTACCAATGGGGAAGGGCGACGCACCCCAACTGCCTAAGATGTCACCACCTGAGAGGAACCTTCTTCCACATTTTATGGGATTGCCCGCGGATACAGGACTTTTGGCAACAATGCTGCGATAGACTGTCAACAGTACTTGGCCGCAAAATACCGATGGACCCAAAACTCCTGATACTGGGAATAGATGCGGATATAGAGCTATCCAGATTTGAAAAACTCATGTTTGCAACGACCACTAGTCTCGCAAAAAGAAATATAGCTCAATTATGGGGCTCAGCCACACAGCCGCAATATGCCAAATGGGTAAAGGACGTGGACATATGTGTCCCAAAGGAAGCGAGAGTGTACACTACAAGGGGATGCCCAGAGAAAGAAGCCAAGATATAGCAAAGAAGGGAGGACAACTGAAGGCAAACAAGGATGAGCCATGGGGACACTGAGCGCCAAGCAGTGAACTGATACAAGCCATCGAAACGAACTCAAGAAATATCAGATGTTACAACCTCACAATATATGCAAACATAAATCAGATGCCAGGAAGAAGTGTATACCTGTGTGTTTAGATGTTTGAATGTTTGAATATTTAAGTGTAGTGACCGAATGTCAACTACCTTACGTTGTTGTGTTTGTTTGTACCTACAAAGCAATAAAAAATATTTTGTAAAAAAAAAAAAAGGATGGCTTCTCTTTTTTTTATAGAAGATAAGGACGGGCACGGAAGGATGCCACAGTGCCACAAGAATAGTGGGCTGTGGACAGATCCCCGTGCACGTCTGTTAAGGGGGAAAAGCCGGAGGCATAAAAAAACCCTACACAGGATCGGATGTAATCGTAGACCGTTCCAATGAGATGCAGTTGAATGTAGACTCCGAAATCAGGAATACGTCCGATGGAGGAAATCCAGAAGTGGACCGCTCAGCAAGAAGACAGAGAGCGAACAGAGTTCCACGGTAAGTAGAAGGGCGAACTGGACGTAAGTGTAAACAATGAAAAGGGCAACAGCGAAAACACAGTAGAAAGGCGAAAAGACTAGAAGAGCGAGGGAAAGCCAGCGAAACGGTAGAATGAAGAGAGAGAGAGAAAACTAGAAGGTAGCGGAAAGAATGGCGGTCGTAACCGCAAGGGAAATCACAAGGGAGCGTTACCAACACAGGAAAGCCCAACGTTGCAACGCGTCAGAAGGACGGAAGTGCAAGGGTAAATACTTCCGGGGGTTGACGCGTCTACAACGACTAGACCGGCAAGGCGCGTTGCGAACATCTAATGGCGGTCATTCTTCCAGCAGTCCCAGATATGCCACTTGCTCTGTCGCATGACACTGTGAAACAGTTCCTCTCTAAAATGTGGCCCCAAGAGCCTCTGAGACACTAACTTCCAGCCTTACGCTTAAATGGGAAGAAGATCCGAGCACCCCACTCCTAAGGACACAAGCCTGCATATGTTACGAGGGCTACCCCAGAAGAAATAATATTTGATGCCACACATTATATGGTACCTGAATAACGGTAACAGTCTCCACGCTGAAAAAAGTGGACCCCACGAAGTGTTCATGTGTGTTAAAAATATGTCCATAATAACACTTCAGGTCAAACTATTAAGTATAACTAAATTTTTCCCTGAGTGTTTTCGGCGGAACTCCTTTTCACCCATTATGTTTACGGTCGCTCCAGAGTCGACTAGGAAGCAGAAATGTTTTGTTTGCCACCTATTTCCACGGGTATCTTGGGTGCTTCTCATGCTTCTCTTTCATCCATGATGAGATTGACGTATTCGTCCTGAGTATATTGCTCAACTTCGTAGTCGAATCCCTGTTGCTCTATGCTGTAGTAGTTCTGGTGTGATGGGGGTCCGTCATATTTGTCTCTTATGCGTGAGACCTGGTCGTGTGTCTCGTTGTCATGTGTTTGAGCATCCTGGTAGATGTCTTTGAACACTCTGACGTATCTTCTTGGGCTTTGCTGGTATGGGCGCATTTGATAGGACTGCGCCTGTGGGTTTCTGTTGAATGTCTTGTATTGTGGGGTCATAGGCATTCGTGGTGTTGGAAAAGGTCTGCCTTCTCTGCAGACTGACTGAAAATGGCCTTCCCTGCTGCAGTTTCCACATCTTTGGGAGAGTGCGGGACAGGTTCCTGCATGTGGAAAAGCCATCCCACAACGGTAACACTGTTGTTGTGTTCTTGGAGTAGTCATGTAGCTGGTGTTGGAGGGTCTCTCTGTTCTTGTGTTGCTTGGTTGTATTGCTGCTTTTGTCTCATTCGTGTCCTGTTTAGCTGAGGTGCTGCCCGCTTTCTGCGTTACCTGCTTGTCGACCCTTTCTAGGATTCTGGCCATCGCACTGACCTATTCAGGGTTTGAGGCACGCAGCCCTCAATAACTCGTAGGCGGATGGCCTCGTCTAGCGAGAAGACATGGTATTGACAGTGTGCACCTTTTATTCATAGGCGAGTGATGAATTCATCGACTGTTTCATCAATTCTTTGGGTACATTGGTTAAACATGTACCTTTCGTAATCCCTGTTGGGCTCAATCACCAGCCTCTTGTTCAGGGCTGTGATTAGCGCTGAAAAGTCATTTTGTTCAGCAGTTGGGATGGTCTTAATAACTATTTTGACTTGATTCCCAGCTAGATTGAGGAACATGCTGTGTAATCTCGGTGAGTTCGCTTCACCTGCAGCTGCAATGAAGGTGTTGAAGTCTTCTAGCCATTCCACCCACCTCAGACCTTTGTCGGCCTTTGTCGTCATGGAGAAGGGGGGTGGCATGCATGCGCCAAACAGTGGCAGCTGTGTTCCCGGTGGGGCCCGGAGGAGTTGGGGCTTGTTGCACTGGCGGAGAGCTCATGGTGGTGGAGGTGGTGGTCGCCCTGGTGCTGAGGACAGCTGTTGTCACTTCTGCAGGCTGTGGTAGGATGGTCTTGCTAGTGCCTGTGTCCTGTGGCGCTGGACAGGTCACTTTGTGGTTTTCTCTGGCTTGTCACATGAGGTGGTCAGGGTAGGATAGTATGCGGTAGTGCTGTTGCACACTCTTGTGGGGTCTTTGTTGGTTTATTCCCTTTGGTTGCAGTTGCTGAGCAGCAGTGGGGGAAAGGGGCACCACCCACCTGAGAGTCCTGCCGGCACGCGTGGATGCTACGCAGCAGAAGGAGGAGGAGGAAGGCAGGGCCTGGATCGAGCTCTTGTCGTAGCCGGCCAGGATTGACTGGCAGGACGCACTGGAGCGGGATCGCTCGTGCGAAAGGAGGAGGAACTCGGCGGCCCAGGAGGATCCTCGTCGCCAGTTGTTAGGCCTCATACAATAAAGAGGGACACAGCGAGTGTAAATCAATAAGTCTGATGTTCAAAAAAGCAGGGGCGAGGCGCGCACTCCAATTCCTGGCCAATATATTACCTGAACATGTGTCCAAAAACAATCACAGGGCTAAATCCCAATCACAGGGTGGCTGAGTTGCCATTCAATTCAGGTGAAACCAATATAAATGCAGATGCAATCTCTAGGAATTATGATCAATGTAGTGAACCCATTTAAACAATTCAGGTGACCAGTGAACGACTCCCCTCCAACACACACATCATAGCCTTAGCAGGGGGAGGGGGGAAAGCCAAGATTATGGCTCTCCAGTGTAGGGCAAAATAACCCTGGTGCTGCAGCCTCCGGAGTCCGGATCTCCACAAGTTAAATTTTCAAAAAAGCAGGGGCGAAACGCGCACTCCAATTCCTGGCCAATATATTACCTGATCACGTGTCCAAAAACAATCACAGGGTTAAATCCCAATCACAGGGTTGATTCCCTTTTTGGACTGTTGTGCTCCTCCAAGTGTCCAAAAAATTCCTAGGGTTAAATCCCAATTTGCTGCCCAATAGTTTACAGGGTTGATTCCCTTCTTGTTCTGTTGTACTCCTCCAAGCGCTTTCGTATCTGCAATACTCAATCAATATGTCTGCTTTATTCAATATACAGGAAGGAAGTGAACTTTCTTTTCCTTTCTCCCTCACGTCACGAGTCACGTGGTCAGGCCCATGTGACTCTGTCTCTCTTAAAGAGACATTGGCCCTGCAACATAAGCAGTGTTTGCTTTCCTCCCAATGCTGAGTGGAGCGCCTGTTCGCCACCCTCTGACGCAATTGCTGGGATCAACTGAAATAATGGTGCTGCACTCATGCCACTTCAAACATTCTGTTCTTTTGTTGTGAAGGTTCCCCCACGTGGCTTAGTGCGCTCTGGTCCTTCATTTTTTTTCTTTTGTTTATTTTTTCTCCTGCAGGGGGTTACAGGTTTTCCCTTACTCCCTCTCCCACTTTCCATTAAATAATCATCTTCTTTGAGGATAGGTTTGGCCTGATCTAAAAATCTGTCGAGCCATGATTTCGATCTACAGGCCACCTGTTGCCACCCAGTACCCTGAATCTCAGGCACCTCCCACAGTACCCTATAAGTCCTAGGAATCTGATCTAAAGAAGGAGGAACACATAATTGTGAGTACCAGGCAATGTGAACTTCAAATTGGACCCTGTGAATTATTTGTAATTATCATGAATTGGGGTTGTTTTACCGTGGCGAAAGGTCGCGAAGGAAATGACCGCATGAGAAATGTACTTTATGCATAAATGTTCGTACATTTCTCATGCGGACATTCCTTGTAAAACAACCCCAAAACCTAACCCCTGCCCACACCCCCACCCCACCCAAATTTCTACTTACCTTTCACCTCGATGCGCTGTGTCCCTGCGACGCTGTTTCCCTATCTCTTCCGTGTTCGGGAATTGGCGCTGCAGGGTCCTTTTCTTCTTTCCTTGTTTTTGTTGTCCGGCAGCTGTGGGGGTGTGCCCTGCAACTCCCGCTCACTATACTGTATACTATAGTGAGCGGGGTGTTGCAGATGACACCCCTGCAGCCTTTGTTTTTCTTCTTTTTTTTTTTACCTACCCCACCAAAATATACATACCACAAAAGGTTAAAACATTTGTAGTTTGAACTTTTGGTGGTATGTATTTTAGGTCTTTTGGTGGGGTAGGTAAATTGGATTTGGTCATTTCGGCCGATGCCGATTAAATTAAAGGCCTGCTCCCCCCGGTGGAATGAAAGAGAGCAGAAAGTGCCTCGTCTAGGATTACCTCCTCAAGTAGAGTTCCACCCTGTACTGAGTCAGGGTCCCTGTCTAACTTTGGAGAAACAGTTAAGGGCTCTTCTGCACGTCCACCATACCATAGGTGGTGGGAGCAGGATCAGGATTAGACTCCGAAGGAACACTCTTAGGTTGTGGATCAGGTTCCCTAGGAGTGGAATCTGTACCCTTGGGTGTAGGTATTCACACTAGTGTCTGATCTGGAAAAGGTTCTTGATAGAGGCTAAACTGATCGCCCTCAGTGTCTGCATCATCACTGGCTTCCAACTGGGCTTCCGCTGGCCTCTTGAGTCTGGGAAGCTTAACAAGCTTCCAGAGATTGAGCCATCAAAAGGGTCTTTCTCTTCTGGCCTGTCAGTCGCTGCTATCTAGTCGTCGTCCCCTTGGCCAATTCCTCTTCTGTCACTGCTGGCTCAGCTCAACCTCATCCCCAACTGGGAGCAGGTGGCACTGATGCAAGGTCTTGAAATTCCTTTGCCATCTTTCCTCTTGCAGTCGGTAGAATGAGAGCTCGCCTAACTGATGCTCAATGAGGAATGCTTGAGACTCCCACTTGTCGCCCAACTTGTTCTGTCCTCTCTTTTCCAGGCTCAGCATGAAATGTGACCATGGAATTATAGCAGTATTTGTTTCCCTCCACTGTCGTCTCCACAGCAGCCTGGGCCAGCTGATGGACTTGCTTTATTTGACGCTTGAGCTACTTCACATAACTGGCATAATTCTCACTGCCAGGTTCAAAACACAGACACTCCAAAACACAAGTTTTCAAGCAGCTGGACTTCCCGTACATCAAGTAGTAAGTGGTAAACCCAGTGGCATATTTCTTGGTAAAATTGTAAGCATGGGTCACGGTAACCACATGTTGACTCCACCTTTTCTTCTCCGGCCTCACGGTGCCCAGCATCACCAACAGGGTGCAGTTGAACCTCTCCACTTGGGCATCCCCTGGAGGGTGACATGTAGTTGGATGGGTCTTATGATGCCAACCAACTCCAGCATCTCCTTCATGAGTATCCCTGATGGGAATGAATCCTGGCCAGCCATCCGTAATGCACGAAGTATTTCTCCCACAGCACGCAGTCATTGTTGGTGGCATGCTGACCTTTGGTGGGTAACAACTGTGTGCGTACATAATAAAGTAGTCCGTCATCAAGATGTTCTGTACACCTCGCCTGTTTATCTCCATCTTGCGGAAGTCTATGCAGACAAGGTCCATTGGCCGGGACTTTGCAGGTGATATGCTACAGGACGAGCCTCAATCTTCCTGGCGACGCATTTGGCGCAGTGATGGCAATAATACTCCAGGTCTGCTGCTAGTCTAGGCCAGAGAAACCTTGAGCGGACCGACCCAAAGGTTCTGTCGCTGCCAAAATGTCCATGTTGGCTGTGGAGTGCATAATAATACAGCATAATAATACAGCTTGGTAGAATCTCTGTGGTAACACCTTACATTGTAATAGCCAGTCTCCAACTTTGCCATCCTTATACAGGATTTCATCCTCCTGCTCGAGCGTCTTACATTCCTTCTGCATTGCAGCCTTTTCTGGTTCACGAGAGACATCTCTGGGGACATCATGTCGTGGCTTTAAGGAATGGAGAAATGTCAGTCTCTGCTAGTTGGGGCAAACAGATTTCATCTATGGTCAAACACTAGCCCACAAAGCTCCAGGCTAGCGGTATTGTAGTAAAAGGCCAGTACAGCCTCAGCTGGGTATCCTAAGCAATCCATGCCCCTGGCTCTGTCTGGCTCCTGCTGACTTGCGGCCTGGCAGATAGCGCCAATGACTGCTGAAGAAAACTCCTTCCACAAGGTAGATCCAGCTGTATCATCTGGTGGGGCATGAGGCCAACGAGATAGGCCATCAACATCAATGTAAGTGTGTCGAGGTCGGTATTGTAAATGGAAATTGTATGTCAACAATGCAGTCACCCATCGGTGTACGGTATCCAGCTTCACTGACTTCAGTTTATACGTTGGGGAGTTGTTATCCATCTTCACCCTGAAAGTGGCACCATAGAGGTAATCCTTGAACTTCTTTGTAATGGCCCACTCCAATACCAAAAATGTCTGTTTGTGGACTGGGTACTTCTCTGCCATGTGCAGGCCTTGGTTGGTGAAGGCAACTGGTCTCATCATTGCCCTCCTGGTAAAATACAGCTCCCAATCCCTACAGATTCATGTCCACATGCAATTTGTAAGGCAAGCGAGGATCCATGTAATGCAGGACTGGTGCTATGGTGAGGTCCTTTTGAGCACCTCGAAGACCTGCTGGCATCGATCAGTCTACCTGCTGTGGATGGTATAAATGGTTTGCAGAGCTGGCGGTAGTTCTCTGGATAGTCGGTTATCCTTTGGTGAGGTCCACAAGTGGTCGAGTGATGTTAGCTATACTGTGACAAACATCTGGTAGTAGTTACAGAATCCCACGGAACTCAAACTCCTCCAGGGTCTGACATCTTGGCTAGGGGAGGATGGTGTCCATCTTTGCTGGATCCACGTCGATGCCATCTGCAGAGACGATGTGTCGGATGTATTTGATGCTCTTCCAGCAAAACTGGCACTTGTCCCCTCTGATCTTTAGCCCTTGCTCACATAGGTGATCCAGCACCTTCATCAGCCTCCTGTTGTGTTCATCCAGGGTCCTCCCAAACACAATGAAGAGGTACCTCAGTCCCTCCAGGAGGTTCATGTCTCAATGATATTTTCCGTGAGGCACTGGAAAGTCGCTGGCGCACTGGAACTCCCCTGTGGCATCCTGACTAACTCATGGAAGCCCAGTGGCAGATGAAAGTCATCTTCTCAAAATCCACCAAAAGCACTGGAAACTGGTAGTACCCACTATGCAAGTCCAAGACCGAAAACCACATACTCCTTATCAGACAGTCCAATCCCTTGTCCACTCAGGGCATGGTGTATTGGTCCGGAATAGTACGGGTGTTAAGTCAATGATAATCGATGCACATCGAACATCCCCGTTCTTCTTCCGGGTGACAACTATGGGTGTATTGCACGGACTCCTGGATGATCCCTGCTTACAGGTAGTGGCATACATCCTTCACTTCTCCTGGGGCCAGGCATCCTGATTGCTCCCTGAATGATGTGTCATCACTCACACAGATCTGGTGTCCCACTCGGAGGGCCTTGCTGATGTCCATGAAGCTGGTGGAGAAAGCCTTGGCGAGCTGTTACTCAGGTGTTCCTTGTCCCTTTCCGAGATTGGGGAGTCTCCAAAGTCCAGGGACCTTGGATACAGTGCCATCTCGAATGGGCTGGTGGCAACACTTGCTGGGGCTACAGAAGCAGTCAGGTGATGATAGTGCATCCTGGTAATCGGATGCTCCCATTGATCACATTAATGATTGTACAGAAAAATTAGTGATGATGATTAGATCACAGGAATGATTGTGGTATAACTGTGATGAACAAATTGCATAACTATTATGAAAAGAGTACTTTGCTAACCAGATCTTGTGCTGTATTCTATCCCAATGTCTGTATTATTGTCATAAAAGGTATTTTTATAATTTCTGTACATGAATGAACATTGGTGGTAGGATGAACATGTGCATGCCCTAATGAATAAGCCAATCAATGACATAGCTTGGGATTTACTCACCATAACTGTTTTAAAGTCCATTGCGGTGTCTTGAAATTTCCCAGCCTATGATAAACATAGTTTATTTGTCTTCTGGATCCTGAGAAGTCAGGGCTGAGTACCGGACCCCTCACTCATATGGTTTCCAGTATGGTCATGAGGTAGGCCAGCATTCGGTCAGTGGTTGCATTGTAGGTGTCAGGATGAGGAGCCAGTTTAATTTGTGCAAGATTAGGGATGAAGTAGTCTAATTTTCTAGAGCCGATGACGAGGCAGGCTTGAGTATTGTTGGCACTCTGAGGAGAGCAGAGCAACTGCGAGCCCTGCTAAAAGGGTTTGATTTTGCGGAGTATCGAAGGAGATAGAAGGGCCTCTGGTTTGTGGACCTTATGGGATCTTTATTTTCAGCTGGATTTGCCTCATATGATACTGGGGCTACGTCACCTAAAAGCCAAATGTTTATGGTAATTAAGAAAAGTGGATGTTTTCCTCTCTTATGAGCTCCTAGGTGTGTTGGTGGTTTTGGTTGCTGGTGTTGTATTGTTAAGAGTGATAAATGTGAGTGTGTAGAAGAAGGGAGAGCAGAGAGAGATGATTGTGTTAGTTTTACTGAGGGGTGAAAAGCCCAAGTGTGCTGCCTTGTCCCCTGGGGCAGGGGAACCAACTATCCAGTCTTCCTGACATATTGTTTCATGACACACTTTTTGTTATCTACATCATTTCCCACACTGTTTAGTGTTTAGAAGTTGGGATTGGCATCGTTTTCTTGCGGCCCTTTTATTTTGTCGAAGACACTACTAGGACTGCGTTATCTTTATTTTGATGGTCGTAGCTTGCTCCCATCCTTATATTTAGGTTTAGACAGGCGTTTTTCCAATAAGTTCAATAAACACCCTTGAACTGTTATCACTTGTGTCTGTCTTACTGGTTGATACCATGCCTTCCTTACAGCCCCATGGGTTGTTTTGTTTTATAAATAGCTTGTCAATTCTCCTCACAGGTTTCTTAACATTTCCTAAAAGATTGTTCCATTTAGTTACCCCATTTCACAGATTGCTTTTTATTACTTCTCAGCACCCTTTCTACAAAATGTATTTTGCGCACTTCAGCTTGGATTGTTTGCTTCTTGGGGACCTCCCCACGTGTTGTTTCACTGCTTCTAACCCAATTTATAGAGAGTTCAGCACACCTCCCTCATGCTTTAGCACTGCTTCACCAACATCGATCGTACAAGGCTAGAGGCACTCCAAATATGCTGAAAAGTAATTGAAAATTAACAAATATTTTTCATATGTCTGCATAAACAATATCTGCGAGGGAGGTCTACAAAATCTTTGAAAATCACAATGAAAATGCTACTTTGTTTTTTTTTTCACCAATTGAATGTTAAAAATCGTGCAGAAAGCTAAATCAAATTACACTCAATAGATGTACTTATTTTCAACATTCATGAATGTTGGTAAATCATTGCATGTTGTTCTGCAAGGCTACGCTCTCTGGTCATCACCCCATCCCGCAATTGCATATTGCTCATACCACGTGGGCCTCTTGCTCTTTTGATTAGCAATGTTTATTGCTATTTCGGCACAGGAGTCAAAGAATGCAAGAGTTTATGCTTTGAAACTCAGAAATTGGTTGGGCAGTAAAACATGCAGTATTTCTAAATGGTGCATCTTTTACCTTTACCGCTAAACTCTTAATCATACCTTTACTCTTTACTTTTCTACTTTGTTGGGGAATAGTGGAAAATTGCACAGAGGGGACATTTTGCACTTCAGTGCAAACGGAAGCGGTCAGCAAAATTGACCAGCCAATGTCTAAAGGGACAGCTTTTGTAGAGCAGTTGCAGTTCACAATTTTAGGATTGCCGGTGTCCTCCTGAAATGCTAGTCTTTAGTTCTTTCTGTCTAATATTTACCTACCTGGATGATCTAATCTATCCATCAGCGAAATTAAAGTTCTAATATTTTTTTCTCTGACATTGTGGGGTCTTTTGTGATAAAACGTGGATCTTTTACAACAGCATTGGTTATGACTTTTGAAAACCAGATTAAAGCACTTGCTATTTAGACAACATTGGTTAGGTCACCAGTGCGAATGGTTAGAATTCTCTATGTAAATATTATAATCTGTTGCTTATTTTTGGGTTTTATAGATCCAACAATATCAGATGTTGATCACTGCAAACGTTAATTCGATATTAAAATATCTAATGGCTTCACAGCTTTCTTTGGAATTAAACCTCCAACCACTCCTTTTCAGGATACTTTTAAAAGAACAAAATAATCAGTTACTCTTTCCCTTTGGCCTATTGTCGATCCAATATTTGTTCCCTGTTGTCAAAAGATGAGCCATTGATCAGAGTTAAAAAGTTAACATGTCTTTTGAGTAAAAGATCAAACTTGATACAAATGTATGTATTGGGCGTTTTAAGTCTAGCCCGTGGCCCAAATTGGGCCCTGCTAGGCAGGGCTACATACTTGTCCCCTAAGAGGAATTATTGAAATAAAGACACAGGCACCAGCGTGCATAAATAAAATACTTTGTTTAGTGTTTGTGTAGTGTGTTTACCTAACTGGACTGAACCATCCGATCCACTATGGGTCTGAATGGAATGTGGAAGAAGAGAAAAAAGAAAGCCTACCCGGCTCAGAAGTGGGCTGGGCATGGGAGAGTGAACATTCTGAAAGAGAACCATTGACATGAAAAATAAAATGGTTGAAGAGGAGGAAGAAGGAAGCAGCAGCTATTGGGAGCTCGCTGTGGGCGTCCCCGAGGTTTGTAAACAACTTTAAAAACGCTGGGCCTCATGTGCTGGGGGACACAGCTTCATCCGTAGGCCCGGAATGGAAGCTGGGGCAGCCCAGGCACCACAACAAACTGGGCAGGCACAATTCTCAATAAACCCCAGGCCATGTGAGTGAGGTGGCCGGGACAGAGAAGGCACTTCAAATTGGCTGTGCTCCCTGTTGGTCCGTGGCCAGACGAGGCATGCCCTGAAGAGAAATCCTCCCAACCCGCATCCTCTTGGTGCTGGGGATCATCTGGCTCATGATGATCAGTGTTTCCTTCTGGGTGGCCCCATCTGCCACCTGGGGCCACTCAAACCTGCCCTGCGACAGTAAACGGTCATTAGGCGGACCCAATGCCTGAGTGGGGGCCTGCCACACTCACTCGCTGCCGCTCCCACAGACCTTTCTCTTCTTCCTGGGTGGTGGGAGATCTTGGTGTCTACCGACTGCGAGAGGAAGGATGGCCAAGGAACATCGTGCGTCGTGGGGCTGAGTGCGTCGTGGGGTGAGTGCGTCGTGGGGTGAGTGCGTAGAGGGGGTGAGTACGTAGAGGGGGCGAGTGCATAAAACTAATTATTGCTTAGAGGAGGAGAGTGCGCAGAGGAGCATGTGACGAATATAGTATGACTGCAGAGATTGCAGAGAATGTCTGAAAGGGCATATAACTCATCTTATCTCACCACCACGCTTACTCTCTCCTTACATCACCACTCAACTAGAACACAGAGATACTATGACAGCATTCGGTATAACTGTTCTCATACCAACACTCGCCGCTCACTCCACATCATTCTAAGTAATCACTGCTGGTTACACACCCCCCAGCCAGGCGTTCTCCTCAGGCCTAACGCAGCAACATCTGATCTGGATAAATCCTGCCAGAAGGAACACATATTCCTGACCTCTCCACCGGCACACCTATCGCTAGAAAGCAGCTATCACACGGATCCCGCACGAGCTGCACACATACCCGGTGGTCACATGCACCCTTTTTTGACTATCTCTACTCCCTCTACTGATATGAACTTCGGTTCCCAAGGGCGTTCAACCTACCAGCGCCTTCAGACCATACCAATGGTATATAAGGCGCTATATAAATGCAAAATAACAATAACAATAACATCAGGACCTTGCACCAGAATCATCTGCTTCCAGTCTTGGATGAGGTTGAGGTGGATACTGGCAGAGACAGAAAAGGCACTATCGAGGGGGCCGATGACTAGACAGCAGCAACTCCTCGCTGACCAGCCCAAATAGGGGTCAATCGTTCAATCCCCCAGAACCTTCTCACCAAGACTGTAAAACACCAGAATCCAGTGATGACACAGAAGGAGATTAGTTTGGCATCTACCAGGACCCTTTGTTAGATTAGACACTAGTGTGGGTTCCTACACCACGGGTCCAGATCCCATTGCTGTAGAACCTGATCCACCTACAACCTGAAAGTGTTCCTTCTGAGACTAATCCTGATCCCATCGCCCTGCTACGCTGCACATGGCAGAGGAACACTTGCCCTTTCCTTCATTGGAAGATGGGGACCAGGGCTCTGTACAGTGCGCAGTGCCTGGTGAGAGGGAAACCCTAGAAGAGGCTCTGGCTGCTCTGTCATTCCACTAGGGACAGCAGGTCTGTGATGAAATGACATCAAATTTAGCAGTGGTCCAGTGTGAGGTTAACATTGCCTGGTCCTCAGTTTTCAGTTCCTCTTACTCTAGAGCAGGCTTTTGGGAGGTCAGTGGTACTGTGGGAGATGCCTGAGATTCAGGGTACTGGATGCAACTGGTGGCCTTTGAATCAAAATCATTGCTGGGCAGAGCCATAGATCAGGCCAGGGCTGTCCTGATAGTTCAGAACGGATGGAGAACATGAAACACCCTGCAGGGAAGGGAAAAAAGGAAAATAAACCAGAAAAGGAAGGAGCCCTGGGTGTGAAGCCGAGCGGGGGTCCCTTCATAACAAAACAAAATAATGCTTGTAATCACACAAGCAGTGCACCATTAGGACCCTTGAGCTCAACCCTCACCTCAGAGGATTCACCTGCTGCTCCTATCAGTGCTACTGCCCGGGAATGAAGTGTGGTGCTCCCCATGAGAGGGAGGGGGACACAGTTGCCTGCCGGTGCCTTCCTTCACTGCCATGGCCTGGCTCACCGGCACTCCCTGAGTGTGGAGCAGCCAACATTCACTGCGGCCCCACCAGGACTGCTCCTTCTCTAGCTGTAGTCTCCTCTCAGACAGCATAGCACTGATTAGTTGAGCACTGCCTCCTGCCAAGGCGGGCCTCATGGACTCTGCGGCCCTCTGCTGGCCTAGGTAGCCCGAGTGGAGCAAATGTCTTGCGGGGTTGGGGAGGAGGGGCAGGGGGGCGGCACGCTGCAATCAACATTGGGTGCAATTCAGCCATACCAAGATAAAGTGAACCCCCGACACTGCTGCGGAGTTGCTTTGCTACGTCTTGTATACTAAGCCCAGCCTACAACGACTTTGGCCCACACAGACACTGCTGCTGCCCTTCCTGCCATCTGTCATTTAGTGGACGAAAAGTGAAGACCAGTAGCCAGAAAGAAAGGACTTTGAGACAGACAGCCCTGTCCAGGTTGTCTCCAAAGTAAGGTTTTTATAAAATAGTTAGTCACTGCATAAGGACTTTCTTAAATTTGTTTTTATTTAGCTTTTTATTGTTGCACAGCTGCTTGGGTATATAGTGTCTTGTGCTTCCCCTGTTTTAGAACACAAGTTAAAAACTGGTGGTGTACTGGGTGAAAGGAATGTCTATCAACTAAAAGAAATGCTGGTGTACAGTTTCTTGACTGACTTTAGTGTGTTGAAGTTAATAAACGACTGTTTCCTTCTTGGGGGGGGGGGGAGTTTGGGGAATCCTAACCTTTGCCTTTTCATCCAACGTCCACTTCCCACAGAGGTGCACCAAGGTGATCTCGAACTCGGCCAAGCTGGGGTTGCTGGAGATGGGTAAGCGATAAAGTGTCCGAAAAGTATATGGATGTGCCCGCCTACACCTGTCTCCCATTCAGAGTGTTAGGCCCATCCCCAACTAATAAGCTTTTCAGTCAAACTGCTGACATGTTTTTGGTGCTAAATAAACTTGCTGCGTTCAGCCACTTGACAGCTTTTCTGGCCCCGTCAGCACACACTGCTTTCTGTATTGATACAAAACAATACTAAATTTGAAGAACTAAGCAACGCAGAGGTTTGGCCATAACTGGCCTTTTGTTTTGTCCACAAACAGCGTTGTGCTCCCCTTATGGAAGAAGTGACACCCTCCCATTAATTTTATCAACACAGGCAATGTTCTCCAGGTTGATTATTTTAGTGTTGTTGTAAAGTAAACAAGCAAACGCGACCCTCCGTATACAGTGATGGAAACGTATTTTTGCCTAATAACTTTGTGGGGCATAGAGGTCAACTGAACATATTCCTGGCTAATTCTCAGGCAGCTATTGATAGTTCCGGACCCATCAACAGGCCCAAATGCTATAGATGTGATCAGTGGCAGGGGCAGCATTTGGGGTGCCAAGGGGACGAGTGGCTCCTGAAGAGGCACCCCCATGTGCATAAAGGTTAGCAGTGGCTTGTGATTTGTTTTCTCTCGCCATGCACGTGCATTAATAGATCCACCGAATTCATGCGAAAGACCTAACCCGCCCCAACCCTGAGAAATGGTTTTTAAATGTTTCAAGATAGTGCATTTTAGGGAACAATTGTAGACAAATGGGTTAAAAGCCATGCGATTTCCAATTGTTCTATAGGATAACACGTTATAAAAATCCAGTAGAGGCCTGCCAGCAACAATATGCAGTAACATTGTACAACACATTGATGGCTGTGATCACATAACATGCTAGCGTTACCAGAGTAAGCATTTTTTTTATGAGGCGATAAACTCAAGATACCAACATGCCACGGTAAGAACACGCTCCCAAATATGACAGTCTACCTACTGTTAAAGATTTTCATGCTGTTGTACCTGATAAATACCAATATAACCGCTGTATAACTTTCCCATGCTGGCCGTGCCCAGTAAATGTCAGTATAGCCACGGCGCAACATTTTCATGCTGGGTTTGCTCAATAAATGCTAAGGTCAGACCATTATGTATGCGCATACAAATGGCTACGGTGCCCCACGCCCTTCGTATGTCACTCTACACTGCCTGCCAAGCCCCTCGCTACAAGCCCCTACCCCAGGAGGCCACAACGTGGATTTCGTGGATTTCCGAAAATCCATAAAAACGGCTCTCTTTGCCTGATGCACACCATAAGCACCTGCTCAGCCGGATAAGATCAAATGTACTTATAAATCGATTATGTACTTTAATGCATCAATATACAAACGTATGTATAAATGCATTTTCCTGCTGTACCTACCATGTAACTAAGCTCCCTGCAAGTAACAGCGCCTCGATGCCCATGGGCTGCTGTGCGCTATACAAATGTAGTAAATAAATAACGTGTATAGCCTCCTTCCTAGAAGAAAGGACCATGATAGTCTTCTCAGCCTGCGCCCCCATACCATGTGGTGTCCTACAAGGCTCCTGCATCTCCTCTTCACTGTACAACATTTTTACCAAACCCCTCTTCAACCTCCTAGATCCCCTTGACATAGCCTACACAAATTATGCTGATGACACCCAAATCCTCCTCCCCCTATCAGGCATCTATAACACAGACCACACGCATCATCAACAAAACATATGCCACCATCCTGGATGGCAACGAATCACCTTTGTCTTTACAATGACAAAACTGAGATCTTACTGATAGGATAACCTGCTACATTCAAGAAACTCGACCCACAATACTCAGCCATCACCATAAATGGCATTTGCATCGCTCTACCTGCATCAGTGAAAATCTTGGGCGTCTACCTGGATGCCTTCCTCACCCTCACCAGACAAGTGAGTGCTATTGCATCCTCTGCCACATACACAGCTAAACTCATTACTGCTGCCAGACAATTCCTAGCACCAGCCATTTGCCTCACCATCGCCAGAGCAATCATAGGAGCATGACTAGACTACTGCAACGCTCTATTCACAGGAACCTCCAAACAGAACATCAGCAGAATGCAAGAAAATTCAAACGAATGCCTTGCACGAATCCATCAACATTCCAAAGAAAGAACACATCTGCAGCAAGAAAGGAAGCACATTGGCTCCCTATCGAACATGGAATCATCGATTGTCAAAACACTCCATCACTCACAGATGCCTCACCAACGCTGCCCCGGAATACCTTGCACAAACTATTGTGAGATGCAAATCCACCAGACCTACGAGGTCCTACCACACCCAACGCCTCGTTCCACCTACCACAAAGAAACTCAGAGCAGGAGGCTCCTGCTTCCCAGCTGTGGCAGCAAAACTTTGGAATGAGCTGCCCCCCTCCCTATGAGCGAAAGTGTCTTACTGGCCATTCTTCAAAGCACAAAAAACGCACCTCTTCAACTAAACACTCTCAAACAGAAATGTCTCTGTTGTAAGCTTTGTGTAACTGGCCTACCAGCGCCCTGATGCCCCCGGGTTTAGGCGCTTTATAAATGTAAAAAAATTAATAAATGCCACCATAAGAACCCACTTTTGTTCTGTTTGTTCCCAATATATGACAGCATGCCACTGAAGAACACTTACATGCTGGCAGTGCCTAATTTGGACCAATATTACACTTAGAAAACACACTTGCGTTTGTAACATCGTTTTAGTGTGGCACATGCAGAGAAGTGAATTTGCAGGCATATTTAAGAATTAACATCAATCTGGTACTTTTTTATTTTAATAATGGGTTTAGAATTATTTAAACAAACCCACTCAACTCTTCGGAGTGCAAAGGTATTCACAGTGGCACGTGTGAAGGAAAATAAGGCATGGGATATATATATGTTTAAAGCTGCAACAAGGTCCTCTAACATGTACCTGCTTGTCAGGTATGTATGGAAATAGGAGAATATTTTAGAGTCAAACAGTAAAAGCAACGTCATTTATTTGCTAGGTAAAGGTAAAAAGTAAAGTTGGCCCATCCAAAGAGGTCACTTAAGTGTTATGGTGCTCTGTGTGCATATGTTAGTTTTACGAGGATGACGATGTTTCGACTCCTGGAGTATGAATGAGTACAAGAGTTGGAATCCAGCAGTAATAGCCCAGCCATTCATACTTTCAATGTCAAATTAAGTACGACACAACACCAGGTAATAATGCCTGTTATTCCAGCACTTAGAATCAAGAGGAATCTGGCATGAATGACAAAATAAAAATTAGAATACTAAGCACACATTATTTCCCCCAATCTGCAGGAGACTGGAGGCTACCAGTAGTCCAGGGCCTATGAGACATCGGCTACAGCCGAATTTCAATTTTCTTATTTTCTGAAGCACATGCACACAGCCCATCTGGCCTGAATGCACACACTGCTCTTTGTTTAACAGTAATCCCTCGACCTCAACTGAGAGAAAAGTTCATGTGGCCTGAGTTGGGGCACGAGTGCATCATTTGTCTCTAGATGCTATAAATCACATTGCAGGCTTTTGACTCGTCTCTGAGTTACCCTCGTAACCTACGTCTCATCTGCCTGCTAGCTAAAAAAAATCCTCACCTCTGATACAGGTGGAGTTAGGACCCAACAGAGTGCATCTGGCTCGAAAATCCCAAAAAATGTGGACCCATATAAGCAGAGAACCAGCCCACTGAACACTACGCAAGAAAACAAAAGTAATTCTCACTCTGTGCGGACCCACAGAATGACTCAATGGTCATCGGTGTAATGGCTACAGGGGAAGCATTGGAGTGACTTCATGATGCACAGAAGATCAGATCCCCCTTCCGAATGAGGTTTGGAGAGGCTGCCAGGGAGGCCCGTGTTCTTTCCACACACTGGCTACGGAGCGGAGATCTGTCCCCTGCGGCGCATTCGGCACTGGTGAGGCCCAGCCCCTGCTGTGGGGGTTAAAGCGAAGAGGCTCCAGGGAGAATCCCCAGTCTGAGCACGGCCCCTGCTGGAGGAAATCCACAGGCAGGCACGCCGGACTCTCTAAGTGGTGAGGGGTTATAGTTGCAGAGTACAGTGTTTCCCTGATCTGAGAGCCCAGGTCGAAAAGGGTGGAGATGGCCTCGCTCTATGTGGGAAGGCTGAATTGAAGGCACCAAAGAGGAACTAACCGGGAGGTGTGGTCTCCCAGAATTGGGGCACGTGACCGCCTCACCGTTGTTTGAGCTCAGGAGACTTGGCTAGCTGTGTGAGCTGGTAGGACCCAAGTTGGAGAGAAGGAGGTGAAGGATTGGGCCTTTGGAACACTACGCTGGCCGACCTTTTAATTCCAGAGGGTCCTGGAGCTACAAATTGGGGATTAGTAGGGGTGTGGTGGAAAGTGGGTCTCCAGGAACCCTCGTAAATATGCAGGTGACGCCACGCTAGGCCCGCTATACGGAGGGGCTGGAGTGGATGTGTGGGCCGCCGAACCCGGGCGTGTGCCCGCCTCACCTATATCTCAATCGAATTATCTTGATGTTCATGTGAAGGGAGTAGCACAGAGGGAGACTTGAAGAGCGCCCAAAAGAAGACACAGTTGGGGAGAATAGCTCACCCCTGTAAACCAGAAGTAACCCACGGAAGCCCGAGTTTGAGTAAAGCTGGGGCTTACCCTCCCCAAGCACAAGTCGTGAGGGTTGTCTTCGCCATACAAGTGGTAAAGGGGGAAAACTGCCTTGTGGTTACTCCTGGGATCTTTCAGCCGAGCCACGAGAGCCATACCTGGCTTCCCCCCCAAGAGGGAAGGTGGTGCTTGATGTGAACTGTTCCACTTGGATGTTCCACTTTGGCCCTAGATCTAGGCTGGCTGAATTTGCATAACCGGGCAGGCCTGAAGTTGCAGACAATAACACAGGGAGGACAATTGGGCAGTTGGGGAGGACTTGATGGCAACTAAGAAGGATGTTTCCTCATTACTTGAAGAAATCCGGGGCATGAGGGCTGATATTGGTGGTAAAGTTGATGAGATCAATACTAGGCTTGATAAAATGGAGGAGAGACAACAGGAGGTGGAATAGAACCAATGCTGCCTGGACACTTTGGAGACCCCCGAATAGTTGTGAGGATGGGCAAAATGGAGAGGATAGAAGCAGAGATTGTGCTGAAAATGGATGACTTTGAACATTGCGAAAGGAGGAACAACTTCTGATTCTTTGGGATACCAGAGAAGGATGGGGAGATGGAACAGGATCTGAGGAGAATCATACATGAAGTCACAAAACTCCTCTTTGATGACGACTCGATTGATGAAACAAAAATTGAGAGTCCACAGGGCCGAAGGTCCGGCCAGGGGCCTGAGGCCGGTTTTTGCGCGTTTCCACAACTGCCCAGACAGGCTCAAGATTTTGGAGAAGGCAAAGGCTAATGGACCGGTGATGCTGGGTACTGCGAGAATTAGTCTTCCAGAACCTGTCCTCCATCACCCTCCCAAAGAGGCAGTTGTGTACAATATAGATGGGTTTTACCATTCTCTATCTCCTTTGAGCTGGAAGGACATAAGTACAGGCTGGTTTCAGAAGAAGAAATTAACAGTCACAGGAGAGCTACTTTGGGGTGAGGAATCGACCTCGGGTCTACAAGGGGACAGCGAAGGAGATATAAAATGGCGTATTAAGGGCCTGAATAGGAGAAGAATCCCAGGCTCAAGGAAATTTAGGAAGCTGAACATGTCCCCGGCCAACACATCCTGAACACACTCCCAGAGGAGGACATGAAGATGACAATGCAAGTTTTCTGTATGGTTGAGATCACTAGCAGGATTGGTATGGGAGGTGGGCTGTGCCTTTGGTTGAGGGGGTAGAATTGATTACTAGGGTTGATTCAGGTGGGTTTTGAGATGTCCGAAAGCGTTCTGCGCTATTGTATTGGTTGAATTTGTGGGGGCTCGTGTGGGGACATCAGAGATTGAGGTTATAGGAGCTGGGACCTGGGTCTCAGGCTTTTCTGGTGGTTCGGTACTCGCCTAGTGATGGTAACTGGGAGGGGCTGGGTACCTTGGGGAGAGGGTAGCGGAGGGAGGGGGGAGAAGGGGACTTAGAACCTATGATATGGCTCTTGCAATGTTCACTGGTGGACTTATTCAACACATTGTGTGGGTGTTTACTTTGATTCAGAGATTTGGTTTGGGTAAAAGATTTTGTTATGGCTGACTCGGGAGAGGGGACGAGGGGAGACGATTTGCGGGTATGTACATTGAATGTAAAGGGGCTCAACTCCCATACAAAGAGGTCTTTGGTCACAAGGGAATTCAGAAGGTCTGAGATTGGTGTTTTATTTCTTCAGGAGACCAAGTATCTGAGGGGCGAGGAACGTAATATTGGCTGTGGCCTTATTGGTTGGGAATTTTGGGGATCCGGGATAACGAGAAAGGCAGGAGTCAGGATTTCGGTCCGGAGAGGCCTCAGGATGGAAGTTACTAATGTGCGGTCAGACTCGGAGGGAAGGGCTGTGTTGATCTCAGGTTCGATTACAAAAAAATAAGGTTCACATTTGCCACAATTTACGCCCTGAATTGGGGTCGAAAGAGATTCCTAAAGAGGACCCTAGAGAAAATAATGAATGAGGGACTGGGACATCTTTTAGTGGGTAGAGATCTTAATGTGTGGATGAATGTCCGTTTGAACAGGCAGACTAAGCATTCCCGGCAACAGGAATGGCAGAAACAGGGTGGCATGGAGTTTAGTACAGCTATTGAGCTATATGGGCTGAGGGACATATGGTGTTTACTTCCACCCACAAGAAAGGGGGTTTACCTTCTATTCTGCCCAACATGGAACCTCAACGAGAATAGACTTTCTGATGTTTGTTAATCTGCTTAGAATCACATGCTGTGCATAGGTCCGACATCCAGTGGTCACTGCGGAGTATTGCATTTTGTTTTTCGTAGTCGAAAAAGGGGACGTCGACAAGATGTGTCTGTAACACTATCCCTATAGTGACGTGCGTTGTACCCACAATCCCTCGCGCGTCGAGTTCTCTCAGATTGTTTTTTTCCGCCCAGCTACTGGTCGCCTTTATGCAGAGCTCCTCGAGAGACATTGCCAAATAGTTTCTTCGACCTTTGGTCGTTTGTTATTAATACCAATAACAATAGATCCCTCCCTCGACGCAGAGCCGTTTCTCCGCCGAGCAAGATCTTCGACGGAAGGACGAGCGGAGGAGATCCTTCGGCGCTGCCGAACACGTGGCCTGGCCTCGCCGGCCATACACAGTAGGGAGAGTGGGGCTTTGTGGTCTTTCTTTCTTTTCTTTAAGAATGCCTTTCTCTTTCCCCTCCCTCTCTTTCGAGGTCGTAGTCACACCTATTACCATCAGCTATGGAGAGGACGCCATTTAGGTTTTGCCCGCTTTGCAAGGGTAAATATACCTGGAAGGATAAGCATAAACGGTGCACCCGTTGCTTACCCCTCGATCACCAGGAGGACGGCTATGCAGCCTGCAAATTACTATTGCCCAAAACTCTAAAGGACCGCAGGGTCAAAAGGTGGACGGCCTACGCTATGTCTAGGCCTGACTCCTCACCCGCTGCCGCCGCCGAGTGTGATGAGGATAGTGACTACACGGCCCCCGTAACGGAGGCTTTAGACCTCTCAAAGGAGCGTTCACGCTCCTCGTCGTCCGTCCCCGGCCCGACAAGCCCGGCTCACGCCCAGTTTATGGGGATGAACACTCCGGCGACAAGGACGCACACAGAAGAACACCAAAGCACATACCCCCAGGCACACATTCGTCGAAGATGAAGACAGCCATAGCGCCAACGGGGACGCCGGGCCCACCGACGTCTTCCAACGACGGCAAGGGTCGTCAGCCCTCCCCGCCACCGCTTCCGCGACAGGCGACTGGGCACTCTAAAAATAAGGGCGCTAACACCAAAATTTCCGGCGACACGCATCTCAAGAGCGCTCACGTTGCCAACAAGGACTCGACGACCAATGACTCGACGAGCAAAGACTCGATGCTCCATAGCGCGATGGCGACCGATCCCTCGGAAGAGAGAATGATCGCCGAAAGCCTCGCGCGCATAGCATCTAAGGACGGCCAAAGACGTACGGCGGGCGAAACGCCGAAAACCGCGCACAAGGCTAAAGAGACGCCGAAGGCCCGGAAAACAGATCAGGTCAGTTCCCGACGCCGTCGGAAGGCCCTAGCCAGCAAGAAGGGTACTCAGAAGGCAAAGGCTCTCTTTCTTCGACGTTAAGGGACAGAACCAGACAATTACAGGAGGAAGAAACCCCCTTTTCTTTCCCAGACCGTCCTGGCCGACCTCAGTGGACCTTTGAAAGGTTCGAGACCTGTATGGACAAACTAGATGGGTTCATGTCCATCCCAGAAGACAGGGCGCCCAAGAGACCAAGGGAGGCACCCCTTGAGAGTCCAAGGGCTAAATACCAGAAGTTTTATAACCCCATACAGGAGGACATAAACTCTTACAATCCCACTGAGGAAGATACCTTCTTCCAAGAGGAAGATGAGTTCACCTATGTTGAGGACCAACAAGAAGAGGAAGGTTTTCACGAGGAAACTAACCTATGTGAGGAAGGATTCCAGGAAGACACAGACGAGGGCGACCAAAATCCCTGGCAGTCACCGGCTAGGTCAACTGACACAGGCAGTAGCAGTATAGTCATCAGGTCTACTGAAACTACACCAGTCAGGAACCCTTCGCCTGTCGATGATCAACCCACCTTCAATGCACTGCTGAAGAAGGCAGCAGCGCATTTCGAAATCGAAACTGGAGACGTTACCCCAGACACCGATTTTGTGGAGAGGATTATCAAAGAAAACCCCCCCACTAGCCAGGTTATACCTATCCTCGCCTCAGTTAAGAGACGTATTACACCTTCTCTTTCCACTGCTGCATTGGTGAGAGGGGTCAATCCGAGGATTGAGAAACTGTTCTCTCCCTCTCAATCAGACCCATCATATATTAAGGGTCACTCAATCCCGGACTCCCTGGTAGTGACCAACACCAGAAAAAGGGCAGGAGTCCCACTATCTACTAGCGAGGCACCCCCAGATAAAGAGGGGAAGAAGCTGTATGCCCTAGCCAAGAGAATCACCACCTCTGCAGCATTCTCTACCAGAATCGCCAATAATAATATCCTATTGGCAAGCTACGCCGATGCTCAATGGGCTAAGCTCAGACAGGAAATCGAAGAAGCTCCCGAACCCCTAAGGACTCGTTTACTGGCTACAGTTAACGAGGGTTCTCTGGTCAATCAAAGCATCGTCAAGAATACCCTCGATGCAGCAGAGACGGCTGGCTGCACTTTGGTACAAGGAATTTTACTGAAGCGTCACGTCTGGCTTCGCAATTCCGGATTTAAGGTAGAAACACAAGCATCCCTTATTAATAAACCCATAGAGGAATCCAACCTCTTTGGGAGAGCAGTGGATGACGCGCTGGAGAACGCAAAGAAAGAATTTTATACTATAAAGACCTTAGACCAAATTTCTAAACCCCCTAATAGGTGGGGATTTGGTAATAAGCGTTTTTTTCGTGGACAACGCCAGCAATAAAATCAACAACAACAGTACTCTGCCAGCAACTACCAGAGTAATAGCGGCCAGTACAAACAGAGGGGTCAACGTCGTGGCAAGGGAAGAGGCCGGGGTTCCACCCCCAGAGGCTCCCAAGCCAACAACACCACCAAGTGACGCGAAGATTCGCGTCCCCTCCCATGCAACGCCGGTCGGGGGCCGGTTAACATCCTTTCTTCCAGCATGGGAGGGAATAACATCAGACCGCTGGGTACTTTCCACCGTAGCCCGCGGCTACTGTATAGAGTTCAACAGTTCCCCAACATACAGACCCCCGAGGGGACGCCGCATGACACCAGAACACCTCGCCATCCTTCTCCAAGAAGTGGATCAACTGCTGGAAAAAGGAGCCATATAGGTTGTGCCTCTATCTCAGGTAATGGAAGGTATTTATTCAGTGTACTTCCTTGTACCCAAAAAGGATCTAACTATGCGCCCTGTATTAGATCTGCGCCCAGCGAACAAGTTTGTCAAACCCCAGAAGTTTCGTATGGTGACCTTACAGGAAGTAATCCCACTGCTATCACAGGGAGATTACATGACAACACTAGACATGAAAGATGCATACTTTCATATTTTAATGTTGCCAGCGCACAGAAAATACCTCAGGTTCATGATAGAGGACAAACACTACCAGTTCAGAGTGCTACCCTTCGGCATAGCATCTGCACCAAGGGTATTCACGAAAGTACTGGCAGTGGCAGCGGCCCACCTGCGCAGGTTATCCATCCCAGTATACCCTTACCTCGACGACTGGCTCATAAAAGGGGATTCTTACGAGACATGCTTCTCAAACACCCAAAATACTGTAGACCTTTTGTTCCAACTGGGCTTCTCCATCAACGAGAAGAAGTCCAGCTTAGACCCCAGCCAAGTCAAACAATTCCTAGGGGCTCTAATTCGAACAAAGGACGGCCTCGTCTTCCCTTCCAACGAGAGGGTCCAAAACATGCTGTTTCAGATCCCCCAATATGTGGCAGGTCGAGAGGTGACGGTGCGCAAACCGATGCGTTTGCTAGGTATGATGGCGTTGTGTATTTATTTGGTACCTCACACGCGCCTGCGCATGCGCCCAATGCAAGAGTGGCTCAACAGCCAGTGGTGTCAGGCCAGCGGATAATGGGACGATCTAGTGGTGGTCTCGCAGGCCTTGGTTCTCTCGCTACGGTGGTGGACAAAGGAAAACCTGATAATAGGGAAACCCTTTGCCACACCCACGGTGGAGGCCACTTTAACCACGGACGCATCCCTCACAGGATGGGGGGCTCACCTATCCCATCAGACTGCTCACGGAGTCTGAACTCCGAACGTAGCATCCAAGCATATAAACCTTCTGGAGCTACTAGCGGTGTTCAAAGCACTAAAAGCCTTCCAGGAACACCTTCAAGGGAAGACAGTGTTGGTCCTTACAGACAGCACCACAGCCATGTACTACATCAACAAGCAGGGGGGAACTCACTCTCCAGAACTGTCCAAGCTGTCCCAGAATATATGGAAGTGGGCTCTCAAACACAACATGTTCCTACTGTCACAACACGTACCAGGGGAACTCAATCTGCTAGCAGACAAATTCAGCAGAGACTTCCCCCTGCCCGAAGAGTACGAATGGCAATTGCACGAAGACATCGTCTTAGACGTCTTCACGCAATGGGGATTCCCGGAAATAGACCTGTTCGCAACACTGGAGAACTCACAATGCCAAAGTTACGCCTCCAGGTACCCCCAAAACCAGTCCAAGGGGAACGGTCTGTCGATTCAATGGTCAGGGAAATTTGTTTACGCCTTTCCCCCGACTCCCCTCCTCAACAAGGTGGTGCACAAGATGCACCAGGAACAGGGTACCATGATACTAGTGGCCCCAATGTGGGCCCGGCAGCCATGGTTCGCTCACTTGATGGAGATGTCCCTATCTCCCCCAGTGAGACTTCCCTGCCCGTACAACATGCTGTCACAGGACAAGGGCAGGACACTGCATCCATGCCCTCAGACCATGAACTTAGCAGCCTGGCTCCTGAGATCATAGAATTCGGACATCTACAACTCCCGCAGAGATGTATGGACATCCTCAGGGAAGCCAGAAAACCTAATACTCGCCACTGCTATTCTAGCAAGTGGAAAAGATTTGTCATCTGGTGTAGAGGTAAGAGCATCAACCCGGTTGACTGCTCTCCCACGAACATTGTTCTGTACCTGACCCATTTACTGGATTCAGGTCTAGTGTTCAATTCCATTAAAGTCCACCTAGCGGCACTTTCTGCATACACCACTTCCCAACTTAAAGTGTCGTGGTGGAAGATACCAGTTATCAAAGCATTCATGGAGGGGGTAAAGAGAATACACCCTCCGATAGCTAACCCAGCTCCCGGATGGGACTTAAATGTGGTACTTTCTAGACTCATGGGCCCTCCCTTTGAACCCATGCACAAAGCAACCCTTAAGGACCTCACTCTTAAGACTGCTTTCCTACTAGCTATCACCTCCATTAGGAGAGTAAGTGAACTACAGGCTCTTTCTGTTCTAGACCCCTTCGTAACAGTTCACAAGGATAAGGTGGTTCTACGCACACACCCAAAGTTTGCACCAAAATTCATCTCGAAATTTCATGTAAACCAGGCAATAGAACTACCAACGTTCTTTCAAATCCCTTCCAGCTTGGGAGAAAAAAGTCTGCATACACTAGATGTACGCAGAGCTGTCATGTTCTACATGGAAAGAACCAGACCACTGAGAAAGACTAATCAGTTCTTTGTCTCGGTGGCAGCAGGAAGAGAAGGAGATGCAGTCTCAAAGTCCACTATATCTAGATGGATTGTTCAATGCATCACTCTCTGTTACACTTGCTAATAGAGAACTACCCTTCAAGCCAAGAGCACATTCCACTCGAGGCACTGGGGCTTCCATAGCGTTCATTGCAAATGTTCCCCTTGAGTCCATCTGCAAAGTGGCTACCTGGAGTTCTGTGTACACCTTTACAAAACACTACTGTCTAGATGCACACTCTAGATCTGACTCCTAGGTGGGACAGGCAGTATTAAGACATCTTTTCTCTACTGTTCCTTCTCATAACCCACCGCCAACTCCGGGTACTGCTCGCTAGTCTATGCACAGCATGTGATTCTAAGCAGATTAACAAACATCAGAAGACAATGCATTTCTGATGGTTGTATCTGCTTAGATTCACATGCGCCCACCCTCCCTCCCCGCTCGGATGGAAGGAACATAGACATCTTCTACATCTCTCTCTTTTCTGTACTCACTCACATATAGAAGGCTCCCTCAGGGCAGAAAAAATACAGAGGGACCTCGACGCGTGAGGGATTGTGGGTACAACGCACGTCACTATAGGGATAGTGTTACAGACATGCCTTGTCGACGTCCCCTTTTTCGACTACGAAAAACAAAATGCAATACTCCGCAGTGACCACTGGATGTCGGACCTATGCACAGCATGTGAATCTAAGCAGATGCAACCATCATAAATGCTTTTACGGTAAGTAATGCATTGCCATCTTTAAATTCCAAGGGACCTGTGGGACTTGGCACTGGGTTCAGGGATTCACCCAGTTAGTTGGTAGGACCATGACAAGGTGTCAGTTGACATTGGATGGAGTGGTCTGTGCCCTAGGAACTCTAAATGGTGGTGCAATTAGTCCCTGTGGAAAGACCTTGTGTTCAAAGAAGAAATGGAGAATGGAATCAAATAATTAATTAAGGACACAGGGGATGTGCAAAAGGGAATTGTATGGGATGCTGTGAAAGCCACGTAGAGAGGCATGTTGATCAGACAGGGGGCCCGTAAAAAGAGAGAATGTACTGCAGAATAGCATAGGAGCTCTGGAAAGGCTTGCACAGTCACCCACTAGTGTCAGGGAAGACCACATTATGGAAGCTAGGGGCGCGAGAGAGGAATTGAGACTGTTGCAAGAAGGGAAGATAGTTTGCAACTTGCAGTTTCTGAAACAGACATTTTATGAAAAGGGGAATAAGGCAGGCACTCTTCTTGCCGCAAGGTTAAGGGGACAACGTGCAGAGAGATGGGTCTCGGAGATGGAGGTAAGGGAGGAGACAACAGAGATTTCATTAGAAGGGATCCAGGAGGCATTCAACTCGTTTAATGAGATTTTATATAGGAGCGAAGGGACTGCCGATATGGAAGAGATTAAGAATTACTTAGAAGAGTTACGCCTCCCATTGCTAACCAAAGAGGAATCTGCTGCCTTGGATGCTCCAATCACTGGAGAAGAAATTAAGAATGCTATAGGCCATCTCCAGCTGGGGAAAGCAACAGGGGAAGATGGTTTCACCTTTGGATTTTATAAATCCTTCTAGTCTGTCCTGCTCCCCTTCCTGACAATTGACAATATTGTTCAATGATATTATGGAGACAGGTAGAGCTCCAGAGTAATTTGTCCAGACCCTCATTACAGTAATACCAAAGGAGGGCAGGGACCTTCAGTCCTGTGGTTCTTACCACCCAATTTCTCTCATAAATATAGATGCTAAGATATATGTCAGGTTGGAGGGATACTTATCGAGACTGGTTCACTCTGACCAGGTGGGATTTGTCAGAGGGCGACAGGGAGCAGACACTATGAGGAAGGCATTGCATGTGATAAATTAGGCTCAAGGTTGGCTGGGCGATCCCAATCTCCTCTCCGTTGATACTGAGAAGGCCTTTGATAGAGTAGAGTGGGACTTTCTAGAGGCAGTGCTTACCAAATTTGGGATGGGCAAGAGACTCATGTGGTATAATGGTGATCTATTCCTCCCCGAGGGCCGGCGTGGCAGTGAACCGAGGATACTCGCATTGGTTTGATCTGGGCAGAGGGACAAGGTGTCCTGGCCACTGGTCAAGGGCCACTACCAATATACTCCAAAGGGTCCAAATGGACCCAGTCCTGGCGCCTATGGCGCCAGGCTCATAAGAAAGAGTGTTCTGCACATTTTATGGTTCAGGCACGTGCTTCCAGGCCGGGCGTGGCCATTGGAAAGCATTGGAAGGCACGTAAAGAAGTCTATGGGAGTGGCAAGGTGGAGCCACAAGGCGGGGCTAAAGGGGAGTGGCTGGTACCAGGCTATTTAAGCCAGCCCCACCCGCATGCAGGCACTTCGCGTTAGTCTGCTGTGTGCAGCGTAACGCTTACCGCCGTCTGAAGCTCTTACCTGTTTCCAGCTCAGAACGCTCCTCATCAGGTTCTGGAACATAATCTTCAGCGCACATCTTACCTGGCTCCAGCCATACCATCGCTCGAAGCGCAGCTTACCTGACTCAAACTCTGCATCTTCAGCGCGCATCTTACCTGACTCTGCAAACCCATTGCCTGAAGCGTGTAGCTTCTAACCCGATTCCCAGAACCATCGGAGTCGGGCCGCATCCTCACCTGTTCCAGCATCCTCACGGATCCATCCATCTGACACCCGCTAACAGGTCCTCGGATCGCCGCTCTCCATCAGTCGCCGCCAGTTCATCCCTGCAAGAGAAGAGGAAAGTTCAGGTTAGAAACTGCATAAACATCTTACGCTTGGCCGCGCAACACATAAGCCTTGTGTGCAACCATAAAACCCTACTTAACTTCGAGTGGGGTCCGCTCGATTCCCCTTTGGCACCGTTTGGACCCGCTTCCAACACTCCGATACTGCGTGGCCATCTTAACACCTGTTGCGGGAGAGAAAGACATTATAAGAATTACGGACAATAATCATTGGGAAAAGACATTGCAAAGGATACGGACAATAATCATAGTTACGAACGCTTATCTACAAAGCGGATTGGTCACAGCCGGACTGGGCCGCCACACACACGGACCAGTGAAGCAACTAGGTCCTCCACGGTGCCCCTGTTGATGATGAGCAGGACGGAGAGCTCATCCTTACAAAACAACAAATGAGACCATATGCGAAAACGCATGCTCATCTCACTCTGGAACGAAGGGTTCGAGGGGGATCGCAATTCAACCGCAGCATTCTCACTGCCTCTTACTTTCTCCCAAAGGCATTGCCAGTATCCAGAGCAGTCCACACTATAGCAGTTGGGGGCAAAGGCTGATCCAGGGGAGCCAAGGCCAGGGAGGGCTCCAACCGTGCCCCAACATCCCTGCAGAGACCAGGTGAGCGTAACACAAGGCAATGTTGCCCGCTTTCTCCGGCTCTCTTTGTGCTCTCCTTGGAACCCCTGGCCCAAAGGTTGAGAGAGGATCGTCGAGTTGAAGGATTTGCGGTGGGAGGGACGATGTACAAAATTGGACTGTATGCGGACGCCATGCTCCTGCACGTGGTAAAACCGCTGACCTCTATACCAGTTGTGGTTAGTTTGATTGAACAATATGGTCACATGGCAGGGTTTAAAATTAACACAGGCAAATCAGTCCTTTTCCCCTTGGACAGAAATAGAGATGACGTTATAGGGCGCTTCTCAGCTCTAGGTATGAAAGTTTACTTGGGAACACTACATTACTTGGGTTTTAACGTCTCAAGAGAACCTAAGGGACTGTATAAAGCAAGTTCCCCCCACCCCCTGATGTCCGAATTGGAGAAAGAACTAGAAAAATGGAACAAGCTGACGATCTCTTGGTTGGGGCACTTGAATGTGCTTAAAATGGTGCTTCTCCCTAAGATTTTTTACTTGTTCCAGATGCTGCCCATTCAGATTCCCGACCTCTGCTTCAAAGAAACTAAGGCAACTCTTCTACGATTTCTGTGGCAGGGGAAGAAAGCCACGGTTTCTAGTGAGGTCCTGAGTCTTCCCAATTGAAGTGGGATTGCCAGAAATACATTTGTATTATAAGGCCTCTCAGTTTAGGATTCTGATTCCACACCTTAGATTGCAGGGAGACATACAATGGATGGGATTGGACAACTATCATCTACGGCCTGCTACAGTAGGAGAATGGTTGTGGGTTCCTCGAGCAAAGTTACCGCGTAGGATATGGAAACCCCCCCCCCCCGCATTCTGGGAACCATCTGGAGTATCTGGCGACAAGCAGCAGGGTTGGGTGGCATTACATCGTGGCCTTCACCATTTGGACATCTCTGGGTACTGGGAGTTAGGGATGCTATTCCGAATCCAGATAGGTTCCAAACATGGTTTGAAGCAGGGCTAGAAAGGGTTGGACAAATGTGGAGAGAAGGTAGGTTCATCACAATAACTGGGCTAGAAGAGGCCTTTTGAATAGGTATGTTTTCCGTCTTTTTGTACTTGCAGTTGAAGGGGTACTAACGATTGAGGCTTGGAGAGAAAAAATACAAAGGGAGCTCCCACCCTTCAAGAGGATCTTAGATACCGCGTCTGATTCCAAGGGATTGCTTGGTGCATTATACAGGGCCCTATGGGAGACGAGAAGGGGTTCCTCTGATAGGCTAAGGCAGCGCTGGGAGGGAAAACTTGAGGATGGAGCTTGACCCTCAAACGTGGCAAAGAATGTGTCGTGGGGGCCTTCCAGACATCAATATCCAGCCAGTACAAACTACATGATATTAAATGGTTGCACAGATGACAATATGTCTCCAGAATGTATGAAAGTGTGAGTCCAATGTGCTGCCGTGAGTGCGGACCAAGGGCCGACTATTGGCATATGTGGTGGGGCTGTGTTCTGGTTAAATCCTACTGGAATGAGGTCTTAAATTGTATTAGGGACCTGGACAGGATCACAAGGGAAAACTCTGATTTTGGTTTTGTTGGTTTACAAGAACTTGAGGGAGAATATATTAGACTACCGAAAATGGTAGTGGCGGGAAGGGCATGCTTGGAGGCACACTGGAAAAGAGAGTTGCCGCCCGGGAAGAAAGAATGGATTAACACACCTCAAAATGCATATCTAATGGAATGCTTAACAGTGGCAATCCACAGAGACCCCAGATCTGTTGAAATGGAATGGACAGACTTTTGTTGTAAATATATTCACCAGGGATGAAGAGAACCCAATCCGACTTTTGGCAGATGGGGGAGCCACGACGATCTGAGTACTTTGTTATGAAACGATGTTACGATACTCAAACTTAAGACGGGACTTGTTTTAGAGAACAATGAACCCACAAAAAGCTAGACAAGTGAGAATGAACACGTGAGTTCCATCCCAATGTTGTTATGACAGCAAGGTGGGGCTCAGGGAGGGTCGACTTTAGGGTGGCAGGATTGGGGGGCTAGGTAGAATGACACATTTTGCCTTGTTTTTGTGGAAATGGTGCTTATCCGTGTTTAGTGGATCCTTTGTATGTGAAGTAAACTGTGTTTTACTTGAAAATTTTATAAAGCAGACTTTTTTTTAATTAATGTCCAATGTTGGTTGTCCTTCATATATGTGTGTCCAGTTATATATTGTTCCCGGTGACTGTTCCATTTACTCCCCTCCACAACCTGGTCAGAATGTCCCTAAAATTCACCCCATTATAAGAAGCTCACTGCTTCACGTCAAATCTTATTTCTTACCTATTGTATGTTCTTTTGTGATCAAAAGAGCATTGTTCCTCCTGCATATAAAAGAATAAATAAATAAAAATAATCATCTGCCAAGTATTCCGCTCCAGAACCCCTGTAAGCTTATCGGATTGCCAATGCAGGCTTGACGATCACCTGCGGAAAGGTGGATGCCGGTCTTTCTCATGACCGACCAGTTGAACCTACTCTCCCACTCTAACCTTGACTACGCACACTCCTCCATTAATCTATTTTACCCAGTGAGGGGTCTAAGACCCTCATCCTGCAGGGAAGCAGCGATAGCATGCACAACTGTTCAATTTAGGAAGAACTGTGGCAGTTGAGATACAGATATACATTGATACAACAGTGTGGTAAGAGCTCACAATCTCTCCATACATGGTTGTGAGATGGTTTGCAACTGTCCTTAGCATATATATGCAATTGGGCGACAAGCTGTTCATTACTACCTTACGCAATCTGACTATTGTGGTCAGGACCTGATATTGAATGTGCCTCTAATTGGTGCTCTTATCTTGCAGGCTAATCTTCTAATTGCTTGAGCTGTAGTGTGTGCCGTGGTGGAAAAGCAACACCTCTCCAAGAAGCAAGCTAAATTAGAGGGCTTCCTAAAAACAAAACAAAAAACAAAGCGGTCCAAAATTTTGCAACAATAGAGGTAATGTTAGAAGTAGTGAAGGAGGATTCACCTGAACCTCTAACAACTATTATGGTACAGCTACAACTAAGCACAGACAGAATTGATAAAAAATTGGATGCATTGACTGCAGAAATGGATGTCTCTAACAAGCTTTATCAACTGTGTGAGGGGGTGAAGCAGAGCAATGGTTTAATGAAAGTGAAACTGACACTGGATGATTGGAAACTGAATTATCTCTGGTACATAAGGAGATTGCTTCTATCAAGACAAAAAACAGCCGCCTCACGTCTGCTTCTACAAGAGAAAGAGGAAGCTTAGCCAGCAATTTCTTCAAGAGGTATTGGGTAATTCAAGTTGGTACTGCACTTGGGAGAAGGGACAGTAATTTGGGCTCTGTTAACTGAAACCCCCTTTCTCTAGGGTAGGACTGGCTGTGGCTTCTACTCTGCTAGACCTCCCACCCCAGGCAGAGAGCAGGTTCCTATCCCCTTGTGACAAGGTTAGATTGCTGACCTTGTCACGGTAGTAATCTAGCTTCTGCCCAACTCGGAGAGGTGAATGTGTAACCATTATTACTAGATACTATCAGTATAGGATAGGTTGATCTCTTTTACAAAATGACTTCCATTATTCTCATGGGGTTCCAAAAATGGAAGGAATCCATCTCAACCTTATTACTCCTAGCATCAATTTATGAAAGACCATTTTGGTGCTATGAAACAATCCATTTACCTGAGGTTCAAACATTAACCCATCAAGACTGATATTTCTTTCTCAGATCAGAAGCAGAATGTTGTATCATGACCCACTGTTAGGAAAGATTCCCATTTATGGGAAATTTTGCCTCCAGTTGTGTAACCCCCCAACTTTTTGCTGCTTGTTAACACCTTAGTCTGACTTTGCCATAGGAGCACAGCCTTCTGCTGCACTGCCATGGGCTTTTTGCTCACTTTGTCTTCGGGAAACTGACATGCCCTTAAAGACAGTCAGTATTGGGAGACTTTGTTTCCCTTAGTCCTTGTTAATGTTGCAACTTTTCTGCAACCTGTTGCAAGTTCCAAAGACCCTAGATGCCTTTCATGTATTTTTAACCCTTTCCTGCCAGGTAAACCGCGTTTACCACATTTGGCACGAATAGGTGGCCTGGCTCCAAAATGGCCATGTCACAAGGTTCTTTGTCCTGTCCTTTGGCCATCTTGCTCCTTTGCCTTCCCAGGTCGAGCCGACCCGGGTCCGTCCTAATTTGGGCATGAATACTCCCGCAAAACGCCAAGCTTTCGCAGGCTTCTGCATGCCTTGTGTGTGTGCTTCCAGGATGTGGTCTGGACTGTCTGGTTCTAATACACATCCCGGGTGCCAGAGATTCTGGTGTGCTGTGAATGCCTGGGACCACCGTGGTCCATGATTGGTCCACGTATGGTGTGCCTGTATGTGACCAGATCTCCCATTGGGTCCTCTTCGTTTTGGCGCGAAGGAGATTCTGGATAAGAGAAGGCTCCAAACACCCATGCCATGTTGATCTCTTGAGTTCTCACTGAACAAAGGATAGGATCCAAGTATCCTGAAACTAAGAAGCTGAGTCGAGGAACCGCTGGTGACCCGCTGGAAGGTTTGGCACCCTGAGCCCGCTGTTGTCTCTCTGGACCCCTCTGCATCTGATCGAACTAGAAGGTCTGCAAAGACGCTTCGACCCATTGGAATAGTGGGATCAACTATTGTCGGCACCTTCATCAAACCCTGCAAGTAAGCCTTCTCGGAGGTGTCCCAAGGCTAACCAGTGGGCTGACCAGCTTGCGCAGGACCTTTGCCCTGATACCGCTGCCGTTTCGAGGAGACCCTTGAAACTTGGTACATTGCCAGCTCTGTGTTCACAGCACTCTCACACCGAATTTCGTACAATTGGCATTCCCAGTTCTGGAGAAAAGAGACACAGTCTGATCCGGAGTGAACACAGTTACCGTGTCGCCCAGCCGTGGTGACAAAATTTGCAGAGGTCTTGCTGCTGTGGCCCTCTGCCCTGAAGCATACTACAGTGAAACTGGCCTGACCCATCCAGCAGGAGCGGAGAAATCGCCACTGTCCCGTTTGGGGATCAGAACTGTAACTTAGTTGCTGGAAGCCGCAGAGCCATAGAAATTGCTGGATTTGAACCTGCAACCGGATTGGACTCAACTGCCGAAGTTTGGTCCGGAGTGTGCCAGGGGTCAGTGAGTACTTGTGACCTTTACCGGTGGCCCCTAGCACATCAGCCGGTTTTACTCATGAGTGACTCCTGAGGGCTCCTCTCCTTTGTTCAGATAGCCTGAGCTATTGAACTATTCACAACTCCTGGAACCTGTTCTGCCCTCTTGGGGTGACCCCCCACGAATCGTGGGAACTTATTCTGCATCACCTCACCCACCTTCTTGAGCTGCTACAGACCCTACAAGAGACCCCGTTTCGCCCATCTACACTACCGCACGCAAGTGTATTTGAGCAATAGGCTCCCCTCTTCTTAGGGATTGAACTGCCTTTAAGTTAGGATTGTGATTACTGCATGATTGCCTAAAGACTCTTTGCTCTGCCTGCTTCCTTCCCCCTTAGGTTGGGGGCCCATTTCGTGCATTAACCCTTTAGGCCACTTGGTCTTGTATATATGTATTTTCGTAGGATTGTGCTAGTTTAAAAGTATTGCTGTTGATAACTACTGTGTGTTGAACTTCAAAGGCCTTGAATACATGTATTTGTATTTTTAATATATATACACCTGACTGGTAGTGAGTTGTTAGTGTCCTTTACTCTGTGTGCTCATTGAGGTCTTTCAGTCACCCTCACCCCTCCTGAGACCTAGTATTGACCGCCACCAATGCTACCTTGATTGGTCTGAACCTCTGCCCACCAGGTCAGAGTTCAGAAATCCATCTTAACACCCACATAATGGAGCGTACTGGTTTGGTTCCTAAGATCTTATCATGTATCCATTTTTGTCTTCAATATGATTGCGTGAGCCTTAAATGGAGAAGTGTAAGAGAAACCATAAAGGCACTTCTGCATCTGTGTTAGTATTTTCATCTTCAAAATATGCCTGTTCTCATTGCAATTAGTTATTTCCCAAATTGGACCAACACGTTTTTATATTAATTTTGTCAGGGTCGACTGATTGTAAATGACAATCTTACCTGGAATAGACTTGGATGTAAATGTCCCCCTCTTTTTTAGCGAAATAAATTCATAGACATTACTTTGTCGCCAGGCACTATTCTGAGTTATAATAGTTTTCTTGTAATTCTGCATTTAGGAGCCGTCATATCTCCTGGGAAAACAAATGACTTTCAGGCTCTGCCTGAGTAACATACATGGTTTTGTGTGGGGGCACGGTTGCGCTCTGGGTTCATCGAGGATTCCTTCTTATGAGAGTTTTAGTTGATCACAATAAAACAGTTCACATCTTAAACCCTTCTGTTTTAGCAGATTAGTGTCTGCATACTCCTGGCTCTAGGACTTGCATCTTATATTAACATGAAAAACTACTTTAGAAAAACAGGCAACGGTAGCTTTTGGCCCTGGTGCAAGTATGAATGCTGTTGCGATGCAAGCCAGAGCAAAATCATTTTTTTAATTAAATTGGGTGCCATTTTCAGAAAGCTGTTCATGCTATCACTAGCCACACATTCAGAAAAAGGGAAAGCTATCACAGGGCCACTCTTGGGAAACATCCAAATTGTAGAGGTCTGAGTGTTTGCACTGTCATTTCATATATTGTACAGTGTTTTCTGCCTTGAATCAGATGTTTTTGGGCTGGATCCGAACTAGATACAGTAATTCTTAACAACTCTTTAATTCTTCATTCCATGATAACCTTCTCCTAAACCTCTCGCCCATTGGTAATGTAGCCATGGTACATTTCAATCGATGGCAAGATCTAGTTCTGAATAAGAAAAGGTTACTGCAAGTTAAGGTGGCTATACATTATATCTGTCTTAAATAGTTTACAAGTGTTCAGTCTTCCAAATCAGCTTGCTAGGAATCTCAGATGGTTACATGAGTGGATAGGGAGACAGATTTGGATATCTTTTGCATCTGTGTAGTCAACAAGGCATTGGAAAGTTCAAGCCATAATGAATTTGAGAATATGCTAGCGCTACTATGTTTGGGACGTGTTGCAGGCTCCTCTGCTGATGTTAAGTTGTATTCATCTATGTATAAAGCCATGAGGGGTAGCCGCAAAGCTATTTCTACAAGTTGGTAACATTTTGTATTCAAAGCTGTGTTCCCTCTTGTTTCAAAAATCATGCAGATGTAATATAATCATTAGTTTTTGCTTCGTTATTGAAATATTTTGTTCTGTGAAATTAGCACTATGTAAGAAATAGGTATGAATAAAATACAGAAGGTGTGAATAAATAGAGATTTTTTTCCACTAAATGGGTGGATTTTTTAATAACATTTTAGTTTTACCTTTTAGGATTCACCTGCCAGTGGAACCCGTGGTCTGTTTGTTGGGGACATTGTCACTCATGCACAGGACTGCCCAGTGCATAATGTGGAAGACTGGCATTCCTGTATAGTAGAGATTTCGCAGAGGCCGCAGACCGGTTATTGTGTAAATTCAGCAACACTTCTACAGCTCAGCTTCCCAAGCAGAGGTAAAATATTGATAGTGTGTTTGTAAAGATAAGTGGCATGGGTGTTAGTCCTTGCAGTGCACAGTGGAAGCGCGAGCTATGGTTGCTTAGGGCACCATAACTGTCGAATTTCTGTGTTTTTTTCGGTTTTACCTGTAACCATAACGTCCCTGTAACAACGTTTTTCCCTTGAATTTCGTAGGTTTTTACTAGTGCAACTTAACCAGAACGTCCCTTTTCACTGAACCAGAACGTTTTTTCACTGAATTTCATAGCTTTTTACCAGGATACCCTTAGTTTGTAAAGATGTACTGTATAACATACTGAACCCGCTGGCACTATGTTAATGCGCACAGCAGTCGCGGACTATGCGTCTGGTCACGGACATCGGGTGGCATCCAACCTGCTCAGAAAGGCAGGGACTCCCTTACATAGTGGTACCATTCAGCAAACACAAGTAACATATACAAACATCACCATGTACATAAATTGCAAGGGAAAATAGAGTAGGTCTGCAAACTGTTCACTTATGAAACAAACGGCACAAATGCATAACATAATGCACCAACAAGAGAAGTCACGTCTGCCTTCAACAATCATACTGCACAGCTACTTTACATGGGAACAAAGAACGAACGGCCAGAGTAAGGACTGCAAAGTACTAAGACCAGAACGTCACTACAACGTAATAAACTGAGTTTGTCTTATAATTGCACAGGTGGTGCAGTATACAATTGTAGATGAGCATAACATTTCTTTTTTTATGCAGCAATGGCAAGCACCTTAGAGTGGCTAAAAGAGAATTTCCCTCATAACGCAACGACTTACGATAGTAACCCCATTCGTACGCACCTCAGTCTGAAACGTGAAATATTTAATATCTATTGCTTCATATACACCTCACAGATTATTTTTCCTGTAAGAGAACATATTGGAAAGGAAAGCAAGGCAGCACAAGCAGCACCCCTTCCACAACAGCATACGGGCACAGGAAAGGAAAGAAACTGTAAATAGCAAACTGGATAGCCTGGAAGCCAAAATGGAAGAATGGGTGAAAAATGTTGCTGCCTTAAAAGATTACGTACAAGGACATATTGTGGAGAAAATAAAAAAGCACTGCCTGACCTGCAAGTGTACCCCCTACCCTATTTCACAGCCCGCCATACCCTCAAAATCAGTTTTATCGGAGCCGTTACGATCATACCTCAATCCCTTCCTCCCCTAACCACCAACTTGTATAAATCCCCATTTCCCCACAATAAATATCCACTTCTGCTACCCCTTCCCTTTCCTAATAGTATGTATGAATGTGTGCAAGTATACATTGATATTTAAATTGTTGTTGCGTGTACATGTGGCTTTTCCTTTGTTTGTAAAATGCTGTTATGACTCAGAGGCGCACAATACTGGTGGGAATGACTGCAATTAAGCAAAAGGGAGGTGTCCTACGGACACCGCACCTGCCCGGCCTATCCGCAATCACAATGGAGGCATCCATACGACGCCATTATGACCCGCATGTCTGCATCTTGTGAACTACCTATAATTAGTTGTGGGAGCAGACGTTTGCTGTTGCACAAGTACGCGCATGCTTATCTCTTCCTCTGTCTCCTGCTGACACCGCCCCTGTCCAGCAAATGCGAACAAACTTGTGACGAAGTTTAATTAGTTCAAGCCACCCACACACGTCCTACACGTAGCTCTACACATAAACATCCCACCGGATATACCGTATAAACCACCAGCTTGTATCAAAATGGTCGGCGCACGTGTGTCGCACTACAAATAAGTCCGGAGATCCCAACGGTGTGCATAGGACACCTGTGCACATGCACACAAACTATTCTGCCCAAAACGCATCCTGCGGACAGCCGTGCCAATCGAGAACATTTGCAATGTCACCATGTGACCGTACCCACGCTCCGCGTGGGCCCTTATTTCACAGACACGATCCGAACCCTCGAACAGTGGAAAAGTACAGTGTTCTGCAATCGATGGAGTGTTATTTGAAAAGTACACACTTATAAACACCACACAATGTGCCATTGCACTGTTGGGTGTCTTGGCCCACGTTCAAGTTATTATGCTGCAACATTTGGTGCTGTGGGCTCAGGAAATCCAGAGCGGAAAAGCCCACATGTGTGCCAGAATCCTAGAGAACTGTGCAGTTGTGCGCACACCAAAATGGCCCCTGACCTTCCACCCACCAGTGCAAGCATGATGGGCCAGGGGTGCCATGAGTGGAATGTGTGCCCAAGGAAAAACAGCAGTGCCTGTTAGCTTAAAAGCACTTTAAAATCACCTTTGTTTCCCTGAATGCAAGCTAAAAATGCCTATTTTAAACATCACAAGATATTCAAAAATCTCAATGAACACCAGCAGACATTTGGCAGAATGCATTCTTGTGTGCATACAAAATCTGGAAAGATGAAGAGCCCAAAACAATGTTTATAACAAAACTGGCTGAGCTGTGGATTTCAGCAGCTTAAGTTAAATGGACAGAAAGCCACTAAAATCGAAATGTTTAAAATAAATGAGTGACCTACTTCTGAGTGTAACATAGGTTGCAACTGTTAAATGTCATAGTTTTGAACTTAGAATCAGCATTCTAGCTGCATGTGCAAACATTGTCTGTTTGATTTGAATGTAGAAAACTGGGAACTAACATGACAATTAGCTGAAGCTTGGCTTAAAGAGTGGATTCTGCCTGACAACTACCCCCGACAGGAGTTGAACTGGCTCAACAACTCTTCGGAGGCCTGGCTGCATCCTGCTGCCCCTGCCAAAAGGAGATGACACCTCTCTGATTGGATTAGGGGAGTTACACCTGGGGACTACAGGAAACTAAACAAAGCAATGTCCCTGGCTCAGGCAAATGTTATATTGGGGGGGGGGTCGTAAAATGGCTTCCTCTTGGGAGAAACGGGGAGGGGCAGTGCCTGTGAGAGCAAACTGAGCTTGGGGGAAGTGGATAAACCAGAAATTCCACCATGTGCTTTGGAAAACCACACCCCTTTGGGGCCAGAGCATGATTTTAAAAAGATGGATAATTCATAGTGCGGACTTGTAAAAATTATATAAATAACATAATTCTTGGGATTTTTCTGCGCACATTTTAAGAGGTGTTAGGACCCTGTGGTATGTTCTTGGGGATATTAGCGGGAAAAAGGGTTGTTACTCCAAATGCATGCATGTTAAAAATCTGACACTTTATCATCTGAAACCCATATCCCTGGTGCACATTTGTGTAAAATCTGGAAAGGTTTAGAGGTCGGCATCTGGATGAAAAGGGGAGAATTCTGTCATAAGTGGACACGACATCGAACAAAGACAGGGATCGGATGGTTTGGTGCTACAGAAAATATGTTAACTGGACCTATAATATTAGAAAAATGGTGCATAGATAAATATGTATTTGGGTCAGAAATAGATTTGTGTGCAATTTGACAAGGGGAGGTTCCTCTGACCATAAAATCTACAGCATCACTCTGACACTCCATTTCTTTCCCCCAATCAAGGGAGAGAGGAAAGCTTGGCCAACGATAAGTGAGAGGGGCAGGTTTAGCTAGGCCCAGGCACACACCCATTTTCAAAACACATAAAAGGAACATTGAAACCCAGGTAGAGACATTCACTTTCCACTTTCTTGTGGGACGCTTTGCCGGGAGACTTCAGACTTCACATCCAGAGATCCAGACTTTAAATCCCTCAAGCTTTAAAATTTCAAATCCGAAAAACTACCTTTACTAAATCGGCCGTATCTCCGCTAGGAGCGAGTTTTAACTGTCATCTTAAAGCTAAGATTCTAAGCTTTCCAACGAGCCTAGAACCGACTTCCTACTCCTTATAGTGCCTCCGTAATTGCGCTCGACGCACGTGACTAAATTTGCCGCGATTTGACATTTTGCTTAATTTCAGCCACGTGTAAAAATATTTGTCCTTGCTGAAATTCGTGTGCAACCTGACAATCATTCATTATTGCTAAAGTGATCCTGAATTAATTTAAGTATCTCTCACTCACCCTGAACCTCCTATAGGGAATTAAAAGCAATTTGAGTATATTTTTCACTTCTTTGCCTACCACATCAAAGTATATTGCCTGTGTTTCAAACTCCTACCGGTTTTCATCTAAGCTTGCTAGGGGGGAACTGAATTATATTTGATTGCATTCCTGAGAACTGTGTGCTTTCCTTCCATCTCTTTACCTTGCATAAAGGGGGGGGGGTGGGTGAATTGTCAAAGAAAAGTGATTACATTGTCTTTTGTTGAAGTCATATCAAGTTTATTTTCTGTACCGCATTTTCATTCATCATTGCATTGTCCTTGAAGCCATAAAAGCATTCTCAGCTACTTTATCCTCTCTCTATATCACTTCTAAGACATCAAAAAGAGTGTACCACTGTAACATTATCCATTGTTGATCACTATCATCCTCACAAGTGTGCTATCAAATATTAATTTACTATAAAAGTGTGATAGATATATATTGTTTAATTTCAAATAAACCTTTTAAATTTGCAAAACAAACCTACTTCTTGGCTCAGCGGGATCAGGGGCATTCTGAGAGAGTGGTGTTATATAAGGGTTGTCATCCAGAGTAAACGAAAAGGACATAAAAATACATCAATAAGGGCTTCCATCAGCATCCCAGACTAGGCTTTGACTTAGCTGTAGTGTTGAATTGAAGTCGCTTACAAAGTGGGGGCTCGTAGCCGGAGATTCTGGATTAGGTTTACCACTTGTGCAGCTTAATACAGTGTGCCAACTGACCGGGTACACATATCCGGTTAGATCACCACGCTGTTTTACACTGTGAAAGCACTACTCAAAGGAACGCTCTAAGGAAACGGTCTGTTTTGCAAAATAAAATACAAACTTCTGTAAGTCAGGAAGGAACTCAAATTCCAGAATGACGACACTGGTAGACATCAAAATAGCCAGAGAGCACTTCTTACATAAGCTATTTGTGAGAGGTGAATGGACTGAGCAGGGCCAGGATGCGTGGTTGCAGGCAATCACACAACAGGTCACGGCAACTGGGTTAGATATCTGGAGAGATCAGGGTCCCTTGCAAGTGGCCCTGAGCGAACTATACATAGCTCCTAAAGCTAAAGATGAACACAACAAGATGGTTAGGATAGCGGCATATTTGTATCTATATATGGGAGCCATGCAGGACAAATGTGCTGAAGGCCAAGATCTGGCAAATAGGGAACTGTTGGCATTAGAGAAGGCCCAATCTGACCTGGTCTCTTCTGAGCAGAGGCTGCAGAGGAGCCAGGAGTCAGAAAATGATAGTAGGCAGTATACTGCAACAGGAAAAGACACAACAGGATACCAGAATTCTGGCTTTGCAGAAGGATCACCAAGACAGTTTGGACTCCTTACTGGAGAGCCAGAAAAAGCTGGAGCAACTGATCAATTTCAACAGGGCATGCACAGAGCAGGTAGCCACCCTGCAAATCCAACTAGACAGAGAGAAAGAGGAAAGCAATACATTGATTTTGAAAGACCTGGATACCCAGGCAGAGTTTGATGAAGAACGCCAGAAAGCTGGTGTCTTTCAAAGGCAGAGGGACGACCTGGCATCACAAATGCAGGCTCTTGTCAGGAAAGGGATACCTTAGGCCAGGAAGTCTGCCATTTAAAAAGAAAAATTGAAGAAAATCACTTGGCCTTCCAGGGGCTGGGTGACCTCCAAAAAGAGCATCAGGGCTTGTTAGGTCACACCAGGAGGGTGGAGGAGGCTCTGGCAAGAAAGGAGCAGGCCAGTAGGGATGGGACCCAGGAGGTAACCCTCCTGCAGCAGAGACTGGCCCAGTACTCCAGGACCAATCAGGAGGCACAGAGAGAAAATTAGGCTCTCTGTCAGCACAATGATAGGCTCCAGCAACAGGTAGCCATGCAGGAGAGACTGATAGTCTAGTAAGGCCTTAACTGAGGAACTGAAAGCGCAGGCTCTTGCATTGCAACAGGGAGCAGGGGCTGACAGAGATGAAGTTCGCTGGGAAAGGGAAACACCTGAGCATAACCTCAGAAGCCCTAGTACCAGAGGCCTTAATCTCTCTCTGCCACCCCCATGTCCCCTGGCGCGCATGAGCACAGGGCCACAGGAATGGCAGATTACTATCCAGCCAAAAGTATGGGGCTCATAGGCCAGTACCACCCAGGAATGGATGGGCGGGCACCCGGGTATGGGCACCTAAGTACAGTGCAATTTAGTGGGGAGCCCCAGGAGAGTAGGCCCGCTAAGGGCATCCTGAAAACCTCTGCCCAGTTAGGTCAGTGGGGGGGTACCCATCAAATCCTGGTAGCAAGGAGGGATCTGAAGACTCCTCTGAGCGTCACAGGAGACCAGGTCCCCCCATTCTGCCAGCTATTCCCAGGCTCGCAGAATCCGGGAAAACCTGGAAGATCAGACGGGCACCTCTGGGAGCAGTGCTTCTGAATCAGAGGATGAATGGACCAGGGTTACCCAAACCAAAAAGGCCAATAAGGTGAAAAGGGCCTTGCTTAAGGACCCCTTAAAACACATTAAGGCAATCAGGAGTGTCATCACGCCTTATCATAAGAACGCCAAGTATTCTGTTTGGGAACACTTGGAGCTCTATGAGCAAATGATGGAGACTTTCCGTTTGAAGGACAGCAGTAGCTGCATCCAGTACGTCAAATGGACATTCTCCCCTGAATACTCCAGTTTCTTTGCGGGGCTGGAGGACCAAAACCATTCAAGATGTTACACATATAGGGCGGCCATCTTGAAACATTTTTCTGTACATAGAACTCCCCAAGAGGCTCGCAAGGCAGCCTACAATTTGCAATGTGGGGAGGATCAGGCCCCACAAGAGTTCGTGCAAGAATTGAAGCGTGCCTTTGCGCAGACCACCAGAAGGGTGCGCACGGACAGCAGAGAATTCATCAACACATTTTTCCATGCTCTTCCCAAGTACATAATGACCCAGCTCGTGAGAGATTTTCACGAGAAAAGATCTTTAGACTGGGTCATTGAGCAAGCCACCCGGATCTATGAGGTGCAGAAGCCCATAGAAAATAAAAGTAATGCGCAGAAAAACACCAAAACCAACAGCACCCTTGCTGCTGCCAAGGTGGCAGGGGTAAAGGTTGCCCCCGTTTTAGATTTGGAGATGGGGGGGCCTAAAAACCTGCCTGCGCAGAATAACTCTAACACCAGAAGGCCCTCGGGCCAGTCACAGACAGGGAGTCAAGGAGGTAGTCCCACAAATGGGGTCCCTCGCTCCCCTGATTATGTAAGTCCCCGCTACAAGGGAAACCGACCCATCCTGGGTTATGTGTGGACTCCTCCAGCCTAAGGGGGGGGGTCCCATCAAGAACCTAACCCAGAGAACTTCCCTCCAAACTTCCCACAGGAGGGCAGAAATTCACCAAACCCTGGGCCGAACTTTTTCCCCAGGTATCCACAAGGTTTCCAGCCCCAAACTCATCCATCCTTCTTTCCCCAATTCCCTGGGCCCAGACCACTTAATCCGGGAGAGAGGAGGCCAAGGGTGGTGGGGTACCCAAATCTTCCCAACCCGGGTTATTACCAGAGAAGGGATAGCTACCCTTCCCAGGGTCAGCCAAGGGGAGAAAATAGAACCCCGTATCAACCTGAGCGGGTTTCCCAACTTGAGCGCCAGGTCCAAAATATGGCACGGGATCTGGGTCACATACTGAGGGCTCAACTGAACCCTCAGATGAGCATGCCACCGCAGAATGCCCCAAACTCTGGACCTGGTGCTCCAGAACAATGACGGCGGCAGCACCCCGATAACCTACCGGTTCCCAGGGAGGAGGCACAAGGGGAAGAGGGGTCTAAAGCCTTGGAGGAAGCTTCCTTCCCAACTTGTAAACAGCCCCTGGAAAACCAGGAACCGGAAACAAAATCTCCTACCCCTGAAAGTCTGCCCCCCAAGGAGCAGAGAGGAGGTAGGAGAAACAAAGGACCCAAACAGACCCACTTTGTGGAGGAGGTAAAGGTCTTCCAATTTGAGGGAGAGGGATCCTCGGAAGATACTGGGAATAGGATCTTCTCCATCAGAGATGGGGGAACTCCTCCCAAGGAAAAATGGGTCCCAAGAGATTCCAATCCAGAGTGAGTAGATGTGGGGATTGAGCTGTCGCCGCCCATCATTCTATCCCAGAACCAACAATACCAAAATCCCTTGGGTCAAACCTATCCTGATGACTGCCTCCAAAAAGGGGGGGGGGCAGTCCAGAACCCGAAACCATTTCCAGTTGCCAACTTTTTCTTTCAGATTCCCCAGGCTCTCCACAGAATTCTGCCCAAATCTCTTCTCTCGCCATGTCCAAAACCAGAAAATTAGCCCACCAGATGTCCAAAAATGTGCATTATCTGTGGCCCCTTGAGGAGAAGGAGGGAAGATACTATGCCCCGGTACAAGTACAGGGGCAGGGTACAATTTTGGCACTGGTGTACACTGGATCCCAAGCTGCCCTTCTGTCCAAAAGGGCCTTTGATGAACTAAATGCAGGAAGGGGGGAGAATTACTGTATTCCTCTCACCTCTCTTCCTGGACAACTGCAGAACTTTGACGGGAAGGAAATTCCTGTCGAGGGAACTGCAGACTTGGACATTAAAATTGGGCGACACAAGGTGAAACACCCGGTCATAGTAGTGACTCCAGAGGGCACCCCTTGTTTACTAGGGAATGACCTCCTGAGAAGGTTGTCACCCTTAATAGATTTCGTAAACAAGGTCTTCTGGACCCAGACTAGCCGACCAATAAAATTAAAACAGAGTGTCAACCATGTTAGTTTAAACGGCACGTGCCACATGGTTGAACAAAAATCTGACCAAGTACAATTTCACTTCCAGAACAACCAGATTCCAGACGTGACAGTAATATCAGTAGGACAACAGACTGGTGATGGCGGGGTCCTCTCTATTTCTGAAAATCAACCTTCCTTCCAGTTTAAGGTGGTATTCCACACTGGAAGGAAACACCCTGAAATTCTTTACCAATCCACAATCAGACACTCCCACTCCTATAGTCCAGAAAGATGTGAAATCAGCTCAGAGCCTGGCTGATATTCAGCAAATTGGAGAGCAGTTGTTCATCCCTGTTCAGTTAAATGATGGGAAGGACTCTGTTCTCGCTCGAGTGTGTGTGAACAACGGTAAGAGCTTCATCAGCGAAGCCATGTTCCGCCAACTCCCAAAAGATCCAGCCATTCAAACATTCAAACTGATAGACAAATGGGAAGTGGACCTGGAAGCACCCAATTCCAAACATCTCCTGCCAAGCAGGTGTATGCTCAAAATCTCCATTGGCAACAATAATAGTCCATAATTGTTGGGTCGTGCGAGACGTCACTGCCGCCTTTTACTTAGGCAGTGACATTCTCAATCGCTTTGCCATTAGTTTGGACCTAATAAACTTCAAAGCTTGGTCCCGATTAGCGGATAATCCCATGGGCTTTGATGATCAAGAGAAAGCATTTAGGTCAGCTCAATTGCTACCTTATGCAGTTGAAATTCAGGTTAAAGAGGAAGTCACCATCCCAGAAAGGACCCGACAATTCTCCCTGGAAGTGAAAGTTAAAAGAGGACAAAAATTGAAAAACCCTGATGCTTATATTCATCTAAATGCTTCTCTCCAACAGCAAGGGTTAGGGGTAAACCCAACACCATTAGTCAACATAGAACATGACACCATTCCAATAGAGGTGGATAACAGCGACTTAAAGAGTATTACTCTAGCCGCAGGCACCATTATTGGAATGGCGGTTGATGACCGACATTTCTCCATTGATTTAGGAAATGAACTGTTAGGACCAATCCCCAAGGACAGTTTTGACAGTGACAGTGATGACAATACAACACAAGACAGGATCTTTACCCGGCATGGGGGGTACTTCCTGGTGTACACATCTTGCCCTTATGGTAAGGAAGACGTGACTTGTGACATTAGAAGGGATGAGGTGATTTTCCAGGTCCATGAGGGCTGCCTTTCCCACCTGAAGCCTCCAGTCCAAATCAGCACTCTGACCAGGGACTTCTCCACTCAGCTGGAGGAGGCCTCTGAGATAGCCAAACCAGAAGTCTTTCCAGGCTTCAGGCAGATGGTGGAAGAGAGAGTCAACCTAGCTGATGCCTGTGTGACTCTGGAACAGAAGCAAAAGTTGAAACAAGTTTTCTTGGATTTCCAAGATCTCTTTGCGGTAGACTCATACGACTGTGGTCGCACCGACATCCACACAACAACAATTCCCACAGACCTTGGAATGACTCCAGTGTTTGTGAAGCAATATCGTTTGCCTCTCGAATCCATGGAGTCCCTGACTGAAATAATTAAGAACCTTGAGTCCCGCGGAATAATCCGTCCAGTACACAGCACCTTCAATAATCCGGTGCTGGGAATATTGAAGCCAAACGGCCAGTGGAGACTCTGTGCCGACCTTAGGGAGCTCAACAAACGGGTCCATACTTCCCGATGGCCTCTGCCCTACATTGACCAAGGGCTGGCCCAGATTCAGGGGTCACAGGTATCCATAGCAATAGACCTGACCAATGGATACTGGACCATGCCTGTCAGTAGGGAGGACCAATACAAACTGGCTTTTACCTTTTGGGGCCAGCAGTACACATGGACCCGAACTCCCTTCGGATACCTCAACTCCGGCAATGAATTCAACATTTTCCTACATAAGGCCATGCCCGACCTGGGTGTGAGGGGGTAACCTGGCTTATGTAGATGATGTCCTCATCAAAAGTTCATCTGTGGAGGAACACATAGCGGAGATCCGTTATGTTCTGACGCAGTTGAGGGCCGCCAGAGCAAAACTTTCCTTTCAGAAGGCACAGTGCTGTAGAACCCGTGTTAATTTCTTGGGGCATGAGATTACTCTTCAGGGTCTCTGTCCCCAAGAAAAGAAAGTGGAAGCACTCCAGAAACTGAAGGATCCCACAACTCTGTGGGAACTAAGGAGCCTCCTTGGACTGACTAATTACAGCAGAAAGTTCATTGAGGGCTACGCAGAGATCACCAGACCCCTGATTCATCTCTTGAAGGGGGGGGTCAAGTGGAAATGGGGTCCAGAACAATCCGAGGCAGTAAGACAACTCAAGAGAAGCCTCTCACGCGCCTTGCCTAGCTTACCCTGTTAGAAACAAGGAGTTCTTCCTGGAGACAGGGTTTTCTAATACGTGCTTGATGGCAGTATTACACCAAAAGCATGACAAGGTCAATAAAGTAATCTCCTATGCGAGCAAAACTTTATCCTCTGTGGAGGAAAAATTCAACGATTGTGAGAAGGCACTCCTGTCAATGGTGTGGGCATTGAAGAATTACCGCCCGATTATCCAGGGGGAACACATCATAGTGGAGACTCCACACCAGCCTCTGCAATATCTCCAAAGTGACATAATCTGGGCCGGAAATGTGAGTAATTCCTGAATTACTTCCTGGATTCTGTCAATGCAAGGCTTTCCTGTGGAGGTCAGATATGGCCAAAACAAGAAGAGTCCCCTCGCGCAAGGTTTGGCTGACTTGCATGATTGTGCCAGAGAATACTGTCTCGAGGACGAAAGTCTAAAAATCAAGGACAACATGGAGGCGTACCTTAATTCCCCATACAAAGTCTTTGAAGAAGACAAGTGTGAGGGAATGCCCACTGTCTATGTGGATGGATGCTCTTACCATGTTGACAACAACGAGGAAAAAGAACTCGTGGCCGGCGTAGGGAACACATCGGTGAATGAGTCCCCAGAACCCTCCACTGGATACAAAATTGGTCCCCGAAGTAGTCAGGTGGCAGAATTGATGGCTGTGCATCAAGCCATCCTCACTGCTGTCCAACATCAACTCCACGAACTGGTCATAATCACAGATTCAGATTATGTACGGAACGGGTTCGTGGAGCACCTGGTGTTAGGCGGAAACCTGTGCATTTCCCTCTGGGACCACTGCAAAAGATTTAGGACTACAGGTGTTTGGCGGTGAATCCACTTGGTAGCAGTCTGTACCACACAGATTCACTTGGTAGCTGTGGCTGAGCAGTCAGACTTCCCTCAGGAAGAGTTGAGCAGTATGTGGAGTATACAAAATACGGCAATTCTTCACAGCAAGACAAGCAGACACGCAACAAGGCTTAGTGTAAAGATATTAAGGTATTTATTTATAACGAAACATCTATCAAAAACACGATGGCCTTTTCACAGCAAACAAATCAAACACAATTACTCTACGAAGAAGAAACGATCAATCCCCCTAGCAATATTTCGACAAGTCTAGGTTCTAACGGCACCACTTATTTACAGACAGAAGTGTATACCTCAACCTAGATGGCACTCTAATATTAGTTAGGACAGGAGAGAAAAAGATAGGCAGGTTACGAAATCAACACAGTTCAATACTTCACGGGTAAAATGCAAGGCAGGAAGGCAAGAACCACAATAGATCATAAAGTTCAGCGGCCAGGCCCACTCGGAGAGAGGCAAGGCGATATGTCCCAAAAAGTCTCTAGTGAAGATACATTCCAGTCTTTGTAGCAAATTGTTATCGGCAGATTGAACCAGTTTCAGAACCATAAATGAGACACGCTTGGAGGCGACCCAACGGAAAGGAGAGGATTAAGACACCTCACTCGAACCGATCGAAAGGGAAGCCAGGCGGACACGGTACCTTGTTGTGGAGGGCAGCTCCGGCGGGGGCAGTTGTTCCTGGTGGTGGATGCACGTCGAGTCTTTGCCAAGAGTAGAGATGATCTCGTCGTCGAAGAAAAATGAAGTCCGGTGCACCGCCAGGGAAGAGACCAGCCGCGGAGTGCTCTGTCACAAGGCACCACCTTTTGGTCGCGGTACAGGGGTGGTGGCTATCCGGTTGCCGAGGTGCGCTGCACGGGCAATTCGACCACTGCGTCCTGAGGTGAATAAAAAGCAAAGGGGACAGGGAGATCTCCTGTGTCGTCGGGAAGTAGTGAGTCGGCTCACCAGGGCTCCACCGGAGGTGTGGTCGTTGCAGGTCGGCTCAGCGTTACCCTCGTCGGATTCTTAGGTCCTGTGGCGACTTCTGAAGATCCAGTCCCAAAAGCCCTGCTTTTATGCAGACAACCCCCATTCATTCAGCCTAGCTGTCAATCAACACATGCTAAGTGGTGAGCGGGGAGGCTCACCACTTGGGCCAATCACTCCAGAGTGTGACCGGAGTTGGTAAGGCAACTCGGTCCAGGGTGCCTAAACCCCCTCCGACACCCCTGTGGTAACCCAGACAGAATGGCACCACTTTGGAGGGTCTCTGTACAGAGCCCGCCAAAAGTGGAGCAAAGGGCTCGACCTTTGGTTTAGGAGTTACAGAGACAAACACAGATGCCATTTTACAAACCGAGTTCTGTCAGAAAATACCATCCGATAAACTTATTTAAGATAAGTAGATCGGTGGTACGTTAGAGATTAACGAGAAAAAGTATCAATCTCCAACAATGGGACGAATCCCATAGGGTTAGGTTCGGGGTCGAACATAACAAGTAGTTTCCACTGCCACCAGCCAAAACTCGACGAGGGGGGACGGGACAGTGCCCCCTCGAGTAACATATCCAGGAGTAATCGAATTACCCCTACTAGCACGTCCACAATAAGATGGTTTGTACTAGTTCTGTTAGTAAATTTAGGTCTAGTAAAGCCAATGGTGACTTTACATGCCCGGGGAGACAGTAGTCAGTCCCCGGGTATGGAGTCTATGGTGGAGGTCCGCTAGGACATCCCCGTGTTACGGCACGTAGGGTGCGGTGTAACACACATAGAAAAACATATGAGACCCTATGGAGTAAAAGACCCCATAGCCCATAGAACACATTGACATTTCAAAGGAATTACACACATACATGTCCAAGAGCGGGAGAAAAGAGCCCCACTCTTGGCAGGATGGAAAAAAACAAACTCCAGAAATCCAGCAAGGCTGCTGGGGGACTCACTAGGTTAGGAAATTCAGCCTAAACGGAGAATTCTCCCTAACACCTGGTTAATTGGAAAACCAGAGGCATGTTATGTGCTAATAACAAACCCCAGAAACATGGGAAGTTAATCCAAAATATTGATGATCTGGTCACATCGAATGGGATGACCATCTACTGGAAAAAGATCAAGGGTCATTCCAAAGTAGAGGGACCAGACAAAACTGGAAATGACTTAGCTGATCAGCTGGACAAAACCGGGGCCATCCAAGGGGATCTAATAGAGATTGAGTCCCTGTTGGGGGAAATCCAGGTCACTGCTATCACTAGGTCCCAGACAAATGCTCACAATGATCTTTCAACTGCACAATGGAGTAAGGAGACACCTGATGCTGATTTGATTACAGCTCAGAAGGGGGATCCAATAATTGGTAAGTTTTACCAACACATTGAGGACCCTGAGAACTTTCCCCTGACGGATACCAATTACATCGGGAAAGAGGACCTAAGAGTGTTGATGAAATTTCCAAAAAGGTTCTGAATCCAAGACAGTTTGTTGGTAAGGAAATCCCAAGCTGGCCATGATCAGTGAGATCTTAAGAGAGATTGCATACTGGCCACATATGGGCCAGGACCTCAACCAATACTGGAAGGGGTGTCTTGTGTGTGCACATTTTCAGCCATCATCCCTCACACAACGGGCGCCTCTCCAAAAGAGGGAAATGACACTGCCATTGTCAGATTTACAAATCGACTTCGTAGGCCCCGTAGGCCCTGTAATTCGCTCGTCTAGAGGAAACAAATACATGTTGACCGTCACATGCTTGTTTACCAAGTGGGTGGAATGTCTCCCGGCCCCAAATTGCAAGGCAGAAACAGCAGCTGCTCTGATAATTAACCACATCTTTTCCCGTTTTGGTGTACCTCAAAGGATTGAGTCAGACAGAGGTAGCCATTTCACCAGCGAGGTAATGACAAAGATGTGGGAGATACTGGGTTAAAAGGAAGCTACACATTGCTTACAGGCCAGCTTCTTCTGGAGCAGTAGAGAGATGCAACCGAACCATAGTTAGCTTCTTAAAAAAGTTTGTGGCAGATTCTGGGCCAAGTTGGGATATCCGATTACCTCTGGTCCTAATGGCCATCAGATCTACCCCTTCATCTGCAACTAAAATGTCACCATTTGAGTTGATGACCGGACGCAAGATGGTGCTTCCCCAGCATTTGCTCTACAGGACTCAAGAGCACACACTGATAAATGCCTCCACAACTCATGAGTATGTGAAGAATTTAAGGAAACACCTTCAGCATGCTTTTGCCTATGCTCAGCGGAATCTAGAAAGATCAGCTGATAGTATGAAGACCCACTACGACCTGAAAACCACCAGGGAAGTATATGAGGTGGGGGACCGGGTCTATCTATACAATTTCCAAAGAAACCAGGCCAAACAGCGAAAATGTTTGCCTACGTGGAAGGGACCGTTTGAAATTATAGACAAAATCTCCCCTATAGCCTATAAAATCCGCATCCCCAAAGGTAGTCTGGCGGAAGGGGAAGACAAGTGGGTCCATATTAATCAGCTAAAGTGTTGCCATCCCCGGCACACTCTGCAACAACTGGAAGAATCCTCTGGAATCCCAGAGGGGGCCGCTCCAGAGTAATTCAGTTCCAACCCTAAAATATCCCACATATAGTCGCTAAAATATGATGATTCTGGGTAGGAAAATGTTTCCTTTTATATCTTGTTTTTAAAACAAGACTGAAAAATGTAACCAGATGTATAAAATGTATGTGTTCGCCACACCATTAATAGTGGTGGAGAAATGTCTACGAATAGGTATTGCCGCTTTTGCTTTATCATCCTAGGAGAGATGAAACCATGGAGACTTACCAAGGAGAACGACCCGGAGACCGGTAGCAAAGATCCGAGGGGCCCGGGGTACCGCCCAATATTCCCATCAGGACAGGCGAGGAGAACCGATCGATTCAACCGGATGGAGGAAAAGATGCTGAACTGTGCCATCTACGGAATTGGAAGAAGATGATGCGGACATCCCAGCGCGTGGATCAAAACATCCTTTGCACCCGACTCCCCCTCGACTAGAAATCAAAGTGCAGGCGGGCGGGGGGGCTTGTTGGGTGTCTTGGCCCACGTTCAAGTTATTATGCTGCAATATTTGGTGCTGTGGGCTCAGGAAATCCAAGAGGGTGGAAAAGCCCACATGTGCGCCAGAATCCTAGAGAACCGTGCAGTTGTGCGCGTACCAAAATGGTCCCCTGACCTGCCACCCACCAGTGCAAGCATGATGGGCCAGGGGTGCCATGAGTGGAATGTGTGCCCAAGGAAAAACAGCAGTGCCTGATAGCTTAAAAGCACTTTAAAATCACCTTTGTTTCCCTGAATGCAAGCTAAAAATGCCTATTTTAAACATCACAAGATATTCAAAAATCTCAATGAACACCAGCAGACATTTGGCAGAATGTTTTCTTGTGTGCATACAAAATCTGCAAAGATGAAGAGCCCAAAACAATGTTTATAACAAAACTGGCTGAGCTGTGGATGTCAGCAGCTTAAGTTAAATGGACAGAAAGCCACTAAAATCGAAATGTTTAAAATAAATGAGTGACCTACTTTTGAGTGTAACATAGGTTGCAACTGTTAAATGTCATAGTTTTGAACTTAGAATCAGCATTCTAGCTGCATGTGCAAAAATTGTCTGTTTGATTTGAATGTAGAAAACTGGGAACTAACATGACAATTCGCTGAAGCTTGGCTTAAAGAGAGTGGATTCTGCCTGACAACTACCCCCGACAGGAGTTGAACTGGCTCAACAACTCTTCCCAGGCCTGGCTGCATCCTGCTGCCCCTGCCAAAAGGAGATGATACCTCTGATTGGATTAGGGGAGTGGCACCTGGGGACTACAGGAAACTAAACAAAGCACTGTCCTCCGTAATTGCGCTCGACGCACGCGACTAAATTTGCCGCGATTTGACATTTTGCTTAATTTCAGCCACGTGTAAAAATATTTGTCCTTGCTGAAATTCGTTTGCAACCTGACAATCATTCATAGAGCATTGCTAAAGTGATTCTGAATTAATTTAAGTATCTCTCACTCATCCTGAACCTCCTATAGGGAATTAAAAGCAATTTGAGTATATTTTTCACTTCTTTGCCTACCACATCAAAGTATATTGCCTGTGTTTCAAACTCCTACCGGTTTTCATCTAAACTTGCTAGGGGGGAACTGAATTATATTTGATTGCATTCCTGAGAACTGTGTGCTTTCCTTCCATCTCTTTACCTTGCATAAAGGGGGGTGGGGGGGAATTGTCAAAGAAAAGTGATTACATTGTCTTTTGTTGAAGTCATATCAAGTTTATTTTCTGTACCGCATTTTCATTCATCATTGCATTGTCCTTGAAGCCATAAAAGCATTCTTAGCTACTTTATCCTCTCTATCACTTCTATGCTATCAAAAAGAGTGTACCACTGTAACATTATCCATTGTTGATCACTATCCTCACAAGTGTGCTATCAAATATTAATTTACTATAAAAGTGTGATAGATATATATTGTTTAATTTCAAATAAACCTTTTAAATTTGCAAAACAAACCTACTTCTTGGCTCAGCGGGGTCAGGGGGATTCTGAGAGAGGGGTGTTATATAAGGGTTGTCATCCAGAGTAAACGAACAGGACATAAAAATACATCAATAAGGGCTTCCATCAGCATCCCAGACTAGGCATTGACTTAGCTGTAGTGTTGAATTGAAGTCGCTTACAGCACATGTATGTATTTGTTTGAACGATGTAGGCCTGTTTTGCGGGAGCAAAGTCTCCACAGCAGCCCTACAAAAGGCCACAGCCCAGAGCTGCACCCCAATCTGTTTGAAGCTTTTCAGAACAGAGTAGCTGGCCACATTAGCTTTGCGCTGTATTTCATGTTGGGCCAAATCTGCTGTGCTACATTACCTTTGCAAGTAATGGCAACCATGTCAGCCCAGCTCACTACGCACAGTAATGGAGAAAAGTATTAATGACCCTCCCTCTGACCCACACCTTCAGTACCGATAATCCCAATGTCCCATTCCCATGGGCAGCATGCTGAAAACGGTAGTATATGGCACGTGCGATTCCCCAAGTACTGCAAGGGCCGTGCCCCACTAAAGCAGAATTAGTCCTTGTTCCCTTTGCATGATATTCTTTCCAGCACGCCCTCATTGGTTAAATTGTCACACACGCATCCACCAATGACATTGAAGTGCTGTCCATGTAACACTATCAGTTCTGTACAACAGTCCTCTGCGTACACACCACACCCAGAAACGTTATTGTGCAATCTCTTAGCCTCCACAGAGCCATTTCCTTGCCCGCCATCCTCAAAAGCCCTGGATGAGGCTTTCGTGCTGAGTGCGGGCGTGGGGAATACAGAGCAACCAGGGTAGGGGATTTCGTCTTTAGTGGTGGCTCTGAAAAGAGCCTTATTTTGGGTTTTCTTTTTAGGTGCTTCTAGAGAAACACCTTTATTTTTAAAGTTTTCTGTTTTCTTCTCCTCCTTCTCACATTGTTACATTAAACTTTTCAACGCCTCCTGTAGATGAGCAAACAAAAGAGCATCACCAGTGCTGGACAAAGAAATGACATTTGCATGGAAAAACTCAGCATTTCGAGAATTATTGATGTCATTGTTGCAGAAGAACACCCCACGAGCGGAGAAAAAAATCACACATGCTTCTGTTGATGAGACCCCTTCCCGCCTCTGGCTGGGAACAACATACATTAGGATAGTCCCATACTCTTCTTGGTGGTATGGCTGAGAAAACCACCTGGGCAGTAGGAAAAAGCCTCTTCACTGCATCCATCAACCTCTTCAGTTGATGGAACAAACGTGAACAAGCCATGTACCCCAAATGCATGCCCCCGTAATGCACAACGACTACATGAACGTTAGCGAAACTGGCCACTTCTCTGCAAAGTGCAATCATATTGCCGAAACTGCGGACATGGACAGGGCACCACAATGCGTCCACTCCTTCCAAACCGAAATCGCCATCAAAGTATCTTTCCTGGGCATACTTGTGCAGATCTATCACAAAGGCATCACCCAAACCGACACAATGAGTTTCTCCATGTCGACCCACCTCACTCCACAGAGTAATGAAAAACAGTGTTACCGCCCCTTCCTGTGAACCACTCTCGTAGTATCTGATTGGACAATCCCCACAGTCCCATTTCCATACGCAAGCAAGGTGAGAAGCGCAGAATGTGGAGCGTGCGCTTCCCCAAGTACCGTGAGGGGCGCGCCCCAGTAAAGCAGGAGCAGTCCTTCTTCCATGTCCACTATTTTTCGTCCACCACTACCTCATTGGGTACTGTTAAATAGTCACACACGCATCCACCAATCTCATCCAAGACGTCAGCATCTAACACTGTCAGTTTTGTACAACACTTCATATGTACCGTTTGCACATTCAGACTGCAAGTGTCGTGTCATTCGAAAGCACGTCCAGTAGAAAGTGTATTCAAACTGTGCAAGATTTCTACATCTACATACATCCACATGGCCACCCATCACCACAAAGTAGAGGTATGAATAATATTTCTGCAATATGTTTACAACTCTGTTATAAGTGCTTTTGAGCACGGTATCTGCCACTGAACGTACATTACATACTTACAAAAACATACGTTTTTTTTCTCCCATCACCTACCATCAAGTGGCACTTCGCTGGTATATGCTTTCAATGTTTTCATTTACCCATATCACCCATTGTAATATCGAAACAGGAACTCTCTTCTTTCCTTCCGACAATGCTACAAATTTCTTATCCGCACTAACCCATCTCCTACATACCCCAGGGTCAGTCTGTTCACCAAGCAACCAGTTGGTGGTAGATCTCTTTCTCCGGGTGAAGCCTCCCTCTGGAACAGCCTCCCTACCTCCCTGAAACTTGATGAGAACTTTCTCCGGTTCTGGAAGCACCTCAAAACCTTTCTTTGCTTCTGCGTTTTCTCCTCCTCTCCCCTGCTGACTTCCTGACTAACACTGTGTCAGGAAGCGAAGGGGTCTCAGATATTCTGTTAGATCCAGAGTTCAGTGTCCAGAAACGGCGCCTATTCCACCCTCTATTCCCACACAAAGCCTTTGTTTACCTCATGGAATACCGTCACATTCCCACAGCGATCGTACCCGTAATCATTCGGTACGCTGCTATTCCTTCTGACAGCGCTGGGGGTTTCCCTGGAAACGCGGATGCTCTGTGTTTCTAAGGTCACCTGTCTTCTCACGCTGAGCTCAGTTTTTCGGATCACATGACCGGCGTTCTTTGTAGTTATGCCCCGTTTGAACTTGGCACTTTGCTTCTGAATTTGTATTCTACAGCCTAGTGCTGATTGTGACGTTCCTGACCCCTTGGATATCTTGACCCCGGCCAGTTTTCTTGGAACTCTTGGTTTGCCATTCTTTGTCTACTTGTTTTCCGGATTCCTACGACTTCTGAAAGTTACTCTACCTTTCCCTGCTTTGCGATTTGGCACCTGTTTGCTCACGCTGTTTTTGACCCTTGGAATTGTCCCTGACCTGCTACTGCTCAAGCCCCTCGTCTCTGTCTTACCTGCATCGTTGCTGACCCAGACCGCTTCCTCGAATCGCCTTGGATCTGTGATTCAATCACTGACAGAGCTCTGAGTTTTTTCCTTTTGCGGACTAAAGTACGGCCATCCCACCCAGCGTATGAACTAGAGACGCTTTGTGTTGCTACTTGGGCGTCCTCGTGCCGGCGGTTGGTAGGTGGATCCCTGAACTCTTTTTCATCAATGGGAACTGTGAATTGGGCCTAATTAGGCGTCCTTGTGCCCATGGTTGATAGGTGGTCTCCTGGACTTACCTGTGGTCTCCTGGCTTCACCTTTCTTCACGGACCTTCAAGTAATACTGCATATGGTTAGACGTCTCAAGTACCTGTATTCATGTAGCAACTTACTGCTAGTCATTCAGGTATTGCCTTCTACTCTTGCTTCCTAAATTGGTTGTTATTGACGTTTTGCTGGTATTAATTGTGACTTCCTTTGCAGGCTGGCGGTTCCTGTGGCATCCATCCATCTTTTGGTTAATAGATCTGTCAGGGGGTATTTCTTGACTCTTCTGACAGGTATATTGGCAGAAAGAACTCGTCTACTACACGACGGGTTCAACTGCCAAGATGGAACTACGCTTTTTGGCAAAGAATATTGAGCTCTGTGCTAACACACTGGTTCTGCACTGGTTACCTGGCCACCCTCTAATCTCGGGCACAGGCCACCTCCCCCCACCAGTCGCACCCCTGCACTGCCTTTCTGGCAACCCCCGCACCTGGGGACTGTTTTCTGTATCCCTAGCAGTCCCACCACGACCTAATGTCTGCACTTACCCTTGCATTTGCCACAAGCGGGCCGTATTTTTACTTATTTTTATTTATTCTTCTTCCAATGTAGTACACTTCCACTCCCCCTACACATGCACTTGCGCGATTTGAGTGACACCTGACCTAGTAGGATAGTTGTCTCTGTCTCCCCTTTGTTCCCCCTCCCTTGCCTCGTCGCGCCTTGAAACACTTGTGTGTAGGTGCGTTATAAATGCCATATCATACACACATTGCATGCATAACAGGATGCCTGCCACTTACCTTGCACACTTGTCAGGTCTCCTCTTCCTTCATTGGTCTCTTTCTCTACACTAACTCTAAAGTCAGGTTTCCTTTATTCCTTTATTAGGTAGGTTAGTTTGGGTGGGCAGGAAGTTTTCTATTGTGTTGGTTTGGCCTTAACTACTTATTACAGAATACAGGTTCTAGCCCAAGGCAAGATGGAGTTTCTCAATAACTGCTCTGATTGGCTAGAAAGCGAAACAGGACAACAAAGAACATTCTAAACTGTCACTCTCTGCCTTTCATCGTCGATGCCCCAGCTGAGAGGTTGTGTGTTGTAGCTGCTCCTGCTTTGGACTTGGGCCTTTTTGAATTCTAGCTTTCTGGCCCTAGCAGTCGAGCGGCTACTCATATGGGGTTTCAGGAGAAGAATCTTGTTTGTCTGGAATAGGATTGAGACTGGAAAACTTGAAGTTCTTTGAAGATTTGTTCATGAGATAAGTGACTTTCGTTTGGATTTTAAAAACTGTTGCTTGGTTTTTGCTCAGAGACATTTCAAGTGAGAGAACGTAAAGTTTATAATTTGAAAAGTAACTTTAATCTGTACGTTTGTGAGCACGAATGTTGGACATTCGTTATTAACGTATGCGCGAGACCAGCTTGGGAATGTTTCGTTCGTAGCGTGTGGCGCGTGTGTTCATCAGCGCATGGGTTTTCAGCGTGTGGAATCTTCAGCGCGTGTATTCATCAGCGCGTGAGTTTTATGCAAGTGTGTTCGTCAGCGCGAGAGTTTCCTACGCGAGTGTTTGGTTGCGCGTGAATTCATTAGCGCGTGAAATTTTATAGCGCGTGTTTTCCTCAGCACGCGTATACGTCAGCACGGGAGAATTTCAGCGTGTGAGTTTTTAACGCGCGGGTTCTTCCAAGCGTGAGTTCGTTAGTGCGTGGTTTTTGCAACGCGAGTGTTCGTTTGCGCATGAATTCTTTGGCACGTTAAATTTACAGCGCGTGTGCCTTTTTCAGCGTGCGTGTAAGTTAGTGCATGGCTTTTCAGCGCATGAAGTCTTTAGCACGTGTGGTTTTTTTACGCGCGTGAATTTTCTGCACTTGAGTTTTTTCCATGCACGTGTGTACTTTATGCGCGCGATCTTCAATTTTCAACGCAATCTGTCTCTGACTGAACTTTTAAGAAAAGAAGGAAGAACAGAATTCATTAAAGACAATTTTAAATGGAACAATATTCAGTTTAAGTTCAAGGCCTTCTAGTTGCCCAAGTTAAGAAGTAGCTGCTGAATTTCAAGAGACTCAAGTAAGGAGGTAGAAAGATTTTCAGTCACTTCAACAGTCTTCTCTAGGAAATTATAAGAGAAGAACCAGGTATGATTCTTAACACTTTAGTTATGGCTTTAAAGTCTTATTTCACCACATGACTAGTAAGTAATGTGAGGCCTTGTGTTGTTTATGTATTTACTGCAGGTTCAGTACCGGCTAGTCCTGACGCCATCTGCCTGGTGTTTTTATGTTATCCACTTCCCCCTTTCCCTTAGGGGTGTAGTTAGCAGATCTGAGTTTAATTTAGCTGTGAGAATTACATTTCAGGGGGATTGTTGGGGGCTCAGCAGCTTCCGCGGACACAGGAATTCTCTCAGCCTGACAGAATTAAAGGCCTATAACCTTGTCCGCCTGAGCTGTCATGAACCCCTGTGAGATTGCCATGGAGACTTTAGGAACTTTGATCAGGGATTTACGGGAGGAGTTGAGAATATCCCAGGATGAGAACGCTTTACTTTACTTGAGTGTCAAAGTGACTCAAATTCAACAGATGGGAGAAAGGAGTGAGGATGAGGTTTCTAGGGGAACTGGTTCTCCAACTAAGTTAGAAAGGGTGGGAGGTGACCGGTTGTCTCAAATGCAACAGACTTCACAAGCTATTGAAGGAGTTAGAAGTTTAGTTATGCCGGTTCCTTTGGCGCCACCTGAACGTTATCAAGGGGACTCAAAGAGGTTTAGGGTGTTTTTGACTCAATGTGAGTTACATTTTATGAGCGGACCAGAGATCTTTCCCACAGATGCATCCAAAGTAACTTTTATGTTATCGTATCTATCGGGGGAGGCTTCTGCTTGGGCCGGGTTGTTGGTGAGCCAAAGGAGTGCAGTTCTGGGAAATTATACCAGTTTTTTAGAGGATTTTGGAAAGATGTTTGACAGAAGGCAGATATCTCTGGAGGTAGATGGGGAGCTTCTAGAACTGAAACAAGTCGAGATTTAGTTGCTTATATTACGCAATTTAAGTCCCTAGTTTTAGAAAGCAGGTGGCCCGAGGATAAACAGGCCCCTTTGTTCTATAGGGGCCTTAGGGATGATTTAAAGGATGCCTTATCAGGTGTAGTTGAACGCCCCTCTTCTTGTGATGCTTTAATTGATTTGGTTATCCAATTAGATTTTCGTTTGAGTGAAAGAAAAGCAGAGAAGCGACATAGCCAGAATGATTTTAAGTCCTTAGTTAAAGTTGAAAGCCCTAAAGTAGAGATTAAGACTAAAGGGAATGATCCATCTCCCAGGGTCTGGGGTCCTTTAACTAAGGAAGAGAGAGCTAGAAGGAGAGAAAATCACTTATGTTTATATTGTGGGAGAGGAGGACACTTTTCAGAGAATTGTCCTTACACTCCTAGAAAGACTCCCTTTTCTACGACCAAGATACAGCAGATCGCCAACACCGTGCAGGCTGTCGTTCCTCATATTACAGTGAATGTATCCTTGTTTTTTGAGATGGAGTGTAAGGGTAATGGCCCAGCTATGGTTGATTCGGGAGATACTGGGAACTTCATGGATTGGGGTCTTGAAAAATCGTTGGGGATCCCTATAATTCGGAAGGAGGCTGTAGAGCAACTTAGGGCAGTGGATGGAACTTCCCTTTCTTCAGGTCCTATCACACACCAGACTGGTTTCTTGATTTTGAAGTTAACAGGGGGGTCATAGTGAGAAAATATCTTTTGAATTGATAGATGCCCCTTTGTTAAAGATAATTTTAGAAATTCCTTGGCTTACTCTTCATAATCCATTGATCGATTGGAGTACTAGGACAATTAACATGCAGTCTGATTTCTGTCAAGGGAATTGTTTTTCTGGAGGAGTTTGTGAGGAAGATTTCAAACAGAGTAATTCAGTGTCTAGTTATCTGGCTGAGTTTGGAATTGGAGGTCATGATGTGGGAGCTGTTGTTGGACAACTACCTCAGTGTTCTCAAGACTTTGGAGATGTTTTTGATGAGAAAGTGGCGGGTGAATTACCGCCTCATCAGCCCTTTGATAGTAAGATTGAATTAGAACCTGGAGCAATTTTGCCTAGTAGTAGAGTATATGCTCTTACAGAGAAAGAAAATTACTACTTAAAAGAATATTTAAATGAGAACTTGGCCAAAGGTTTTATTCGCCACTCTAAGTCACTGGCGGCCTCTCCTCTATTTTTTGTACATAAACCGGATGGAACCCTCCAAACTTGCATTGATTATCGAACAGTCAACAGAGTCACAGTTAAGAACCGGTAACCTCTTCCTCTCATCTCATAAATGCTTAATCAAATACAAGGAGCCACCATTTTTTCTAAATTAGATTTGAGGGGAGCTTATCATCTAGTGCATGTGCAGGAAGGAGATGAATGGAAGACAGCTTTTAAAACCAGGTTTGGACTGTACGAATATCAAGTGATGTCATTCGGTTTATGTAATGCTCTGGCGGCTTTCCAATTTTTTATTGACAACGTTTTTAGAGAATTTTTTGATATTTTTGCTGTTGTGTATATAGATGACATTTTGATTTTCTCTTCAGACTTAGAACAACATCAGAAACGTGTTCGTCTGGTATTGCAAAAATTGCGTGAAAACCATTTGTTCGTCAAATTGGAAAAAAGCCAATTTCATACAAATTCAGTGGAATTTTTAGGTTTTATTATTTCACCCAAGGGTTTAGAAATGAATCCCAAGAAGGTTCAAGCAGTTCGAGAATGGCCTATTCCTTCTAAGGTTAAGGAAATACAGAGTTTTTTAGGGTTTGCAAATTTTTATAGGAGATTTATCAAAGGATTTTCTCGGCTGGTTGCTCCTATAACTAGACTGCTGAAAAAAGGAGTGAAGTTCGATTGGGACCTTGAAGCAGAAAAAGCTTTTTGTGAGTTGAAGGAAAGGTTTACCACCAGTCCGATTTTAATTCATCCAGATCTTTCTAAACCATTTTTTGTGGAAGCGGACGCTTCAAACTTAGCAATGGGGGGGCGGTACTTTCACAACGACATGAATCTACTGGTCAGTTACATCCGATAGCATTCTTTTCTAGAAAGTTTTCTGCGGCAGAAGTGAATTATACAATTTCAGATCGTGAGCTGCTAGCTATCAAGACCGCTTTTGAAGAATGGAGGCATTTTCTTAAAGGGGCCAGGCACACGGTTACAGTACTTACTGATCATCGAAATTTATTGTTTTTAAAATCTGCAAAAACATTGTCTCCACGACAACTTCGTTGGTCCTTATTCTTTGCGGACTATGATTTCTTAGTAACCTTCAAATCTGGAAGTTGTAACAAAAAGGCAGATGCCTTATCCCGTCAATTCCCAGGATGTGAGGCGAGTGAAGTTCAGGAGCCACAACCTCTTATCGCTCCCGAGCGTTTTATGTTAGCTGGTGTTATCAAAGGTATGGATGTAATGAATGAAGTTCGCCAGTCTATGTCCTTGCAGAAGATGGAGGAGTGGGTGAAGTTGGATCCAGCAAGGAGTTTAAAGAGTGGTCTACCGTTTTTTGATAACAGACTTTATTTGCCTACTGAGGAGTTGAGAGAAGAGGTTTTGAGGAACTGTCATGAATCCATCTTATCAGGACATCCTGGCTTTAGAAAAACTCTAGAGTTAGTTTTGACGGAACTTTTGGTGGGAAAGAATTTGTCAAGACACATTAAATTTTGTCAAGACATGTGCAATTTGTGCACAAACAAAAAGTAAAGTTGGGAAGCCGCATGGTTTATTGGAGCCATTACCTGTTCCTCCTCGTCCTTGGCACACGATTTCCATGGATTTCATTGTTGATCTTCCCCTGAATAAGGGTTGTACAACTATTTTAGTTGTGGTGGATCTCCTTACTAAAGAAGCGCATTCACAGAATATTTTTCCACAGTAACCCATTTCCTACAAAATTCGCTAAAATATCACACAAAAGCAGCACTGAATGTATTTTAGCAAGTTTAAACAAGTACACGCAGTGCATGCATACAAACAGGATGCCTTCCCCTTACCTTGCACACTTCAACCATAGCCTTCTGCAGTTCTCTGTACAAATCGACCTTCTGCCACAGTTTTTGCATTCACTCCACAACCAGAAAACTTATTGAGCAATGGGGTAGCCTCCACAGTCCCATTTCCATGCCTGCCATCCTGAAAAGGCCCAGATGTGGCACGTGTAATCCTGAAACTACCGCTGAATCCGCTGAGTTATCGTGCTAGGAAGGGGAGGGAGGCAAAGAAATGTGAAACGGGCTACGGGATTGGGTCTGTAGTGGAGGCTCTGAAAAGAACTTTCGTTTTTTTCGTTTTTGTTTTTTACGTGCTTGCAAATAACCTGTTTTTTCTCTCTTTATATAAGTTTCTGTTTGCTTCTGCTCCTTACATTTTTACCAAATTCTGGTCAACGCTTCTTGCACAGTGTAAAATAGCATTGCCAATGGCGGTCAAATAAATGACATTTCTATGGAACCACTGTATATTTTGCGACCTCATGATCTCATGGTGGGTGGAGAACATCACAGCAGTGCGCATACATTCACACATGCTTCTGTTTATAAGACCCCTTCCGAGCTCTGCCTGGGGACAAATTACACCGGCATGGTCCAATACTCCTCTTGGTGTTATGCATGAGAAAACAACCTTTTTCGGTGGGAAAGATCTGCATCACTGCATTCAACAACTTCTCCAAGTGACGGAGCAAACGTCCACATGACATGTAACCCAAATATAGACTTCCATAATGCACCACAACAACATTAACGGTAGCCACAGAAGCCCAATATCTGTAAAGGCAAACCCTCCTGTGGAAACTGCACTCATAGAGACTGCCCCACAAAGCGTCGACACCTTCCAACCCGAAATTAGCAGCAACGCCTCTTTGCACGACACACCTGTGCAGATGTTGCACAAAGGTATCACCCACGATCAGCACTGTGCGTCTCTCTATCTCTACCAACCTCACTACACAGAGTATTGGAAAAAAAATAGTACCTTCCCTTCCTGTCAACCACACCCTGAACACCTGATTGGATAATCCCCACAGTTCCATTTCCATGCCCACCATGCTCAGAATGGCAGGATGTGGCATGTGCGCTTTCCCAGCTACAGCGAGGGCCGCACCCCAATAAAGCAAGGACAGTACTCTTTTTCCAGCACCCACTCATTGGGTACTGTGAAAACTTCACACACGCATGCACCAATGACATCCAAGACCTCTACATCCAACACTATCATTTCTGTACAGCACTCCATGAGTGCCCATCGCGTGTGCTTCCAAACCACCTCCAGTAAAAAGTTCTGCAAAATAATCCACGATTTCAGCATCCAAAATCATCCAGAGCGGCACCCATCACGACTTTGCCCATGCACACAAGAGTCTAGGCCTTGCCCACACCGAGCACAACATAATGGAGCCATGCATGCGCACATGTGGCCAGGTACCACAATCCACAAACATAACATACCCAGTGATATGATATGATATGGCATTTGTAACGTGCCTATACACAATTGTTTCGAGTGGCACTTCTACCCAACCCCCGCACCACAACACAGCGATGCATGGAAACATGTAACAGTTCGCAGAATCCACAAACAAACCACAGCCTCCGGCACCCCTACCCACTTCCATTCACAAAGTATTGTCACTGCCAACCAAACCACTAAATCATCACAAAATTGGCCCTACTCTCACCAATCTGCACAAAGCAGAGTATCCAAGCACATAGGAGATCCACTTCAACCCTACCCTCTTCTGTACTGACAGTATTCCAACACTGCACCAAGTGGCCACACTGCAGGACTTCTCACTGCACCATCTCCAGCCATACACCGAAAACTGTAGGATGTTCTAACAATGAACACACCCATGGAACCAACATTTACGCATGTCCGCTCACTTCTGGTGCTCCCATCGAACCAACAATGTATGCACTGGTGACAAACCACACACACAAGGCAACAATGTCAAACCTACTTGGAACCAGGGCCCATAGTTGTCAGTGCAAGGTCTCCAGCCATGCATGGAAGGGGCTGTGGGCTTACCACACGCAACACAACATAGCACACGCTATTTTACAATGTTTGTCATGTGCAATGCACCCCCCTTCTGCAATTGAGCTGCCACCAGTCACCACGCTAATAGGTTGCAGCACGTGCTATTGTGCCATAATGAAGGCTGTCTGCATTCCCCACACATGGTAGTCACCTGTGCAGTGACCTGCGAATTGGCGCAGTATGTACGGATACTGCAGGCACACCAGTCTTCTTCCACCTATTAACATATCTCGGATGTACCACTTCTCACTCCCCCACCCTTTCCATCCTTTCTTCCCACCACCACAAGGCGTAAAGTATGTTTGCCAGGCCCTTTCGGCACAGCACTCTCCTCCGATGCACCATGGCGGCGTTTCCCTTTTTTTTTTTACGCACAGCACGCTTCCCTCCAGCCAACCACCGACGGCGTCCAATGTTCGCTGACATCACGGCGTACTGCAAGCCAATGAGACTTTTGTCCGTGGAGCGAACAGGGAAATGGGTCAGCGGAACGGAGCCTGATATCACTCATTTTTTGTGACGTACATTTCACTTCTTTGCAACAAAAGTACTGGTCGGATTTCCACCAAACACACAAAAGCATGCTTTCGCAACGAAGCCCCCCCTCATGCTGCAAATTTGGTTAAAATCCATCCAGCCATTTGGGCTGTAGCCGTGCGCAATGCTTTTTCCCATTCAGTCTATGGAGAAAATATTATTTTTTGGGAACCCCCCTATAACTTTGCCCCCCCCTCCACGAAACCTCACCCAACTTTCCAAAAAAATTCAGCGGGCCCCATATACTTTTTCTACTTTTTTGGCAAAGTTTTATCCGAATTTGTCCACGGGGAGCAAAGTTATAAGCTTGCGAAAAAGCGGTCTTCCTATGGGTTTAGCAACTTAACCATAACTAAACGGCCGCTACCGTGGGCTGTGTAAAATATTTATACATATATATATTTCTGAGGCTTTTGTAATCTGCTTAGATCACATTCTATGCATAGGCCGACATCTAGTGGAAGCTGCGAGTATTGCAGTTGTTGTTTTCGAAATTCGAAAAGGGACGTCGACAGGGAGTGCTGGTAATACTATCCCTAGGGTGACGTCCAATGTACCCATGATCCCTCACGCATTGAGGTCCCTCAGATTGCTTTTTTCCGCCATCGTTAGCAGTCGCTTATCGCAGAGTGCAATTTCAGCGTACGCCATTGACTTTATAAAGTGATATTAGTAGTTACTCTTTCTGTCCTTTCTCGACCGATGCGTCTCGACGCAATGAAGAACTCGACAAAGAGAGGGCAGACCGTCGGACAAAGACGAAGATCTTCAACGGATTTCAATCGGCCTTGGAAGGCCCACCGGGCGTAGGCCCTACAGTAGGGTGAGTGGAGGGCGGTCCTTACAAAATGTATATTTCCACCCCTTTCCGTGGTCGCCCTGCTTCCTACCCCAAACATGGAGAGAACTCTGTTTAAGTTCTGCCCGTCCTGTAATAAGAAATGCACGTGGGTAGATAAGCACAGAGTGTGCAATCTATGCCTCAATAGAGACCACGACGAAACTCACTGACGAGCATGTAAATTGCTTCGACCAGAGACTCTAAAAGACCACAGGACAAAGCGTTGGGCCCACCACGCCATGCAGGCCGAGGCCGCCATGGAGGTGGAGGAAGAGTACAACACCGGCAGCAACGCCGTCCGTTCGGACAGCGAGAGTGACGGGGAACATCCTCGTTCCCCAGTGCTAGCCACCGACCCTAGTAGACAGGCCGGCGGCTCTGGATCAAATCCAGATGGAAGAAGAGGAAGGAGACAGTAGTTTACCTACATCCTCCACTCCTGCCATCTCTTCTCCTGGGATCATCCCAACCTCTGGCAGCTGGTCAGCCAAAGACATAGACAGAGTTATGAGCAGGATGTCTTTCTTTGCGAATACCTTCGACGCACACCCCCAGTCTCTTCAAAGTTTATTGGATACACCTCCTACCACTCAGGCATCCAGTTCCAAGGCCATGCCTGTAACTTCTCAACCCAGCACGTCTTCCCAACCGTCAGGGAAAAGATCTTGTGCACCATCCACTAAAAGGACATGCATCTCCACTGGTCTTTATGACATACACGCAAAGGAGGAAGGGTATCTAGACCATGATGCATATTATGATGAGGATGACGTTTGGGATGAGGACAGGGATCAGGACTATAATAATGACGATGACAACGAATCAGTGGTCTTTGCTATGGACTCTCCAGTCCCGCAAGACCCTCCCTTACCTGATTCCTTAGTGGAAAACCAGCCCTTGTTTAACGATATCCTACTCAAGGCTGCTCAACATTTTGGCATTGACACTCAAGAATCCCAACAGGACAAGGATTTTGTAGAGAACATCCTGGGTGACAAGAAAGCGGCCACACAGTTTATACCCATGCTAAAATCTGTGCAAAGAAGGATTCAACCTTACTTAGAGTTGCCCAACCAAACTAGGGCAGTGAATCCGAGAATAGAAAAGCTTTTCCGGCCGGAACTCTCTGACCCCCTATACATAAGGGGGCAACTCAAGCCCGATTTACTGGTAGTCACTACCACCCGAAAGAGAGCGGGCACTCAATTGGCCTCTTTTGAAGCTTACCCAGACAAAGAGAGCAAAAAGCTCTACACAATGGGGAGGAAGATAGCTTCTTCTGCAGCCTATCAAGCCAGAATCGCTAACAATTCCACTCTGTTAGCAAGTTACGATTGCACAAAATGGAACGAGGTTACAGCCCTGGTGGATTCAGCGCCAGAACCCCTTAAATCAAAACTCGCCTTGGTAGCGGCTGAAGGCAGAGCTACTGCAAGTAATCTACCTAAGAATAATTTGACGCCAGACACATTATCGCAGAAGGCACCATCCTAAAGTGCCATGCCTTGCTGCGTCAGTCTGGTTTTAAGTTAGAAACACAGGCTACCCTGCTCAATATGCCTATAGAGCCCAATGTTTTCTTTGGCAAAGCGGTAGAAGATGCACTAAAGTCAGCCAAGGAAGACTACGAGACGCTCAAGTCCCTCGTGGGGATTCCATCAAATCTACCCCTGCGCCAGAAAAGGTCATCAAGAGAAGAACAGCTCATCTTGATGGAAGAAATTGCAGCACTACTCCTGAAAGGCGCCATTGAGGTCGTGCCGATCTACGAGGTAAACAAGGATATCTATTCAACGTACTTCCTTGTTCCAAAGAAAAAGATCTAACCATGCGCCCAGTATTAGATTTGCGCCCTGCAAACAAATATGTCAAGCCACAAAAATTCCGTATGACAACACTACAAGAGGTAATCCCCCCCTCTTAAAACGGGGATTACACAGCAACATTGGACATGAAATATGCCGATTTTCATATTTCAGTATTCCCAACGCACAGAAGGTTCTTGCGTTTCAAGATAGTAGACCAGCACTACCAGTTCAAGCTCCAAGGGTATTCACCAAGGTACTGGCGGTGGTGGCAGCGCACCTACGCAGGGAGGCGATTCCAGTGTACCCCTACCTGGACGACTGGCTGATCACGGGAGAAACTTAACAGCTCTGCAAGGTAAACACGCAAAAAGCCATAAACCTTCTTTTCCAATTGGGCATTTCGATAAACGAGAAAAAGTCAAGTCTGGTACCAAATACATCAAAACAGTTCCTAAGAGCTGTTCTAGATACAAAGACCGGCTTAGCCTTCCCATCCATGGAGACGGTACAAAACATGCTTCAGCAAATATCCCAATATCAAGCCAGTCTCCAGATAAGCGTACACAAAGCTATCTGCTTACTAGGCATGATGGCATTGTGCATTTATCTGGTCCTACACGCACGCCTGCGACCAATGCAGGAGTGGTTGTGAAACAATGGTCTCAGGCAGGTGGTCAGTGGGACGATCTAGTGGTCGTTTAGCCTACTCTAATCCAGAACCTATGCTGGTGATCAAGAGAAAATTGAATGAAGGGGAAGCCCTTCCACGAACCAGAAGCGCTAGCGATCCTCACAACAGACGCGTCACTTTCCGGATGGGGGGGGGCCCATTATCTTCACCACACAGCACACGGTCTGTGGACATAAGACACAGCACAGAACCATATCAACCTACTGGAACTATTAGCAGTCTTCAAGACTTTCGAAGAACACATAACAAACCAGTCAGTCCAAGTCCTAACAGACAGACCTTGTTCCTTCTCCCTTGCATGTTGCGGTGAAACCCAGAAATGGGCAAGGTAGGCGAAGCGCAGGGTGCTGCCAGGACTCGCTGCTTGCCCAGGTAAGAATTATTATTAATGCCGTCCTTGTTTATTTACCTTTGCAGGTTGCGGCGAACTCCGGAGATGGGCGAGGTAAGCGAAGCGCAGGATGGATTCAGACCAGTTACTTCACATGTAAGTGTTCTTGCTCGCTAATGCTGTTCTTCTTCTTCCAGGTTATTAATGGAATCCAGATCTAGGGCTTCAGGATCGGGCCGCCGGAGAAGCAGATGAGCAGGAGCGGGACACGGTGAGCGTTGCGCTGCAGGAGTGCAGAATAACGCAAAGAGTGTTCTGCTATTTGGGTGTAGTTTACATAGCCCAGGTAAAGTAGTTCCAGGCCAAGTAGTTCCAGGCCCAGCCACACCTAAAACACTAGACCACATGGCTTGGTTCTAAAGAACGGAGCTGTGTAATAGGCCTCCATGTTGGATTAAGGTCCAAAACTGGTATTGCTTTATTCCTGATAATGTGCCTGGTGCCAAAGGCGCCAGGACTGACTCCATGAATGTTTCTGATGGTGTTTTAAGGCCCTTGGGGCCAGTGTGAAGGGCTTTAGCCCCACTGCTGCCAGGGGGCTGGGGTCAGGGGCATGGATCGTGACAGGCGCATGTGAATCTAAGAAGATACGAGCATCAGAAAGACTATTACAGGTATGTGATGTTTGTCTTCTGAGGCTTGTGGATCTGCTTAGAATCTCATGCTTTTCATAGACTAGCGAGCAGTACCAGGAGAAGCTGGGTTGTTAGAAGGAACAGAGGTGAACAAGTTTCTTAACACTGCCTGTCCAACTCTGGATCTATGTGATCACTGCAAAGTTTTAATGGCAAATCTTTTAAAATGTCTATTAATTTTCCTGAACTTTTCCCTGCAATAATATGTGGGGGGAGACACACTGCAGCCCCCTTCCCCCATACGCCCCTTATAACCCTACCCCCGCCCGCATTTAATTGAAGTGTGAATTCAACATTTTCAGCAATTTTCAGTTCGCAATAATGACGTGATACGGAGAGTCTTGGGTTGCCTGTGTGGCAATACAGTAATGCTGAGTGAAGGTGTGAACTGAACTCCATATAGCTGCTCTACAGACTGCCTCCAAAGGTACATGTGCAATGAAGGCCAATGTAGAACCTGAACCCCATGTAGACATTGCTGTATTGCAAGGAACTCAGTGGCAACAGTAATGACAGACACAAGTGATCACAGTTCAAGGATGTTTATTGAACTTTATAATGGGTGAGGTAAACACCTAATCTAAACCTCAATCTAAGATGAGAGCAAGCTACGACCATCAAATAATAATAAGGCAGTCCTAGTGGCATCTTGTCAAATAAAAAGGGCATATGCTAAAAAACCTATTGCCAATCCTTACTACTAAATTACAAAAAGAGTGTGTGAAAATGTTCACCAGAAAAGAAAGAAGTGTTCACAAAATAAGCCAGGATGGTAAGGCTGGGTCTCCCTTTCCCCACGTGTTTAGCACCGGACAAGGCGGGACTTCTGAGCACAACACACTCCTGGGCCTCAACAGCATGAGGTTCACAGTTCCAATTCAACAATATCAGAAACCTACAGAGGCCAAGTCTCTTTCCTGCAAAAGTCTCTTGCCTTAGAAGGCCTGCTGTTTCACAATGACAAGCAAACAAATGTTCTCTCTGTGATCTAGCACCTTGGGCGATTGTTCTTCGCCCCCCAGGATTTCCCTCCGCAGGGCTCGGATCCTCCTCACAGTTAGGCCTCCCACTGTCAGGTTCACTATGGCCTTTCTTTAACACAGTTCATGTATTTCTAATACAGTTCATGTATTGCTCATTCTCATCAGAAAGCAGGGTTTCTTTTTGCATCCCTCTGTCGGGTTCACACCTGCCTTATTTCACAGTTCACAATCTTATCGGAAAGCAGGGTTCTCTTCCTCTAGCTTTCATCTGGCAATGGTTCAGAGACTTTCGATTGTACAAGGGATTTGACGTAACCCTTGTAGGACCACTCTGACGCCTTGCGCCACCCTTTCCTAGGGCCTTCTGGTTCTTCTAGTTTAAAAGCAGGTCCTGGTCAGAGTCTTTCGCATGAGTGCCCACGTGGCGCCGGACCCCTCTGCACATGGACCTCAACTGGGCTTTCTTTAAAGTTCAAACACACACACACAAGTTCTTCCTCTTGCAAATTCCTTGCGTTCAACATTTTGCTATTTGCAATTTAAATATGCTACATGGTAGGATGGGGGAAATGGTGTCACACTTCCACTCGCCGAAAACCCCTCACCCAGGTGATCCTCCCCCACTGGTCCACCCCCAGGAATTGGATCCAATAGCGATGGCCGTGTCCTGGCCACCTGGATGACAGATCTCCGGGACCAGTGGGTGGGACACCTTCAGGTTTCTCACAGTATACACTTTACTATCCATTTAGAAATGGCCTTTCACGTAGATAAATATTTATATACATTATATATATATTTATATATATATATATTAGTAGTATTTACATTAACGTTTTCAGCAACCACGATCGATATTCCCGCCAGACGTATCCGGCCAACCTCGACAGTGTCTTCACAACGTCCAGGATTTTGAAGCCTCGCCAACGGCCTACAACTCTTCAGGCTTTGGCCTACATAGTAGGGAGAGTGGGGGAAAACACTTAACACATGTTTAGAGAATGTCTCCACAGTTTTCCCCCATAATACACTTTGCCTCCCTGTCCCCCATCGCTTACAATGGAGAAAGCTCCTTTTTAAATTCTGGCCATCTTACAATAGGAAATGTCCATGGAAGGACACACACAACATGTGTAATCATTGTCTTCCAAGATACCACCCGAAGACCAAATGTTGAGTGCGTAATCTCTTCAAACCGAAGACGCTAAATGCAAGTAAACTACAGTACAAGTACAAAGGGGGTCATATGGAAACATGTGGTCTTCTTGTGGCCAAGGATATGCAAGATTCTCTGGAAAGTCAACCTATACATCAGGAGCAGGCTCCAGCTCTTGTACAACAAGCAGGGGCAATCACCAATTTCACAGGCATCCTTTCAGAGGCAGTTCAGACGGGGGTGAAGCCAGGGTAGAGGTCAAACCATTAGAGGTTTGCATACCCCCTCCAAACAACGACTCTCTGCTTGACCTCCCCTGCGATGTCACCCCGGTCAAGGGGGTCCCATTTCACTATTTACCCACACATGGGAGGGGATCACATTGGATAAGTGTCTACTGTCAACTGTCAAAGAAGGATACTGTGTTCAATTTGTAGAACTACTGCACAATTGTCTTCCAACATACAGAAAGATGTCTCTGGAACACCAACCAGGCAGAAATAGAAGCTCTGCTGCAAAAGGGAGCCATAGAGCTTGTCCTTCGGTCTGAGTTAAACAAGGGTATTTATTATGTGCACTTCCTTGTTCCAAAGAAAGACATAACAAGGCGCCCTGGTACACGATTTAAGACCGCAAACACATATGTCAAGCCTCAAAAGTTCAGAATGACAGCATTCCAAGAAAAAGTCAAGCTTAGTTCCCAGCCAAGTAAAACAGTTTCTATGAACAGTCATTCAAACAGAAGACTCCAACGAGGGGGTCCTCCAACGAGGGGGTCCAAAACATTCTGCATCAAATTCTGTGTTATGTAGTCAGTCGCTAGATAACAGTCGGAAGGGTCATGCACCTTCTTGCAATGATGGCATTGTGCATCTTCACTGTGCTACATGCAAGGCTACACATGTGTCCAGTACAGGAATGATTAGTGAAACAATGGTTGAAGGGCAATTGGGACGATGTAGTGGAGGTTTTAGGATTTGCAAACAGTAGTATCAGCGCTTCAATGGTGGACAAAGGAGAACTTGACAAAGGGAAATGTGAAGTCAGGAATGCAACTCCAACACAAGTTAGACATGTTTTTGGTTAAAGACTTTTATTGGAAATAAAAGGGTTGGGAAAAGGCCTCTCTGATCCTGTTCTAAGAGGACTTTCCCTACCTAAACCAAAACTAAAGATCTGTCAGTGTCAGGATGCCAAAATCAAAACTGTCCTTGTGTCAGGATCAGGTAGCGGCTGCCGCCCCCTGTTCACATGGGATGAGGTCACTGCTGGGGTATCAGTGATGACTCCACTAGATTCATCACAGAAAGCCCTTTCTCAACACACCTCACAATCGCAACAGACACATCACTCTCAAAGTGGGGAATGCATTCCATCCACCAAACCATGCACAGGAGGTGGACACAAACACTAGCAAATAGGCATATCAATGTTCTTGTATTTCTAGCAGTGTTCAAGGCCCTACGGACTTTCTAGCATCATCTAGCCGGAAGGAATCGATTAGTTATCACAGACAGCACAACCACCATGTTCTACATCAACAAACAGGGCAGGAGACACTCCTTAATTCTGTCCACACTAGCACAGAAGCTTTGGAAATGAAGCATCCAGAGGGGAATTTTCCTGTAGTCTCAAAAACTTTCCAGGGGAACAACACAACTGCCTAGCAGATATGATAAGCAGAGACGCAACAAATCCTAGGATCATGAATGGGAGTTACATTCAGACATGGGTACAGAACATCGTTTCACCCTGGATGCATCCAGACAAAGATCTCTTTGTAACAAGAGAAAATGCAAAATGCCACACGTCCGGCTCCCAGTTCCCACAGGGGGGATCCAAAGGCAACGCACTGTGGATCAGCTGGTCAGGGACATTTGCATAAACTTCTCCCCCAACACCGCTCTTGAAAAAGTTAATCCACAAGATGCATCAGTAACATCTAACAATGATCCTAGTTGCTCCAATGTTAGCACATCAAACATATTATTCCCACCACAGGATGTCCATTTGCCCTCCAATGAGGTTAACACGTACACACATGCTGTCACAGAATCAAGGGGCAATTCTTCATCCACTTCCTCAGACAACCAATTTAACAGCTTGGCTCCCGAGGTCATAGAGTTGGGCCATCTTAATTTACCTAGCAGGTGAATTGGAATATTAAAAGATACTCCTAAACCTTACACTGGACGCTGCTACTTTTAACAAATGGAAAAGATTTGTTGTATGATGTTCAAAGTCAAATGTAATCCCAATTGACTGTTCACCGTCTCATATAGTACACTATCTACTTCACTTGTTAGACTCAGGACTAGTCTTTAATTCGTTAAGTGCATTTTAGCAGCACTGACTGCATACACAACATCACAAAGCAAGGTTTCATGGTGGAAGATTCCAGTGGTCAAAAGCCTTGTTAAAAGACTATGAGAGTCATTACAACTTTGCTGGTATCCTGGCGGTAAAGCTGCCAGGATACCGGCAAATGGTAATACCATTACCGGCACTCAGTCTGGCGGAATGCCTGCTAGATTGTGAGTGCCGGTAAGGGTGGTCAATCCCCATTCCAAAGGGATACCGGCTATTTTTTGCCAGTAGGGTGTCATAATTACCTCTTGTATTTTGCTGGTGCAGAAATGTGTCGGGATACGGTAATATCGGCACCTTAATGTTGCACACGCAAAGTTGTAACTATCCTCTTATTACAAACCCATCACCTGGATGGTATTTGAACGTCGTCCTAAGCACGCTCATGGGTCCACCCTTTGAGCTTATGCATAAGGCAACCTCAAAGATCTCACTTACAACGCCGTTTTCCATATAGCTATCACTTCCATTAAAAGGCTAAGTGATAGCTATATGGAACCTTTTGGCACCATTCATAAGAACAAGGTGGTCTTAAGGACTTGTCCACGTTTCACACCAAAGTTAATTTCAAAATTCCATCCATTGAAATTCCAGCTTTTTCCAAAACCTGCAAAACTCTGAGAAAACGGCTCTTCATACATTATATGTGGAAAGAGCTGGTATGTACTACCTCAATAAAATAAAGCTAATCAGAAAAACGGAACAATTTTTTGTTTCCATAGCTACCAGAAGGGAAGGAGACACTGTCTGAAAGGTGGCCATTTCTAAATGGATAGTACATTTTATACAGCAATGTTACAAGTTATCCAACAAGGAACTACCATTTACACCTATAGCACATTCTACACGGGGTACAGGTGCTACATTGGCCTTCATTGCAAATGTACGTTTTGAGGCAATCTGTAGAACAGCAACATGGAGTTCACTTCAAACATTCACTCAGCTTTACTGTGTTACCAAACTCGCAAGACAAGGCTCTCAAGTTGGACAGGTGATGTTACGAAATATGTTTGCCTCTGTTCCTCCCAACTACCCACTTCCTTCTCCTGGTACTGCTTGCTAATCTATGCAAAGCATGTCATTCTAAGAAGATCCACAATCCTCAGAAGACAAATATTGCATACCTGTAATTGTCTTTCTGATGCTTGTATCTGCTTTGATTCAGATGTGCCCACCCGTCCTCCCCTCCTTCAGAGTATAAGGTGCATAGACAATGTACACTTTTCACCAAACACGCCATTGGCTAAAACTCTGTAAACACGTCATGCAACCTCAGGTCAGAAATAAAACAATCTGCGGACCTCGACGGGTGAAGGATCATGGGTGCTGCACATGTCACAGTTGAGATAGTATTACAAACACGCCCACTTGACGTCCCTTGTTGAATTTGAAAATAAATCATGTAATCACCTGCACTAACCACTAGATGTTGGCCTATGCAAAGTATGTGAATGTAAGCAGATACAATCATCTGTTATGGCCACAGGACAAAGGCCACTATCTTTATCATCTACTGGGTCCAAATGGACCCAGTCCTGGCGCCTTTGTGTCTGGGGCACGTGCGTCTAGGTCTGGCGTGGCCATTAGGAAACATTGGGGAGCACGTGCAGCAGTCTCTGGGAGTGGCAAGGTGGGGCCACAAGGCAGGGCTAAAGGGAGTGGCTGGGACCAGGCTATTTAAGCCAGTCCCACCCGCATGCAAGCGCTTTGCGTTAGTCTGCTTTCTGCAGAGTAACGCTTACCGCCACATGAAGCGCTCTTACCTGTTTCCAGCTCATCATCACAGCGCGCATCTCGCCATGTTACAGTACATCATCTTCAGCGCGCAGCTTACCTGACTCCAACACTTCATCTTCAGCGCTCACCTTACCTGCTTCCATTAATACCATCGCTCGACGCGCAGTTTACCTGACTCCAGCAACACCATCGCTAGACGCGCATCTTGCCTGTCTCCTGCAATCCCATCGCCTGCAGCTCATTGCATCTTGCCTGATTCCCATTGTCATTGGAGTAGGGCGCATCCTCACCTGTTCCAGGCATCTAGATACGCGGGAGGTCTTCTCCTCGTCCAGCATCCTCACGGATCCATCCATCCAGTAATTGCTGGCAGGCCTTCGGATAGCCGCTCTCCGTCTGATGCCGCCAGGCCATCTCTGCAAGAGAAAAGGACACAAGTTTAGAGACTGCATAAATATCTTAGGCTTGGTCGCGCAACACATAAGCCTTGCGTTCGACCTTGGAAACAAACTTGCCTTCTAATTGGGAACATCGCAACCCCCTCTGGCACCATTTGGACTCGCTTCCAACACTGCGACTCCGCGTGGCCATCTTCACACCTATTGGGGAGAGAAACAATAATCAAAGGAAAAAGACATTGCAAACGGATACGGACAATAATCATTGTTAAGAACACTTACCTTCAAAGTGGTGCAGTGTTAGGAGGTGTCTAGTTATATCATAATAGTCATTCCCTGTATTGTAACCTAGCTACAAAGGAATCCTTGCTGTAATGATTCAGAAAGGTTCCAGATTCCAAGAGTGAGGGATTGAGAGGATAAGGAGGAAGCAGACATCGTGGTCCACTGCTGGGGGCCGTTCTGTCAGTGTTCCTGAATGTAAACAATGGTGGCAAGTCCAGGGAGGGCTCCAACCGTGCCCCAACATCCCCGCAGAGACCAGGTGAGCGTAACGGCATCAGAAAGACGATTTCAGGTATGTAATATTTGTCATATATAGCCTCTGCAACACACACATAAGCCGGAGGAATGCAAATGGTCTAAAGGCGTCTCACAAACGTATCACAGATAAGGCACAGGCATCTTTTATTATTTCTCTGTGAAGGTGTTGCCCCCTCCTGTGGTGAGAAAGTTGCGCCAGCCACCCATCCAGGGGCAGAACTATGCAGAGGCAAGCTTCTTTTAAAAGGTGAACTCACTCAGACTATGACACAAAAGCCCTATAGCAATTCCATATCGAGTATTTATTTCTAATGCATGAATATAGTAATAATCTCCCGTTCCATGGGCTGGAACAGATGGTAACGGCCCGGGGCCCAGGTTAAAGGCCCCCACACTAATTGGGTAAGTGGGTCTGGGGGGGGGTGAAAAATAAGAAGGGAAGGGAGGGTGGGGTAAGATGGCAGGGCAGGACAAAGCAGCCATCAGGTTGCACGGAACACGGGTTTGGATCAGTAGATTCAGCCTGTGATCTGAGCAACCTGATTGTTTGCTCCCCCTGCTCTGGGTTCTCATTTTGGTTGGGATGCAAATTCAATGCAGTTGGAAAGATGTGGCGCCTATGATCTTTAGTAAATGGTTTCCAGAACACAGAACTGATGGAGGATTTTGACATTGAGCAGTCAATAGCAGGAATGGAGCCTGTGCATCATATTTAAAAAGGATCTGGCAACTATTGCACATTTTTCTAGAGATGCAAGCAATGTAATAGCTGGAGTCCTTATGTTTTTGGGCAGATGTCAAATACTATTTAGATTTCCCATAGACTGAATAAGACCAAATATACTACCAATCCATAATCCTAAGGGTAGGGAGACCTCTAGCCTGCTAAAAGGGTCTATAACCTCCCTTCGCTTGAATGTTTACTTTTCGGAAGTTACCAGAGCACAATCTTATATGTTCCTTAATTTTGTGGCCAGTAACATTTTTCAGAATAATTGGAATAGGGCTTGTTTGAAGTTTAACCGCTGTAATAAGGTTGAAGGATAGAGTCTTCATTAGGAATTTACAAGACATTGAAATCCCAAATAAAACTATGAAGGTCAGAGGGGTACTTGCCCTTGCAAGTTATTCCCCAATGTGTATCTAAATGAACAATGCCACGACACCCTAGTACATATGCCAGTGTTGTAGTACATCTCCCCTCCCCCTGACTTTTCTTGGTCAGTGGGTATCATTAAAAGTTTGGTGGCAATAGATTGGTAAATCCACCAAACTAGTTTACAGTTACCACCACTAAGTCCCAGGGTTTACCATGTGATTACAAGTGGATGTAGGGCGGTGTTAATCCCCATTTTTGGAGTCTATAAAACTCTATGGGGATTTTGGCAGAATTACCACAAGCAGTAATTCTATCGTGGCAATTATACCAATTCTGACCTTAATGTGGAGGATTTATCTCCAGCATGATGCTTGAGTTATATCCTACACTCCAAGGTCAAACTCAGAATTTAGCAGTGTGCTAAAATTAACATTAATTCCGTTACTGCCAAAAATAGTGGCGGTAATGGAGTTACTGCCACTTCTTTACCACACAGCCACACCTTTATGAAGGCCAATGTCTCTTGCTCTCTCTCTCGGGGACTCTCCCTAGGATCTCTTTTCATTGTGTGTGTTAAGTCAACTTTCCAGGTTCATTGGTTCTTGGTAATTAAGAACATTGACGACTCTTGTTCAACCAATCATTGCAGGGCTCTCACTGGCGTCACTCAGTCTTTGGCAATTGGTTTGCCCACTGACCAAGTACCGAAGGGGAGTCTGACGTTTGTTAGAACAGTGGTGGGTAACCAAGCGGATGTGCCTCGAGCACAAAGGAAGTGGGCTTGGAGGTCCGCTCTGCCTCTCATCTTTGAGTTACCTCGACCTACTGCAGGGCCCTTTCACTCTGGCCTCTTCCTCGATCAGACAAAACTCACTCAAAACCTTTGGGTCTGTCACTAATCCTGCCCCGCGAAATATCTCCCTGTTCTACCGTTTGCTCAATTCTTCACCCCATGTTTCGCGAAAAATTGCAGGTCTGTGTTTCTTACTCGCTGACTCTCTCTCCCTACGCCTGTAAGACATTTGTAAGCTGCTCTCGTCTTCCTTCCCCTCCCCCCCCACCCCCCACCTCCTTCTCCTTCCTACTAGGCCTACTATTTGTGTTATTTATAACAGGGTGTTCTTTCAAACAGAAATTACTTGCAATTTAGGCAAGACTGAGCGCACAGGCATTCCTATAGTAAAATGCCTTTACCTAATGTTATTATTGGATTTTATGGCCTATACCGGGTGGTGAACTGGTAACAGGAGGAATATATTCCAGGGACAGGAATGGAGAAGAATGACACAATGTTTTAAAAAGGCCAATATATGATTAGATAGTAAACGTTCTAGTCAATGCAATCTCCTCCTCTTATGTTGGTTTTTCTTACTTCTCCAGTGCTCCCCCTCTTCTTCCTGCCTTTTGTCTTCTCCAGCCTCTCCTGCTTCTTCTCCACTATCACTTTCTCCTCCAGCCTCTCCTGCTTCAGAACCTCATCCAGCTCCTTCACAACCTCTATTACTTCTTTACCTCCTTCTGCACCTCTGATTACTCCACATCACCTCACTACTCCAAACGCCTTCCCTGCCCATCTCCCTGCCAGGGCATTTGTAGTGGTTCATTCCCTCCCTCTGGGGCAAACCTGCAACTGGGCTTTATATTTTTCTTTCAACGTGGGTTGGCATGGTCCCCATGGGTCGTGTGGGTTCAGCTGTGTTCAACTCAGTAGTGTCCACATGTTATAAAAGGTGTTGGAAGCCTCTAAAAGGCTGGCTGTCCATCTTCCATTTGTTAATTCCATGCATGTTATTTGGAACGCATTCACTGATCCCTGTCAATGGAGCTAGCAGGACTGGCACCACATTGCTGCAGGGGTGAGTCTGTTCTACATTGAGGTTGGTAAACCTTCTAATGTCGTTAAAACAGTACAAACACCATGGGACTGATGTATAAGGGCCTGCAGATCTCCACATCGTGTTCTGTATATGATCTGTTAAAGGGGCAGAAGTGGTAGCATGAATAATGTGACAGTCTGGAAACCCTACTCTCCATTGCTTTCTTGGCATCAGGGTATCCTCCGCATATTGGCTCCCGACCCCACATCATGTAGCTGATAATGGACACCGAAGTCACCCTCACACAAACCCCAAAGGTCAACCAGGGAACATTGTCACCGTATTGTGGTGAGTTGTGTTATCCATTTGTGTGAGCGGTGAGGCTACAGGGTACTTGGACAGCCCGGCCATTACTCTAAAAGCCCCCCCGGGGATGGTTGTTGTGAAATTCCCAGTTGTCCTGGCCATTCTGGGCACGGGTCGCTCTCAGAAAAAAACAATCACAAGTAAAGTACAACTAACACCACGGATCCTGGTGTATAAACGGGGCTGCGGAAAATCACTTAGTGTCACAGACATGAAGAGTCAAAAAGGCCCCTTTGAGCTCCATGAAGAAGGAAAGATCTGGAGAAAGTAATGGATGTCTGCAGACCCTACTGGAAGAGATTTTTCAGAGGGTGGGAGAGACATTTAGTCTCCATCAGAAGAGTAGATAAAATTGCCTGTTTGAAAACAAGCCAACCAAAATCTAAATGGAATTTGAGAGCCGAGGCCAAGGCTCTTCACCAGCATTCCATGGAAAGAGATTAGATTGGCTGTTTAAAGGGTCCTGAAAAGGTGCAAACTTCTGTGACGAATCCCAGGGTATTGTCACTGCGCTCATAAGGGAATCCCCTTCCCATGAGGCCGGGGAGGTTAGGGTGCTAACCGATAGTTCTCCTGGGGGTGGTACTCAGTGGGGGGATCTCATTGGGAGTGAAACCCTGCATGGAACCAGTGACGATAGCCTTGGGAGAAAGTGGCATTCACCCCCTCCATTCCTGTCCCCTCCATTCATGTCCCCCCATTCGGTCCTCTGTGGTCCCCCATAGCTCTATGTATCTGTACAGTAGAGAAGTTCCTTCATTCAGGTCATACTGGGAGGAGGAAGAGTAAGGCTTACCTAGGTGGAGTGCGTACAATAACTGGGACGAAGAATATCAGGCAAGGAGGCAAAAGCCCACAGCGGAACCAACATACGCGGTGAGGACCCAATGCTGGTTCTGTGACGAGAGACCTGAGGAGAGAAGGACAACAAGACGCTGTCGAGGAGGGACAAGTATCTCCAGTAGTGCCATGGAGCAGGGGCCTCTCCGGTGACTGGGAAAGAGGAAACCAGACCGGTGAAACCAAAGCAAGGAAAAGGCGCACCGTCGAGGACGCGAGAGAGCCTACTGCTGCAGAGCTGCTGAAAACAGGACCCCGAACACAGAAACAGTGCAGAAGCCCCACTCGCAGGACAGAACGGAGACCGCAACAACATTTCCCGAAGGTAGGGAAAGGGTCAGGCAGCCTGATTGGGACCTGGAAGGCATCAAATAGATTAAAGAGACACGTAGCAATATCCTGAGAAGCAGAAAGGGGTAGTAAAAGAACTGTAAAAGCTGAAATGAACTTTACGAAGTATCCTATGTGGAACAGTACCTAGCAGGAGAGTACACCAAGTCTGTTCAATCAGACTTTGAATGAAGCAGGGGCAGAGGGCCCACAAAAGCAGCACACAAGGGTGTGGGGCCCAGATGAAGCAGAAAGATTTCCACGAAAGCAAAACATGGGTCAATGACCCACCCAAGTATAACAAAGCATACAATCGAGGAGCTGGGACCCAGAGTAAGTCTGGAATATCCCAAGCTTATATTAAGGGTATGGGACCCTGACAAAAGAGAAAGAAACTGCAGAAGAAGTTGGGAGATCCAGAGACAAGGAAGTAGATGGTGTACACCGCACACATTTGTGGATGGTAGTTAAACTCAAGGATTAAGGGAGGTTTCAATCTAAAAGTCAAAAAGTAAAAAGTCTTGAGGTGCAGGGGGGAAAAAAGATCCTGGCACATGGATCGTCAAGATATGCAAAGCAAGGAGGAAAAGTTCCCACAATAGGGGAACTCCCACCCCCTGCACATTATCAATGGCTGAGGACAGCCAAGTATTGTGGGAACAAGTATGAACTAATTCAATAGTAGTACATGAGAGTAGAAATAAGTATAAGAAGCAGCAGTTCCATCACTGTTATAACGAAATAGAACATGTTAAGTCATATCACAACGTATGTTGAAAAAAGTGTGTATCCACGGGGTGCTGTGGTTTTCTCAAGTTCTTTTAATTGGATGCCCAACACGTTTCGAGCAAATAAGCTCTTCATCGGGGGTACAAATTAATAATGTATAACTGCAATACCACAAAAAGTAAACGGTGGTCAGTCAAAAGGCCGGAAAAAAAATATCAAATTTTTTATTTATTTATATGTATTTTTGGGGTCAGGTAAGTAAAAAAAGGGGTAAAATAAAAACATTTAAAAAGGGGGGTTGAGGGGAACCCCCCCCCATTTCGAAAAAAAAAACGTATTTTTTTTTTTCGAGATTTTTTGGGTCGACCTTTTTTTTTCCATATTTTTTTTCGCTCTTTTCACTATAAACCAAAGTAAACATAGTGTTAGTCACATAATTTCTCTAGATTCTAGGTAATGGTATATAATGGTACTCAAAGCTTGATAAATCTCCTCGGGGCAACAGGGGTCCAGGGTTTGTGTAACATCAAAGGTAAGCAGTCTCGTAAAACTCAGTCACGTGACTTCAAGAGAAAAAGGAGAAGACAGAACACTGTGATGAGAATAAATGGGCTAGGCTGTGTACAACTGCTGATGCGAGAACAGCAGTATATGCTATCACGCCTTGTGTGGGTTGATGAAAAAAAACTTGAACAGTCTCTGATTCCTCGTGTGGAACCCACATAAGAGATTAAGGGAGGTGCAAGAAACTAAAACAAGGGGGTGAGAACCCATTGGCAAAAGAAGAGACATTTTCTGGAATTCTAAGTTACCTGGATATTTGAAGGACCATATTTTGTATGTGGGTTCTAGAATAGAGCTGGACTTTAGAGAGTAGGTTCAGAATATTTCGATTGACCAAGGATTATGGACATTGTGTTGGTTTATAATAGTTAACTTGGTAGCTAAAACACTTGCCAAGTTTAGGTTAACTCTTTTGGTTGTTTACCTTTTGACTTGTGTGTTGCATTACAATCTTGAAGTCTTTGAGTTTTGTTTGTGTTAAAACCATGGACCTGTGTGTGTGTGGACAACACCCACCAAAGCCCACGGTTAATGTTATCCTGACCCTTGCAGTTTTTGTGAGCTGTCCGTTATTATTTTGAGCTTTAATCCCAGATTCTTTAGGTGTTCTTCTGTACTGACTCTATTTAACCACACTGTTTCCTTCAAATGAAGTTTGATGGCTGTGTGTTCTTCGTTTATTTTAGAGTGGGGACGAGCTGCACCCCCTTTTGCTATACTGGTGGTCAAAGGTGCAAGTTCCCCCAGTGTCTCTTCTTTAGGGGGTGAGAAGTACGATCTGGTTTTCTCAGGTCCTCCCCATTATTTACCTGCCCCAAAACCTGTAAGTGCTTTTTCCTAATCTGGTCCTTGTTTTCTGTTTGTCAAAAGAGTGGGTCTGTGGGAGTTGTAGTTCTTCTCAGAGCCGTTTGTAAGCCTGGTTGGGACACCTTGGGGTCAGATCATGTTCTCCAGTATCCTCCCTGACCTTCTGGAGCAGAGCAGGTGCTTCCTAGTCATCTTCCTCCTGGATCAACAGATGACTCTCATGGATTCAGTCCAGGTTTTCTTACTGATACTGAGGGGTATTCTGGTATATTTGTTCCTTGAATGATGACTTTGAGGGCTTGGGGATGTCAAGCCCAGGTGAGTTTGATGAAAATCATAAGGTCACTAAGTCATAGGTTCCTGGCCCAGTGCAAAACAGAAAGTGTACTCTGCAGCCCAGGGGTTCTGGGCTACCGGGGTCAGAGCAATGAGTTATCTCAGTACGGTACAGGGCGATAGCTGAAGATGCCCCTCTGAATACCTGCACCTTACCTGATCAGCCAGTTTCAGACTTGAGGGACATATAGTTACCCTACTTATAGATGAGGCCCCTTCCTCTGAAGGAGCCTCCGTTCTAATGGACCATTGTCGGTGGCTCTCTGAGAAGCTCTAGGGGGGGATCAGTGTCCAGTATATGTGATCCCCTCCCTGTGGGATCCCATTTGTCATTCGGGACCCCTCCTGCAGATGCAGCTTTCCCATCAATTTGGAAAGTGAGTTAGAGACCATGTGTTGCATGCTAGCATGCTGTGGGGACCCACGGGGAGTCCCTTGTGGGGAAAAGGAAGACCTGACCAGCAAACTGAAAGTAGAGAATGAGAGCTGATGCCACATGCAGAGCCACTTTGCAGGACACCATGCAGCAGGATGTGAACACAAGACATGAAGGGAAGGCAGCAGAGTGGCCAGACCCGAGCTGTGAAGGACCACAGTCTGATGGAGAAAAGCTGCACCCAGTAGGCAGGTCTCACAGCTATGAGAAAAGATGTTCATATGGTTTTTTGAAGCCTCCAGACACCACAGACCCACAAAAGCTGGGTCAAATAGAACAACCATGAAACAGAGGCTCAAGAGATACCGACCACGAGCCCATCCAGTCAGAGGCCTTGGTAGATTTGGCTACGAGGAGTGCAGCCTTTTTAAAGCACGGCAGATTAGTAGGGATAGAAAAGCAGTTAGAATGGAGCAAGAAAGCACAAAGGATGGTGAACACCAAACTGCTCCAGGCAAGCTGAGAAGTTTAAGCGAGCTGCGAGGCCTGACCAAGCTTAAAGGTATTGATTGATTGATTTATTATTTATTATGCGCCTATACACAAGTGTTTCTAGGCGCAACCAGGCAACGGATGGGCAACAAAGGAAGGACAAGACAGACCATCTTACTAGGCCTAGTGTTTTATTCGTGCAAGTGTGCAACAAGAAGTGCAGGGGCGAGGGTACAGTGCAAAGTGCACCCAGAGCAGCAGGACCCTGAGTTAAGTGCAAGGAAGGGTGGGACTACAGGGGGTAATCCCAGCCTGGTAGTGCAAGGTTAGCCAGGAGGCAGCGCAAGGTGGGCCAGGTAGCAATTGCAGGGGGCTGGTCAGGGGGAACATGGTGTCCTTTAAGACTCAGAGGACACTGAGCAGCCAGTCTGCATACAGAGCAGGAGCAATGGAAGGTTATCAGGGGAGAGGGAGTGAGAAAGAGGAGGAGAAACTGAAGGCCTTGAGGAGCTTCCAGAACTTAAGGAGATCCAGCTCAAGGCGCAAAGAGGCAGGTAGGCCATTCCAGGGGGAGGCACCTGCAGAGGAGAGAGATCTATCCCCCATTCTCTGCTTGGAGAAGCGACTCACCTGCAGAGTATTCAAGTAGACAAGCGGAGGGCTCTAGAAAGAAGGTACTTCGGAAGAGAGAGAGTTGAAGGTAGTGAGGGCCATCGCCCCAGAAAGCCTTGTAGACGATGCAGAGGGTCTTAAGCTTGATACTTAAAGCCACCGTGAGCCAGTGGAGGGATTTCAGGCCCGGAGAGATGCAGTCCCTGGGCTTGAGGCTAGGGATAAGTCTTGTGGTCCTGTTCTGGATGAGTTGAAGAGGGCGAAGGGTAGAGTTAGGCATATTGAGAAAAAGGTTGTTGCAGTAGTCCAGCCTAGAGTGAACCAGGGCTGTGGAGACAGTAAGCTTCTGGGGGAAGGTGAGACAAGGGGGAATACTTCTGAGGAGGTACAGCTGGAAAGTGGCCTTCTTGGCAAGGTCTGGTATGTGCAGAGACAAGGAGAGTGTGGAGTCAAAGATGACCCCAAGGTTTTTTGCCTCACAAGAGGGTGAGGGCAGAGGTCCCAAGGAGGGTGGTCGGAGTGAGAGAGGAAAGGCGGGAGCTGGGGTCCCAATGAGAAGGATCTCAGTCTTACTGGCGTTAAGGCAGTACCATGCCTGGATAGCAGATAGATAGTCCGGGATGAGCGAAGAGGAGGAGGAGGCTGAAAGAGAGCTGTGTGTCATCCGCATAACACTGAAAGTTAGAGGAAAAGTGAGAGATCAGGAGGGCCAAGGTGGCCAGATAGACACTGAACTGAAGTGCCAGGGGAAGAGGATAGAGTCCTCGGGATCACCACATGTGGAGAGAGAGAGAGGTGGTGGAGAGAAACGACCCAAGCTGAACCTGGGAAGGTCGGTCCAGGAGAAAGGAGGTCGGCTACGCCAGATCCGTGATGCCCAGGGTCTCGCGCATACGAGTAATCAGTATTTGATGGTTGACCATGTCAAATGCAGAGGAAAGGTCGAGGAGAATGAGGACAGAGGGAGAGCTAGAGCCAAGATTAGAGAGCAGATCTTCACCGGTGTTCAGGAGTGCAGTTTCCTTGCCTCTGGCTGCTCTGAAGCCAGACTGATTGGTCATGGAGACAACCAACAGATTCAGTGTGGAGGGTTAGCTGGGAGATGCAATCTTCTACAGGAGTTTGCCCAGGAAAGGAGTGATGGAGATTGGGCGATACTTTGCCAGAATGGAGGGGAGGGCAGAAGGTGTTTTTTAGTAGGGGGTGCACAAGGGACTACTTGAGAAGAGAGGGGAAAGATCCAGTGGCAAAGGAGTGATTACAGAAATCGGCCAAGACTGGAGCGAGAGAACCAATGTGGTCCTTAAGGGCTCTGGAGGAGCAGGGGGTCACCTGTTTGGATGAGACTTTCAAAGACGGACTGGAAACATCATCAGGTGTTACAGGCGAGAGGGAGGAGAGAAGGAGAGGAGGGGGAATGGCCAAGGAGGGCCTGAGAGGGGTAAAGGAGAGAGATGAGGAGAGGATGAGAGTGCAGACAGGATGTCCTGGGATTTAGTGGTGAAATGAGAAGCCAGAGCCGTGCAGAGGGCCTGGGTAGGTGTATAGGAGCTAGATACTGCAGTAGGATTGGCCAGCAGATTTTGAAAAGTTTGGCCATGTTGTCGGAGGCCGCAGAGATGCAGGCTTGTATATAGACACTCTTCTTTGGCAAGATGCAGAGCCTGTATTGCTTTGGAGCCGGCAGCAGGCCAGTTTGTCAGAGGGTGTACCCGAAGCTCCCCACTTCCTTTCAGCTACTCTGCACTTGCCTTTCAGAGCGGCCAGAGCAGAGTCATACCAAGAGTTGCACTTGGTGCCAGGCTTTAGGCGGGTCCCCATGACTGGGGCAAGGATATTCAGAGTCTTAGAAATGGAAAGGTGAAGGTTGGGAAGGGCTGTGTCAGGATGGAGTCAGCTGCAGGAGTAGGTGGGGGAGAGAAAGTGGAGGCAGAATGTGGCAGTGCTGGGTGGGCCTTTGCCAAGGGGAGAGGAAGCTTCAAGAAGAAAGTCGTTAGTCCAGGAGAGAGGAGTAGTTAGAGTATTAGAGAGGGGGATGTCTGAAGAGATGAGAGCATCCAAGGTTTGTCCGGCAGAGTGAGTTAGACCTGAGGCTAGAATGGAGAGGGAAAGAGAGTTGCATAGGCTACGGAAAAGCCCAGAGGAGTCTGGGGAGTTAAGGTGGATGTTGGGATCGCCAAGGAGGAGAAACTGGGAGGTAGAGGAAAGGAGAGAGGAAGTGAGGTCAACCCATTCAGAGAAGAGGGTGACCTGGCCAGGTGGCCTGTAGATGGTGGCCAAGGTCAGAGAGAGGCCAGGAGAAATAGAGAGCCTGCAGACCAGGCATTCAAAAGAGGAATAGGTCTGAGTGGGGATGATGTAAGCAGGAATCCACTCAGGAATGATCAGGGCCACTCCACCTCAGGGCCTATTGGGCCAGGGCTTGGAGAGGATCTTGTAGCTCTCAGGGAGGAGTATGTCAAAACTTGTGACAGAGTTGGCCTTGACCCATGTCTCGGTAAGAGCGAGAAGATCCACGTCCAGGAGTTCAAGGAGGTGGTAGATGTCAAAGGCGTGTTTGACAGCACAGCGAGAGTTGAGAGTAGCCACGTGGAGCAGGTTGCCACTTTTGAAAGACTTCCGGGGAGGGTTACAGAAGTGGTTGAGGAGCAAGAGAGGTCGAAGGAAGAGGCGGCAGAGGAGCTAGAGAGGTGGAGGATGGAGGTGGCCGAGGAGCCAGAGAGGTAGTATATGGCATGGGAGCCAGAGCAGTAGAAGAAGGTGTCAGAGGAGGCAGAGAAGTGGTAGCAGGAATCACAGGAGAAGGAAGGAATGTTGATGAGGCGAGGGAGGTGCCTATGAAATAGTAGGGGATTGGGCTGAGGGCCCTGGACCATGACAGTGCCGTTTAATGAGGACGCTGGAGGACTGCAAGGAGGCCAAGATGACCTCCCACAGGGTGCCACCATTAATGGGAGAAGAGGAGGAAGTAGAGAGAAGTGCGACCATATGAAGGATCCATGTCGGGAGAAGGAACGACAAAAAGGATTTCGGTGAGAATCACGTCTGGAGGAAGCACTGACATGGGTGTCTGCAATGGGAAGGCCTGGATTGGAGAGGGTGTCCTTCTTGAGTTTCTTCCTTCCAGTCTTATTGAGAAGAGTAGGATAAGAGATAGAAAAGCAGTTAGAGAAGATGGGGGAAATTGAGAGCACCATAGTGGGTGTGATGGAGGAAAGAAAAAGGGCAAGCGAGAGGAGGACAAGAGAAGGAAACACTGCACAGAGCTACGCCACACAGGGTGCGCAAGGAGGGGATATGGGAAAAAAGGAGGGGGGGGGTCCTAAACAGAGGGAACAGCGGGCAACAACAGAGCGCAGGCAGAGACAAGTGACAATGGCATCAACAGGCAGTGAGTGGAGACAACGATGGGAGCCGACCAGGCTCAGCTCAACCTAGAGAGTAAAAGGCCTGGAGGGCAAAAGTAATGATCACTGAGTAAGAGGGAACCTAGAGAAGAGGGAACCTAGAGAAGAGGAGAAAGGCCTATTGGACACAACAAGCCATGTGAAAGCACACCCAGGAACACTTGCCTAGAGGAGAAATGCAGAGAATGCAGGAGAAATGAAAGAACAGTGATAGAGGCCAATAGATTCCCCTAACAGGAAACAGTGATGAAGGCCAAAAGCACTTGCCTAGAGGGAACAAAGTGGAAGATGTAAGAGAAATGCTGAAGAACAGTTGCAGAGACATAGAAAGCAAGGTACGGCTACCCGGGAGAGGGGCAGCCTAATAGATACGTAGAGACAGTGCAGGGTGAGATTCACATTGAAATGGAAGTAAGCCCAAGGTAGGGCAGTTTAGTGGGACCCAGTAATGGCTGCGCCCCCCACCTGCACCTCTCTTACCTTGCCGTTGCTGCTGGACGACAGCAAAGCTGTATGCTCGCACTCGTTCCGACCCATTCGTCTCCAAGCACCTGCGTAGCACAACACTGCAGCCTTGTCCTGCGAGGGCTGTCCCGCGGAGGGTACGATCCTCAGATCTTAAAGGTTCAGAAGCGTCGACGTACTGCAGCATGCTACGTAACAACCGTCTGTATCTCCTGCGGTCCTGCGTCACACAACACTGCGGCCTTGTCCTGCGAGAGCTTTGAGAGCACTGAAGGAGCAGAAAGGCGTAAGGAATGTTGGAACCTTGAACAAACTGTGACCTTAAACCCACTGAGCAGCTTGCACTGGTGGAAAGTCTAGGGTTCCTGAAGGAGAGCTGGGACTGCCGGAGAGTGAGCGGAGAACTATATCCCTGAATGAGCTAGCAACATACCCTTGAAAGATGAATGGGGCCCCATATTCCTTGGAACTTCAGGAATGGAACACAGAACTATGATCCTGCTTGTATTACAAAGGGTCAGTTGTGTACTATATGCCTGTAACTGTGATTTGGGCCCAGGAACAAGCTTGACTCTATATCCCTGTGACTGTGACAGTGATTTGAGCAAAAAAGCACGCTGGGTGCTATAGCCTTGTGAGTTGGGCAAAGAAGCAAGCTTGGTGCTATATCCAAGAAACTGTGTATTTGGTGGGTATCCAAAGCAAGACCTGTATCCCTATTTGAGAGAAAAACATTGCATCCTATAAAGTCATCCTTCCTGAAACCTTTTGCTTAGATAGTTGCAAAATATATATACATTTCTTTAGCAACAGAAGCAAGATTGTCATCCCCATCCCTGGGCATATAGTTATAGGATATAGATCATAGTAAGCAACGCTATAGTTTTAATTATGTAATATTAATAGCGATTGAGTTTTCTTTTTTTTTAGGCAATGAGTTGTATTCGAAAGGTGTATTTTAGGTTGTAATATATATGAATTGGGTTATTAAATATGTATATTCTTTGTACGTCTCTTGTAAAGGAGATGTAAATAATGTTAATCGGTGTGTAAAGTTTTAATTGACTGAATATTGCGCTAATAAAAATGTTTTTGTTGTTGTTGCTGTAGATAAACCTGAATTCCCATAGGTTTTTTTTTCCCATATTGAACCTAAAAAGAAATACATTGTTGAACAATTTATCCTGTCGCATGTTTTTTCAAGCTGCCAGAGTTGTTTCCTGCATGGTTGAATGTTATATATTTAAGTTAAACCCTTCAAAAAAGTCTCCATGTCGATTTTTGTGCATGCAAAGGCTGCCTCAATGGCTTTCCAGGGGTATGTTCTGTGAGAAATCTGAAGGTGTCTCACACGCTAGTCCCCGGGGATCTCATCCAGGTGGCCAGGACACAGCCATTGCTTTTGGATCCAGTCCCTGGGGGTGGACCAGTGCGGGAGGATCACCTGGATGAGGGCTCTTTGGGGAGTGGAAGTGAGACACCAGAGGATGAGACGCAGCATCCCCTTCTTTGTAACACCTTTTCCCCATCCTAACAGGTAGGATACCTAGGAACTCACTCCCCCATCCCCCCATTTCCCGACACAAACACTTTCTCACGGACAGCTCACCGTGAGTGACAATGGACTAACCCCAGAGCTATATACCTGACATGTCCCACCACAGAGGTCAGGTAATTACGGATCATTAAACACACCTGACTTCCATCACACTTCCCCACACGGATAAAAGGCGGAGCACAAAAGCACACTCTGGCCGAGGCAAAACACATGAGGGAACAGCAGTTCCAAGATGGCAGTTTAATAGAAGGAGAAAGATGTCCAGACCAGAGAGGGTTACACAGAGTGAAGTAACCTTGACCTGTAAAGACTTACTTTTGTGAGCCTTGGAAAGTAAGAAACCAAAAACCAGTAACTAAGGCTGATCAAACCTGCACATTGTATCGGAGGTACCCGGGGCTCTCTTGTGTCGATAACCAAGGAGGGGAGGAGCGATTGCCGCTGAGGTACTGTCCTTGGCTCCTACAACCAAGCAGTGTCAGAAAAGACAGCTCTGCCGGTGAGTCAGAGAGACTAATACCAAACGAGCTTCTGTTTTTAACCAAGGTTGCAAGTGACAACATTGTATAAAGAGAACAATGTGTGAAGTGTTTGTGATGAGCGACGCAAATACAATTGGTAGCCAAGAAAAGATACCTTACACAGAGTGGTCCAGCGCCACGTGGGAGCTCATTCGAAAGTCTCTGTTAGGTAGCCAACTGATGCTGAGTGTGAGAGAAAGAAATATTGAGATCGAAGTGGTCTTGCAATGGGCCAAGCTAAACTAAATCGATAGTTTAATGTACATCACAATTGGTCCAAGGCCAGACTACTAAAGCCAAGCCAAGATCACGTTTACTGCACATTGTATAGCCAGCTATCATTGGTAAAGTTAATTTAAATAGTGGGACAGGTGAAGATTCAGTGGCCCCCCTGGGTGCAAAGAAGCCCTTTAATTTGGCAAAGTGGAGGTATTTGCAGGCTGTTCTACAGCAAATTAATGTTAGCACAAACATCCGGAGGTGGAAACGGTTACTAAACCCACAGATAGGATCAGAACTAGGGGAAAATATTGGATAGTTGGGGACACGCAGCAAGGATGTTCCCCATCACCACTACATTTTTGTTGGTGATGGACCCTTTGGCCTGCCACCTGAGGTGCCAATTCATAGGTAGGAACATTGTGGTTGATGCTACCTCATATGTAGTATTGTTGTATGCAGATGACGTATTGTTGTTTATGTGAGACCCATATAATCTTATCCCCAATATAGGGAAGAGGTGTAGAATTTTGGCCTTTTATCAAGTCTCTGCATTAATTTGGCAAAAATGTGTATCGTTGCACTGGGTGGCCTGCATAAGCATGGAATTGTTCCTGAGGGGGGCATGTTAGGTGGCCGTGAGGGTTGTTTTCTCCACACTGGTATTCAGATTTCAAAGGATAGGGGAATATTATTGGAGATGAATATCCGATGTACTGTTGATAGGATTAGAAGATCAGTGATGTCCTGGGACAGATTACGGATAGTGACAATGGGAATAATAATAATAATAATAATTTAGCATTTATATAGCGCTACGAACCCTCGGGCATCTGAGCGCTGCTTATTATTACCCACGGTGTGTGGTGCTCATTTATCAACCTCGGAAGGATGAAAGGCTGAGTTTGGCCCTGCCGGGATTTGAACCTGCGTCGGCAGGCTCTGCACAGATGTCAAAGCAAGCGCTCTACTCGCTGTGCTATCGGACCCGCGAGGTAATGTGGTCATTGATAATTTGGCCCAGGTCACTGCATACATTTCAAATCTTGACCATTCCAACACCTCAGCATTTATTTAGGGAATTGGGGAATTATCATCATCACAGGATTGGAGTCGAGGTAGGCACAGACCTCGCCTTCAGTGGATGAAACTACTGCTAGATGAGGGAGGACTGGGACTCGCAGATCTGGATTTGTAATGGTTCATGGCACAACTCCAGTTTGCAGCATAGTGGCTGTTTCTATAGATAACACCTCTGTGAGCAAAGTACTTTGAATGTACCAATGGAGGAGCTACTAATGGATGGTGGGACATGGTAACAAGCTTGGCATGTGGCAATTAATACTATTAAAATAGTAAGGGCCAGGATTTCCCTTGTGGCCTCGTTCCTTGCTCTGGGGCCACACACTCCTTGTCCTTTCCTCTAGTCAGTGGGCCTTTTCTTGCATGCCGAGCCTCTGCTGTTGTGGGGCGGGGATCCGCTCTGTGTCCGCTGGCCCCCCAGTCTTGCGCTCCTGCCCTGCAGGCCTGCTGCACTTGCTCGTGCCGAGTACCTAGTTTAGCCCCTGTCCACCTCTTTGTTCCGATACTGAGGGGAGTTTGTTGCAGTTTACCACGTTGCTTTATTTATTAGCTCATTAATGCGGCCTGTTGGGGAGACACACTCATGCACGTCTTCCTCTGCCAGCCGCCATTTTCAAATCTCAATTACTACATTTTTTTAAATGACTTTTTGCTGGTTATATTTACACATGACTGCATTTCCCTCTGAGAATTTTCAGAAAGAACCAGCTGTATTATATACACTTAATATTAATATAGTTTATACTCTGAGATTTTACTGTCATAATAGCTGCATTTATCCTATTGTGCTTAATTTCTCTGTGCAAACATTAATGAACAGATTTAAAGAAAAAACAATGGATGTTTGTGTTAGCATTGGGTAGCCAGGAAGATAAGAGTATATTTTACTTTTCTGTTGGTCAATTTGCTTGGACATTATTTGTACACTAGGATTTCGCAGGAGGGGCAACGATGTTAAGATTAGTGTTTGCATTTTATGATTTAGCGTAGCAGCCTTACACAGAAACCCTTTTATCATTTCTAGAGAACCCTTGATGGATTCTACAACCGTTCAACCAACCCATTCCTTGTGTGAAACTTAACAAGAACATCTTTGTAACAAGCCTAATTTGATATCAAGTGTCCTTTGCTCGGCCTGCCACACGGCTAAATGGGTTGGAAAACATTACTTATTGACTTCTTGTGGGATGATTCTGCTTCTTTTGAGGTTATGGAACTGACTCACAAAGAAAGAGTAGGTTGTAGATATTGGCTTTTACTTTGATGGTCCCGTTGCTGTAGACATTCCTTGATAGTTTGGCATTTGCATAGGGTCTCTTCATAATGTTTTATAACTTCAAGTGCATCCATTGTGAGACACCTGAGGGTATTCTCACTCCTCAACCCCTTCGATCCTCTGCGCATGTGGCTAGGAAAAGGCCATCGCTGTTGGATCCCGACCCTGGGGGCGATGAAGTGAGAGAGGATCACCTGGGTGGAGGGTCCTTGGGGACTGAGAGTGGGGTGCCCCTTTGCCTGCTAACGACCAACCAAACCCTTCCCCAACTTTTATGGGCTATTGTAAGCCAGTCACTCTGATTTTCCCACCATTGACACTTGATAGTACTGGGACAAAGAAGAGGCCACTAAGCGCAATGAAGACTATGCTCTTTAACCACTAACGCTATTACTGGGACGTGAAATATGCCTGCAAAGAGCAATGAAGGTCAGGCATGTCCTCTTAATGGTGGTCAGGCAAGGCTGATTGATCATCCACACCTGCAGCCTGTTAAAGGGCTCAGGTGTATACATGTAACCCAACCCAGTGGCAAAGGGGAACAACAGGAGAAGGACCAGGAGGACGGTGCATGCAGCAGAGAACCTTACGGCGTGGTGAGGGAGCTGGGACTCCCTGGAGCAGACTGGCACCTGCGAAGGGAGCCATGCTGGAAGGCTGCCCATTCCCTTTCTACTCAATGTGCTTGTTTCCCTGTGGTGGAGGACCACCCTAGGAGTGTCTGAGGGGCAGGAACTGGAGCCCCGACACTAAAGGAAGGCATAGGCTCGGATAAGGTGGGGCTGGGTTTGTGCCATAGTCCCCTGAGTGTGTAGCATTAGCATTTTAGTCTCCTATACCAAACAGGGCCTGGGGCCATGCATGAGAACATACCCTGCACTGGAGCTGCGCAAGTGGGGGAAGTCTTTCTGCCTTTCCAACTAGCTGAGGTGGGGGAGGCCCTTTACAATCTGTGTGCAGAGAACGCCCTGGCCCCGGATGGAATCCCCATCGATTTTCTCAAAGATGTATTGGGAATCTGGACTCCTTTGCTAACGAAAGTATTCAACTTTGTCGCCAGGTTTAAGAGTGTCCCCCCCCAACCTGGCGTGAGGCTATAATTTTACCTATCCATAACACAGGTGACAAACAACCGGGGAACTATAGGCCCATTTCTTTACACGATGCTGTGGGCCGGGTATACACAAAAGTATTGGAAACACGTCTTCAACACTGGGTAACTCTCCAGGCTGGTAAATCTCCAGGCTGGGGTCCGGACAGGTGTAAGCAATGTGGATCAGTGCTTAAGGTTAGGCGCAATCCTGGCCAAATATGTTAGTTAAACATCAAAATATGTATGCAATTTTTGTCGACTTATGCACTGCGTTTGATTGCATATCCCGACCAAAGCTTTGGTCGCTCCTAAAGAACAAGGGGGTCCTGGGGCATCTATTGGATAACATGTAGGCTTTATATTGTGATAACCAGGCTGCTGTTAGATGGGGTCTTGGTGGGGAGACCACTGAACTGTTTGAGGTTGAGCGGGGGTCCGCCAGGGCTGTGTGCTGGCCCCCCTCTTATTCTCTCTGTATATAAATGAGATTATTGAGGGGCTTGTGGCTAACTGCCTTGATGTCCCCAAATTAGGCTCTGATAGGTTCCAGGCATTATTTTATGCTGATGATGCAGTGATCCTATCAACCTCCCCAATGGGCTTGAAACGTAATTTGAAGCTCTTCTTGGAGAAGTACAAAGAACTCTCTCTGAAGCTCAATACTGAGAAGACCAAAGTTATGGTGTTTGCCCATAAATCCTCTAAAAAGTGCAAACTGGTAATAGAAGTAAAAAGTGAATCCACATAGGAGAAGCGGTGCTAGTGCAAAGAATTGAGATGAAAAAAAGAATGGAACCATGTGTGAACAAAGACCAAAATAGATGAGTAGCAACCAAGCAAGAGGTAGAAAAAAAGGAGATTTTAATATATTGTATCAGATCTGCCGACATGTGTTTCGACCCTCGCCGGGTCTTTCTCAAGGCAAAACTGTATAAGCAATAACCAAAAAACTTTCACTTTTTCCTCATTGCATGTTTTAGTAGGGTTGAGGTTCCTACTAGTTCCACAAGGGCGCAGCAGCTAGTATACTCAATCTAATCATGCGCTACTCAGTAGACCTTTCATTTGCTCAAGCGCTCCCAATACCCGGCACACCTCGATTCACCCTTGTGCTTTGGTAATAGAAGTATGGCGGGTGTGCTGGAGCAAGTAAGCTCATATAACTATCTGGGGAGAAGGTTCTCATAATATCTGGGTTGGGGGCCCAAGTCACAAAGGCAGTGGCTACACTTGAAAAATACAGTGGGGGGCTCTGCCGTTTCCATCACAGCCAGGGTGGAGGATCTATTTCCCCGGCAATTCAAATTTATAAAACCCAAGGACTAACAGCCACAATGTATGGCGCTGAGCTGTGGGCAGTAACCAAAGCCCCAGCACTAAAAAAGGCTGATGACAATTTTCTTAGAGCACTCTTGCAGCAACCCAAAAGTGCATCCATGGCCAGCCTTCGCTTGGAGTGTGATCTAAAATCTGTATCTTAAGTGCTGGCGATTAAAACCATTATTGTATTGGTGTAGATTAGGAGTACACCGGAACTTGAGTATTATAGAAATGCACTTAGAGGTCCGATATCATATGATATGGCATTTATAACACGCCTATACACAAGTGTTTCAAGGCGCAACGAGGCAAGGGAGGGAAACAAAGGGAGGACAGACAACGATCCTACTAGGCCAGGTATCATTCAGATCGCGCAAGTGCGTGGGAAGGGGGCAGGGACAGTGCAGTACATGGGAATAGATCATAACAATAAGTAATGGCCAGCATGTGGTAAGTGCATGGGTAAGTGCAGACATCAGGTGTCAGGGATGGTAGGGGGACTGTAGGGATACAGAAACAGTCCCCAGGTGCGGGGGTTGCCAGGTGGGCAGTGCAGGTGTGTGATGCTGGTGGGGGAGGGAACTGGGTCCAAGATCAGAGGGTGTCCAGGTAGCCAGTCCAGTTCTGCAAACAGCCAGGAAGTCAGCAGAGGAGAGGAGGAGAAAAAGCAGAAGCAAAGAGAAAGGTTTTGAGGTGCTTCTGGAACCGAAGATGGTTCTCCTCAAGTTTAAGGGAGGCAGGGAGGCTGTTCCAGAGGGAGGCACCAGCCGAAGAAAGAGATCTACCACCAACTCGTTGCTTGGAGAAGCGACTGACCCTGAGGGAGTTGGAGGCGGATGAGCGAAGAGCTCGAGAAGGAAGATATTTAGGAAGAGAGAGTTGAAGGTATTGAGGCCCCAGAAGGCCCTTTGGACGATGCAGAGGGTTTTGAACTTAATCCTTGCAGCCACTGGGAGCCAGTTCAGAGATTTCAGTGCTGGAGAGATACGATACCTTGGCTTGAGGCCAAAGACAAGTCTTGCAGTCCTGTTCTGGATAAGTTGCATAGGGTGGAGAGTATAAGCAGGCAGATTTAGAAAGAGGCTGTTGTAATAGTCCAGCCTAGTGAGAACCAGCACTCTGGAGACAGGGAGCTTCTGCTAAATGTCCCTGGCTCAAGTTCCTTGCCTTGGTTGAGATTTGTACGCGGAGGCTTTGAAGAGTTGGATATGACAGATCTCTGACTTGCCCCAGAAAGTATGCCATCAGATGTGAAAGTCAAATTGCTGTATTGTATTAAATAATGTCATGAAGACGGCACGTCTTAAATTAAGCACTGCACTGCAGCACACATTTTTAAAGCAACAAGTGAATTTCTGGGGATTGAGAAACCTGGTGCGTGTGCGTGTGTGTGTACTTGAGAATTTACCTGACCTGAATACTTTGTATCAGAGTGGTTTGCATGTGGCGAGAAACACATTTTCAAAGGTATCTGAACAACGTGCTATTCAATTAAAGTGAAACTAACAACTATTTGTCAATTATCAAACAAAGGGGAATATCTTGTATCAGACTGGTTGCATGTGGCAAGAAGCACGTGCTGGAAAGTCTATGACCAATTAACCATTTAATTAAAGCAAGACGAATAGCTCTTGAATTGTAAATGGAGGGAAAATGAACCCTAAGCAAGAGATATAATTACTGAATGCCAAACTGAAGTAAAACTTTGTAACCATTACAAAATTAACACCTTTGGAACCCAAAGAGGGAAAAAGACACTTTAAATACAAGCACACCATTATATGCTGAACTGTTGAATGAATATTACAAGCCAACCATTATATTAACCATTATATTAAACAAACCACAGTATGCTGAAATCTAATGTGACTTTACAGATGATACAAACAAGAGATACTGAAGCCTGATTTGCAGTGGAGTTTTCAACTCCTATGCAAGCTGCAAATTATCTGAACAAATATTCACATCAACATTACTTGGAGACAAATATATTTTGTGTTTTATTTTGAACTGTGCCACTTAAAACTTGGGGAAGGACACCCCAAGTCCTTACTTTGGGTCATGGGGGGGACGGCCGGGAGTAACACCGAGACCCGAATAGAACTATTTCATCTTAACTCTAAGAAAGGGATTTATGAGACTTTGCTTTTTGGAACGGTTTTATACTTGGGAAAGGGGAATGAAAGGAAGCTGTGAGCTGGAAGAAGCTCAAGGCTTTGTGTTAAACACTGTTTTCTTCTTGGTTGCTGACATCCTTACACATTGTATAGTTATAGTTGTGAGGGAAAGTATAGGGTTTGGACACAGACAGATTCCTAAGTTGAACTCTTTGACTCAGACATCCCTTAATTTAATTTAGATAGTGAAATCCCACCTTAGCATAGGGCAAGCAAGGCCTTTTTCATACCTGACATTTAAGTTAATAAAACTGATTGTTTTGAATTTGGAATCTGTTGTCTGTGTCCTTCTTCATGATTGCGTCACACATACAGTGGATGTCTGGTGCTGAACCATCACAGGAGTTGGTGTGTGAGCAATGGCAGATCGGTTATCTTTCAGTTTGGATGCAGTGATATGTGTTGGGTCAGTAGATGGACATTTTTAAATGCACTACTGTGCCAGAAGTTGTTTTTGAAGGTGCATACTTCTAATGGGGAGAGTTCATGCACCATGGTTAGGGCAATGGTTTATGAGGGCAGGCAGATGGCTGTAGTGGTGAGAATGCCATCCTGCAGGCCAATAGGCGATAGGTCTCTCCCAGCTCGTTGCCCGAACCTGCTGTCAAGCAACTGCCAAACCAGTGTTTGGTATTTCAGATTTAATTTGAATATGGATACAGATTGCAGAATCCACTACCAGGGTATTGCTTGCAGGTGGAAGTGAAGCAAGGAAAGGGATGGAACCAAATAATAAGGGAGGGGCCAGTTGGTGCAGTGACCTCACCTTCTTCTATGTCCCTGGAGGTGACTGGCGGCTAACATGGAACCGGGGAAGGGATGAGCCAATAAAGATGAGAAAACCAAATCATCAGAACAAGCACACGTTGTAAAATGGATCCGTTTTTTCATTGATATTATTTTCTTGTGTATTATTGAATGCAGAACCTGTCGCTGATTTTACATCCTACTGTGTGGTATTACAATGCATCTATATGTCTTCCAACTATGATGCTATTTGTTTGTCTTCCTTTTTAGTGTATAGAAGACTAGATGGCTCTATTGAATGTTGCAGTAACAACAGCTTAACAGATGTTTGCTTCTCATACAGCAGTAATGCACATGGTCAGATGGTAAGTTAATCACCCTATTCTTGAATCGAATGGGGAGTATATCTGTGGGCACAAAGTCTGTGTATTATTTAAGTTTATACTCAAGAATAAAGCATTCAAAAACGCAGATATAACGACTTTTGAATACACCAGATCCAAACAAGATTCCTGAAAGATCAATTCAGAATTGTGTAGTAGACTAACCATTGTGACACAGTGCCCAAGGGCTGGTTGCTTTGGCTAAGATTGTGATGCCTTTTTTAAGGAACTGCTCCGGTGCAATAGGCCTTTGGATAGCTTATAGATGGGTTGTTGAAGGCAATAATGAAGGTGAATGATGGCATGCGCTTATACAGTGGGGTGCCGGATCAGGGGAAACGCCCTTCCTCTTTTGAGCATTGTAAATTCTGTGAAATAAGCCTCATGAGATCTAAAAACGTGCTTTTCTACCCATATAAAAAGTTGTCTGTACAAAAATATAAAATCAGTGAATTCCTCTCTTGTTCTTCTATCAGTTTGTGGTTGTGACGTTGATTAGCAACAGAGGAGCCAGGTTAGCGGAGTATGATATGCTGAGAAAGTAAGTTGGCATTCAATGCAACACTTTTGCGCTCATTGTTTATTTTGATGAAGCACAAAAATGGTGAATCAGAGGGTGTATACCACTTACTATCTGGCTAAGGAATGCCACAGTCCATCATGGCAACATGCTTTGGTGTCGATAGCAATCATGAGGGCCGCAAAATGACATGAAAAATACTGGATTATCTTGTAACCCTGCCTTTAAAAAAAGCCTTGCATTAGTGATGCACACCTACTGGACCTCCATAGGACCTAAACTGGTTGTGGCATGCATTTGAGGCAGGCCACCACTGTAGAGTTCTGATTAACTTTTGTAGAGGGGGAGCAATGTTTCCTCTGGCTAGTAGAGCTTGCCAAAACACATCAAACTAAATGTTGCTAGGCTCTGCTTGCCCCACCACACAACAGAGTTCCCATGTCGAGTCAGTGTTGCGCGAGTTAACACATCTCAGTGCCATTTTCACTAATCTGTTTCCATCAGGTTCCATGGCCAGAGAGACCTACTCTACATTACCAGTTGGCCCACTTTCCATCTGCAGTGCACTGGGAACAGGAATAAAGGGCTTTGTCCAAATTCCCACTTCTATACTCCAAAGGCCGCAATGGCAGATATAAAACCTACTTTTATAAATCCCTTGGAAAACAGAATTAGTGTGTCTGCTGGCCTCTGCCCACTTCCCCATCCACAAAAGTATCAATGGGCCCAGATCTAAATCTTATCAGAGGGAATAGGTGCATTGGTAAGTGAAGTCAGACCCTGAAACTGGCATCCTAACGAATTGCTGGTATACAGAATGGCATCCTGGTGTAAATTGGCTGTTCAAAGACCCACATACTTCCGAGTTGGCAATTAAGTAATAGGTCATTTGAATATTTATTTAGCTGGACCCGCTGCTCCTTCCAATCATGTCATTTTATGGACCATTTCTATACTCTAAAAGACTGTGACCTCGGGGAAGGAAAAGTTCATGCTAACGCAATTGAGTTAGCATGAGTAGGCTGCTGGTCACGTGGCTAGGCCCTGCCACTTGGTTGCTCCGCCCACCAGCAGTTGTCCCGCTTTCCAGGCCTCTACTTAAGTACTCTAGGCCAGCACTAGGTATACAGCCTTGAATAGGCTGCTGGTCAAGTGACCAGTCTCTGTCACTGAGTTGCGCCGCCCACCACCTATTTCACAAGTCCTCCATAGGCATCCTCATTGCCGGCGTCCTCAGGAAAGGGCGGACAAAGACAAGGTGTCATGACCCATAGAACTTGCCCCTTCTGGACTTCCTGGTCCTTATCGCGCCGGGGCTTGTATTCTTTGTTACTCCCATCATGGCCGCAACAAGCGACTTGCCTCGCACCAGCTTCCACGTCGCACACGGCACGTTCTATAAATTGGCCACGGCCCCGCAAGTCTCAACGCTATCATTAGGTAGTGACTTGACGTGTGTGTGCTGTTCGGCAAATCCACTATTCCTAGATCCTGGTTCCTTCTTCCTTCCTTCACCCCTTCCCTCTAATCTGCTCCTGGAATCCCCATTCTTAGCGACCGCTACCCATTTTCCTGGACATACTGGAACAGCAACCTTCCCGGAACTCTGAACGCGCTCTGCAGCCGGACGAGACTCGAGCGAGCCTATACAAGACCCGGTCCGTCCACAAGAGGAATCCTCCCGCGGAACAGAGCAAGAAGCGATCCCAGGTGAGACGGGGGGAGATTTACGACCGTTTGAGACGCCCAACGACCGACACTGATACTGCTATGGAGGAAACAGTCCAGGACCTTATGCGTGGCATGCAAGAGCTTTCAACTGAAGTACAGAACTTAAAGGCTGAGAATGCTGCGTTAAAGCAGCTTGTTTTGTCTCGCGACCCCGCTAACAAGGACAGTGTGTTACTGGGTGGAGTGGTAGACAAATATGATGGATCGGCAAAATCCTTACTTGGATTCCTGGATTCCTGCTAGGTGCATTTTACTATTAAGCCCTATTATTTTTCAACTTCTAGGGCAAAGGTGGGCTTCATAATCTCGCACCTCACAGGGAACGCGTTGACCTGGGCCATTCCCTTAGTCAACTCAGGGGATGCCCTCCTGGATGATTATGATGGATTCATTCAGGCACTCAAGACTATGTTCGACCGCCCAGAACAGGTTTTTAGTGCTCAGGAACGCTTACTTGATTTCCAACAGGATACTCCGGATATGCTAACGTACGTTACTAGATTCAAACAACTGGCCAAGGAAGCGGATTGGTCCTCAGAAGCAAGTTTCACTCGATTTCGCAGGGGTCTAAACAAGGACATTAAGGATGAATTAGCCCGGGTGGCTCGTCCTAGTTCATTCCAGGCTCTTATGGATCTAGCCATACAAATAGATTTCCGAATCCAGGAAAGAAAGGCTGAAAGAAGAAAGACCAAGACACCCTTTCAAAAGAATTCCCTTGAGACCTCTGTTAAAACCGATTCTGCCCCAACCCCTGACATAGATCCGGGACCCATGCAAATCGGAGCCTTCCGTGGCCCTATTTCCCCGCAAGAAAGGATAAGGATCCACACAGGCCTGTGCATGTATTGTGCCTCGGATAAACCCCTTATTAGAGAATGCCCTCTAGCCCCTCCACGGCGTTCGGGAAACGCCAGCTCCCGATCCTAGATGGAGCGAGGTGTCGGGAGAAAGATGTTTGCTCCACATCAATTCCATCCTTGAACTCTCCTGGACAAAACAGTTTGGTGATACTACAGGCCTTCCTCTGCCCTCCAAAGACAAGACCTACCCCCTTCTGGCCTTGGTGGACTGCAGAGCTATGAGAATTTTCATTGATCAAGACTGGGTTGTTAGTCATATGCTGTACGAGACACGAAACACCATGCAGCCGGTGGAAGAAATTGACGGAAGACCCCTCTCTTCAGGACCCATAAGCCTGCAGACTAAAGAGATCCAACTTTCCATAAACCATCATCAAGAGCTGATTACTTTCGACATCATTAAGTCAGCCCATTACCCCATGGTTTTGGGTATGCCCTGGTTACAAAAGCACAATCCGTATATCAATTGGACAGCAGGATCATTATTCCTGGGCTCAGAGTTCTGTATGTCCCACTGTCTATCCCTGGACCCCTCCTCGATAACTCCTAAAGAACCACCAAGAGACCAAGAAACACCACTCATGGTTTCCAATATCATACAAGTTCCAGAGGCTTATCAGGGATATGCTGATGTATTTTCTACTGCCATAGTCCAAGCCTTACCCCCTCACAGGCCCGAAGACTGTGCCATAGATGCAGATCCCTCAGCTGTGTGTTCATTCTTTCCGAGCCTGAGAAAAAGGCCCTTCGGGAATACCTAGACACCAATCTTGAAAACGGCACCATAAGACCCTCGAAATCTCCAGCGGGTGCTTCGTTGTTCTTCGTTCCCAAGAAGGATACCAAGGAACTCAGACCTTGCCTCGACTATCAAAGCTTAAACCAATGCACCCTCAAGGATCGGTACCCACTGCCCCTGATCTCGGATACCTGGAAGCTGTAAGAGGAGCCGTAACATTCACGAAGTTGGATCTCCGGGGTGCCTACCATTTAATCCGTGTCCAGGAAGGGGACGAATGGAAAACAGCCTTTAGAACACCCTTTGGTCACTATGAATACCTAGGTATGCCTTTGGACTAGCCAATGCTGCCGCAGTCTTTCAGCGTTTTATGGACAGGGTGTTCTCTGATATGTTGTTCCTCTTCGTCATTGTCTATCTGGATGACATATTGATTTTTTCCAAGGATCCTCTAAAACATGAAGAACATGTAAAGGCATTACTACAACGACTTCGTGAACACAAACTGTTAGCAAACCCGAAAAATGCTTGTTCCACGTTACTTCTGTTCACTACCTAGGATTCATCCTTAGCCCAGAAGGAATTGATATGGACCCTTCAAAGGTAAAGGCCATGCTGGCTTGGCCCGCTCCCACATCTGTGAAACAAGTGCAATCCTTCCTGGGGCTCGCCAACTTCTACTGGAAGTTTATTCCTACCTTTTCTGAGATCGTTCAGCCGATCGTTGCTCTATTGAAGAAAGACACCCCCTTTATCTGGTCTACACCGCAAGATAAAGCATTCCAACGATTGAAGACAGAGTTCACGCAAGCCCCCATCCTGATCCGTTCGCCCATTCCTGGTGGAAACGGATGCCTCTAACTACGCCATAGGGGCGGTCTTGAAACAGGAACTTGAGGATGGACTGGAACACCGCATTGCTTACCTTTCAGGAACCCTAACCCCCAGCGAGACACACTATTCCGTCCTGGAGAAGGAACTCTTGGCCATCCGTCAAGCCTTCACTGAATGGCAACACCTACTTCTGGGTGCTAGATATCCAGTTCAGGTCCGCACAGATCATCTGAATCTCCAAATCCTACAGTCGTTGGAGTACAGGAACAGTCGTCAGGCCTGTTGGGCCTACTTCTTTGCCCAGTACCAGTTTCAAATCACTCATGTTCCCGGATCACAAAACATGATTGCTGACGCCTTATCTCGACGTCCTAACTACGCAGCCACTGAGGACAAGGCCTATCCTAAGATGTTTCCCCAAACTATCTTTGTAGCTCAAGCAGTCAACCTCCTGGAAGAAATCGGAGTGCAAACCCAGTCCTCTGACCTCTGGAAGGATATTTCAAGGAAGAATCCATGGAATCTAAGAGTCAAGGAAGAATATCTATTCAAGGACAATGCACTAGTCATTCCTACGCAGAAATTACAACACAGGGTAATAAACCTCTGCCATGATACCCTGCACTCCGGTCATCGTGGTATAACTAACACCCTGCGTCTTATACAAAGACAGTTTTGGTGGCCTTGAATGAAGACCGACGTACAACAGTACGTCAAGGCTTGTACTGTCTGCAGTCAAAACAAACATGATAACAAGAGACCGGCGGGTCTTCTACTGCAACTGTCGCTGCCAACAAGACCATGGGAGTTTATTGCTACAGACGTCATTGTGGAATTACCACCTTCCCAAGGGTACACGACCATCATGGTAACCACAGACTTGTTCACCCACATAGCTCATTTTACACCTTTGTATAAACTACCATCCTCCTCAGAACTTGCTGGAATTTCCCTGGAACATATTTTCCGTCTTCATGGACTTCCTTCCAAGATCATATTGGACCGAGGACCTCAATATGTCTCACAATTCTGGAAACATCTGTGTCGTATTCTAGGGATCCAACGCGCTCTCTCATCAGGTTATCACCCACAAACCAACGGAGCCACGGAACGTGTAAATCAAACTCTGGAGCAATATCTTCATTGTTTTGCCACCAAGGTTCAGGATGACTGGTCTCTCCTGATACCCCTGGCTGAGTTTGCCTACAATTCCGATCACTCAGCACTCAAGGTCAGCCCTTTCTATTGCAGTCAAGGTTTTCAACCGTCCGTTTTACCTTCTGTTCTTCCACGTCCCACTCCAGTACCTACTCTCGACTCATGGGTAAAGACTCTCATCAACATACACAAGGAAGCCAAGGAACAATTGAAAGAGGCTCAAACACGCACTAAGCTCTATGCGGATTCCAAGAGAAGATCAGTGCCCTCTTATTCTGTTGGTGATCAAGTCTGGTTGTCCTCGAAACTATTACCGCGACATCTACGGGCAAACAAATTGGCCCCTCGGTACTATGGACCATTTTCCATAAAGGAAGTCATCAATCCTGTCTCATTCCGACTCAAGCTACCCGATTCCTGGAAGAAAATACACGCAGTCTTTCACACTTCCCTATTGAAACCCTACATCCAATCCACCCGAAAATCCTGCAGACGCAGTCCTGTTGTTGTGGACGATCAGCTGGAATACGAAGTGTCCAGAATATGCGATTCCAGGTATAAACGGCGTCGACTTCAATACCTGGTTGAATGGAAAGGATACCCTCCTAGCGAGAGAACCTGGGAACCAGTTTCTAACTTAAATACCCCTCGACTGCTTAGAAGATTCCATCTCGGACACCCGGGCAAACCTGGTGGAACAGGTTTTCGGAGGAGGCATGCTGTCATGACCCATAGAACTTGCCCCTTCTGGACCTCCTGGTCCTTATCGCGCCGGGGCTTGTATTCTTTGTTACTCCCAACATGGCCGCAACAAGCGACTTGCCTCGCACCAGCTTCCACGTCGCATACGGCACGTTCTATAAATTGGCCACGCCCCCGCGGCCCCACGCGTCTCAACGCTATCATTAGGTAGTGACTTGACTTGTGTGTGCTGTTCGGCGAATCCACTATTCCTAGATCCTGGTTCCTTCTTCCTTTCTTCACCCCTTCCCTCTAATCTGCTCCTGGAATCCCCATTCTTAGCGACCGCTACCTATTTTCCTGGACATACTGGAACAGCGACCTTCCCGGAACTCTGAACGCTCTCTGCAGCCGGACGAAACTCGAGCAAGCCTATACAAGACCCGGTCCGTCCACAAGAGGAATCCTCCCGCGGAACAGAGCAAGAAGCGATCCCAGGTGAGATGGGGGGAGATTTACGACACAAGGACCTCACATGTTGGTGCCTGCTTGGGCCCGATGTGGCAAAGGGATAGATACGCTATCCTGCATTTCAACTACGAAGCAGTCGCTACTACTTCTACTCGCCAAAAGACATTACCATGTGTCTCCTCCCTCCACTACCCATTCTCACGCTCACTATGGTTTGAATGGCCAAGCACCCTGGGCAGCCCCAGCAAGCTATCCTAGTTAAGCTTGTCAATCTTGCCCTTGCCCCCTTCCAACACCGACAGACCATACACGCCCTCTCATGTTGATCAGTGCTCGCTCAGCAGTCACTCACGTTGCAGAGTTCCCTGACCTCATCTGGCACAACAACCTTGATGCCCTGTTCATCACTGAAAATGGTTTACCCCATCCTCCCCTCCCCCCATGTTTTCAACGTCCTTCTCCACAAGCCTACTGCATTCAACATGCCAAACATCCAGGAAGTGCGGGATGCAGAATGGCAATCATCTACAGTAGTGATTAGCCATGCTCCATCACCTCCTTTGCCAGAACAAACTCTTTTGAATCACTCGCCTGCCGGTTCCCTTTATCGCACAAGGAATCCATCACCTTCCACTTAGAGACCACCTCGCACAAGTGACTCATTTATTGCCTGGATCTCCTAATTACTCTCCTCTACAAAATTAGCAAACTCTGATAATGTCTTTCTCTGGAGATTTTAACGTCCTCTTGAGTTCAGGCCGACAACCACATTCAGAGCATGCTTTTCACACTCGCCAGTTCCATGGACCTTAAGCAAATTGTGCTCTCCTCCACGCACAACAAAGGCAACACCCTAGACTTAGTCTTTCCATCATACCCCCCCCCCAATCACCCGCTCGACTGGTCTGACCCCACTGCCATCTCGCTATCGGTCACCCACTCGACTATGGCCCACAAAGGTCAGGCGAAACGTCCCCTAACGCAACACCGCTCATTCAAATCCTCCCCAGAGCTAGAACCAATCATTGCAGATGTCCCCACCACAGGGAATGCCTTGAGCCTCCTAGAATTATTCAACACTCTTCTATGAAACTGGTAGACACTCATGCCCCCCTAAGAACCAGTCAGGGTAAAACCACACCATTCGCCCCTTGGTACACCCCGAGCTCGCCTCCGATAAACACTCAGAGCACCGGAGAAATGGTGGCACAAAAACTGTAACCCTGGAGACGTCACCAACCTCAGCTCTCTACACCAACCATAGGATTCTGTTAGGAAGAATTCTCATTTCTGTGCTAATTCTCTTCATCCTTAGAGACCCCCAGCTCTTTTGCTGGACTTAGTACTTTTAATTTTAACCCTGGAGTGAGTGAGACCTTTTTCTGACACTCGTGTGTTTTTACCTGATTTGGATTCTGTGTTTTCACTGTTTTTGGAGTCTGACAAACTCAATAGGCATTTACTTTTTGTATGGTGACACACAGCACCTTCAGTGCAGTGTCACAGAGAAATCCCTTTAGATTTCTCACATGGTTTAAGTACCTTTTCTTGTGTGAACTACAGTTCCCAAGAATAGTAAATTGACTTTACTTACTGTAAACCTCATAGCCATGAACGACTTGCTGAGGGGCTCACGCATGAAGGAGGGCAAGTACTACCCAGCGAATGTGGCCCACCAACAGCAACCGAGAGTGAAATGGAAGACGCCTCGGAAAACACATGGTGGGGAAACAATGTAACATGGACACCCTTAGAAAAACGAAGACGCTACCGGTGTAATCAACAGCAGGGAGGACAGTAATGCAGGCGGCATGATAACGCGTTGGGCAGAGTGCATGGACACAAAGGCTGAGTTATACGCAGTGAGGAGTGGGGCCGTTCCCAGATCAACCACTGCAGGGGGGAGAGAACGAAAAACACGACACAAGCGGTTGAGCGAGAACGGACGTGCAAAAGCCACGTGTCTACCCAAACACATAGACACAGTGGAAATCGGCTCAACAAACACTGTAACTGACAGTGAATCCTTAGAATACCCTTTCCCTTCATTTGAGGAGTTACAGCCATTAGACTCCGACTCACAAATAGACAGTGTTTATGCTGACTTACCCGATACACAGTGACAGGAAAATCCAACCGGCAGTCCCCGCGAGTCTCCAGTTCAGGAAATGTTATGGTGGCCTTCATTCTGGAAAGAAGGGTGCGGGGCTTGGGAGGGCTTGTCAAGGCTTCACAGTATGGTGATTACTGATTGTACAATAGTACCCCAGCCCCTATATGAAGGAGACAGCAAGAAGGGACTAACACATTTTTCTCCCTTCTGTTTCAGAACAGACTCTGAGGCGAGGAGGGAGGTGCAGAATTTCGCTGGGCTTACGAGGATTAGAACCAGATTTCAACCTTATCCTCTAAAGAGCCCCAGACACAAGCTACAATGGATTACTTTGAAGGAGATTTGATCCAGTTTATTTTTCTCTGAGTCAATAAAGACTATTTTCTTTTTAAAGCCACATCCTGTCCAGCGTGTTCTTATATATTTTGGTGGCAGCGGTGGGATTGAGGAGCACGTCATGGAGGCTATAATCAATGCCCTATATGATGGCCAACAACAGCTGCAACAATTGATGAAGGTCCAAAGCCATCAAGCCCAGGCAGACAGACCGGCACTGCAGCAGTCCATACAGCTACATGTGGACAACCAAGACGCCCTAAAACAGGCTACCGAAGCTATAACGACTTCGAGAGGAGCAAGCATCGCCCCTACTAACGTATTACAGAAATTTCAACAAGGGGAAGAACCGGGATACTTCTTCACTAATTCTGAAAGAGTGGCCAGGAATTCCCAATGGCTGGTGGAAAAATGGGGGCACTTCATTGCTCCTTTATTGACGGGTCCCATGTAGGGGGCCTACCAGGCTGCCAATCCAGCAGGTGATTCCACGTATGCGGACATTAAAAAAACCACCTTGGAAAGAATGGGTGTAGACGAGGAGGCTTATCGAGCTAGAGAAACCAGACTCCGTAATGGAGAAATGCCAAGACTACTTTATTACAGAATTCCCGACCTAAGTGACAAGTGGCTTAAGCCAGCCTCTGGATCCGTGCAGGAAATAATGGACAAGATCAAACTAGAACAGTTTGTAGAGGCTCTACCAGTCTGCCAACACCACAGACCTTCGTTGGCTGAAGCCATTGAATTAGTATCTTCCTTTCAGAAAGCGGGGCCCTCCCGTACAACCCCTATGGACTCAACCAAGGTGGTACCTAGAGGACCAGGCCCGGCGGAGACCAAAAGCATACGACCAGAGCCAAAGGGAGCGGGGTGGCCAGCCCTCAATCGACGACAACATTGCTTAAATTGTGGGGAGTGGGGGCATATAGCCTGATTCTGTTCAAGGAAACCAAAACCTGAAACAATGGAAATCGGTTACGCACAAGCAAGGGAGTTCCGAAGAAGGAGGGAGCCATATCTAGTGGAAGTCTGGGTGGACGGAACACTAAGACCAGGTCTTCTCGACAGTGGAAGCGAACAGTCTGCCATAAGACCAGAAGTAAGTGGGGATGAAATGGTTGGGGAACATCTCATACCTATTAAGTGCGTGCATGGGGACACCAAAACATACCCGTCAAAAGAAGTTGACTTAGAAATCAATGGGGTACATTCCAGAATGAAGGTCGCCATGATGCCACACTTGCCAGCACCTATGTTAGTGGGAACTGATCTACCTTTCTTTCAGGAATGTGTTAACGAAACAGATTGGCTTCGAGCCGCCCCATATTTTCAATCCGATATTGACCCCTGGGATAACAGCACCCCGAAGAAAACCAGGAGAGAGATGCGGGAAGCCAAAAGAAAAAGGGCTGAGGCCAACCGGTATGTGGGACTAGTAGACTGGTTACCAGAAGACCGGAAGAAAACTTTCCGAAATGAACTGTTAACGGATCCCACATTGAGAAGCGCAAGGGAGCAAGCCATTCCCAGCCCTAGTAAGGGAGCCGGACACCCATGGTTCAAGGCAGAGCGGGGCCTTATATACCGCATAACAATAGACCAAAACAAAGGGGAAACTGAACAATTATTGGTCCCAGTAAGCTTCAGACCCACAGTGTGCAGATTGGCACATGATGATGTTGTAGGGGGGCATCACGGTAAAGAAAAAACCCAATACAAACTGATAAAACGATTCTTTTGGCCAGGGGTATATCGTGAAGTGGCCAAATACTGTGAAGAGTGCCCGACGTGTCAGAAGACCAATCCCAACAAACCTCAAAGTGCACCCCTGCATCCTATGCCGCTTACAAAGGAACCTTTCCCTAGGATCGGAATGGACCTCGTCGGTCCACTGGAGTCTGACAGTCACGGGCACCAGTACATACTGGTCATAGTGGACTTTGCCAATAGATACCCCGAGGCTTTTCCATGAGGGGTATAAGCTCCACCCAAGTATGTAACCAACTGGTTCAATTTTTTTCTAGTGTAGGATTGCCGACAGAGATCGTAACTGACATGGGAAGGAATTTTGTTTCAGGGGTGATGCGCAAGGTGTGCCAACAACTACGCATCAAACAAATACGTACGTCCATTTATCACCCTCAGACCGATGGGTTGGTGGAGCGATAAAATAAAACAATCAAACTGATGCTGAAGAAGGTCACAGTACCAGCCAGTAAGGACTACTGGGACCGAGTGTTGCCTTGGGTGCTAATGGTATTGAGGGACACCCCACAGCCCTCCACTGGGTTCTCCCCATTTGAGTTGCTGTTCGGCCATAGGCCCAAAACTATCCTTGACATAGCCAAAACCAAATGGGAGGATCAAGAAGAAGAAACCCACTTCACAGACTACGCAATAGAACTAAGAACTCATCTTACCGGACTGAGAGAATTGGCACGGGAAAACCTGCGTAGAGCCCGAACATCTCAGGAGAAACATTACAACAAGAACACGAGAGTACGCATGTTTCAGGTGGGCGACAAAGTTCTGGTCTTATTGCCAAGGTCTAAAAATAAGATGCTGGCCCAATGGAGAGGCCCCTACAAAATTGCAGCCGTATTAGGTCCAGTAAACTATCTAGTGGAACAACCAGATTGAAAGGAAAAAACCCAGAACTATTATAGTAACCTCTTGAAGGAATGGAAGGAATCCGAGACAGATTCCAAAAGTATAAATCACGTACAGGTGAGCAGTCCGGAGTCTGCTTTCAGTGCAGTACAGTGGGGGGCCCAGCTCAGCCCAAGAGAACGAAAGGAACTGGAGTCCCATCTACACCCGATGAGACATGTATTTTCATTTTACCCCGAAGAACAACTTTGGTGGAACACGAGATCAACACGTGCCCGAAACAAACAGTAACAGTATGGCCATATAGACTACCGACCGGAATCTAAAAGGGCCGTCATTCAAACAGAGGTGGAAGAGCTGTTACGGCTAGTGGTTATAGAGCCCTCAACTAGTCACTGGTCGTCACCGATCACACTAGTACCTAAACCAGACGGCTCAACCGAGTTCTGTATGGACTACAGGAAGTTAAACGCAATCTCCACGTATTAAGTTTGTTTGATCTCACTAAAGGGTATTGGCAGATACCCCTATGCCAGGAGGATAAGGTTAAGACGGCCTTCTCCACGCCATCAGGTCTATACCAGTTTGCCGTTCTATCCTTTGGTTTACATGGCGCACCAGCTACTTTCCAGGCGTTGATGAACAAAGTTCTAGCCCCACATGAACAATACAGTTCAGCATATCTAGATGACATAATTGTCTTCCGCCGATCGTGGGAGGAACACTTAGAACATCTACTGCAAGTGGTTTTCGCTCTTGAAAAAGCCGGCCTACACATCAACCCTAAGAAAACCATATAGGCCGCAAGGGAGACTCGATATCTGGGTTACATGGTTGGGGGAGGAGTCATAAAACCTCAATTGGAGAAAGTGGAGGCGATTATGTGTTTACCCATGCCAAGCAACTAAAAACCGATACAAGCCTTTTTAGGGTTTATAGAGTAGTACAGGAGGTTTATACCTCTGTTTTCTACTATTGCCAGTCCTCTCACCGAAGCCCTCAAAACTTCTTATAAAGGGGACATCCTACAAGACACCTCTGGCCTGGCCGCCTTTCAAATGCTTAAAAACAACTTCTCAGCTCTTCCAGTACTACAGTGCCCCAACTTCGAGAAGTTATTTTTTGTACAGGCGGACGCATCTGGCACAGGTTTGGGAGCAGTCTTGTCGCAAGGTGCAGGTGAAGATCTGTATCCAGTGGCGTTCATAAGTCGAAAACTCCTACCACACGAGATGTCCTACTCAACCCTGGAAAAAGTGTTTAACCATAACATATGCCATTGAAACCCTCAGGTACTATTTATTGGGGTGGGCCTTCACGGTTTTCACCGACCACGCTCCACTACAATGGTTGGCGGTTCACAAGGATTCCAATCAGAGGGTGTTGAGGTGGTTTCTCACCCTACAGGCGTTCTGCTTCAAGACCGTCCATAAACAGGCATCATTTCAGGTTGTTCCTGATTATTTATCCAGGAGTATGGATCAGGCCGACTGGCTCGATTCCTCAGGGGGTGTATGTAAAGCTCATAGCCATTAACGACTTGCCGAGGGGCTCACGTTTGAAGGAGGGCAAGTACTACCCAGTGAATGTGGCCCGCCGACAACAACCGAGAGTGAAATGGAAGACGTCTCGGAAAACACATTGTGGGGAAACAATGTAACATGGACACCCTTTAAAAACAAAGACGCTATCGGTGTAATGAACAGCGAGGAGGACAGTAATGCAGGCGGCACAATAACGTGTTGGGCAGAGTGTGCGGACACGAAGGCTGAGTTATACGCAGTGAGGAATGGGGCTGTTCCCAGATCAACCACTGCAGGGGGGAGAGAACAAAAAACACACCACAAGCGGTTGAGCGAGAACGGATGCGCAAAAGCCACGTGTCTACCCAAACACATGAACACTGTGGAAAGCGGCTCAACAAATGCTGTAATTGACAGTGAATCCTCAGAATACCCTGTCCCTTCATTTGAGGAGTTACGGCCATTAGACTCCGACTCACAAATAGACAATGTTTATGCTGACTTACCCGATGCACAGGGACAGGAAAATCCAACTGGCAGTCCCCGCGAGTCTCCAATTCAGGAAATGTTATGGTGGCCTTCATTCCGGAGAGAAAGGGGCAAGGCTTGGGAGGGCTTATCAAGGCTTCACAGTATGGTGATTACTGATTGAACAATAGTACTCCAGCCCCTATATAAAGGAGACAGCAAGAAGGGACTAATGGATTCTTCTCCCTTCTGTTTCAGAACAGACTGAGGCGAGGAGGGAGGTGCAGAAGTTTGCTGGGTTTACGAGGAGTAGAGCCAGATTTCAACCTTATCCTCTAAACAGCCCCAGACACAAGCTACATTGGACTACTTTGAAGGAGAAGATTTGATCCAGTTTATTTTTCTCTTCATAAGTCTCAGACTATTTTCTTTTTAAAGCCACATCCTGTCCAGCGTGTTCTTACACTTACCTTTTCTCTTTGTAGGTACAGCACACACCATCTTATGTGGAGTGCTCAGGGTTACCTAGTAGACCCTTATCCTACTCTCTCATGTAATATTTTTACTTTACCCTCACTACTTTAAAGGGCTGGTGGTAGTGGTTTAATGTTTCCTACCATTGTGCTTTTCTACTGCAGGCTGAACCCTCAGCTGTAGTAAAGCACCCATGTGTGACCATTTTGAAAAAATGGCCCGTCTTTTTTCGACATTTTCTGTTTGTGAGGTCTTTCTTGGGTTTTACTCTGCGCGTTGAGACAGGTTTGAGCCCTTTGTTTGTCTTGCTTTTGGTGGGCTTTAGCCCTGGAGCACGCCTCTGGCTCCAGAGTGTCTGGAAAGACAGCATGTGAGGGAGGGTTCCGAAACTCCCCTGTCCTTTGTCTCTAGGAATGTCTAAATGCAACCAATCCTGATTGGCTGGCTGTGCTTTCAGGATAGCCACCCTGCTGTGTCATTGACAGACTAGGCTGTGCATGAATGGAAGAAACCCGCTTAAAAGGCAAGGGTTTTGGGACTAGAGGCAGAATCGACCACTGGGAGAAACATCCAGAGAAGAAACCGTGAACGAAGCTTGCTGCATCCTCCTGGACCTTTGAATTGCCCAGGGAAGCCCTGCTGCTGTGCTGAACTCCTTTTTCACCTCCACAGAGAAGCTCCGGACGAAACAACTTCTCCCCTCAGGTTAGTGGGACCAACTAACCCCGAGACAAACTCCACTGGACCATCACCCCCGACTTGCTGTGCCTCTCCGTTGCTTCGGAAGCCCAGTGCCAGGGCTCGAGTATCCGTAGCGGAGTGAAATGTCTGAAGCGGTAACAAATCCTGCTAGAAGCTCCAGGAGTCTCCTAAAGACCCCCCAGAAGCAGGACGACCATACCCTGAGTCCCCCTCACCACAGTGCAGGACCCAAGGAGTGAAGGAAGCACAACAGGTATCTGAGATCCACAACGGTGCTATTTTCTAAGAGCTGAAACCGCAAAGTGATGCTGAACCGAAAAGAGCCTGTAGCTGCCTACGACCTCCCAAGTACTGCCGCAGGAGCCCTCCAGACGTCCAACCTCTTGTCCCCACGACAGAGGCTCAGGAACAAGGGTCTGCACCGCTGTAGCAAGACAGAATCCAGCTGGACCACTCTTCATCAAACCAGAGGTACTGTTTAGGCTTGGGGTACTTACCGTATTGCTGTTTAGCTCTGCTTTTCTCAAATTGGGAATTGCAGTGGCTTACCTTGATTCAAAGTGTCTTTTCACAGGCTTAACAGCTTGTGACCCTACAAGTGATTTTTCTACAAACTCTCTAACATTGTGCAAGACTTTGATTTTAGGAGTGCATCAGATCCATAGACTGTGTCCCAACTGACTTTGACTGTCCTGGCTCCCTGAAGTCTCTTCTGGTCCATTGACTTTGATACTGTTTGTCCCTCATGGGTGGTAGCTTAGTGTATACTGTTACTGCTGGGAAAGGCATCATATTTAGATGCCCTCACATATACTGAGAAACTGTGTAACCTTTCTCCTTCCCTAACCTTTCCTTTCTGCAACCTCAGAATCTGCAAAGTATAACCAGTGTGATATATAAATGCCATCACTGTCCTTGTGTTAGATTCACCTCAGGGAGTAGTAATTGTGTAAGAAGCATATACAAAGATTATCCACTAACTTGTTCTGATTCTGAAAAGTACTTTTAAAGTATATTTACATTGTTACATGAATTGTCTTTTAAAAAAACGCTTATTTAAAAATTGATGTTAATTAAATAACTTTCGAGGGGATTGAGTCCTCCAATTCCATATCTATGACGGTAATCAGCACAGCTGTGCTGCTTTGGAAAATCTTCGGCTCCTGCGTCGATGACGTCGATACGCCGCCCTCGAGGACCTCCTCCGACGGCCGACACACTGGATGTTATAAGTAGGACGCACGACGCCCGTAGCCTCAGTTCAGTTTTTTCCGCAAACGTGTTCGCTTCGGAGATCTCGGCGCGCCTCGACTCTTTGGAGTTTCTGTTCTTTCTCGGTTCTTCGAACCTGTTCGTATTGTGAAGTCTTTCTTCGTGAGGATGTCTACCTCGTCTTCCACACCGCGTCCGGGCTTTAAGAAGTGCGGGGACTGTGGGTCCAAGATGTCGGTAATGGACTCGCACGACGCCTGACTCTGGTGCCTCTGGTGCCTCAGGGAGGCCCATGACATGGATGACTGTGTCGACTGGCAGTCGCTCACGTCCAAAGCTTTGCGGGAGTGCAAGAAGTTGTTATCGGTAGGTAAGGTGTCCAAGCCACGGAAGTCGAGGTCTGCGGGGCTTTCAACGGACGATTCGAGGGGCGACTCTCCGCGTCATCATCGGAAGTCCGGTGGGTCTCTGTCCCGGAGTCGGTCCCGCCACTCCACTGCCTCTTCGAGGCACGCCCGTAAGCGCCATCATCGGTCGCCTTCCCCGTCCTCATCCGAGGACTTTGCCCGTTGGTGGGTCGCTTACCCCACCAAGCATGCGACGTCGGAGGAATGGGCTTCTTTCGGGAAGAAAATGTTGGTGATTCTCGAATCGCAGGGCACTGGTCCGTCAGCGCCTCCGAGTGGGGTCAGTCGCGATCGGTCGAGAGACACCGCTCTCGCGCCTTCGGGCTCGGGTGGTCGGCACGATTCGTGGGAGAGGTCCCGCTCGGACAAGGGGAATCGTTCTCATCATGCCCGTTACAGGTCCCGCTCCTCGACGTGCTCAAGACCGTGTGCACCTGTGGTGTCTTCGAGGAAGACGTCGACGCCGGTGGCGCCGAGTTCGTCGACTGACTCTTTCGAGGCCCCGCCTCCGATGAAGTCGACGCCATCGGCGCCCAGGCTGTCGAGGGACACGCTCGGGGCTCCGGCCTTGAGGACTGTGTCGACGCCATCAATGCTGTCGACGCTGATTCACTCGACGCCCTCGAAGCTGCTTCGACGGGGGTTCTGGCAAAGGTCAAGCATGGCTTTGTTCCACATTCTGTGCCTTCTTACCGCCAGCTTGAGTTTATTTCAGAGGTGGATGAGGGCCCTGATGATGACATGGTTCCGGAAACGGTGCCGAACGAGATTCTTTCGGACCATAGCCAAATTGAGGACCTGCGGCAGTCCCTGCACAATGCCAGTGGGCTGGACACCTCTCCGGAGGTGGAGTTTTGTAGGCCTGAGCCTGGCACTCATGCCGACTCCTCGTACCGGCGCCTTATGTCCAGGGTCACCGAGTACTTGGGATGGTCTGCTCCCCCAGGGGATTTTCTTCAGGATGACTTTACGGATATCCTCGACGAAGGTCCACCAACTGACCCGGTACTGCCGTTCCATATGGCTCCACAGAGGCGGGTGACGGCGGCTTGGAACGCTCTGGAGAGTCTCCCGGCAGTGGGCAAGTCTTTGCCGCGAAAATACCGCCCAGCCGGTAGCGACCCCTGCTACTTGACCAAGCACCCCACTCCGGAGAGTTTGGTGGTGCAGGCGGCTACGGCCCCGGCAAAGCAGGCGTCGTTTCCTACCATCCCTCCTGATAGGGACGACAAGCGTTTTGACGGCTGGGTGAAGAAAGTGTTTTCTTCAGGGGGTATGACGCTTCAGGCGGCCAACGCCGTTTGTGCCTTGTCACATTTCACGCACACTCTGTGGAACTGTGTTTCCTTAGCGGGTGAACATATTCCCGAAGGGAACGAACTGGATGGTTTCCTTGCCATGGTTTTGGATGGCAATGATGCCATGTGTGAGGCCGTTCAGTCGGGTTTGGACATGGCAGATTGCCTCAGCCGGTTCATGGCAGCGAGCACCGTGATATACAAATTTGCGTGGTTGCGGAAGTCGGGGTTTGCTCTTGATGTGCAGGCCCGGCTCCTCAACATGCCCTTTGACGGGGAACATCTTTTTGGCAGCAAGGCTGACGAGAGCCTTGAGAGGTTGCAGACCTCCAAAGTCGTTGGGCGCTGCAGTTCGCCAACCTCTGTGTTTTCGTACTAGGGACAGCAATGGAGGGGAGGTTCCTTTCGTTATTACTCATCCTTTGGTAAAGCGAGAGGAGCTGCCAGTCTAAGGGGCCAACCGTAGGAATGCCAGAGGTGGAAAACAAGGTACTTGAGGTGCCAAGGCCGCTCGGGCTGTTGCCTCTTTGCCCTCAGGCAATGCCGCAGCCGCTTCAGCTCAGTCATGAGGCCATGTCCCATGGTTCGCCGGTTGGGGGAAGGCTGGCGCAGCATCTTGCAGAGTGGTTCGCCATTACTTCAGATATGTGGGTTCTGGAGATCATAACCCACGGCTACTTTCTTCTTTCCGGCAGAGGCCTCACGACAATCCTCCGGGGAATCTCTCTTTGAAGAGTCCGGATCCGCTCCTTGCGCAAGAAATTCAATCCCTGCTGGAAAAAGGCGCCATAGAAATTATGCCTGTAGCGGAGAGGAACAAGGGATGGTATTCCCCTTATTATTTGATTTCCAAGAAAGATGGGGGATTGAGACCCATCATGGACTTGCACGATTTGAACAAACTCCTCAGGAAGGACAAGTTCAAGATGGTTACTCTCTCTCAAGTCCTCCAGGCCCTTCAACTTCAGAACTGGTTGATGTCTCTCGAACTCAAGGACGTTTATTTTCATGTGCTGATACATCCAAAGCACAAGAAGTACCTGATGTTCGCGGTTGGCGACTCGCACTTTCCGTTTCGGGTCCTGCCGTTCAGATTGACCTCCGCCCCGAGGGTCTTCACCAAGCTCATGGTAGTGGTGGCAGCGCACCTCAGGAAAGGGGGGATTCACGTCTACCCCTACCTGGACGATTGGTTGATCAGGGCGCGCTCTCCCGAGCAAGTCCTGGATCATCTGTCTGTTACCTGCCACTCCCTCCACAAGCTGGGCTTCTCCCTCAACTTAAAGAAGTCCCATTTGACACCGACTCAAAGGCTCCAGTACAGCGGAGCAGTGCTTGACACGTCCCTGGGGCAGTGTTTTCCTCCCCAGGTGAGGGCTCATCACATTCAGCAGATGGTGCACAAGTTTCAGCTTGCCCAGAGTCTCCCAGCGTTAGAGTTCTTGAGATTGCTCGGCCTCATGGCATCCTGCATTCTTCTGGTGCAAGAGGCCAGGTTGCGCGTGAGATCTTTGCAATGGGCACTCAAGCTCCAGTGGTCTCAGTCCTCCGGCAGGATGTCGGTCCCTGTTCAGGTGCCGTCCTCAGTCGCCCAGAACCTTCTGTGGTGGGCCGTCGAAGACAATCTGATGAAGGGGCTCCATTTTGGCTACCCTGGCTGGAGGTGACGATCGTGACGGACGCATCCCTCACGGGATGGGGAGCTCATGCCAAAGAGTTGACAGTCAGTGGTCGTTGGTCTCCGTCGGAGTCCAGACTCCATGTCAATCTGTTGGAGCTGAGGGCCGTCAGGCTAGCCCTGAAGGCTTTTCTGCCGACTGTGCGAGGGAAGAATGTTCTCCATATCGCTCCCTTCCTGCCTTCCCCGCTACAGAATTTCTTATGCGATTGCAGCTTCCGTTTCCGCAAGGCTTTAGACTGGCAGAAGACTGGTGCCACACGTTCTGGGGAAAAAACTACAACTGAGGCTACTGGCGTTGTGCGTCCTACTTATAACATCCAGTGCCGTCGGAGGAGGTCCTCAAGGGCGGCGTATCGACATCATCGACGCAGGACGCAGACGCCGAAGATTTTCCGAAGCAGCACAGCTGTGGTGATTACTGTCATGTCATAGATATGGAATACGTCGTTGGACCATCCCATCGAAAGAACGTTACCAGGTAAGAGAGTAACTTGTTCATTTATAACAGAAACCTTATGTGTAAGTGTTACTTGGATACTTGTATTTACAGATTTCATTTGTACAGCTCTACAGCTCACATTTACACCTCTTGAGATAGGCCTGGATGCTCAGTCACACTACCAACTTGTGTAGTACAGACCTATACCAAAAGGTGGGTTACCTAATACCAAACAGATACGTGTTGTGTAGTCTCACACAGTGTGACTGCACCAATTCCTACCTAACAGAGTCTGATTACAGAGCCCAAAGCTCTTCACTATCCTGCCACAATTGCCCTCTTTGAAATAGTAAACATTGTACCAAACCCTCATCCAACTCTGAAGTACCAGCAACTCGGGAAAAATGCAACAGAATAAATACATTTTTTTTTATTAAAAAAAAAAAATAGATACAATCCGAGAGACAATCAAATCAACCTCCCACAGCATTAGCGCACTCAGGCATGCACACTGCCCCTCTTGACTGAATTCTCAACTCTCTCCCCCACGGATCTCCTAAAAAAGATTAGCTCCCTCAAACCTACTTTTTACTCGGACAATATCATCCCAGCCCCCATCATTAAACAATTGTCGGCCTGGTGCTGAAAGTGCTCCTCAGCATCATTAATGCCTCCTTCACAGAAGGGTCATTCCCGGATACCCTAAAGACAGGTCTCATATGGCCTTTTCTGAAAATGCCAACCCTAGATCCTGACGACCTGCCCAACTACCGGCCCATTACGTACCTCCCGTTTATTGGAAAAATCTTGGAAAAAGTAGTTGCCACACAACTACTCGCCAGAATCGAACAGCTTCACCTTCTAAATGACTATCAGTCAGGATTCTGCACCAAGTGTAGCATTGAGACAGCCACCATCCAGGTGATGGGTGATGCCGTCCAAATCATGGATAAGCGGTCTCATGCCTCCTCAACCTCTCGGCTGCATACTCTTCTCCCTCCTTGCTGACAGGATGAGATTCTCTAGCACTGACCTGAATTGATTTACCTTTGACCTCTTAGGCAGATACCAGGCTGCCCAGATGAATGTGTTGCTTTATAACCGTCTCCAAGGCTCCATCCTCGCACCAATCCTTTTTATCCTTTACATGGAGCCTTTGTGAACTCTCCTTAAAGATCCCAGTATAGCCATCCACCAATACGTGGAGGATACTCAGTTGTACAAGAGTAAATAGCGCACAGGACATCATTTGTCTCTGTGGTTACCTAGCCATCATCTAATCCTGGATCTCGAATGCCTACCTCAATCTAAACCCATCTAAGACTAAATTTGTCCTCATTGGTCCTCCCACTAAACAACAACTTGTCCAACAATGGTTCAATGATATGCACATAGAAGGATTTGATCCACACCTCTGACTTGGCAATATTCTTAGGCTTCACCATTGACAGCAGCCTGTCCTTCCAGAACCACATAACCAAGAAGGCCGAAACAGCCTAGCTCTGTATCTCCATCCTTTGCAAATCAAATCCTTAATTCTGCAGCCGGACTTTCGGACCCTAGTGCATGCCCTTGTGGTCATGGACATCAATGGGGCTCCTAGCTGCTCACTTGGCTCCCCTAAACGCAGTCCACCATACAGCAGCACATCTTATTACTGGTTCAGAGAAATTTGACCGAATCAACACCAGTCCTACGCAAACTACATTGACTTCCTTTCCAGGCCAGGATACTGTTCAAGACTGCATGTATCCTCCACAAAACAGTCACGGGCAGCACACCAGTGTACCTGGCGGTAAAGGTCAGCATATCTGGTGGCACACGGTCCTCTCAAGCAAATCTACCAACTGGCTTTAATCACAACTCATCTGCAAAGAGGAGGCCTTCCAACAATGCTTCTCTTGTCCCAGTGTTGCTCTGAATGCCCCCACAATTCTTCAATTTCGCAAATCTCTCAAAACATGGCTTTTTCAACCACACCTGCTCAAGGACTAATTCAAGTGGACGCACATACCAACTCAGTACTGCGCAACTGTTAAAAGATGCCAGTACAATGCTGGCTACCCACACTCTCTAAAGCGCTCTGCTGCTCTCAAGCTAGGTCAGTGCTTTAAAAAATAAAATAAAAATAAAATATGCCATTGAGTTATTATTTTATCGAGTTTTACACATTAATGTATGCTAGGCCCATTGTGGTGGCCCTAAATGAAAACTACATTTGCAGAAGTATTTCTTTAACAAAACATAATGCAGTATATGGAAGTTTTTCGATTTTGATTTTTTTCATCCGCCTCACACAAGTGAGAGAAATGCAGTATTTATTTTGGCTGTACATTTGCACATAACATTTTTGCCCACTATTCTGAAGCCATTTGTGAGATTTTCCTTGTGGTCCACTGTTCGAGGTAAATTAAATACGTGTATTTGTAAATTTTTCATATATGCTGCTCAGTAACTTCGATGTAATTGTTAGTCTATATTGCATAGTTTGTAATTGAAAGAATCAGTAAGAGACTGATGAAAGAAGGCTATTGCTTTAACATATGGACATTATGATATATTGCATAGTCTTATTACACCTAATGGTCAACCCCATACATAAAAATTAGTTAAAATATCCCTCCATTTTTTTAGGAGCAGGTTGTGTGAAAACCTCCTCTCAGCCACGGGTCAGTATTGTTGCCAAAGTCCATTATTTTATGAGCCTAAGGAGCGTTATGAGCCTAAGTCAGCAAAGTACACTTACACATAAGCCCTTGGGTTGGGCTGATTTTTGTTGTTGTACCTTTTGGCTTAATTATTGCATGTGGTAACTAACGTAACAGTTTACAGTAATTTACATCATCGTAAGTGTCCTGCCAGCTATGTGCTAATGGAATGCTCATTTTCTGAAATGCCACTTGCGGATTCTCAGAAATCTGCATCCAGTGTTTTTATTTATGATCTAATTCTGTCCCCGTTTTGAGGATGAAATGCATTGTGTATGGTAATGTTTCGCACCACTACTATGTACAATGCAATATTAAGCAGCAAAGGGTCTCTAGTGCTCCTTCTATGCACTACGTTGTAGAAAGGGTGATAAAATGTACATGTGAAATGCTCACTTTTTAACTCCTTTTGGGTGGGCTGGGAAACATACAGATTTTTTTTTCCAAGTTGTTGAAAGGATCCCTTTACTTCAGGAACACAGTTTTGACATCTGCTTGTTTTTCAAATTTGTACTTCCAACCCAAACTTTTGAGGCCTTTTCATGACATATTTGACCGCCTAATCGGGAGTTATTTACAGCATGCAGTATTGATCGAAATATCCGGACTCTGTCAATTCTTTCCGGCCCATGAAAGGGCAGACAGTAAAAAAGTGAGTATTGTACTCTTAAAGCCAAGATCCTAATCTGAGCCACAGTGCCCTATTGTCCTTCTATATGGGCTTGAGTGGTGGCCATTGAGACTATGCCTTGGCACCATTTGTTTCATCAGTTACATCCATTCTTTTCTCAACGTGACTTCTTGACCATGTATGCAGCACTCTTTTCTCGCTGTAGAGGTTTGGATGTAGAGTGCACTATGTCAAAGGAATCTTGAAACCTCTATACACAGCTAGGGTTTATTTTCTGCGGAAGTTGCTTTCTTAAACTCGTCTCGTTATTGGCAATACATTATAGTTTATGAATGCCTTTTCCAATTTTCCTCATGGGCAATCAAGGTGACATTTATTTTTTGTGGCATTGCTGCTATCATAGTACTGATGTGGACATTTCAAATTCCACACGTGTGGTTTGATTCCCATGCTTTACTATGTTGGTTCTGATTAGTTTTTCCCCACTGCTCATCTTCCGATTGTTTATAAAAAATGTGTGCTGGTATGTTGGGGAGCCAGTGATATATTCTTTCCCCAAAACGTTGTTGACAGAAACTGAGAAAAAAAGAATGCAGGAATTTAATAACAGTGGCACATCAAGTTGTTCTACGACACATAATGTAATTCTACATTCTGTTAACATGAATATCGTGGCTAAGCTAAGGACTAAGTGAGGAGGGCAGGGCTCCAGGGGGTGCCTCACTGAAAGGGTTAGTAGACCTACTGCATTCCTTCCTTTCTGTGAGTGTATGTATTACATTCTGTTTCTTATGCCATGAAATCAATAAACGATGTTAAAGAATTACTTCACAGTTTAAAGCGCGATGCTGCACACTTTATTTCACTGGCCTGAAAACCTGCATTTCATGTAAGCTGACCACTTCTTAAAATGTAAATGAAATGAAATGTGACTGTAAAGCAGCAGGCTTCTGTGATCACAAAGCTCTCTTCCTAGAGAAGACTTGCCTCAGTCTGAATGGTGTGATTCTTATCTCGCTTGGGCACGCAGTTGCACATTTCCACGTGGTTTTCAGCTGCATTGCTTGGTTAAACACTGTATGGAATTTCTTTTCTCTTTTAATTTAAGGGCTTAAAAAAATTTCCCCATCTCCAGCACATCAACGATTCCTGAAGATGTTTTAGGAGCGATATTTTTAAATGTGCCATTATTTTTATCAGCACACATTTAAGCACTCTTTCTTTTTTAAATGACATTTCCACAAGACGATGTTTTAAAAACAATATAGCATGCAACCGTGTGAAGTCAAACAGCAATGTATCTTATTACCACAAAATTTGTATGACGCAGTATTTCTTTTACTACTATGCTAATGCTCACTAAGATGTTGATAAAGGAGCGATTCTTTAGGCGACTGTTAAAAATAATGTTTTTTCACTGAATAATGTATGTAATGGCATCATTTGTACCTGCATTTTTACATTAACCATGAAAGTGTGTCACCTTCAGAAATGACACATTCTATGTTTTAGCCTACCGACCTCTAGCTCTCCTAGTTCCATCATTCATTGTTTGATTTCGAAGTGTGTGTTCGGATATGCTAAATGCACGACTTCAAATGTATTGATAAGGCCCCTGAAAGGGTTTTGATATTTTATTATTTTTTACTCCTTTTAGAAATTGGGAGTAGATGTATATTTAAGCGGGTTAAAAAAAGTATTTCTCATTATACACTTAGCTATTTTTAGAGGCATTTTAGTTTTTTGCAATGTTAATATTTAGTAACACATCCCTTTTGTTGTGCCCAGTAAATTTAATAAATAAAATAATATTTTGTTTGTGCATCTTATGACCCTCACAAAATGTATACATGTATTGGGGGCTAATTATTGCGCTACATGCAAGGCTGCATTAGAGAGCAGGAAGGAAAACCTAGGGTGAAGGAGAGCGAGAATGGGAAGCAAAGTGGAGCGGGAAGAGAGCGATAGACACAATAGTGGAGCTCCTTTTTGCGGCATAAGCTGCTGATCCCTGCGGTCTGAACACACCAACAAAACAGTGCAGGCCTCAAAGGGCATAGACCTCCATATGTTACTCCATGTTTTAATGGGACGCATTTGCCTAATTTTATGGATGACTGTGTGTGAGACCTTGTAATATTGGGGAACTCTTCATGTTAATAATTTGGATTAGTCTTCCCTGTCCTTTCCTTTTTCTTAAAAGCTTCAGCTACACAGTGAACACCCTCTACCCAAACATTCCACTTATAGCCATTTAATTACATGCATGCATCCACATGAATTAATTTAGACCTCTACTGAGTGAAAATTGATGAGTCAAAAAACATCTATACATTAACTGCGTAGGCGTCTTTCTTGCAACCGTTACCAACGTTTTTCATGCTCTGGATTTTTGTGTTGTCTACTGTGAATCCCTCATCCCTCTAAGGAGCAAATCTTGTTTTGGCATAGTTCACTTGTAAATAGTGGTGTTTTGATGGAAATACTTTACACCATCTGTTGTCTAGCTTCCTAAAAAGAGCTTTTGTGGCTGCTAGGTCTTGGGGGAATCAGCTGAACTGTAAATCTCTTGCTGTAGTATGTGTAGGTGCCCGGGAGTCAATGATGGAAATTGCTTTGGATTTTAGAGTGAAAAGGAGCGAGGAAGCAAAGGGGGCTTTGAAGAGTGATAAAGGTTCGGTTTTAGTATCGGGGTGTACAAAAACATGAGGGACTAAGAAGGACGGGACTAGAAAAAAGCGAGAAACCCTGTTCCTTTAAACTAAGGCATGAAACAGATCAATCTGGGGGGGGGGGGTATGGTGAAAGAACAATGTATTAATAAAAACATGTTTTCAAGCGTTTTCGGAGGTACGAATAGTGCTTTGCCAGTTGCAGCTCTTTAGGAAGTTTGTTCCAAACCTGTGCTGCCAGAACACGAAAAGAACGTCTGTGTCCTCTTGATTTTTTTAATTTTGGGACATCCATCTCTCCTTTTGCAGTAGAACGAAGGCACCTAGGAGAGACCTACAGTTGTGTTCTTTCTTTAAGGTAGATTGGGGCATCCGCATAGATACACTTGTGAGCCATGGAGAGAGCCTTAAAACTCATTCTGGCTGGCACAGGTAACCAGTGCTGCTTCTTCCTAGCACAAGTGATACATTCCCTCTTTGGAATGTCACAGATAATTCTAACTGCCTCGTTCTGAAGGACTTGCAGCTAGGCAGCTCTTACTGGCTCCAATTAAGAGGGCAGTACAATAGTGAATAAGCAGCATTATAACTGCCCTGAACAAGGTCTCTCCATTTCTTAGGCGACAAGAATGGTTGGACTTGTTTTAATACCCTCGGATGGTATTTGCCGTTGCGAAATACCCCATCAACCTGTGCCTCAGATCTGACAGAAGCCTCAAAGTGGACCCCAAGTGGGCCCTAAGCTCTAAGTGGACCCCTCAATGTTCAGACAGTTGTATTCCGGACGAAGCTTCGTTCTGGCCTGTGAGGAGCTCAAAATTATCACTTCGGTCTTAGTGCTGTTTAAACACATTGAGTTGCACAACATCCAATTTTTTACCCAGCCGTAGATGTCATCTAACCTTCCTGAGTCCTTACTATACCTTTCGTTCAACTCCATCAGTAGTTGGGTGTCGTCTACATAATTAGAGAAGTGAATTCCCATGTTGGTTAAAGGTCGGAAAGAGGTTTAATATATAAATTAAACCATGTTGGAGACAGGCAGGCTCACTGAGGTACACCACAGCAAATTGGCTCGACATCTGAATTAGCGTCGCCCCGGCACACTCGGGCAAGCCTGTTGCTCAAGAAGGATCTAATCCAGCCAATCGTCTCTAGTGAGCATTTTTCGATAGTACCAAACACATCCAACAGGCTTATGATCCAGCAGGTCGAAGGCAGCCGATAAATCCAAAAGTATGTCTAGCATATGAGACTGCAAGTCCAGCAAGGCGCTCTCCATTCCATGATTTGCTCTAAAATCATTGTTTAAGATGAAAAAGACCTGAACTTTGCAGATGTCATTGGATTTGAAAAGTCACCACGTTGTCCACAATCCCTAAGAGGAATAAGGTGTTCGTAATGGGTCACAAGTTGTCAGGATCCCTTGGGTTCAGGCTAGGTTTTTTCACTAGTGGTGTAACTATAGTCTGGTACAATGCTGTGACTAAATGATGCATTAACAAATCCAGCCAGGAAAGGAGCCAAGATCTTCGGATTACTCAGTATACATTTAGAGGGGATAACATTGCTGGGACAGGAGGTGGGAAGCATGCTCTTTAAAAAGTTCTTAATCTCATACTCTGTTATCTGTTTAAAGAGGAAGCCAGGACTTTCCCTCTTTCCCCGCCCCTGTCTCACAGTTAGGGTTTCACTCTACAAGTAGCTTGTTATTTTGGCGTAGACGATCTTAATTTTATTTGCAAAAGCATTTTGTACCTTGCAACAGTCCTCACTGGTAGAAGTAACTGAGAATAATGTTCTATTCAAATGGACAGCTATGAGGGATTGTCCATGGTCCTTGGATGTAAAAGATGTTAGTGTATTTCAAATGAATGTGAAAATGATTCGGCCAGATCAGGGCAGAAAAGTATGGCTAGAAAGTTTTTTGCTAGTCTAAAGATTCACAGATGTCGATGAGCTATCCACTGCTGGGTTTAGTTGAGTCTTCAATACAAAGGTTGAACCTGATACAAGTAAGAATAGATTTAGAGGAGAAAAACAGAGAAGCAAGTATGGAGGAGGAGGCCTAGCGTCTATGGACTTCCGAGTCAGTTTGATTTCTAAATGAACACATCCATTTCCTCTGCAACATCACATCTCCCAGTAACGCACCAAACACTGCATAATTTTCCTCCCGTTTCGAAGTATATTGTGTCAATTAGAAGTCAACCAATTCTTTATTAAATACCAGGTGATCACCTGTTACCAGTGTTCCAGATAAGATTTTGAAGTGGGAGTATTTTACTACCTATTTTTTAAAGTTGGGAGTAAAATGATTTTTTAGGGAGTCGAAAAGAAAATCCCATTTATAACAGGAGTATTTTATAAGCAATTAATAATATTTCTTTGAACTTAGTTATTCATGCACATTAAAAGTTACATGCTTACAACAGGCAGTAAGAATAGTATTTTCTTCCTGTGGTACTAGTTGATTACTGGTCCAAACATATCCATGGAGCTGTGTGTTATGTTATGTTAAAGGATATTTATACCGCACACTATCACCACCGGACTGGTAGGGTAGGGAAAGTTAGTAGGACTGAGCAGGAAAAAGTGCAAGAGATGTGTGATGTGCTGTTGGCAGCTTCAGTTTGGTTTACACCATTCGCTGGCGTCTGTGTGATTTCTTTCGTTTGGCCGTGGTCATGTGCTGTTATGCAAGGCTATGTGTGGTTTGTTTTGTTGTTGCGGTGTAGTGAAGTGCATGCGGTTTGTTGTGCAATATAGGTATGTTTGTGTTTTATTTAGAATTGAGAGGTGTAAGCATAGAGATGAGTGGTGGCGCTCTATCATACCTCCTCTGTTTTGGCCACCTCTGGTATGCGTCCCTGCCAGTGTTGCGTATTGTGGTGTGCTGGGGGGGTCTCCCTTCTATATTCTGTGCAGGGGTGTGAGTTGTGTGAAGGGCTATTTAGTGGTGATACCTCGTCCACCCACCATGCCCTCGTGTTCAGACTGATGGATGTCTGCACCGCTTTGACCCCTGGCATAACCTGGTGTGCAGACGCCATCACCTTCCTGGGCCCCCTAAGCCCTCTGGTTTATCTGTTCCATCGCCACTCTTTCCCCTTCAACTTTTATACCCTCTGTCTGTGGTTCAACCTAAGACGCTCCCATCTCTCTCGTTAGCCTCTGGCAGTGCCCTCCATGGGAACCCGGGTCTCCCTCCCACTCTGAAGTCTCTCCACCTTCTGCACTTGTCGTGGAATGGGACTTGTGGTGATTCTTCACAATTATATCTAAGTCTGATGCATGGCTAAACTTCCTAATTCTCTCTTAAGTGTGATGCATGGTTAATCTTCACAGCTCTATATAGAAGTGATGCATGGTTGAAATTCACAATTCTATCTAAGCCTGACGCATGGCTAAACTTCATAATTCTGTCTAAGTGTGATGCATGCATAATCTATGGATTTTACGCTAGGTCTGGCGCATGGTTAATCTTTCACATTTCACTCTGTTTGACTCTGTGCGTAAATTGTGTTTCAATGCTCCCACAGGGAACCAGGGAGGGAACATGGGATTGAGACAAATTAAAACACTGAAGGATAAAGACCGACCTAGTAGTCCTTGTGAGCATTCATAACGTGCAAGTGCAGAGGAAGAGGGAGTGGGGGGGGGGGGGTAAGTGTTGTGAGTGAGCAGCAGATGTAAGTGCCCAGTGGAGGAAGTACTAGGGAGAAGTCCGCTGCCAATAAATAGGTAAGTGCAGGCCTACAGTGGCATATGCCAGTGGGTGACTGGTGGGCAAGTGCTTGGAGCTGTCATAGGCTGAAGGTGATTGGGTGTGGGAGGGCAGGGCCCAGAAGGACACACAAGGGCCCTGGTCATCAATCTCAGCAACTGTGGGATTAGCAGAGGAGGGAGGAAGGGAAGGAGGAGGTGAAAATGAAAGTCTCGAGGTGCTTGCAGAATTTGAGGCGATCTGGCTCAAGAGGAAGTGGGAGGCTGTTCCATAAGAGGGAGCCAGCTGAGGAGAGAGATCAGCCACCAGCCCTCTTTTTAGCAAAGTGCTTGACGCACAGGAAGTTGGTAACAGAGGAACATAAAAATCGAGAAGGAGAGTATTTAGTAAGAGCAAGTTGTAGATAGCATGGCCCCCGGCCCCAGACAGCCTTATGGATTGATCTTTGCAGCAACCAGGAGCCAGTGGAGAGTTTTTAGGGCTGGAGAGATGCGGTCCCTGGGCTTGAGACCAAGGATAAGTCATGCTGCCCTATTCTGGATTAGCTGGAGGGTCGCAGAGAGGAAGAGGGTAGAATCTGGAAATGGCCATTGCAGTAGCCTTTCCTAGCCTAGATAGAATCAGAGCTCTGGAGACATTGAGCTTCTGGGGGAAGGTGAGAAAGGGGAGAATGCCTTTGAGAAGAAATAGTTGAAAGTGGGACTTCTTGGCAAGGTCCTGAATGTGAGGGAAGAAGGAAAGAGAGGAATCGAAGATGACTCCAAGGTTTCTGGCTTCGGATGAAGGTGATGGGGGAAGAGCCCACAGAGGATGGCCATAGTGAGGGTAAGAAAGAGGGAGCAGGAATCCCAATTGGAATTATCTCAGTCTTGATGACACAAAACCTGCCCACCTTTTCCTCACTAAAGCTGCAACAGAGTATGTTTTTTCCTGCATATTCTCCTTACTTAGTAGACTGTTAATCATTCATACCTTTGTGCAAACGCTGAACAATGGCACGCTATGCACGTTCAGGTACAGTATAATTGTCACAAATGTTGCTTCATTGTTAGTAAACAAGAAATGGGTTGGGTTGAACGTCTCTAGGAACTACCGGGTTCTCTATAGACAATAAGGGATCTTCTAAGAAAATGGTGTCTAAGATGGACTAATGTAATGTGGGGGTTTCCACAACTGGTGTTCTACACCTTGCTTGGTTGAAATCATGAAGTTCCAAAACACCTTTTTTTAAACTCTTTGCTCCTCCTGGCATATATACATAAAAGGTTGGGGAATTCTGCCAACTCACCTTATTATTGACTGTGATCTTGATGATTTCTGTTCCAGAGATTCCCCAAATTCTGGCACAGTTTTTCTACGTTTGGAAAAGTTGTGCTCATTTTCAACATTGTGGATTATTGTACAATTATTGTGGGATTTCTGCATGTAAATATTGCTATTATGTATTTGAAGAGATTATTTTCCACAAAAGCTAACTCAAGGGATTTATGTATTCAGAAACTCACTATTCGTGTAGCCCACCAACAACTAATTGTACCATTTTACTATGCTCTGGAGATGTTTTGGAATCTAGCCTAGAAAGGCAAGTTTCACATCAGAGAATTAATTATCTTCAGAAGCTAGGGCTTTGAGCATGTCAGCAAGGCTTTGTGGTTCTGGATGAACCAGTTCCATCATTTCAGATGAAAATGCCAAATCCAGGATACTAGGAGTAGTTTCCAAACCTGGATCAGCGCATCAGATTACATTTGATGGGAAAGGATTGTCTAATCACAATCTGAAGTTCCACAAACTAAATGTAACATTCCCACACTAAGAATACATTTGACACTGTTGGGCTGAGCTAAGAAAAGTAGCTATAAGAATACATTTAGGGTGTCTTGTTAATTGTAGATTAAAAAATAGAGGTGTTATTAGAACGCTTTTAAATAGTACACATTTTCACTTTGATGTTGCAACTTTCCATGAGTAATGCAAAACTTGATTTTCAGTATGCTTGCTTGCCAGCAAGGAAGGCCATCAAGAACAGTCAAGTGTGCCACACCGCTGCAGATTGTCAAAAGGAAATTGTTCCAAGTCTGTGCGTGATACCTTCCATAGAAAACCAAACTCGCCTTATCCGAGTGAAGCACCCACCACAAATGGACATGCTCTTCATTGGATACCCTGTGCACCTTCAATACTCAGGTTGGTGGCTTATATGAGAGGTTCGCTTGTTCAATGCTATGTGTGCAAAAAGGCTAAATCGCATTTCTAAAAGACGGCTCCCTAAAAATGTGTCATTATTTTGAAGTATCCCCTGGTTCTCTGACAGGAATACAAGAGTAACCGGGAGCACTTCCTTGCCCAATCAACATAACTGTAGGTAACTATCTCCATTGCCGAACTGGACAGATTTGGCGCCAGCCTTTCTTTTCACACGGCCGGAGATGATGGTCTTAAGAGCATTTTAGCAAGTATAATAATGATGGCTTGTGCTTATTTTTCACAGAATCCTAACCATGGGTCCTAATACGTTTTGGCTTTTAAGAGTGCTCTTACTTTGCTTAAGATATGTTTGTGACTTATTCAAGATTAAATCTCATTTAGTCAACAATGGAAAGCAACCACAGAGGGTTCCTCCCACTGAGATCCCACCTTTTCAGACCTCACAGCCTCAGGTTGTGGGCTCTGGACAGAAGAGCTTTCATAAATGCCATTTGCTTTATTCCGGAATGCGTTGACGACTGCTACTGTCTCTGTGCTGAGGTGTTGGAAGGGTCATAAGACATTTGAGTTCATGCATTTGAAAAAGTCTTTGCATGAGAACGGCACTGATCTGACGAGTTAGTCAGGATCACAGGCATTTCATCAAAAGAAGGGTGGGACCTCAGTGAAGTACAGACAACACTCCCCTTAATTGCAGAAAGGAGGAACTCTTTATTTTGGCTACACCGAGCCGGAGACAGCTGGACTCTATATGTTGTGACGGGGCGGCCCGCCTCAAAGAATCATGCTGATTCTCAGAGTAGTTACAAGGGTGTTTATTTAAAATAACAGATCGGATTGCCGTCTTCTCTGGGTAAAGGTAACTGGGCTTAGCGGGTTTTGAAGTTTGGGGTAGAGCCGGCCCTCTCTCGCTGGTCTCTCCCACCCTTGTCTCCACCTCTCTAACCAAGCAGTCCCTAATGGGAATGTTAGTAGCGCTGTGATCGGTAACCCCTATATGTATTTCACTTTCTGGCTGCACGTGTTTTCCCTAAATTGTTAGCTACCTACTTTTCCTCTCGTACCCCGCTTAGTAGTCTCAGGGTGTTGGGGATGGCACCTTCTTCCGCCCAGTGTCATGCTCACTTCTTTCACACCTGCTGTTTCCTGACCCTTCACTATACTGGTCCCTCAAGATGTTCTCCTCCCCCCGTCACTATCCCTCCACTTTCCACCACCACCCCTTGATCTTACCTCCTTTCTTACTCCAGTTCTTACTGGTGCTCATACCTCCAAATACCGCTCTACCTCTGTTACCTCCTCTTCCCTCCTTCCTCACCTCTTGCTGTTCTTCTGGTTATAATCTCTATTGCACTCTGCACTTATAGTTACTCTTATTCTCCCACTCACTGTCGCTTTTCCCACTCCGTCTATTATTGTTGCCTCTGCCATACCTTCACCTCCCACTACTACCACCATCAGTCTGGTTATCTCTCTACTCAACTAGTGCGTACTACCACCCTCTGCTACCTATTTGTCTTACTTGCTACTTCGCTACTCACATTGCCTACTGTTTTTACTCCCAACTACCACTTCTAACGCTGCCTCTACTACCACTTTACTACTTCTACTCTACCTTTACTACTCACACTCTCCACTCTCACACACAAACACTCCAACACTCCTTATAATAGCCTCTGCACTCCTTTTTCTCTCATCTTCTCTGGTCTCTTGGACGTCTTCGATCGGCTCCTTTCCTCACCCAACTAACCCACACGAAAGCATTCACACAGCCTTACTTAAATCACCCTCCCAGGATTGGCTTCTTACCTTAACGGACCCTCCAGCAGATATTTGTTCCGTTAGCCCTTTATTGTGCACCCGATCGGGCCCTTTACAGGAATCTGCCCTCTTATGTCACCAGGACGTTACTCCAAATGGTGGCAGGCAAGTTGCAGATCCTTTGCTAGCCTTCATTTTGTCTTTGCCACAGGGGGGGTTCCAACTCGCAAGTATCCCTGCCTTGTCCCATGCCGCTTTCCCAGAGGGTCTTCGCTGGGGTTTCAGGCGCTCAAGAAGGACTGTGCGCCCTACATGCCTCCTGTTTGCAGTGTTTGCCGGGACCTGGGTGCTTCCACCGCCTGTTAGACGTGAGTCTGCAGGTGCATTTCCCCAGCCGTCCCTTCCTGTCTCAATCTGGCAATGCCGGCGCTCCCCTCCTACCTGTGTGTGCATTTCTCTGCCTCTCGACTTGGTTGCGGCCTCCACCACAATCTGCCAGCTGCGCCGTTCGAAATCCGTTGTCTGCTTCAGTCCTCCCAGCCGCGCCAGCCCTGCTAATGCCTGCTAATGGCTTCCAAGTGTCCCAGTCGCCATCTTGTTTCGGGATTGGCTGGCAACTCGCGATTTTTCTAAGCTGTTTTGCTGGCATTTTCTGAGGGCTACTTGCCTCCAATTCTCCCAGAACACTCGCAAGGGGTATACTTCGGATCCCCTGCGTTTGCAGGCAAAATGTATGCAGCGGCCCATCTTTCTTATGCAGATCTCGAAAGATCAGGCGGGAGCGGTCACAGGAGTTCACCTACTTCATGGCTGCCAGCCACGCCCCTGCCAAAGTCTCTTAAGTTATCAAGTCTCTTGATCCAAAGGGCCTGATGTATCAAACCAACAAAAATGTTCCTTTCCAAGTAGAGCGATTCACTCTTCACCCTGGATCCCCTCGGCTGAGTTCGGATCCCTTTTGTACCACAATCTTTTCTCGGGTGGCTCACGGTTCACCCCGGATCTCCCTCAGTCGGGCTCAGATCCCCTTTTCACCATTAGTCTCCCTCAGCCGGGCTCTGACCAATTACAGTTCAGATATCTATCAAAATCTTTCGAATGTGCAGACGGTTTGGCGTGACCCGTTTCAGGACCACTTCGAATTTACAGTTCACAATTTTCCACTCTCAGTTGGATACCTAACAGAGACCTTCGAATGAGCCCCCACGTGGTGCCAAACTACTGTGCATATGGTATCTTGGGTTGTCTCCCACAGTTTAATTACTTCTTTGGTTCCAATTATGCTTGCTTCGCTCAACACCTCACACACAGATCTCTTTATACAAAGTTGCTGCTTGCAACCTTGGTCTTAACACAGCCTGTTCTACTATCAGTCTCTCGCACTCAACGGCTGTGCTGACTTTACTTGCGCTGCTTTGTTGTGGGAGCCAAGGACAGTAAAACGGCAGCAATCGCTCCTCCCCACCTCGACTATTAATGCGTTAGAGCCCCTAGTACCTTCGACACACAATGCACCTTTCTTTAGATTCAATTCCTGGTCTTATGTTTCTTGTTCTCGAGGGCTCGTGAAAGTAGCGGATTTCCTCCGAAAGGCCAGGGGCAATTTCCTTCTTGCAGCTCTTTCTGGTCTTGACGTCTTTCTCCTCGTATTAAACTGCCATCTCCAAACTGCTGCTTCCTCGTATGTTTTGCCTTGCTCAGAGTGTGCTTTCGTGCCTCCTTTTATCCGTGTGGGGAAGAGTGATGGAAGTCGGGTGTGTGTAATTATCAGTAATTGCCTTACCCTTGTGTTGCAACATGTCAGGTATATGGCTCGGGTGTTTGTCCACTTTCTTTCACAGTGAGCTGTCCGTGGGAAAACGTTCGTGTCGGGAAAGGGGGGAGGTTGAGTTCCTAGATATCCTACCTGGTAGGCTGAGGAAAAGTTGTTACAAGGAAAGGGATGCCGCATCTCACCCTTCAGTGTCCCACTTCCACTCCCCGAGGACCCCTCATCCAGGTGATCCTCCCGCACTGGTCCACCCCCAGGAACTGGATCCAAATGTGACGACTGTGTCCAGGCCTCCTGGATGACAGATGGGACTGGCGGTTGGGACACCTTCAGGTTTCTAACATATGTCACAGACTTATCAATGAGTTCCCTATTCAGGGCTTTTCCACTGGTGTAGGTTCCTGCCTCAGCTTGGGAATTCAATGTGGTTTTAACTAAGCTCATGCGGCTCCATTTGAACTGATGCATCGTTCCCCTCTGAAATTTCTTTTGTGGAAGACTGCTTTCCTGGTGGCCAAATCCTCGGCCAGGCGGGTCGGCGCGATCCAGGCCCTCTCCTGCAAGCAGCCGTACTTGACTTTCCATGCTACGAAGGTGGTGCTGCAGACCCATCCCACCTTCATGCGGAAGGGTCCTTCGGAATTCCATCTCAACAAGCCTTTGGTTCTGCCGGTTTTCTTTCCAAACCTTCTACGCTTGCTGGCAGGGCATTGCATTCGCGGGATGTTGCTCGTGCCTTGAAGTTTTGTGTGGCACGCACAAAAGATTTTCCGAAGACAAATCACGACTGTTCGTCAATTTTGGACAAGTGGGGCATGGGAAGGCTCTGTCTAAGGCTACCATATCCATTTGGCTCTCTGGCTGCATCATGCACTGTCATCGTTTGGCCAACAGACTTCTTCCAGGAAGGCAGAGAGCTCACTCTACCAGAGCAATCGATGTGACAACAGAGTTTCTCTCTGGTGTTCCCCTGCTCGACATCTGCAGGGCTGCTACGTGGAGGACCACACACACCTTCAAGAGATTCTACTGCATCAGCAGGGATTCCAGGGAAGAGTCCTGTGTCGGCCAAGCAGTGCTATGCAACATGTTTAATTGAGGTGAGGCTGTTCCAGTGGTTAGTGTATTGCTTCTGATGAGCGTTGCCACCTCCCATGGTTATGTATATGTACTGCTGTGTAATTGTATTCATGAGCATGTGAATCCATGCATGACCCCATGCTGGAGAGGAAACAAGTTACCTGTAACTCCTGTTCTCCAGCATGGGTCTTGCATGGATTCACATGCAAACCCTCCCCTCTGTGGCTATTCTTGGTTCATACTGCCACTTCACATGCTCTACCAAATCTGAAGATGGCCACAAGGGGTGGAGCTTAGGAGGAAGAGTGTCATTGGCTAGGGACGGTATGACCCAAAGGACAGTGATTGGTTATAGAGGTGGCCAGCAGAGCAAAACTGCTTTCTTTTTACTGAAGATTCCCAGCCTGACGACAAGGACTATGCATGCACATGTGAATCCATGCAAGACACATGCTGGAGAACAGGAGTTAAAGGTAAGTAACGTGTTCCATTTTGTATGTAAGGTGTATTTAATTTCAGTTACTGGCAGTTGTCTAATATTCGTTTTTTATAAATTTCACAAAATATACATTTCATTACATCTGTATTATAATTCAACTTAAGAAATGTATGTTTTGAGACTTTGAGGAATATTGTATTAATGCCATTAGGAACATGGTTCCGAAGGAGAGTGCTACAGTGTTCCGATAGAGATTTTTGTAGAACTTTTGTTCCTTTGCATATTCTGGCGACCCCTATCTCAGAGTCCTCTAGTGTAGCCCCAATAATTGAATTTGAATTTTTCTACAAAGTTACAAACAAGTGTGTACGGTATACCGCTACGTTAATTAGTTAGAAGTGAAGGGCATATGGGCCATGGCCATAGACTGGCCTTTAGCCATATTGTTTTAATGGCAGAGTGGCCACTGCCAAGGGCAGTGGTCGGTGGGATCTGGTTGACTGTTGCAACATGGAGAGTGGATATCGGCAAAGGCTGTGGTGTATTGGATCAGGCTATTTACTTGTGCGGGTGGGCCACTAATTCTTTGAAAACCTTTAACTAAGAGAGAGTTAAGATAAACCAGTTTATCGCAACAAACACAGGAAATTCAGCAGGTTTGGAAGGTGAAGACAATGTTAAATCTGAGTCTCCACCGTTGCTCAGCTCATGGGAAAATACACGAGATGACAGCAGGGTCCAACAATGAGATAAAAAACTAAATCATGGGCCACATCTACGGGGGTGAACCTGAGTAAAGATTGCAGTCAATTTTAACACCTGCTGAATTTTCATGTGTTTTGTTGCAATTGGTTAGTTCATTTTAACTAAAAAATGTTTTACCCAAGTATGTATGTGTTTGTATAAAGACAGTTAAGGTGAATCAGTTCAGTGCAACAAAACCCTTGAAATTTATTTAAAAAAAATATTTATGTTAATTGACGTTCAATTGCCGGATCCACACTTAAATGCCATTTAAATGTTGCATCTCACTTTCTTAAATGGGTGATCCGCTCTAGCAGTGATGTCAATGATGATGCGATAAATGTCATATGTGTTATGTGAAATGATAGGTGGGGGTTATGTACCGGATTACTAATGGGATTCTGGGACAAGTAAGGGGGAGGTGGCAGTAATGTAATGGATTACTGGGATGAGGAAGACAGAGGTTGGGGTAATGCATCCGCTTACTGTTGTATTACAGGGACAAGGAAGAGGGCGGTTGGGTTAAGGCAATGGGTTACTATTGGGCTACTGGGACATGAGGTGGCAGTAATGTAAGGGATAACTGATGGGGTACTGGGACGAGGAGGGAGGCGGGCATAATGGAATACTGGTATGAATGAAACCGATCACTAATGGGGTACATTCCTCTTCCTTGCCCCATTACCCCACTTGTGGGGATACTAGTATTAGGAAGAGGGAGGTTGGGATAATGCATTGGATTATGAATGGGATTCTGGGACCAGGAAGAGGGAGGTGAGATTAATGGCATACTTGAATGAAGAGGAGACTGGTTAATGTAACTGATTACTAATCAGGCACTGGGAAAAGGAAGAGTGAGGTGGACTAACACAATGGATTGTTAATGGGGTACTGGGAAGCAGAAAAATGAGGCTGATAATGAAGTTGTGAGACGAGGAAGAGAGAGATGAGGTAACAGGGTAAGTTGACAAGGAAGATGGGGGGTGGCAGTAATGTTGTGATTTTTAATGGGGTACTTGGATAAGGAAGAGGGAGGCCGCGAAACGCAACAGACTACTAATGGTTATTGGGATGAAGAAAAGGGAGGTGGCAGTAATGTAACACATCACAAATGGGGTATTGGAACAAGGAAGAAGGATGCGGGGTGATGAAACATTACTATTTGGTCTACTGGTACAAGGAAGAGGAAGATGGGGTAATGGAGTACAGGGAGATTGAGGATAGAGGTGGTTGTGTTACTGTAGATTTCTTCGAATACTCTTTTACCTAATACCATTTCACTGAATTTATTTCACCGAAAATGGTAGGGGAAATGGTATATGTGTAATGCATATTAGGTGGGGTGTTGGCTAAGGTTATAAATTAAGGTAGAGAGGGGTGAGGGGTGCTGCAGGGGGTCTCCCCCACATTATAAAAAAAAGTAGAAAAAGTGAAAAGTAGATTTCATTTTTCGATGAAATGGATTCAGTGAAATCTCCATTAGGTGAAATATATTCGAGGAAATCACATACATCCTTTAAATGTGGCATTATCGATGCGTTTAGTGAAGTCCCCATCTGTGGTCTGAAACCAACCTGATGTGTGATGATAGAACCCGTCCGATCAAGACAAAGGCTGAGCTCTCTAAAAAGTAATGAGGCAAAGATCTTGCTAGAGGTATCCAGCAAGGCTATGGGCCTATAGTTATCCGGACTGTTGAAGTCCCCCTTTTTATAAATGGGAATTATAACGGACTCTCTCCATGTTGGAGAAACGTTATGAGTCTCGTAGATGGAATCAGAGGTTTTTAAAGATTAAGAACCATACCTCAGGAGCACTTGTGATCACTATTGGAGCGAAACCATTGGGCCCGGTGCTTGTGATACCTTTGCATTACTGATTGCCCACAAGATATCCTCCACAGCCCAAGGTGAAGGTCCAGTAAAATCTGACCCTGCAATTCCTCCAAAGACACTTTCAAAACAAATTGGTTTGGAATACTTTCAGCTCGTAATAATCAAACCAAACTTGTTCTGCAATTGGACAATCAGTCCGTACAATTCTGGTATTTAGTTTTTTGTTGATGGTAGGCCAAAAACAAGCTGTATTGTGACTTAGAAGTTGGTTCAGAATGGACTGGATATCTTTAATGAACATTTCCTGTCTAAGAAATTTCACGTAGTTCCTGTGAACTTGGTTAATATACTTGTTGGCCTTTATATATTCTTCAGTACAAGGACCCAAGATCGTGATGGCCATTAATCTGGTTCGTTTGACTTTTTTGGAGGCAGCTATCCTAGGATCACATATATGCAGGAATGGATTAGTTTGTATTAATTTCCCCTTGGTGGCCATATCTTTGAAACCAGAGGAAATGATTTCATTAAATAAGTGAGTAGGCAGGACAGTAAGTTCTTTGTCACCAAAGATTAGATCATTAAATTTCCTGTTTGAGATCTGAGTAAATAGATCAATTCCGGTTCCATTTCAGAGTCAAACCATTACCATCAGTTAACAACAAAAGAGGTAAGGGGTTGGTTTTCGCACAGTTGGATGTCATTTTGCAATGTAATACAGAGAATTATATGATAAACAACCAACAAGTCGTAAAAAGAAACCGGACTACACTGCTTTCTTATTTCGTTAGAAACATAAAAATGGTCTATCCATGACTGTACAAGCGCACAATGCCTGGTAAAACAGGTTGAAACCTCGACATCTGCAGATGGCATTACAAGGGAAGTGTCCTATTTTGTCAGAAAGAGGTCCCAAGCCCTACGACTGGAAACATTTTCTCTAGTCTTCGCAGGCTGCAATATGTTGGCTTTAGCGCCTGCCAGACAGTTTGAATTAAAGTCACCGGTCAAGATAATTGCATGAGTTGATGAATGGACCATCCAGGCATCCATCAAGTTGGAAATTGCTGAATGTATTGAATCAAAAGAAGAACGGGAGGGGTTCCAATATAAATTGATTAATATTTTCAATTAAGGTTTTCTGAAGGTTAACTCTACCGCCAATATATCTTCATGGGTCGTTTCAATAGGTCGGGGCTGATTGCTAAGTTTAAATCAAACACAGTTGCCAATCCACCACTAGAATGACTCTTGTCTCCTCTAGTTGCTGGTTTTGTGAACGTGGTGAACCCCTCCAGATCAAAGTGTGATTCAATCATTGTCTCCTGGAATAAGATAAAGTGTGTGTTCTTGAGGAAGTCGGAGTTCAACTGAAAAATGACAGACCAAGCACTCGTTCTTATGCTTAAATAGAGCCACTCGATCTATGTCACCAGAACGAATAGCATGCAAGGCTGGGATTTGCCAGAAAATATCTAGTAGTTTGCCTCGGTTGAACCGCAAAGGACCATTAACATAACTAATGTTTTCTAGTCCAATGATAACAAAAGAGCAACTGGAATGGTGGCCTCCAAAGGGTCAGCTAACCTCTGCTGGTAGTGTATTCGTACAAAAATATGACTGCTTAGTTGAGACAACCTTTGGTAATAAAACTCCAGAAGTCAAAGCTGAGGTTGCAGCAAATAACGGGCTTTAAGTTTCCACCGCTACTTGATATGTGGATGTTGATGCTGTAACCTGTAAGATGGTTGTAGATGTGGATGTTGAGGCTACTGTTTGAGGCCATTGTTGCTTTGATGATGTCATTCGTAACTGGTGCCAAAGTTTTAGGTTGCAAAATGTCAGTGGTAAATGTAGTCATGATTGAGGCAGTTGGACATCCCCCCGGTATACAGGTTGGCTCCTCTTGCTCTTCCAGGCATAATGGATCACAAACCACATCTTTAACAGAAGACAACAACTCAGTGATCTTGGTTTGATTAGCCTTGGATGTTTTGATAGCTGGAACAAGTTGTTGTACACCATATGTGTCAACATCATTGTGGCTGCTTAGTGGAAACCTGGTAGGTTCAACTAGCTGGGTGTTCAGGTATATGATTTGGCCGATCTCGGGTTAAGAGCGCAAGAACTTCAATGAGGATTTGCATTTGTTTAAGTTTGAAGCTATAAGATGTTTTGTTTTCTTCTTAGCTTTTCTGCTTTTTTACCTTTTAGTAATGATGGTCTCCACAATTGCTTTGTTAGTTGTCATGAGAGATTGGGAGGTTATTGCTTGAATGCTCAAAACCTCCCGTATAGGTGTAGGTGGAGTTGTAATTAAAGCTACCGACTCTTGTTGAGGGCTAAACTTGCCCGGCCAGTCAAACAGAATAGGGGAAACACTCGGACTCTACATGTTGAAGCAGCGGGGTCAGACTGTTAGGAATCTGACTAATAGTAATAGGATCACACGTTTGTATCTCAAACTAACAAGGAAATGTTGAAGAAAAATGCTCACGAAGGGACACCCGCTTATCAGACCCTTTTCTCGCCCATCCAAGGATAATTTGAGTGTTCCTCTCTACTCTGGATATTTTTGTTTTTCTTGTGCTAGGTCTTTGATATTGTTGTATAGCCACAACATAGATTCCATGACCAAATGCAATGCTGAAATTGAAGCTGGCCCCAAAGACTCGACATTATGTAAAATATTGGTTGTTGTGTGTTTGTGTGTGTGTATGTATGTATGTATGCATATATATATATATATTTTACATTACTTGTCCCCTCAGCGGGGACCCCCCTGGGGCGCAGACACTCTCAATAGAAATTGGCCAGTGGAACAGTAAAGCCAGAAACCAGGGCTGACAAAGGAGGTGGATTCAGGTTGTTGTCAATAAGCTTGTCCATGTCTTTGCAAAGTCTTAGAAAAGAAGCATCCAGGACTGTTGAGTCACTAGCAATATTGTGGTTACCAATGACTGGCAGTTCTTGATCTACCGAAGCCCCGGTCTTGGCCCCGTTGTGGTGTTATTAACAGCTTTAGATGTAGATGAGAGCTGATTTATTGTTGAACTTTGTGTTAATGAGCAGACTGGTAATGGCCCAAAAGGGGCCGGCATGACATCTGCAGCAAGCCGTTCATCCCTCGGCACTCGAAGTTCAAGCGCGAACACCAGTAATTCACTCAAATTAACAGTCTTTGCCTGCTTTACTGGCTTGGCTTTATGCTCGCACAGCGTTGCGAAAGGCAATGAATGATTGTGAGCCATGGCAGTCGTTAGTACAAGGTTAGCTTCTTTAGTAAAGTCACATTCAGAGGATCCACCCCTTGTTCTACTCGGTAAGGAGGCAGCCATCCTCCAATTATGAAACGTGTCTGTCTGTCTGTCTGTGTCAGGAAGGGGGAAGGACTGTCTGGTCCCATTCCACATCAATGGTGCATGAGTGAAACCAATGGTTGTTCCTGATTGGAAAACTATTGGCTATTTGAATAGTCCAGATCGCTTTGGAGCCAAGAATCCCTCATAGACAAGCAGCCGACTGAAAATCTGAAGAAGAGGCCTGGCATCCCTTCTTGCATTTGTCCCGGTGAAGCCTTGTTGGGCTACCTGATCGCTGAAGCCCCTGATATGAGTGGCGCTTCAGCCCTTGGACTAGTGGTACCAACTAGTCTTGATACCTTCTTGAGGATCCAGCCGTCCTGGGCCTTCATATGTGTCCCTGGACCACCCAGTGGCCTGACCATCTCTCTAATGGGCTACCTCGCCAGAAGTGTCACCGTCCGCAGTTCCACCCGGCACTTTGGTGGTCGCCAGCTTGTGGCACAAGTCGCCTTCCCTGTGAATGTCTTCAAGGAATCTGTCCTGGAGAAGCTTCTTCAAACGTGACTGGACGGATGCCTGCCATCGTCTGTGTGTGGTGGCCATCGCTGGAACTCGCGTTTCCCCATGCTGTGAAGTTTTGTGAAGAGGCATGCATCGGTACATCTTGCATTTCTCCATTGTCACTGGTTGCATCTTCCATCTGGACCTGACGGAAAGAATCCTTGCACCCCCAGCTCCTGGGCACCTCTCACCAGAATCAACAGTGGGAAATACATCCTCCAGTGACCCCCAGTTGATCCATCAAGTCATCTGGGACAATCGTACGGGCGTAAGTAAACTGAAAGCATTTGTCTCCCCCTGTTCTCCATATGATAACATTGGAAACCTAGCAAGTGCCTCCTCAAGTGCAGACCGGCAGACTGGTTGGACGTGTGTCAACACTGCCGTTGGAAGTTTCTTTTCGGCTTTGCAGCTGATCACAATCAATGCAGTACTTAAGGAGGCCACCGTGCGCATCTAGCAAGTGCCTCATCAAGTGCAGACAGGCAGACAAGCAGTGAGCTCTGAGCGGTAAGAGTTATCCATTCCTATTTTTTTCGGCTGACTGGAAAAAATAAAGGTTACACGCTAAGAAGTAAAGGCGGACTCTTATCCCAACCAAATGATCAAAATGCTCCAGAAAGGAGATGGTAATAACAGGAAAACCAGTTCTATTATTCAAATAAGCTTCCCCGTCAGTAGACTTTTGTGTGTTACTACGCAAACACCACCAAGTCTAAATGGAGGCAAAATTACAGATTATTTTGCCACATCACATGGAGATGTTTGTATTTCTGCTGCAAATGACAGCAGACACATGCCTTCTGATTTTTCTTTCAGTGCTTGAGCTGGAGACTGCCTAATGGTGGAAAATCGAATTTCAGGTGATAGGCCCGATTTGGGAACTTGTCAAGTGGCTGTTGATTTCATTTCTTTATCCATACCTGAGTCGAACTATTCATTGAATGAACCACAAGCTGATTGCTTGCCATCCAATCTAATTGACAAGAACTTATTAGAACTATGTTATAGTTTGCAAAGATGTTTGGTTGGACATTTAACTTCTAATCATATAGCTTACTCGGAAGAGAGGGACAAAAACTTGATTGGAACTAATGTATCAAAGTCACCTGACTTAATAAAGATTGTTGGTGATCTGGAAGATGAGAATGAGGAGGGTGACTTATCTGACCAATCTGATGCAGCAGCTGTTGGTGGAGACATTAGGGAGACACTTATGATTGTGAAAGCATTGTTTTACATTGTCTATGACGATGTCACAGAAATAAAAGGACTAGAGTAGTACGGTGGCAAAAATTGTTCACATCATCTTGGAGAACAGTGTTCCTGTGGATGTATCTGTATTGGACTTCATCCAAGAAATTGCAGATAATAGGAATGGTATAAATATGTCTTCTCCTGGCTATTCTGTTTTAATAGCTGCACCTCTGGTTTCAGATGGTGCCAAAGATGCTATTGTACCTTCAGTCTCTGAATCTGTTCATTTACTTGATTCCATAATGGGGGAATGTTAATGAGTTTTAGTCCAGTTAAAAATAGAAATTACAGGAAAAATAAAAGAAATAAGACACTCCAACAGGGAAACAAACCTGTTTTAAAATGATTGGTTAAAGCTGGTAAAGTGGCTAAGACTAAGGACATAGATTGTGCGTCCACTTCAACTTGTTATAATTTGATTATGCTGACCAAGATTAATGGTTACATTCAGATTATTAAATCACATGTAAAATGTGGTCCTCTAGATAAATGGATAAAAGCTCCTGCAACAAATGCCAAGAAGGTTGTGGTAAATTGCATTAGTTTTACATTGGATTCTGACTCGGGCATAATGGAATGGAGCTTGGAGACGGGGTGAGACAATTTTAGATACAACAGCTAAAACTATACAAGTCTCATTCCTTGATATAAAGTCAAATAAGGATTGTGATTGTCCTTTGATAAGGGGAAAAAAACGGGCTTAGGCGAAGACACTACAGGAAATTTTAATGGTACACTCGCTCTCTTAGTGACTTTAAATCTACAGAGAATGGAACAAATTGTTGTAACCATAACCAGCTTTGCAAAAATCTATTGTTTACTGAATTATTTACCTTTTGACCAAAGCCAATTTCTCAATATGAAAAATATTTTGAAATTAATTCACTGTATTCCACAACTTACTTCTGCATCCCCAAAGGACATTGAGCTAGTAGAAATACCTGATGGGATGGAATCTTCTTATTGGTTGTTGGTGTACTTCACTTCCTCGTTTATTGCGGAAGCTGTCGACAACCATGTGCAAGATTTCCTGAAGATGGGTTTTGAGTGTGAATAGTTTAATGAGGGGGTTTCCATTGATGTTGACGAGCTAGCAGTTAAGAATTTGAATCATTGAGCTGAGCAGAGGGGTCTTGAATATAGATTGCTTCAGATGATGAAGTCTTGTATTGAGCAAACCAGAACTAAGGGGAATATAAATTGAAGTACTACCTCAGTTGTTCTGCCCCGACCTCCTAGTTACTCTGGTATTGTTATGTCTTCTTGGAATACTAGAGGGTATCGCTCCTTTCTTGATAATGTATATGGCCTAAAAACTATTGATGAATCTATTGATGAATCTTACCTCTACCCCAACTCTACAGCGGGCAGAAGTACAGATCCCCCCCTCCAGTCTTTACTTAAGGTGTCTTTGTCTTTCTCCTTCTTCAGATGAAAAAGGTCCTGTAGTACTCCCTAAGTGCATGGGTTCTTGTTCATGAGAAGAGGATGAATCTTTTTCCCACCTGGGGAAAACAGTATGTCGGAACTCAGACCTTCATCGTTCATCCCTCCTTTCGCTAACTCTTTGGTCTATTCGTATTATCAAGGATATGAAGTCTGGTAGAGTCTGGGGAGGGTCAACCACTTGACTAAGGGCATCCTTAAAATCTTGTTTGACTTCTTTACAAAAGATTGTTACTTGCGTGTCTTCCGGCCAAACTGTCTAGGTGACTAATCCCATGAAATGGGAAATATAATTTAATAAATCTCGGTCAAGCAATTTGTTACGCACAGGACAGTATACTGCCTATCAAAAATATTTTGAAAAGCCTTCAAAGTCATCCAATAAAGGGCTGTTGCCATCAACATATGGGGTGGCCCAGGTTAATGTGGTTTTCTCTAGGTTGAACAGCATTCAGGATACTTTGGCTTGGTCTGAAGCACACAGTCTGGGCCCGTTTAAATAATGTTTCCGGCATTGGGTCAGGAATGATTTAAAATCTTTAGGAGCCCCCCACATTTAGGAGGCATGGGAGTAGCAGATACACTAAGATTGACACCTGGCACCTGTAAGATAGCCAGTGTAAGGATAGGTATGGTGTCCGAATGAGGACGTTCCAACTCCTGTACTGGAACCGGTCCCTGCTCCCCAGTGATTTCCCCGAAGGACAGGTTTCTTGGCTAAGTGTTCTACTGACAATTGCAGTGCCGACATTGACTGAAACAGAACAGCATTTTCTTGTCTAGATGTGGCTACCTATACTTTAGTTCCTACACTGAATGGAGGCTAGATCTTTTAGTACACCGTCCATGGTTCAAGAGAGTATATAGGTTCTCGCAATCTGTCAGGCTTTCTTGGTTGACGGAAACTCTCTCAGGAAGCTTTGGTCGCTGTATCCACTAACCCAAAAGTATAGATCCTGCCGGTTGAAATGACAACACAGCAAAGTAGATCTCCTGGGGTAGGAGTGCTATGGAACACACCTTCTCTGGAGCTTGAGACAAGACAGGAGCTGGAGTAGGAGTAGGAGACAGAAAATAGGGGTGGTGAGGAACTGAAGCAGACACAGTAATAAACAGTAGAACAAAACAGCGCCGTCTTACTAGAATCAAGCTGCTCCTGGCTCAACATGATCCCTCTTGGGTTCTGTGGATTGCTTTAGAAAATGGAGGACAAAAAGGAAATGCCTGGCACATGGATAGCCTAATTACCTAGGAAATGATTCAGGGAATCGGGGTCCAAACAAAAACATTTTCACTGTGAGAACACCCGTCTCGGATATGCCGTGCACTTAATTACCGGCAATCGGCTGTGGGTAGAGGATAGGCAGTTTAGAAGAAAGGACCATCTAGCGTTGTTACGCTCTGCGGCACTTCTGCCCATAGCGGACAGCACGGATGAAGTCTGGGGTCCAATTACAAGCTTCCAGGGATGGAGGTAAGGCCTTTGGTAAGTCTGGATACCTGAAAGAGGTTCCAGGGGCTCTTTGAGACGAAACCCTAACAAAGCATATCTGAAAGGGCTTTTGGGTTATCTGTTGAAAAAAGAATCCTGTCCCCTGCAGAGCACCGAGTACACACTCTACTCCTGCATACAGACCATTTACTCTGTGCACCATCAAGCAGCATTTGTAGCTGTTTAAGAGGCAGTGTGCCTGCTGAGTACACTGCGAAATTAACATGTGGCATTAATAGACTTGAAATATATAGACAAGGAAAAGCCCCAGCCTGAAGACCTTGCAGCCACAACCCAGACATTACATGACTTGCACCCAGCAGCTAAGCACCCCTTAATCCGCTACCTGATATCTGTAGAGTACCAGCCGCCCTTCACTACATTACCAGTCAACACAGTACCCCCAATTCTCTCATTGACACCCTGCCCACCCGACATGACTCTTGCACCCCCATGATACGCCTTACGGTCAGCTTCACAACGCAAATCCCATTGACGGCATCGCCCATGAATTTCACCCACAGCACCACAAACCACCAAACAGGCCATCGACACCCCAACAATCCATATTCCTGGTTTCAACAGTATGTTACCTTTGCTCCCAGTGGTAGTACAGATTCTGCCAGCCCGAAGATTCCAAAGAATAATAGCTTTGGTGCTCCTTTGCTTGGCCACCCATTTGAATCAGCTCCTCGATCATTCTGTAGGGCAGTGGATTTAAAAATAATTTAGGAGTAAGGTACTTTTGGCGTTTTCACATTTACATACAGTAAACCTACTCCATCAAACAACTTTCCAGATAGTATCGGGACCCACTCATCATTCCAGCAAGATGTGTAAGCAAACCTCAAGCAAGCACAAAGATCTAATTCATATAAGACTCAATTTATATTGTGAATAGTGCACTATCCGCACGCCATTTCATGCAGACTCACAGACCCAGTAATATTGAAAACCATGTTGAAAAATATATGGGGTTAGATTTATGACCATTTGTTTTAATATGAGAAATCTTAATGAAGATCTTGTGGCTGTGTGTGCCATTAAAGGTAATGTGGCGCAAACAATGTTCATCCTTTCACTTAGCAGAAATTCCAAAAGCTGGTGTTATCAGAGACAGTGCATGGATAAAATCTAGTTTTTCGCTTAGCACTACCATAATTGAAAGCATGCTTGAAAGGTACTAAAAAAAAGGTTTTTTTTTCTAAGTGACCCAATGTCATTAGGAGTGCCAATATCTAGTACTGGCTTTTTTAGCCTCCAGCACTAAGCATTCTGGAACTCGAAGGCCCACGCTAGGGGAAAATGTAAGTGCAAACATGTAAAGTGATTTTCGTGAAAAGGCCTAGATACAGATTCTCCTTGGGCCCAGAGGGTATTTAAAAATGCTGCTTTACACATAAATACATGTTGGGATGAGCTGTAATTGTATCATTGTTCTTCTAAAATGTTAGACCTTTGTTTCATCAAAGGGCTCATAGCTCATATTTGTATTTTGTTTTTCTTCTAGTTGGTCTTAGCAGTTTCATTCCACGATACAAATTTCTCAGCATAGATCTGCCAGTGATGATCGAGACATTCTGCAAGTATCCTTAACAAATAAAGTGAGTATTGGGTAAAAAAAAAACTTGAAGCCTTCATCTATGTTACAAACAATGCATAGCTTTGAGACCATTCAGCGGTTTTGAACATACATAAGGTGAGCCTCATTGCAATTCATTTTACAGGTCTTTTGGTTCTGTTTTCTAAGATTGTATGTTTTCATTTAAATTTGCAGCATGTTTTATTTCATCCTATCACGGTATGCAAGCTCCCTCACTTGAATTTGCTTCCTAATATGGTAATCCCCATTATTGTAAATTAAAACATGTATTTATATCAACACTTTGTATTAGGTACAATTGCAGGTCAGTAGTGTACTTAACGGATGCATAGCCCTCATTTACCTCCTTCTGAGCTGGGTGTCTCCAGTTCTGTTCTTTTTGGTTTTTTTTCCCATGTATGATAAGAATGTGCATTTTTCCCTTTGCTCTTTCCCTGCATTATGCAAAATATTTTTCCTCAATTGATTCATTAAATATATATTTCTGAGGCTTGTGGAATCTGCTTAGATCACATGCTGTGCATAGGCCGACATCTAGTGGAAGCTGCGGAGTATTACAGCTTGTTTTTCGAAACTTGAAAATGGGCGTCGACACAGGGCGTGCCAGTAATAATATCCCTAGTGTGACGTCCACTGTACCCAAGATCCCTCACGCGTCTAGGATCCTCAGATTGTTTTTTTCCGCCATACTGGTCGGAAGCATTTTGCGGAGTCCCCTGGCCTTAGCCATACTTTTGCTAAAAATTTAAAAGAATAATCTATTGACATCCTTCCCCACCCCAACGTCGAACTTCAACACTCGACGCCGGCTGGAGAAGAAATCGACCGTCGGCTGCTGCACGACGGATTTGGGCCTCGGAAGGCCTCTGGCCTCGGCCCGGGCCTTGGAAGGCCTCTGGCCTCGGCCCTGCAAGTAGGGAGAGTGGGGGGTGGTACATACTCTACACTCTTGGTATATAGGTACACCTTATACATTTCCTACACTTAACAGCCCACTGCCTCAAGGTGCGTATGGAGGGTACCCCTTTTCAATTCTGCCCCAAGTGCAATCGCAAATACCCTTGGGTCGACAGGCACGCCACGTGCAATCTCTGCTTGCCGAGGGACCACCCCGAAGCGAACTGCAGAGCGTGTAGTAGGTTTAAACCTAAGACACTTAAGGACCGTTCGACGAAGCGTTGGGCCCACCACGCCAGGCAGGCGGCCATGGCAGCGGAGGGCGACGGCAGCGACGCCGTACTTTCGGACGGCGAGAGCATTACGGCGTCGAAGACAGCCGAGCACAGGTCCCCGACCTCGGAAGGTCGTCCGGCAGGGCGGCTATGGGGAAGACCCCCGGCGACACAAGCGCTTCACATACTACACACACTAAACACACTAAGTCCAACCGAGACTCGACGACGTCGAGTTCTCGGAAAGAGGCACAAACAGAGCGGTCCGATTCGGTGTCCTCTGGGCGCTCTCGATCAAGATCGCCGCATGACTCCAGGCAATCATCCACTCTTGCCAAGAGTGCCCCGCTCCCTAGGCTAACAGAAGTTCGATCGTCGGAAGACGAAGACGACTTCCACCCCCAGGCCGCGCTCCAGGAGTCGGAGCCCGCAGTTAAAATCAGCGAGGCCCCACGCTCGAAGGACACTACCCCCGATCCTCGACGCCAGGCGTCGAAAACCTCCGGAGCCACGAAAGGACAGGGAAAACATTTTTCCACTCACGGTGGGGGGGGGGAGAACAGCAGAAGAAACAACCTTTGCACTCTTCCACACCTGTGAAACACACCACTCCCCCTAAACAGACAGACAAAACCAGGTCTGCTGATATGTCTAAAACCAGCAAAGCTACGCAAGATAAATCCCATAGACTTGCTGAGAGAGTCATTCCCAGTTCCAAAAAATGGTCCAGTGAAGACATAGATAGGGTCACGTCAAGAATGTCTTCTTTAGCTGACTTTTATGATAAAAATCCAAAAAAATAAAAATCCAGAACATTTCCTCTCGTATGATCCACAAGGGGCGACACCCTCAGATGAGGTCAGACCCCTTCGAGGTACAACCATACTCAAGACCATACTCACTGTATCAAGGAGAGGCTTCCTTTGGTGACGACCAAGAATTTGGCATGGTAGAAGAGCAAACCGGGACGGGCTACTATGGGGATGATGAGGACCAGGAAGAGGAAGAGGAGGACCCGGAAACATACAGGGTAGACTCCCCGGTAGAGAACGAAGCCCCGGTTACCGACTCCCCGGTCGATAACCAACCCCTCCTAAACGAGGTTCTCGCACGCGCAGCAGAACACTTCCACATTGACACCCACGGTGTCCAGGAGGAGAGGGACTTCGCAGAAGAGTTAGTGGGAGAAAGGAGGCCTGTTGCCCAGACCATCCCTATCCTTAAGTCCATTCAGCGGAGAATAGATCCGTCCCTGGTGAACCCGAACCTCACCAGAGCAGTCAATCCCAGGATTGAAAAACTTTTCAGGGCGGCCCAGTCTGACCCTCTATATAGGAGGACATCTGAAGTCAGACTCCCTAGTTGTCACCAACACTCGTAAGAGTGCTGGAACACCCTTGTCATCTTCCGAAGCTCCTCCCGACAAGGAGAGCAAAAAACTATACGGTTTCGGCAGGAAAGTAGCCTCAACGTCCGCCTATCAAGCAAGGATTGCAAACTCCACCACCCTGTTGGCCAGCTACAACTGCCATCAGTGGGAAGAAGTCCCGGCACTCATAGCCTCTGCTCCTGAACCTTTAAAGGGCCAGTTAGCTCGGATTTCCGCAGAGGGTAGAGCCGTGTCTGGTTGCATTTTGAAAGCAACCTTCGACGCCGCAGACAATGCAGGCAGATTGATAGCGGAAGGCACTGTTATCAAAAGACATGCGTGGTTACGGCAGTCTGGTTTTAAGGCAGAAACCCAGGCATCATTGTTGGACAAACCGGTGGAAACCGATCTGTTGTTTGGTAAGGCGGTCGAAGACGCACTGAAGAATGCCAAGGACGAATACGAAACACTCAAGTCCCTTGGCCAGTTAACCAATAAACCCCCTAACCAGAGAGGGAATAGTAATTTTCGTCGCCCACGCGGCCAAAATTCCCAGAGAGGATCTAACTATTCCCAGGGGCAGGGTACACAGTGGAACAACAACCAACAGTCTACCCAGGGGGACGGCAGGGGTAATAAGAGAGGTCGTGGTAAAGGCAGAGGCAGCCCCAACAAGGGAGGCGGCACGCCTCCACCAAAGCAGTGACGCTCAGTTCAGGGTCCCTTCTCACGCAACCCCAGTAGGGGGACACATTTCCAGCTTCACCCAGGCTTGGGAAGGGATCACATCAGACAGATGGGTGCTGTCAACAGTATCCACGGGATATTGTATAGAGCTCCTGCAGCGTCCCCGGAACCATCCTCCACGACAAAGAGTACACTCTTTAGAACATCAGAAGATTCTCCTCGAGGAGATCGCCATTCTGCTAGAAAAGGACGCGATAGAACTCGTCCCGGGACACCAGGTAAACAAGGGTATTTATTCAACTTACTCCCTTGTGCCAAAGAAAGATTTGACAATGCGCCCAGTATTGGACTTACGGCCTGCCAACAAGTATGTCAAGCCCCAAAAGTTTCGTATGACCACGCTACAAGAAGTAATCCCCCTCCTAAAAAAAAAAAAAAGGGGGATTACATGGCAACCTTGGATATGAAAGATGCTTATTTTCATATTTCCATGTTCCCAGCGCACAGAAAGTTTTTGCGCTTCAAGGTGGACAGTCGACACTACCAATTCAAGGTACTGCCCTTCAGGATAGCTTCGGCACCAAGGGTATTCACCAAGGTACTGGCGGTGGTGGCTGCACACCTACGCAGGGAGGCAATTCCAGTGTACCCTTATCTGGACGACTGGCTCATAATGGGGGAAACCCCAGGAATTTGCAGGACAAACATTCAAAGGACGATCGACCTCCTCTACGAGTTAGGCTTCTCAATCAACGAGAAAAAGTCAAGCCTGGTGCCAAGCACTTCCAAACAATTCCTAGGAGCAATCCTAGATACTCAAGAGGGGTTGACCTTTCCTTCAGAAGAAAGAATTCGGAATATACTACTGCAAATTCCGCATTATCTGTCCGGTCAACAAATAACGGTACGCAAAGCAATGCGTTTACTGGGCATGATGGCGTCATGTATTTACCTGGTCCCCCACGCGCGCCTGCGCATGTGTCCCATGCAGGAATGGTTGGCGAAACAGTGGTCTTTTCGCCAACACTGGTACAAAGCCTTCACTGGTGGACAAGAGAGAATCTCGCACAGGGGAAACCCTTTTACGATCCCGAAGTACAGGCAGTAGTCACTACAGATGCATGTCTGACGGGGTGGGGAGCTCACCGTCTCCACCACACAGCTCAGGGTCTCTGGTCTCACTCAGTGGCCAAGAACCACATCAACCTGCTAGAGCTTCTGGCAATATTCAGAGCGCTCCAGGCGTTCGAGCCCCACCTACTAAACCTGTCAGTGCAAATCCGGACGGACATGTTCTACCTGAACAAGCAAGGAGGGACTCGCTCGCCAAATCTGTCCAAGCTTGCCCAGAAAATCTGGATATGGGCACTCAGACGGAACATCTTCCTGTCATCACAACATGTTCCAGGGGAGCTCAATTCCCTAGCGGATGCTCTGAGCAGAGACTCCCTCCCAGAGGAACACGAATGGGTTCTACACAGAGAGGTCGTAGAAGATATCTTCTCTTAGTGGGGTTTCCCCACTATAGACTTATTCGCCACAAGCAAAAACAGACAATGCCCAGGATTTGCATCCAGGTTCCCCCAACCAGACTCCCAGGGGAACGCCCTGTGGATGAACTGGTTAGGGATGTTTCCACCAACTCCTCATCAGGAAAGTGGTGAACAAGATGAACAGGGAATCGATGACGCTCGTCCTAGTTGCTCCCATGTGGGCAAGACAACCGTGGTTCCCACACCTACGCAGGATGGCGGTGTGCGAGCTCATCAAACTTCCAGCCTGGTACAACCTACTGTCCCAGCACAAAGGTCAAACAGTGCACCAGCAACCCAACTCAATGAACCTGGCAGCATGGCTCCTGAGGTCATAGAGTTTGCACATCTCAATTTGCCACAGAGGTATATGGACATCCTAAAGGAATCTAGGAAACCAAACACAAGGCACTGTTACTTTGACAAGTGGAAGAGGTTTGTTATCTGGTGCCAGAGTAAACAAATCAACCCGGTTGATTGCACTCCTTCCACTATTGTTACATACATGCTCCACCTGCTAGATGCAGGATTGGTTTTTAACTCACTAAAAGTACACCTGGCAGCCCTGTCGGCTTACACCACTTCCCATAGCAAGGTTTCGTGGTGGAAAGTACCAGTAGTTAAAGCCTTCATGGAAGGAGTAAAGAGACTTCACCCTCCTATTTCAAACCCACCTCCAGGGTGGGACCTTAATGTGGTGCTAGCCAAGCTCGAACCCATGCATAAAAGCAGTCTCAAACACCTGACTTATAAAACGGCCTTCTTAGTAGCTATTACTTCTATAAGAAGGGTCAGTGAAATTCAGGCTCTGTCGGTGCAGGATCCCTTCTTTACTGTCCATAAAGACAAACTGGTTTTATGCACACACCCTAGGTTCGCACCTAAATTTATATCAAAATTCCATGTAAACCAGTCTATCGAGCTTCCGGCTTTCTTCCAGGACCCGCAAAGCTCGGCTGAGGTGAAACTACACACCCTAGATGTGCGTAGGGCGGTCCTCTACTATGTAAATAAAACCAGACCGCTAAGAAAAACAGATCAACTGTTTGTCTTCGTAGCTACAGGCAGAGAGGGGGATCGCGTCTCTAAAGGTGCCATCTCGAAGTGGATTATTAACTGTATCCAGCTGTGTTACTCACTCTCTGAAAGAACTCTTCCTTTCACGCCAAGAGCCCACTCTACTAGAGGCATTGGGGCCACTCTGGCTTTGATTGCAAATGTACCCCTTGACACCATTTGCAAAGCAACTACTTGGAGCTCTATTCACACTTTGTCACGATGCCCGCTCCCGGGGAGCCGGCTCAGGCCCTGCGTCCCCAAAAGCGGACATCAAGTCCCCGGGGAAGGTCCCAGCAACCCCTTATAGGGGCCCTTTGGACAGCGTCCTGGCGCCTATGGCGCCAGGCTCATAGAAAACGTCAGTCCTGGCGCCAGGCTCATTATGAAAGTGTTTGGGTGCACTTACCTGATGCAGACCATGCTGCAGAACCCTGGCCTCCTTGAGGCCTGAAAGGAACTACTTTACCTGTGGGACTCATTTACCACCCAGGCGTGGTCGGGGAAGGATACATACCTGATTGGAGGAAGGACACATTCTAGGAACTTCTTCCAAGGCTATTTAAACCACACCCGATCAGCCACACGTGCTTTGCGTTGTTCTGCATCTAGCAGCTGGACGCTCACCGGGTCTGCTCCTGCATCTTGACTTCTGCTACACCTGCCAGCATCCTGAATCACCTGCAAAGGAAGGGAACAAGAGAACAGAAGAAGGAAAAGGCCTCATCTGCTAAATCTGCATCCCAGAGACATTTCGCCGACAATCGTGAAAAGGAAGACATTTATTTTTAAAAGCACATCGCATCGATCGCTTCAGCGCCGCATTCTACTCACCTTTACAGGGCGCCTCCATGTTCAGCAGCGACCATCCAGATTCGCAGTCGCGCCCCCGCGCCTAGGGAGAAAAAGACAAGAACAAAGGTGAGAGAAAGAAGAGAAAAGGGAAGCTAAAACTCCATGTCAAGACTTACCTGTTGGGTCATTCCCTTTTCATTTCGGGTCCGCGCCGCATCCAGGCATTTTCGGACCCCGGCCCCTAAGGGGAAAAAGACATCAGCGTTAATGAGTGAATGAAAAGACATTACCAAAACACTCATTAAAGACTTACCTGATTTCCACAAGGATTTCACCGCTCACCTCGGGTCGGTGCCTGTTCCCCGGCATTCCGTACCCCGGCCCCTATGGGGAAAAAGACACTAGCATTAGAACATTAATGCATGGACACAAGGGGAACCACTTATAGAAAAACTTACCTGGAAGCCAAGCAAGTTTGGTTCTCACCCATCCGAAAATCCAGTGACGTAACTGGATACCAACGCGCCCCTGCATCAGAAGCAGGATGGAGAGCTCGTCCTTCCAGACCCTAAGGTGAGACGCTACGGGGAAGCACAGAAGGGTTTTGAGGAGGGTGAGAGGGGTAAGGGGGAGGCCGATTGCATTACCCCGCAGACAGTTAACCCCCTATTCTCACCTACAGAAGGATACTTCTGCGAGTCAGACAAGCCAGATCTGGGGCCCGGTCCAGTCCGCCTTCCGAACCCTGCGCATCACCTTAGACGAGGTCACAGCAGCGCGAACCAGGCCAGCGCCCCCGTGGGAGTCAGGTGAGCGTTACACACTTTTACTCAGCATTACTGCATTGACACCCATTCCAAGGCAGATACACAAGTGGGACAAGCGGTTCTAAGACACTTATTTGCTCATGACCCTTCTCACATCCCATCTCCTTCTTCAGGTACTGCTCGCTAATCTATGCACAGCATGTGATCTAAGCAGATTCCACAAGCCTCAGAAGGGATACATTACTCACCGTAATCGTATTTCTGATGCTTGTATCTGCTTAAATTCACATGCGACCCACCCTTCCTCCCCTCTGAGAGAAGGCGCATGATTGCTTGTAGTCTTACCTTTCTGTCTATCTGCTTGGATTATCTGTATTCATGCTACTCCTCATGCTACCTCATGTCAGAAAAAATACAATCTGAGGATCCTAGACGCGTGAGGGATCTTGGGTACAGTGGGTGTCACACTAGGGATAGTATTACTGGCACGCCCTGTGTCGACGCCCATTTTCGAGTTTCGAAAAACAAACTGTAATACTCCGCAGCTTCCACTAGATGTCGGCCTATGCACAGCATGTGAATCTAAGCAGATACAAGCATCAGAAATACGATTACGTTGAGTCATGTATCCCATATTTCAACTCTGATTTAACTTTAGTGGCAACATAAACATGGTGTCCAAAATTTCAGCCAGATTTTTTTAGTGACTACTTTCTACCCCCTTCACTGACATGTGTTCATAGTCTTCATTAAAACTATTAGCACCTGCTGTGGATCTTGTAGAGATCATTTTGATATATGTTCATCTTTTCACTAAGTGGCCATCACTAATTACCAATCCCTAGTATACAGCCCCTCTCCACAATTCTGCGACAATACACAGGCTACACAGTCTTTTTGTAATCAAAATTCGAATTTATATAAATGAAATAAAGTCAAGGTGATATCTTACATTACACATGCTTATTTACCCAATTAAACTTGGCCTGCCTGTGACAATCTCGGGTAAATGTAATACACGCATTCCGAACACAACAGGACTATTCCAATTATTTCTAGCCGTTCTCAACTTAAATAATACACGGCCAGTGCTAAGCAACACCTAATTCTATGACCATAATGCTTCTCATCAGCCAGTTCTCATCAGAACTATGGGGAGTTTCATTTGTGCCGGACGGCCCCCTTTGCCTACGGCAGTCATTGATATACTATTATCCCTGAACCAATGCTTCTTTGTAGACAATATTGCTAGTCTTTCTTGTAGGAGTTAGTGTGAACAATTGTCTTTGTTTCTATCTCTGAAGCAAGCGACATAAAGCTAAACATGAGAAAAGCATGAATCCCGTAAATCAATTCCAGCTACTTTGAGTTGGAGTGTTGAGAATGCGCAGTGATATTATTGGTGTCCCGAACTACAGCCACGGCAGCAGCAACGTCAACATAAATGCTGTACGTGTAGGGCTGAAGCGTGTAAGCTTCGTACTGTTGAGATGGCATGCATTCATCAACTTTCATGGGAAATTAAGTTTCTGTAATTCTCATGAGAGATTTGCCACAATGTGCTGGACAACGTCATTGCAGACACTATTGAAGAGACATGTGCCGTTTCTCGTCACCCACATTACTACAAAAGCACTGTTGTGTCACCCACATGACTTCAAAAATGAGTGCTGCTAATGTGGTCTAGAATGCTGAGAGTGTTAAAAGTTTAGGAACAATGAACTGCTGAAGTTTATGTAGGACTGCGGCAGAACCAAAGACTGCCCAGTACACCTACTGGTTCTAATTGGAGGTTAAAATCACCTGCTACAAATACCATACACTTTGCCCTTTTACCTGCTTGGATGGTGCTCAGTGCATCTCTCAGGCAAAAAAGGGTTTCCATTCCTGTTTGGGGCGATGGCCTATTGTAGACATTGAACATATCCAACAGGTTACTGTGCCCAATTTCTGGTTCTCCACCGTCCAGCCCAAGTTAACATCAACCCATAAGTCATTGAATGTGCGTGGCTGGTCCCCTTCAAACAGCTGAGCCAAAGTTTGAAGGCCACCTCGCCTCCAATTCCTAAAGACTTCTGGCTGCATGTCAGGAGAAAAGGCAGGGTTATAAAAGATTGGGGAGAGTGGGCCAATGCCTCTAGGAATCTTTTTTTCCCTCTCAGTGCCCCATCCCACAAATTTAAAGTGACTTTTGAAGAGCAGAGCAGGTTTTGCCATTATTTTTGTGTCGTATGGGGGACAAAAAGCAGAAAACGAAGAGGAAGTGGGAGTCTGGACTGTTCAATATCAACCCATTTTGGTATGGGAGTGTGGGACATCTGTGTTTTTCAAACAAAATCTGATTTGTCTTGTCTATCACATGGTAAAGTCTACGAAGATTCCACGTTGTGTTCCTTGCCAGTACGTACCTTGTTAAGTCTGGGTGCACCAGCATGGATATAACCCGTTTAAGCCTGTTGGCCAGGGCCTCGGTTAGGATCTTGGAGTCCTGGTTTATCAGGGAGATTGGTCTGTAGGACCCACACTCCAGAGGTGGTTTCCCTGGTTTTAGTATCAGTACCATCACTGATTCCGACATACTACCCAGTAGCCCCGCTCTCTCGTTCGCCTCCTCCAGTGTCTCTAGCAATCTCAGGGCCAGAGTGTCCTTATATTTCTTAAAAAATTCGCCTGGAAACCCGTCGGGAGCTGTGCTATGACCGCTGACAGCTCCTCCACCATGAGGGGCGCGTCCAGCAGCCAGGCTTGTTCCTCCATTAATTAGGGGAGTGCAATTTCTGCTAGGGCGTCCGCTATATCTCCCTCTTCTACCTCCTGGACCAGGGAATACTGTTTCTCATAGAATCTTGAGAAAACCATATGAATACCTTCCAGGGTCCTAATCACCTCTCCCCGCTTGTCTTTAATAGCGTTAATCGGTTCTCGCCTATCCTCCTGCTTAGTGAGCCAAGCCAGGAGCCTGCTGGGTTTGTCCCCCTCAACATGTAGCCTCAATGTATTTCCCATAGTCCAGTTTCCCCAGCCTCTCCCAACTCACCATAGACTTCTACCTCATGGCAGCGAGATTGCCTGGTTCTGTTCCCGTCTCCCATGTGCGTGTTTCCGCTGTCACTAGCTCCCTTTATGTTCCCTCTAGGTCGGCCAGAATCTCCCCCTTGAGGCCCCCCGCCTTCCCTATAGCCTCCCCCCTTACCACCACCTTGAATGCCTCCCAGACAGTCCCTGTACTATCCACGCTCCTCTCGTTAGGCACGAAATAATCATCTATCGTGTTCTGGATATGCTCCTGAAACTCCCCATCCAACAGTGCTTCCGCCCTCAGTCTCCATGTGGGTATGGGGGCTCTCCTGTATATGTGTGCCCATGTCACACCTAGGGGCGCGTGGTCAGACAGCGTTCGTGCGTGTATATGTGCCCCTGTAAATTCCCCCAGTGTCTCCTTGCCTGTGAACAGTTAATCTATTAGGGTGAATGTCCCGTGTGGGGCGCTGTAGTGCGTATATGCCAGGCTACCCGCATGTACCTTCCTCCAGACGTCCTCTTGCTCGAGCTGCTCCAACATCCTTCGGAACGCTTTGGCTGGCGATGCTAGCTTCTTATGCTTGGTGTCAGACCTGTCCAGCCGCCGAGGGTCCAGCATACAGTTGAAGTCCACGCCCAGATGATCGCGATATCTCTGTATGGAGCTATCCGGGGCGTGAGTGTTCTAAAGAACTCTGTTACATCGTGGTTAGGGGCATATGTGTTCACCAGACACACCTCCCGGTTCTCCAGCATTCCCTGTATGATCAGGACTCTGCCCTCTGTGTCCCTCTCCTGTTTTAGAAGCTAGAACAGGGTCCCTTGGGTGATCCATGTCAACACTCCTCTTGCATAATAAGAGTACGTTGAACTGTACACCTGGCCTCCCCACTTCTTAGCTACTTTTGATTGTTTCTCTGCTGTCAGGTGCGTCTCCTGCAGCATCGCTATATGAACTTTTGCCTTATTCAGCCAGGCGTAAACCCTTAATCTTTTTACGTATGCATTTAGTCCCCTGACATTCCATGTGAGTATATTTATTATTATTATTATTATTATTATTATTTAGTGTGTCCTAGCCCTTGTGCTAATTTTATTCGTAGCCCCCTCTGTTCCCATGCACTTGTGGGCTGTTATCCGTGCAGTGTCCGGTGCTTTCAAGTCTGTCCCTTGGCTCCCCTGCCAACTGGCATCCAAAATTCTGTTCTTCTGCAGGGTCTCTTCTGTAGGACTTGGCGGCCTGCTCCTGGGGCTTTGGGCCCCCACATCTAACTGACTGCTGGTTTAATTCCCTGAACTGTTATTCTGCCGTCCGGTGCGCATACCCCCAGATCATCAGGGGGGTTCCTGTTGTCCTGCTCTTCTCTGTCTCTCAGCTGTGGGATCCCCTGCTGGTCCATCCATTCTTGGGCCTCCGTCGTGGTCTCAAAAAAGTATGTCCTGCCGTTATGTAGCACTTTCAATTTGGCTGGGTATAGCAACATAAATCGAATCCTGGCAGCCCTGAGGCGATCCTTTGTTGGCCAGAACTGTGCTCTGCACTTTTGCACCTGCACCATATAGTCTGGGTACATAGTTATTCTGGCATCATTCCTAGTTATGACCCCTCCCTCTCTCGAATGCCAAAATCTTTTCTCTGTCCTTAAAGTTCATGATCTTTGCTATCATGGGTCTTGGGGGCGCCCCTGGGTGAGGTTTCCAGGTCAGGGCTCTGTCCGCTCTCTCCACCACGAATCCCTGGAACAGGTTCCCCACGCCCACCTCATGAAGCAGTAGGTTCTCTATGTATCCTGTGGGATCCCTACCTTCTTCTCCCTCCGGCAGTCCCACTATGCGCACATTGTTACGTCTGGCCCTTCCTTCTGCGTCCTCGGCCCTTTGTTCTAGAGTTCGTATTCGGTCCAGCATCTCCGTCATTTGGCTCTGGGTGGCAGTTATGTTTGCCGTATTCGTCTGTCCCAATGTTCTGCCGTGCCGACCCTTTCCGACAGGTTCCGCACGTCCTGCCGCAGGAGGCCCACGTCAACTGTCACTGCATCCATCTTAAATTCCAATGACGTTTTTAGTGCCGCTATGGCCTCTAAGACCTGTCCCTCTTCTTTTCCCTTCTCTGTCTGTGCTGTTTCCGTTATGCTGGTGCCGGCTCCCAGGGCCTCCGCCTGGGGCGTTTGTTTTCCGGGCAAACGCCTCCATGCTTGTTTGTTCTCCCTTTCTGCTTTTCCGACATGTCTGTGTTTGAGGTGCCTCTTCTCTTGCCTTCGGGGGCCCAGTCTCACCGCCTTCCTGCCACCACTGGGCCACTTGCCACCTTGCGTCTGCATGTTTGTCCGTGCCTCTGTTGCAGGGTTCCCAACCCCCTATATGTGGGTAGTTAGTCTTGGGTGCCCATTCTGTGGCCTTCTCCGTAATGTCAGCTTGGTGCCGCCCCCTGCTGTCTCCAGCTTGTGTCACCGGTGGTTGTGCTGTTCTTGCCCCTCTGGGATTGCCGGGTGAACCCCCGCACTGCTGCAGCTCTGCCCCTCTCTTCCTACTCAGCCGCCGGCGTGCGCCCAGCGGTACTATGTCCCAGCAGGGTATGCACTCTGTTGTCCCCTCTGGCTGGCTTTTCCACTAACCTCCAAGCTAGTGCGGCAGAGACTCACCTCCCGGTGCCGTCCCTCAGCCAGTGCGAGTTTCTGTTGCAGCCTCCATCGCACAGAGGCAGTGTTCCTCTGTTTAGGCCTGTTATGCTTTGTACCACTGTCCATGAGGCTCTCTGCTCCGTTTCTGGCGTTGCTGCTGTTGTCCCAGTGGCCTGGGTTAGTCTGCTTTCATGGGCCGTGGCCACTCTGCCCGAGCGCTACCGTGCGCCGGTGGGCCCTGGCCCCCTCTGTGGGTTTGTTGGACTTTGGGTTTGCCAGACCTGCGGCAGTAGCCTACCCCACCTGTTGGTGAGTGCACTGCGCTCCTTGAGCCTTCCCACTAGTAAGGCCCCCCTGGCTGCATCCAGAATGCCTCTGCTGTGTCTCTCTGTGGCTGCACGAGCCGCGCTGGCAATGCCCAGCCATTTGTCCTCCTTCGTGTTCTTCCCTTATGTAGAGCTTGCCTCTTATCTATGAGGTGGGGGCCTGTGGACTGTGGCCTCCCACGTATCGTGGCATTGTCCTGCCACATTCATCCTTCTTCCTACTGTCTCTCTACAGTTCATGGTTGTGCTTCGGCTCAGGGTGCTCCTCCTCCTCCCCAGTGATCCTTGCTAGTTCACAGGTGCGCCCGGCAGCAGTCTTGGCTGCTGTCCTAGGCGTTGGTCTCTTGGATGTCTCGTGTCCTCATCAGCTTTCTTCCCCCGTGAGGTATGGGTGTGCTATTGGGTCCCGGGGGCTCACTGCCACCTGCGCAATTACTTGTGCAAATGTAACTGTTCAGGGCCCAGTCCAACACTCATGCTCCCCCTCCGCTGCCGCCTCCTCTCTGCTCCCGTGGGGGGTGCTCAATTGCCTACTACAGCTACTGTCCTCTCCGGCCGCGGTGGGCACCACTCTCCTTCCACCTGGGGCTCACTGCCTCTCCTCACCAGTTATCCCTGGTGTGCTGCTCCGCCACCCGATCCGCCTCGTCCGGCCCCGGGGCCCAGGTCATCTGGAGCCAGCACTTTCTTAGCCCCTGTTGTCTGCCTGCAGAATGCGCCGCCTCGCGGGGTGGGGAAGCCCCACAGCAATCTCTGCAATGTCCTTCCGGATCGCTGGCGCCTCACCGGGGGTCTCTGCACACTCCCGCTGGGGGGGGGGTCTGTTCCCCAGCCTCCTTCCTCGTTGTTGTCACCCTCCGTGTGTACGCGCACTTGGCTGTGCAGTCCGCCATCCTGCATACATTGCCGGCCTGCTCCTCTCCGCCATCCTCCGTTACTGCTGGGTGCCGTGCCTGGTCGCCGGGTGAAGCCAGCAGGTTCACCCCCTCCTTTGCTCTCCGTCACTGTTAGCTGTATCTCTGCGGTGGTGCCCCTCCACTGGCTCAGGTGATCGCGCCTGCCATTTTGTATGCCGGCGTCTTGTCTTGAAACCTCTTCCTCGGCCAGTCCCGGTCCGATTTTCTTTGGGACTGCGGCCAGTCATTCCCTGCACGTTCCGTCACCTCTCCTGTTATTTTCCCACGGCCAATCTCACTCGTTCCACCAGCTGCTTATATCTGCAGACGGATCATGTGGTAGCCTCAGAATTCTCCTCCTCAATGCATGGCCGCCAAGCCACGCCCCCTCTGATTTCCTTGTTATCGTGTTTCAGCTCTTGCAGCATCAAAAGCAAATATTTTTAGTGGCAGTTTCATTCTTAAGAATATCTTGTATCTGCTTCAATGTCTGATTGTATTGCATTTCTCTGTTCATTCCCTGTTTTTGCCATGTGATACAATGGAACTTTGCTTGTAGGATTCTGTTATTGGGGCATCGGGTCAGGTCAGAAATTCAGGTACACTGTGAAACAAAAAGATCAGCAGGCACAGCTTCCCATAGTAGCTAGCAATTATCAGAGAAGCAGTTACCCATATATAATTAACCACAAGAATGCATGGAGTATTCAAGTTATCAGATTCCTTGTCCTTGAAGATTTCCCTGCATTCGACCAAATGGTCATGATAAACCTCCCATCTCCTTTCCCGAAGCAGGCCAAGAATGAGTCTCGCAAAGTGGTTGAAACATTATGCCTCCCTCCAGTCTTCCAGGACAGTGGTCAAATTACTGAGGTGATTGTAAAGTTGCTCTTCTATCCCCTCTGGAATACGTTATGTTATGTTACTTTGCATTTATATAGCGCCTTATGTACCATTGGTATGGTCTGAAGGCGCTGGTAGGTTGAACGCCCTTGGGAACCGGAGTTCAGGTCAGTAGAGAGAGTCAAAGGTGCGTGTGAGCACCGGATATGTGTGCAGCTGGTGGGAATAGCTGCTTCTTAGCGGTAGGTGTGGTGTTTGAGAGATCAGGAGTATGTGTTCATTCTGGCAGGATTTATCCAAACCGAATGTGGCTGCGTTAGGCCTGAGGAGAATGAGGAGAATGCCTGGCTCGGGGGGGGGGGGTGTAAGGGGTGTAACCAGCAGTGTTTACACTACTTAGAGTGATAGGGAGTATGCGGCAGATGTTAGTATGATAACAGTTATTCCAAATGGTGTCACAGTATCTCTGTGTTCTAGTTGAATGGTGGTGTAAAGAAGAGAGTAATCGTGGTGATGTGATTTGATGTGTTACATGCTCTTTCAAACGTTCCATGCACTCCAAAACTTTCCATGTAAGTCACGCAATTCTATGCACTCCAGTCTGCTCCATGCACTCCAGTCTGCTCCATGCACTCCAGTCCTCCCCACGCACTCCAGTCCTCCCCACGCACTCCAGTCCTCCCCACGCACTCCAGTCCTCCCCACGCACTCCAGTCCTCCCCACGCACTCCAATCCGTTTCATGCATTCAAATCTGTTCTATTTACTCTGATCCTTTACGTGTATTCTAGGTTGTTTTATGCACTTCATCCACATATTTCACCCGTACCATCTACATACTTCATTCGTGCCATCTATAATTTTCACACATTCCATTCACATACGTCACCCGTTTCATCCATATATGTCGCCCATTCCATCCCCATACGTCTGTCGTTGCTTCTTCAATCCAGGCTGCAGTTCCACAGAAGCACTCTCACTGCAAACTATAGACACCAGCCTTAATGTAAGTATCAGGCAATTGCATCATTTATTTGCTAATGCATTTGCTATGCTCCTCTCCCACACTCTCTACTTCGACGGTGTCAGTGGGATGGCACCATCCTCACTACCCCGCCTTCATAATTGCACCACTGGTGGGTCTGCTGAGGTGATCCTGAGCACAGCGCAGGATCTCTCTTCACAGTCAAGACTGTACCAATGCAGCAATCCCCGTGGGTAGTCAAGCTGCCCTTATATTGCACATCTTCCAATCGATGTTCCACTAGATCTCCTGCGAAGCCGCGGTCGCTATTCTATCTTTATCCTTGCTCATAGCCGTCGCTGTTAGTGGGTCAGCGCCATCTTGGTTTCCATGCCATCTTGGTTGCCATGCCAACTTAGTTGCCGTGCTGTCTCCACCTCTGAAATGAATGGCCCTCCTAAAATATTTCCAACCACCTTGGGTGGTGTCCATCTCTCTGGCAGAGCAGATACACATTAGGGAACCCCTAATCCCATGGGATATATTCTATCACCATTGCATAAGCCATTACTTTACCCCCATTTCGTTTGGGGCATTCATACATTTTGCTCATATATGGTTTTATGTGCTGACTCAAGTGTGAGTCTAGAAATTACCCTACCAAAGCACAGATGGTATATTATGTTGGCCGAAAACCAATCGCATCATATGCCCTACATCGCCAAATACAGACTCGTCAGCATGACCATAGAGCGTCCATTTAGTGCCCGCAAGATCCACCATTTGCTTTTCCTTGCCTTTCTGTTCAAACACTTTGCAAAATGTATTACATTTCGTTCTGCTCTTACACGAAGCAAGGCCACAAGTTACATGTTGAGAGGCCGGCCCAGACAGAAATGCCAAGCAGTACAGAAATTCATTGTTTTCCTCACTCACAAGTCCTTGAAGGCGAGCAGAGAGGCATTTTATCACCAAGCCAGGTGCCAGCTGGTCTCGCTGAAAGTGTAGAAACAGGCCGTTAAAGGCATGAATTATACTTTCCTAATGGCCCACGCTTTCGGGCCCTCTTAGATCAGGCTGACCCCTAGTTCACGAATAGAAACTGGAAGATGGCATGCTTTGGAATGTGTCTCTCCTACGAACACAGTCTGCTCACTAAACAAGTGCTTTGTTTTCCATAATAAAGAATCATGTCTGGTTACTGCAAATTGCAACTGTTGCTAAACCAAGTAATATAGATTAAGAAAGAAACATTTCATAATGTGTCCTATTCGTCATAATTGTCAATCACCGAACCCTAGCTCAAGAAGATGCATTATGGGCGGTTTTGATGTGTCACAAACAGATTGTACGATTGTCTTTTTCTATATATGATACTGTTGTAGAATGCTCACTCTCTTGCGTCTCACGAGGTCTGGGTGACGCACGTTGCGAGATGTGAGAACCAGTCGGCCGACTGAGTATATTTGTCATGATTCCTGTCGGACGGCGCTTCTTTGATGTGTGGAGACGCCATTGACAGGTTCCACTACGTTCGACGGCCGTCTGGAATCACCATTCTAGTGTTTTCCAAGATGGCCGCCGGCGTCCTTTAGTGCCGGCTCAGTGCAGCGTTCCTCGCGTTGCACCTTCACTGCTTCTCCCGGCCCGAAGGTAACGCTGTGTTTCCCTGTCCGTTTTTCCTCCGTTGGACACTGTGTTCTTTCTCTCCAGTTACCTTGCTGTTTTGTCTAGCCTTCTGGTATTGCTGTTACCAGCCCTTCCGCTCTGCTCTCTTCTTCCCTGCTCTCTGCTCTCTTTCCCTCATAGGCGATTGGGACAGATTTAGGAGCTGAATTAGAAGAAAGAGAGGGGATCCTCTTTAAAGGTTGAGCTTTATATCTACCCGACAAGAAGCATCAAAGACTGGCCCTCTCATGGTGTCATGATTCACCTATGGCCGGACATAAGGGCATACGAGCCACTAAGGATCTTTTGTCCAGAATGTTCTGGTGGGCGGGTTGGAATCAAGATGTGCATTCTTATGTATCTACCTGTTCCATCTGTGCAGCCAATAAGTATTCTTTCTCCAAGCCCGTAGGCTTACTGCAGCAGGAACCAGCTCCCAAACAACCGTGGACCCACGTCTCTACAGATTTTATTGTGGAATTGCCTAACTCTGAAGGGAACACAGTCATCATGGTAACTGTGGATTCTTTAAGCAAATTGGCCCACTTCACACCTCTGAGGGGGTTACCTAAAGCCCCCGAGATGGCCAAAATATTCTTGAAAGAAAAAGTGCGACTTCATGGTCTACCGGAAACCGTGGTGTCTGATCGAGGCCCTCAATTCACTTCCCAGTTTTGGGGATCTCTTTGCAAACAATTAGGGATTCAGCGAGCCCTTTCGTCTGGGTGCCACCCACAAAGCAATGGGCAGACGGAAAGGCTCAATCACACGCTAGAACAATATCTCTGTTGTTTCTGTAGCAATAAGCAAGATGACTGGAATGCCTTTCTCCCTATGGCTGAGTTCACTTATAATAACACCAGACATACAGCCATCAATGTGTCTCCCTTTTTTTGCACATTTGGCTACCATCCGAAACATTTGCCGTTATTGAACATCTGAAAGAACTCAAGGACACCCATGTGTTAGCCAATGAGACCTTAAGCGCTAGTCGACATTCCTATAAGACATGGGCCGACAAGAAGAGGAAAGCAGCACCCTCTTGGACGAAAGGTGATAAGGTCTGGTTGGCCACAAAATTCTTACCCCGCTGAACACACATAGGGAAGTTCGCACCTAGATATATCGGACCCTTTCGGATCACCAAGAAGATTAACCCTATTGCTTTTCGCCTCCAGTTACCATCCTCTCTTAAACATGTACATCCCGTGTTCCATTCCTCTCTTTTGAAACCAGACCTACCGGATCCTTACCAAAGAAGATCTGAAAGACCACTTAGTGACTTTCAGTCTGAACCAGCAGAATACAAGGTTTCACGTCTAGTTGATTCCTGTTATCATCATGGAATTCTACAATACTTGGTTCATTGGAAGGGTTATCCCATCGGAGAACGCACATGGGAGCCCGTGAGTCACATTCATGCTCCTCGACTCATTAGGAAGTTTCACAGATTGTATCCGGGCAAACCAGGAGGCCCCCCAAGTAGAAGGGGACATACTGTCATGATTCCTTTCAGACGGCGCTTCTTTGATGTGTGGAGAAGCCATTGACAGGTTCCACTACGTTCGACGGCCGTCTGGAATCACCGTTCTAGTGTTTTCCAAGATGACCGCCGACGTCCTTTAGTGCCGGCTCAGTGCAGCGTTCCTCGCGTTGCACCTTCACTGCTTCTCCCGGCCCGAAGGTAACGCTGTGTTTCCCTGTCCGTTTTTCCTCCGTTGGACACTGTGTTCTTTCTCTCCAGTTACCTTGCTGTTTTGTCTAACCTTCCGGTATTTCTCTTACCGGCCCTTCCGCTCTGCTCTCTTCTTCCCTGCTCTCTTCTCTCTTTCCCTCATAGGCGCCTCAGTTTCCTTACCTCTGGAGCCATCCGCGCCTTTTTCTTACTTGGGAGTCTCTTGCTGACATTCTCGGTGTTTGTGCTCCCCTATCTCGCCTGCTCCGGCTATCCTCCATTCAACTGGTAGGCTTCCACTGTTCCTACCTCTGCATCTGTCGGATCTACTCAGCTTACGAGGATTGTATTCCGCCCACTTCATCATCTGAGACCATATTGCCAGTACTTCCACCGCAGGGTTTTTTCTGCCATTGGGGCTTTTTCCCTGCTCAGGAGCCGGCTCCCGGGAGTCCCCGCTGTTCGGTTCCCCAATCACCCGACAGTGTGGCATCCCAGGGAGCTCACCCCTACTTAAGCCAAAAGAAGGAAGCCAAGAAGACCGGCAAAGAACAGCCCCGAAGACGTCCAGGAAGGAAGTCGGAGTCACAGGATAACCCTACGGATAATTCAGGTGAGGAGGAAGGGAGGGAAGCCTTAAAGGACTCAGACAGCCTTGACAATATTTGCTTTGCAATAAACCCTAGATTTTGGAAATTGAACCTCGTGTCTGTCGTATCAGTTTGTGTATGGTGATTGTGCCTTGTTTCCATGCGCAAGGTTCTTCAGGGCCTAGCAAAAAATGGTGCCCGAATAGGGACCCTCCCCCATTTGCTCCATCGTGTACATTGAATTTGAAGAAGGTGAAAACAAATCGAGGACAAGGCCGTCGAGCCTGGATCAAGAGGTGTTCGGGGCGCCCCTGTGAAAGTGATGAGACTCCTTTGCAGATCTGTAAACAAGCGGTCCCTGATCGATGCGTCCGGCCGAGGGAGCATCGAGGCGAGGGTCCCGAAACGAGGCAGATTGAGCCAGGTACGCAGTCACGACGATCCTTGGTTGCGTCTGTATACAGACGAATTGCGTCTTGAGAGACGAGCTGATTGATCAGGTGAGTCATGCCCTGATTCAGCCCTGGTATTGGTTGAGAGTTGCTCTTGCAAGATCAAACGCCCAGGGTAAGGTACAAATAAGATCAAACATGCCTGGGAAATTTTCTTCCTGTCTAGTGGGATTTTTCCACTGCGGTAGACAATCTTTGGAACAGGCCTGGCTGCGCCACCCGTAGGGTCGCCAGCGTTCGAGATTTATGTGAAATATGGAATAGGAGCAACAATGTTTAATGAACTTTGACATAAGCAGACCAGACATGTAGAAGATTTTCAATGGCCGAAAGACGGTACTTTTGAGATGCCCCGAATAGAGCCTTTGGAATCAGTTCTGCTCCGCAAGAAAGCACGCCCGCGACATTTGACATCATTAGAGACTGGAGGAAAGAAGCTAACCTCTGTTTAAAAAGTAGAGAGAAACATGCACGAAGGCACAAATCAAAAGCAGAGAAAGCAGTGGAACTAGAAGAGCTAAAATGGGATGAGGATATTAGAAGCGGGGATAGGAGCATCCAATTAGGCATACAAATGATATATCCACAACAAGAGTTGCATGCCTCAGATGAATTAATAAATAAGATTTTGAATGAAAAAAGACAAGAACGCCCTCAAAGCAAGATTGACATAATTGCACCAGCACCCATTGCTCCACTTCAGTTGCCACCCCCGCTTCCTGTTGTTCCAACTGCACCATCTCCCCCTGAACATGTGATCCCATTTCCCGCTCCACCGACAGAGCATGAATTAGCAGCTATCAGAGAAGGCAGCTCTCCAGAGGCGGGGCCTGCACAGGGAGGAAGCACCAGAGTAACCTGTAGTACGGTTAGCAGGAAGAGGAGAGAAGGAATGGGCAGAAACGTATATTGAAGGAAATGACAAGGGATCCATGCTGAGTGCAATGTATGACTATAAGAAGCTCGGTGAAAAACAGGTAATGTTAGAATGCATAGGAGGGTATCTTATGGATAGATGGAGGCAGTTAATCGGTAGGGTAGCACCGCAGAAGTTGCGGGATCTGAATGCCTTTTCACGTACGAGGGAAAGTGAGGCAGAAATAAAAGAGCACATAGACAGGCTATTTGAGTTTAAAGATGAACTTGATGAATTGCATGCAGAGATGTTTTCTGTTCCTGGGTTTCGGCACCAAGAAATAAGAAAAGGGAAACAGCCGGCCCCATATGTTGTGTAGCGATTCTTTCGGCCGTCAAAACCTGTTAGTGAAGAAATGAAAATATGCACACGCGAGGCGCTTAGATGGATTACGATGGTAGCATTTCTGCAATGGAGGTGTATGATACGTTTGAACAATATACAATAGAAATGCAAAGGAAGGTGTTGCAAGTGATGGTTGAGTATTTGCAAGATACATGTGTTGAGAAAAATGAATGCTGTCCCTCTGAATTAATGACCGTATACAAGAGAGCGCTTTCACCTGAATATGGAAAGACTGTCCTATCCCTCGATTTAGGTATAGTGCTTAATAAGAGAACAAAAGAGGAAACGGCCAGTTCGATATTTCCCATGAGAGAAGTCCCTCCCACTTTTGTGCCAAAAGTAGAAACTCCTGGTGTTGATGGAGCTCTAGCGCTAGTAACAGAAGCGCATTATACATGACAGTATGTACATGTCCCTTTCTCTAGACAAGAGGTGAATAATATAAAACAAACAATCCCTGATTTGAGAAAGAATCAGGCAAAATTTTATAAAGGGATTGAGTCCTATTTGAAATTGTCCATGTTTACAATGAGTGATATTGACCTATTATTTCCTGTGATTCTCCCAGTAGATATATGGAAGCAAATTAGGAATGTAGATGATAATGAAATATTGGGTGGTACCTCGGAAAATATGATAAAAGAAGATACAGACAGAAAGGCTGGCGAGAAGACATCGCCAACTCTGTTAGCATTACCGGCGCGAATAGTACAGAAATTCAAGATTTTGGTGCCCGAGAGAAGAATTATCGGGGACAAATTAAAGGCATGCATGCAAGGTAAAGATGAATTGGCTACTGACTATTTTAATAGATTTGAAGAAGTATTTGCAGATTTTAGTGGTCAAGATCTGAGCACTGAACCTGGAAAGAGACTCTTTGTTGACAAATATGTGAGAGGGTTGCTACCGAAAATTCAAAATTTTATAATGACGTCTGAAAGTCCGTGGCAGCAAAATCACAAAGTGAAGTATTACACGTGGCACAGTACTATGAGAATAGAGTAAATACAGAGAAAGAGGTGAGAGATAGAGTGAATCTAAAAACAAGCATGTTACTGCAACAGGTAGCGAATAATAATAGGGGCAGAGGTAATGCACAAATGAGAGAGAATTACTCCAACATGAACAGAGGTCCAATTGGACTGAATCAATGTGCATATTGCAGGGAAGAAGGTCATTGGCGAGCACAATGCCCACATTTACAGAATAGGAATGGGAATGCCCCGAGAAGACAAAATAGAGATCACCCGGGAACACAAGGACAAAATAGAAACACTAGAATGCCACAAAATCAGAATAACCAAGGAAATAACAACCCGAATCAGAACCAAAACCAACATCAGCAGAATGGTGCAGGAGAAGGGAATGTTTTTGATATTCAATCAAATACATACTATTCTGGTGACTTCACATCGGATGAATATTGTTCAGATAGGACAGCCCAAGACAGGGGTTGGAACCGGTGTCTATTCCCGTTGATCAGAAAGGACCCTACGTAGAAATGAGAATTGGGAATAAGGAGCACACTTTTCTAGTGGACACAGGTGCACAGAAGTGCTCAATAGACCATCACTTGGTTCCAGAGATACCACTATCTGGGCAAAAGAATGTTTCAGTAGGGTTTGCAGGCACCCCAGTAATTAGTCCAGTGTCACAGCCAGTACCCATAACATTAGGTCCATTCACTGAGTCTTGCCCGTTTCTTTTGAGACACAATTGTGGCGAGAATTTATTCGGTTTAAATTTGTTGAAAAAATTAAGTGCGGTTATTCATTGTTCTCCTGATGGAGTGTTTTTGACAATTGCACCACAAAAAATGGCAGTATCACAATTTTTGTCTAAACCATTACCAACTGAATTAAGCAAGGTACTGACTTGAATCTGGGCGATGAATGACAACGATGTTGGTTGTTTGAAAATAGAGCCAGTGAGAATTGTTTTGAAAGAGGGAGTCACATTGCCACGTATCCCACAGTAGAAAACTTCGGTGGAAGGTGAGAAAGCATTGAAATGCATTGTTTCTGATTTGGTAAAACGAAACGTAATTGAAGAAATTACTGGTAGCACTTGAAATAGTCTGATTCTCCCAGTACATAAAAAAGGAGGAAATGAGATACCATTTTGTTTTATAATTGATTTGCGCGCATTGAATAAAGTAGTTGATGCCCAATTCCCATTGTTCCCAGATGTCACTACCATTTTGACAATGATTCCCGCTTTGCTTCATATTTTAGTGTAGTAGACCTTAAGAATGCATTTTTTTAGCATCTCTGTACATCCAGATAGCAGGTATTTATTTGCTTTCACGTTAGGGGCACGTTCTTTCACATTCACACAAATTCCACAAGGTTACACTGAGAGCCCGAGTATTTATAGCAGAGCATTAAAAGAACAGTTAGACATGTTAGAATTGCCAACAGGTTGTGTACTATTGCAGTACATTGATGACCTGTTGATTGCTGCCGACACAGAAGACATTTGCACGGAGAGTACTGTTGAATTGTTGACACATTTGGCTGCACATGGACATAAAGCGTCATTAAAACAAAAATTCCAGTATTGTTGAAAGGAAGTGGCCTATTTGGGCTACCTCCTTTCGAAAGAGGGAAGGAGACTGACACCAGAAATAATAGAAAGCATCTCTGGTATGCCTATTCCAAAGACACAGAAAGAAGTCAGAGCCATAATAGGCATGGCTTCATATTGCAGGCAGTGGATTTCCGATTTCGCTATGATTGTGAAACCTATGCTGGCATTGACAAAGAAGGATGTTGCTTTGCCTTTACCATGGAGTGAGGAATGTCAGAATGCATTTGATCTGCTCAAAGTTGCGTTGTGCTCAGCTCTAGTTTTGGGTACACCAAATTATGAAAAGGATTTTAAGTTATTTGTGCATGAAAATGATGGCTGTGCGCTGGCTGTTTTGACTCGGGAACAAGGAGGAAGAAATGGACCATGCGGTTATTTTTCTTCCGCGCTGGATCCTGTTGCATGCGCTTTGCCGCGCTGTTTGCAAGGTGTTGCTGCGGCTGCCGCGTCAGTAAAACAGACCGAGGGAATGGTTTTGGGTCACGCCTTAACTCTGATGGTGCCCCACACAGTAGACATTCTTTTAAATAGAACACAGACGCAACATCTTACATCAGCTAGACTGACTAGTTACGAAATTGTCCTTTTTGCATCACATATTCAAATTCAGAGATGTTGCGCTTTGAATCCTGCATAGTTAATGCCCCCTCCCAATGAAAGAACGGGTGAGAATGAATCACCACCCCATGATTGTATAATGGTTACTGAACAAGAAACGAAAAGGAGAATTGACCTAACAGACACCTGACAGAAAGAGCCAGACGGAGAACTGTTTTGTGACGTTTCCTGTTTTAAATTGCCCGATGGCACATCAACTGCTGCATATGCCATCACGACACTGAAGAGTATTTTAGAGAGCAAAAGAATTCCATACAATTCAGCACAGGCTGCAGAGATAATAGCATTGACAAGAGCATGTGAAATTTCTTTAAATATGAATGTAAACATATATACTTACAGTCAGTACGCATTTGGGGTGGTACACAATTTTGGTCGACTCTGGGCTGAGAGGGGTTTTCTAACGTCACATGGAACCAAGATCCAACATGGTGCTTTGATAGCAAGATTGTTGTCTGCACTCACGCGTCCAAAGCGACTAGCAATAATGAAATGCGAGGCTCATAAGAAAGTAACATGTAACGTTGGAAAAGGAAATGCATTTGCAGACAAAATTGCAAAACAAACTGCCACTGATCCACGTACAAAAATGTTTATAGCACAGTCAGAAGAAGTGCCCTGGATGATAGAAAATGGGATTGCCACAGTCAAGGAAATGCAAACAGAAGCAACCGCAGATGAAATAAAAGGGTGGGCTGAGGGCTCCGCAGAGTTAGACGTAGAAGGTTGCTGGATGGACAAAGAAAGTAGAAAGTGGATGCTGCCCAACTCCTATGTAACCACAATGGTCATCATGGCCCACAGCCCCACACACATATGTGCTAAAAAAAAAAAATGATTCAGCATCTGGCCACAGTATGGCAGAACCCAAATATTGGAAAAACAGCTGAAAGACTAGTCCAGAATTGTATGACTTGTTTGCAACATAATATTGGAAAAGGAACTACTCCTCCAATAGGTAGTTTTGCCCCCCCTCTATGCCCTTTGAAGTCATCCATTTTGATTTCATAGAAATGGAAGGATGTCAGAACCTAAAATACATCCTGGTGGTAGTCTGTGCATTCAGTAAATGGGTGGAAGCATACCCGCTTAAGGACTGTACAGCAATGAGCACAGCAAAAGTGATGCTAAAGGAATATTTCTCTAGATGTGGCCTGCCACGGGTCATATGGTCAGACAACGGCCTTCATTTTGTTGCCGCTGTGATATTACAGATTTGTGCAGGCCATCAGATTGATAAACGGTTCCATTCCGCCAGGCACCCAATGAGTGCCGGTCTTGTTGAGAGCCAAAACGGCATCTTAAAAAATAAAATAAGTAAGATCTGTTCAGGGAGTCAATTAAAATGGCCAGACGCGCTGCCCTTAGCTTTGTTGTGCATGCGCACGTCTGTGCAAGCTAGGACTGGACTCTACCCATAAGAGATTGTTATGGGGAGACCTGCGAATGTTTGGTGTGCACCACAGCCTAGGCGTATAAGTGAAGTAGAATACCCTTTTCTCAGCACTTATTGTAACCTGTTAACGCAGAAACTCTGTTTGATTTATCAGTAGGTGCAGGAGGCTCTTCCTGTCAGATACACAGGCCCGGGGAATTGTCTGCAGCCGGGAGACTGGGTGCTGATCAAAAACTTTGAGAGGAAGTCTTCACTCGCACCCAGGTGGAGGGGCCCCAATCAAATTCTCCTGGCAATGCAGACTGCAGTCCGTGTGGATGGTTGTAAGGCGTGGATTTATGCCACCCACACGAAAAGAAATCCATTCCCATTGAAAGAACTGCCTAATCCGTACAATAAGAAAGAAACAGCTGCCCTTGATTCGAAAGACTCCATCGCCAGTTCTCTGCCACAAATACTGCCTGAGCCTGAGAAAAAGCCTGAAAATATTGGCAAAGAGGAGAAGGGGCTGAATGTGCCCCAACTTTGCCCAGCTGAACCTGCATCATCACAGGCTGATATAAAGCCTGCTTCATCACTAAATGCATCACAGGCTGACACTGAGCCTGATCTGGAAGTGCATCTGAACTGTTCATTGATCACACAGTACCTGGAGCGATAAGGTACAACCTACGTTCTCAAAATCGAAAAGTGATCTGATCTACGTGTTTTGTTTTCGCCTCTATTCTCATCACGGATGAATTGGGAATTGGAGGCCTAGGGAAGTGGTGCGTGGGGGCTGTACCAATCTGCATCAATTTGGTAGCTCTGGAACGCGGCTTCCCGGTGCAATCTTTGAAAAAAGAAATCCATTTGTTGATCACCTCGTGCGAACAAGAGGGGCGCATATGGTACAAATGCAATTGATGTCTGCTCTGGAGTCTTTTGAGCACTGTGCAGAGGCACAATAATCTTGCCACATGTTTAGCAATCCAGGCTGCCGAGAACTGGCCTAGACACTTTGCTGACCTCTTCAAACATTTTAGTGTTTTAACGGGTGCTGCTGTAAGAACTATTCACGCTGAACTTTGATGGAGAAAAAGAATTGCACACAATGCCCATACTTGCTTCTGTTCCCTCCTGCACCAATACTGATGATGTAATAGATATACAGACCATGAAAAAATCTAGAAGGAGTTGCTATAAGAAATCAATGCTTATGATTACAACACTTGTGTGTATTCTGTGTACAATTATCCCAGTAGTATGTATCCCAGTATTGTGGTATTTGGAGAGCGTGCATCCATTGAGTTCTCTTTTGCCTGCCACCAAAGTACCTGTCACAGATAGCCAAGTCCATGTACTCTTATACTCTCCCTCCAATATAAGAAAGACACAGGGAAGGTTATGGTAATAACATGTTGCTTTTAATTATGAATATGACTCACTCCATCCTGAACAGAACAAACTGATGGGTCTGCACCCATTTATCCCAGCATGGCGGGACAGGAATGGGTTGGTATGTACAGCCATTACCCCTTAATACAGCATGCTATGCATCACTAAGCGCACTATTTTATGGAAAGTGGAATAAGAGTGACACAGGTCAATTAGATAGGACAAACATAGATGAATTTGAGAAAGTGGTAATGGAACCTGTAGGTTGTTCCATATTTAACAGAGCAAGAGTGATAAGGCCAGTAGACAGACTGTGCCTTATAAGTCATCTGTAATCACGTTTCACATGAACCCAGTAGGGAATAAGGGCGTAGTGCCCCCCTCGTATACAATAAATTACAATCCTCGCACTGTCCCATTTTTCTACGGAAAAAAGGTTCCTATTCAGTAGGGACATTCAATAGATGCATGAATATTGCAGTACTTGAGAGAGAAGAATAACCAATATATGTAGGTGATCCCGTTTATTTTGTATGTGGAGAAAAAGCTCCCTGGTTGCCTAGAAATTGGGGTGGAACGTGTTATTTAGGGATCCTTTTCCCCGGGGTATTCCTTTCCCGAACATCAGATATATCAAAATTATCTAGATCGAGTGCCCGGCGGGATGATGAAGCAGGATTAAATGCAGAAGACATAGCAAAATCATTTATACCATTTTGGGGCCAAGCAATAAACTCATGGAATATACGGAGATTGTCCAGAATTTTAGAAAAAACGATAAATGGAACGACTGATATATTATATAATATGACACTAGAAGAAAAGACAGTCAGATTAATGACACTTCAAAATAGAATGGCTCTTGATATAATTTTGGCCGACCGTGGAGGTGTTTTCAAAATTGTGGTGTCAGCATGCTGCGTATTTGTAAGTGACTCCTCCCCTACGATTTTTGAGGCAATAAAGAAATTACACATTCTGAGCTCTGACCTTTGTGCCCCGACAGGTGGTTGGGAACTGAATATAAGATCCTGGTTTTGGGAGTTACTGCGCTCATGGGGATGGAAACTAATTGCAATTTTAGTAACGGTACTCAGAAGATTCATGACATGTTGTTGCATACACTGCCTGCCAATTATTGGCTCTGAAATAACTGATGAATGCATACACATGGTAACAGTGAAAAGAACTCCCAAAGTAGATACGAATGCAAACCACGAAACAGAAACTATGAAAGAGTTCATGTCGATTAATATTGATGACAATTACAGTAGTATGCATAGTTCAGAACTAGATAAATGGTCAGAGGAAGATGCGATGTATGGTTGATGCTCTTGGCATACGGCCAAAAGGAGGATTTGGGAGTCTAGAAATTACCCTACTAAAGCATAGATGGTATATTATGTTGGCCGAAAACCAATCGCACCATATGCCCTACATCGCCAAATACAGACTCGTCAGCATGACCATAGAGCGTCCATTTTGTACCCGCAAGATCCGCCATTTGCTTTTCCTTGCCTTTCTGTTCAAACGCTTTGCAAAATGTATTTCATTTCGTTCTGCTCTTACACGAAGCAAGGCCACAAGTTACATGTTGAGAGACCGACCCAGACAGAAATGCAAAGCAGTACAGAAATACATTGTTTTCCTCACTCATAAGTCCTTGAAGGCAAGCAGAGAGGCATTTAATCACCAAGCCAGGTGCCAGCTGGTCTCGCTGAAACTGTAGAAACAGGCCGTTAAAGGCATGAATTATACTTTACTAACAGCCCCCCTTTCGGGCCCTCTTAGATCAGGCTGACATCTAGTTCACGAATAGAAACTGGAAGATAGCATGCTTTGATATGTGTCTCTCCTACGAACATAGTCTGCTCACTAAACAAGTGCTTTATGTTTTCCATAATAAAGAATCATGTCTGCTTACTGCAAATTGCAACTGTTGCTAAACCAAGTAATATGGATTAAGAAACATTTCATAATGTGTCATATTCGTCATAATTGTCAATCACCGAACCCTAGCTCAAGAAGATACATTATGGGCGGTTTTGATGTGTCACAAATAGATTGTACGATTGTCTTTTTCTATGTATGATACTGTTGTAGAATGCTCACTCTCTTGCGTCTCACGAGGTCTGGGTGACGCACGTTGCAAGACTTAAGATCCAGTCGGCCGTCTGAGTATATTTGCTTTGCAATAAACCCTAGATTTTGGGAATTGAACCTCGTGTCTGTCGTATCAGTTTGTGTATGGTGATTGTGCCTTGTTTCCATGCGCAAGGGTCTTCAGGGCCTAGCACAAGTATGAGCCCCTTTTGAATGTACTATTTTGTTTTGATGTGGGCAGTTCTTCATGTTTTGCCTGGTAGTACCCTCTGTACCACTCATTATTCATTCATATCCCCTTACTGTTCCAAACATGGCAATACCTACAGAGAATTTTCTTTTGACCCTGCAGCACATGATGCTGCTCATCTATCTGGAACATTTGTAAACCTAGGCCGACTATCTAATCAATGACATGCCATTCTTTTAACATACAGATTTGTTAATACGTTTTCGTTTCAGGAACTCTTACTGAGTTACAGCATTTGTTGAAGGTAACTTTGTGCCTATACACTGCTGGGGTTAAACCATAGGTAAATCTGTATTCTGGAACGTGGGTTTGAGTATCATAACTCCTTGTAATCACAATAGTAAGATTATGATTTAGATTTAATGTCTTCTAGTTTGAGCGAACACTCGTGGCACTTCTATTTGACCTAGTGCTTGGACACTTCACTTTTGGTATCTGCAGCCATAATTCAACAATCGTCGACCAAGGAAATGTTTCATTTAAATACATCATTGCAGCATCCAACTGCGGGATAGTCAAGTAAGAAGAATGTATTTATCTAAGACAGTGACTGTTTTCTTTATAGGCATTCATGTAATGTGACTTGACCCATGATCTTCAAGCCAATACGGCCTTTATAAAGTTATGAGTTAAACATTGGCACCTTCAGTTATGTGACTTAGACGGCACATGTTCAGAATACACAGGAAGTAGAGATGGGTACCTCATATTTCAGCCACTTCTAGATTACCTTTACAAGTTAAAAGCTTCTTTAATGTTTTTTTGTTTTTTTCTTTCCTTTGCCTTTACTTGAGATGGGTTTGGGTAGGAGTGTCTATTTAAGCACCTTTATTATTTTTAATGAATCATTTCAGCACTTTAGCACCCTGGAAGGGGGCGCTGGACAATCAGGAAGCTCGGAACTCAGCTGTATTTTCTGGTACAAATCGCAATTCTGTGCTACTGTTACTAGACCAGCCCAAACGCTGGCAACCTGCACTCCGTATAGATTACCTCTGCTCTGGAGCTGGGTCTGCTCTTTAAACAATAAAATACATTTTTTAAAAAAACATAAACCCAGCGATTTGGATGGAAGGCAAACCTCTTGTGTAGCTGCCATTTCAGGCTTCCTTGACCCATACAACAAAGTCAATGAAGCAGAGAGGTTAGAATGCCAAAGTTCATGAGCACCGCTCGCAAGCACCTTCATGGTCCCTGCTCACAGCCATTGATGGGTCTCAGAAAGAGACCAAGAGTATCGATTTGTGCAGATCATTAAACAGAAGCAGCTCAAAGCAAGTGCTGCAGGAATGCCAGCTGCACACATGGTAATTCCAAGATAGTCAACCATGTATTTAAAGTCTTGGTGCAGGTGCTGCATACTGTTGCCCTGCACTATTGCAGATATTAAAATGATAGTTCAGTCACCCAGCTGCCAATCAAGTCTCATACCAAAAAGCCCACAGGTGAAGCAAATGCTTGAGTGAGGATCACATTTACCAACAGCAGTGGACTATAAAGGTGGAGGTGACGAGCCTAGTGGTGTGATAGTTTGGATGGTCGGAGGAGGAGAGAAGAAAGAGAGGAACAGAGGAGGTGGACATGAGAGAGAAGTGTAGATGAAGTGGGGAGGAGAGTGACTGGTGGCGAGAAGGTGGGAAGTAGAGCGAAAGCTGAGAGTCTGGGAAGGAGAGAGAAAGCGAGAGATCAGAGAAGAGAGAACAGAGGAGGTGGGAAGGACTGAGCAGAGGCAGACGAGAAAGAAACGCAAACAAGGCAGTAGGAGAGAAATGAGCTGAGAAGGTTGAAGGAGAGAGAGCGTTTATGATGGAGAAGAGTGCAAGAGATGGAAGTAGAAAGAAAAAGGGGTGGTATAGAGGAAAAAGGATCAGTCGAGAGGGAAGAAGATGGGGGAGATGGGTAGAGAGAACTGAAATAGTGGTAGAAAAAGAATTAGTAGGAGAAAGAGAAAGGAGTGGAGTGGAGAAGCGAAAGAGAGATGGGAAGAACTTTGCAGATCAACGAGTAGGTGGAAGAGTGAGTGAGTGAGTGTTAGAGCAGTGATGAGCTGGAGAGGAGAAAAAGAGAGGATAACACGTAACATTGGGGAGACCGCCTAGAGGAGCATACCTACATCTTGCAGAGGTTAAACAGTAGTTGAAAGGCCTCATATTATACCTGAGGGGCCAGGAAGGGAACCACTCAGATTTGCCTGTCACTGCAGAAAGAGGGGAACTCTGATCATCTCCGGGTCCAACTGCCCTGAAAGAGTCTGATACCTGATCCAGCCCATATTACCCAAGGCAGCAGCAGTAGTGGTACCAGGTATACTACAAGTGCAGGAGGAGCAACGCAATATACTGACAAGTCACCTGTCAAGAATGACCCAACAAGAGCAAAGAAAGAAGTGCAGGACACTATACATTTCAGAGTCTGTGTATGACACTTTGCCACCAAGAAGACAGATTTGTTTTGGGCGGTGGGGTGGCAGTTGTGGACAAATAAGGAAGGGCCACGGTTTAAGGGAAACCCTAACAAAGATGTACATGTTCATGTCTTAGAGCCCACAAATGAGCTCAGTTTAAAACCTCATTCATTTGTTTGCTGAGTAAAGAAAAGGGAAAATGTATATATTGTGCTTTGGGTTTTCTGACACGCCTTCGGCCATAACAATTAAATCTCCTCCCCCTCAAATCTTTATTTCAATCCATGTAATATGTTTATAATATTTGACGCTGGAATCACTTGCAAGATCTTGGGAACCTAGATTATTGAAAAGATTCTTAATAGAAATTTGTGGCATTTTAGATTTGCCAATTATGGACCGACAATGTTATGTCTGCACTTAAGTGCAGCCAAAAGCCAAGGTGAGAACATAAGGGCTCATTATGTGTTTGTCGTTTACCTCCAAAAATGGCTGGTTGTTTGGCGGTGCAGGAAAAATTGAGGTAAACAGTATTACCTGCACTTTTTTCCCGCACTGCCAAACTCGTAATGAGCCCCATAGTTTCTTAGGTCAGTGTAACAAAAATATTTACTGTTCATCTGAGGCTGTGTCAAGTAAACTAGTTCATTTTCTCTCACTTGATATAGTGGGTTGTTGGAACTATGTTTCAAGAGCTTTTGAGTGCTAATAATTACTCCATCTTTTGTATTAACGTTTTACTGACACATCATGATTTTTTTAATGATCTCAATAAGGGTGAATGGCATACATTGATTTTGAGCTTTTTTCGAATCTGTGCATTTAATATTGAATTTAAAAATGCAAAAAAATACATTATGCAACTCTGTCATATGTGACGGCTTGAAGCAAGTACACCTAAAAAGGAGCTGTGTGAAGTTGAAGAGGAGAATTAGGCAGAGCTCTTTTGTAAATGGAATTTTTATCATGTGTTAATCTTGTTCCTCTTTTTTTCAAATGTATAGTAAACTCGTAGCTGGAGGGTTTTAGCTGTTCAATTGATATCACAAAGAAGGGAGTCATCCATTGTTCGATATATATGTCTACAAAAGTATTAAGTTGTTAAAAATGCATATTTTCAAACTTTATGGTCTATATTTTTCAGTGGATATAAACAAGATAGGGGTAACCAGAGATACAGCTCTCTGAGGGTTTTTCCAATTATTTCCCAACTGACTGGTGGAGCCGTGCAGCACACACTTCTCCTTTTTCCTACCAGACCACGTTTGCAAGAGATTTCCGGAGTGCAAAAGTGTCCCACACCTTCCTGTATTGTCTGGTGATGTAATGGCTTGCGTGCCTAAGCTATTAGACAAGAATCAAGAAGAGCAAGAACATGCAAAGGAAAGTTATCAATACAAAATGTATTCAACGTATACATTTCCCATAAAGACAAACCAACACAAGAATTTGGTATAAACAATAATTACAAAATCTTCGGGGTAAATTGATGTTCTACGGCCAAACCGCCTACCAAAACCATTATATCAAACATCCATCCACATTGTAACTCCAATCATCCGACAAACACTGTGAATACCTCAGACATAATATGCATCAATCCTATTAAAAAACATGACTGGTAATTCTGTTCCTTTTCAAACAGGTTTCGAATACCTACGTTGTAAATTCGGCATCATGGTTCTGCTTATTCATGTACCTAATAAATGCTAAATATTATTGAACGTTTTAGCCCCAATTCACAAATGTGTTTACCCGAGAAGTACTTCAATATTTATTTCATTACCTCCCTTAACTAACCTCAACAGATACCTCATTTCACTTTCTGGAGCGCTGGCAGTCATCAATGCTGTACCTTGCTTTGCCCTAGATGGACAATGGATTCTGAGTTCTTTTCTGGAAGCCACCATAAGAACACATATTGTGGAGAAACAGAACAGAGAGCTCATCGGGTTCTTTATCCTGCTTGCAGGCAGCTCACTACTGGCTGCAAATGTGGCCCTGGGCCTTTGGATGGTGACAGCACGATAGATGAGCAGCTTGTGGCTGCCCTACAGAACATCATTTTTTGTTGAATCCCACAACAGGAATTGGCGATCGCCACCTTTATAGAATGGCTTTGCATGAAGAGATTGGAGAAAGGAAATAGGATAAATTCTGTCTGGAAGTGGCAGAACAAGTTATGTTTCTAACTAGAACAACTGAGAAGAAACACTTGTGCTCAGTTAATGCTCTTCCAGATATAAATGTTTTAAGGACATATCCTTTTTGGAAAATAAATCAACAGGATGACCCTGGAAATCAAGTTTGATAATAGTTTAAGTCCATCTCTGTACGTAGGGATTCCTGTCAATTTAGCAATTACCGCAATTTAAGTTACACATCCATTTAAGGTGGCTGTTTTAAGCTCCTCAATTAAGTCTGTCTACGGATGTGCAATTATGGACTGTCAGCTCAGATGTTGCCTTCTTATCTAACTGCCATAAGAAAATCGAAACTCTGAAGTGACATTGGTAGGCTGTAGATTTTGATGGCAAATATCATCTTCATTCTCTTGGAGAAATTGTTTTTTTGAGACATTGTAAAGTATTATTGAAACTGCATTTGTGACCTGTACTACGATTATCTAGTCTTTTGTTATTTTTCAAACAGTTATTACATAACAGAAAGGCATTTGGTACAATTGTCTGTATTTTATGTCCAATTGTGTAGGACTGTAGTAGACCAGATGTCTACATGTGTTTCACGAAAGCACCCCGATGGAAACTCTAGACATTTGATATGTAGTAGTTTCTCAAATAATGTGTGTCTGTACCTTAAACTATTGACTATAGGGAGTTAACAAAGCTACTTAACATTCAATGCAATCTACGGACACGCAAGGGATTTTTGAAAAATCAACAATGTAAATTGAGCAACAGACCGCTCAAAATGAATTAATGGAGCCTTTTACGTGCTGTGTACTTTACAGAAAGTATAAATTAAGGTATGTCCTTGTTTTTAGTTATCTAGGCTAACTACGGAAGTTAGGTATGTCTCCCATCAGGCAATTTCCAAGAGAGTGGCACTTTGTGAACCAAGCTTGAAATACAGCTTTGCACAAAGGTAACCGGGAAAACTTTTAAGCACCTTTGTAAACGTTTGGCATACAGAGAATTTTCACACAGATCTCTTGCATCCATCTTGTATTCATTATCTACAGTGTAATCAAATGATCTGAAGAAGCGCCTTCTTAGCACAAAACTTGTGCAGGCTCATTTACTATTTAGTTCAAAACTGAAAGTAAAATACAGACACTTCAACAAAAAACCTTTTGTGTTAATGGAATAACGAAGTCTCTAGAATAACAGTGAAAGTCATGCTGTCACTTTCAAATTATTCTCTCATCGATGCAAGAGATTGGGGGTGATGCAGCACAGGCAGAGGCCAACAAATATATGTCAATTGGATTCGGTTTCTCTGTGGATTGTCCATTTAACATAAAGAGTTGTTTGTTAGGACAACTGATTTATAATGAAAGCAATAACATTTTGGGGAATAAAAGTCAACAGCCTTTGATTTTATCAATCCGAAATATACAACATATGTAGCTGTAAAGACATAGGTCTTTATTAAGTGATATTGAATAAATTGTGCCGTATATTTTATCAGTAAAAACCTTCTAACAGAACCATGCATTTATAAATTAAAACCCTTGAGCCCTCGGATCTAATGAGTAAACCCTTTGTGGTTTGTGACTGTAAATTACAAGGTATACTCATGAATGAAGTCCCGTATGGGCTGTCCCAGGTGTTTTGTTTTATGTTCTTTTCTAGGTGCAGTAAAAACAAAATATTATACATTGTTTTAATAGTTTTGAAGTTTAGTAATGTAATCTGTGGGGGAAAAAAATCTCTGTTGGTATTCATGTGATTTATGAAATGTGGACAACAACATTAATTCTCCTTCCTTTATGGGTATATTCAAATGGGTTTTGAGTAAGTGTGTACACTGTGTTGATGTCTGGATCAAGGATACCTGAGTTACCCATCTCCACACTTCCTTCACTCCAACTCTTCTGAGGGCCCAGTCTCCAAGTAGTCTACTTTTTTGCACTGTTTGCTTCTTGAAACTGATGCAAGATTTCTGTCGGGCTGTGATATTGTTATTCACCAGCCGCAGTTCGCCCTTCAACTCACTCCCCATCTCTAGTCTGTAACAGTATCTGAGACCTAGTTTGCAGGTGTCTTGTAACTTTCGTCTCAGTCTATGGTTCTTCCCCTTGGAGTATACGTGCACCTGTTCATTATTACCCTGTTGGTGGTTAGTTACAGTTAGTTTTGCTGCTGCAACACCTGAGAATTCAAAGGGCAGAAGGAGTTTGTGATTATAAACAGGAAGGAGTGAAAGAGGATCTCAAAGAGAGGAAGGCATAAGACAGACTAAAGTTTGAGAAGACCATATAGGGAAAGGGCTACATGTGGGCACTGCATCTTCCAGACTAGTGAGACCAAAAGGAGGTACAATTATGTCAGAGCTTAGAGGAGGCGGTAGGAGTACGGAGAAAGGAAGGAGGAGATGGGGAAGACCAGGAGAGAAACAAGAAAGGGGCTCAAGGAATGAGAGAGGTCCAGCCAGAGTTGGGAATTGGGGAGTAGTCAGCGAGCCCCTGAGCTAAGGTCAAAGTCCCTGCCCTCAAGACCCCATCCCACTTGTAAAGGACCGGTCATAAATTGTGGTGATTGTACATGGTTAGCCTCGTCATACTGTCAGTCGTGGTGCATATTTGGACTGCATCAGCCAGTTACCCCTGGACAAATACCACATAGTAAAGAATAAAATGGGCAATAACTACAGGACTGGTGAAAAAAGTGTGATGGCCACTTAAAATACTTTACTCTGAGCTATTTTTATCATCCCTGGATTACCTGGCAAGGGGACCTGAAGTAACCCTTAACTAAGCCATAGTTTAGGATTAGGTTAGTTTGGGGTGGAGGACTGATTTTAGTTGAGACATCCTGAAAAGCACTTTTTTTTTTATTTGACAGGATATGGAACTCCTCTTAGAAATAGGGACTAGAACAGATTTGTTCCTAACTTTACTTAATAAAGCAGTGTTCAATTATGCCTCTGTGTCTGCCTCCTCTGTCTGACTTACCACATTGCTCACTTGTTTCAAATCCGAGGAGAGGCCATTCTGTTATTAGTTTTCCATATTTTTCAATCTCAAGGAAAATATATCCTGTTATTTGTCTGTCATCCTTTTCTTTTTTTACGTACACATAAAACCTCTTCAAACAAGTACTGTTTGCGTCTCATGGATCCCACTCCGCTTTGTCATAGGCTGCAAGTGGAAATTGACTTTTATTTTGTTTTGCTGGGGGATCCCCCCTAGTGCAGGAGTCGGGGGGGCGGGGGGGTTATTTTAGTCATCCCCATAAACATTTGCATCTCAGCCCCTCGGAAGATAAATCAGGAACACCTTGAAAATAGCTGAATTTCTTATAATGTCAGTAAAGTACAAAATGCACACACTTTTTATACCCCCAAAAAAATGCATATCAAGATTTCCTGTACAGTGCAACGTAACATGGGATTTCAGAGTACTTCTGCTCAGACCGTCAAGGGGTCTTGTGGGGAAGTGTCTTGCATCTGACCCTAGCGTCCACAGTTCAAATCCTGGCCCAACACGAATGCACGGAACGCACTGCAGAATTGACAAATACGTGTAAAGTGTCCAGGATTGGGGAGCCGGATCGGGGGAGACATTTTCTGACGGATCCCATATGTGGGAAGATCCGGCCCAATGACAGCATTGACTGCAACCTCCCTACCCAAGAATTGTAGGTTTTGGAAGAACTTCTCTACATTTCATTCAGAGGCCATGACATAGACGCTACTGTAAGTTATTTGCCTGTCTCACAGACGTAGAAATTCTTCCTATTTAAACTTGGTTCACACCTAGAAAGTTACATTGATGCTCATCTAGAAAGTCCTTACTGAGGTAGTACTGTAACTTATCTGCCTTCGCCGCACACTTAGAAACTGTTCTTGCAACATTGAATCACATCTTGAAAGTGCACACTGAGAAATTACTGTGAATTACTTAACCTGTGCTTCACACTTAGAATTGTTCCTGCTAACTTGGTTCACACCTAGAAAGTTACTTTGATTCACATCTAGGATGTGCCCACTTAGTATTGTGATTTATTTACCTGTGCTGCACCCTCAGCATTGTTCCGATTAGCTTGATTCACACCTAGATTGCTAAGTTGATTCACATCTAGAAAGGGGAATCTGTGTGATATTACTGTGATTTACTTGCCTGTGTCGCTCACAAATTTGTTCTTATTACATTGATTTACATCTAGAAAGTGCCCACTGAGATTGATTTACTTGGCTGTGCCGCTCACTTGGAATTTGTTCTTGTTACATTGATTCACATCAAGAAAGTGCCCACTGAGATTGTACTGTGTTTCACTTACCTGCGCCACACACTGTGTTTTCCTGTGCGACTCAATTAGAAATTGTTCTTGTTAGTTTGTTTCACATCCAGAAAGCGCAAACTGAGCTATTAATGTGTTTCACTTACCTGCGCCACACACTGACATATTACTCTGATTTATTAACCAGCGCCACACACTTAGAAACGGCTCTTGCTGATTCCATTCACATCTAGAAAGTGCACGCTGTGATATTACTGTGATTCACTTGCCTGTGTCGCTCATCTAGAATTTGCTCTTGTTACACCGATTCACATCTAGAAAGTGCCCACTGTGATAGTACTGTAAGTTATTTGCCTACCCTGCACTCTTAGAACTGTTCTTGTTAGATTGATTCAGAGCTAGAAATCGCACACTTAGAAATTGTTCTTGTTACATTAAGATCTAGAAAGCGCACATTTAGCAATTGTTCTTGTTACATTCATTCACATCTTGAAGGTGCCCACTGAGATGGTACTGTGATTTATTTAACTATGCCACACACTTAGTTTGTTCCTGTTGGATTGATTCACATCTAGAGGGTGCCAGCTGTGATAGTGCTGTGGTCTGTTAGCCTACGCCGCACACTTAGAATCTGTTAGTGGTGCACTGTCTCACACCTAGAAAATCACACCTTGTGATACTACTCTGAATACTGGTCTGCGTCCTCCTATAAGAGAACTGTGTTTTTAGACCTGTGTCGCATGCCTTGACGTTTTGTTAATTCTGCATTCAGCCCATCTATAGAGTGCCGCTTTGGAATTCCCCATGTGTTTGGCCCGCTCTCACTCTATCCAAGTGTCACTAACCTAGGCACTGCTACTGCATCTAGACTTCCATTCTACTGTTGCCCTCTTTGGCCCTCTCCCACTGTCCCGGTGTCTAGAGTCTAGACGCAGATTCTACATCTAGGGCCACTGCATCCATTGTTACGGGTGCATCAATAACAAAGACCTCCTCTCCAACCTGGCCTGATCCCTGGCCTCCCTGCACCAAGCCCCCCTTAGCTCACCCCTGGAGGCACTTAACCCGCACTCTAGCACCCAACTTCACCCCTCTCCAACCCTTCCTGATCCCTGGACACCCAACGCCCCCTTAACTCGCCCCTCACGACACATAAACCGCACTCTAGAACCCAACTTCACAACCCCCCTCTATCCTCCTATCCGCAAACCACGACCCCTCTCCGTACAACAGTACACCCGGACGTCACCCACTCACTCTCCTATCACCATCCCTCATCCAACTCTAAGATCAGAGGAGCACTCTGGCGCGCTAAAAACACCTGCCACCTCAAACGCTCATCCCTCACTCCTCTACCCAAACACATCATCATCCACTCTCCCTCTGACATCTATTGAGAACATCCCGATACCCCCTGCCCACACACCACGTCCTTTATCGAATTCCGAAGCCAGAGGAGCCCTCTGGCGCTCCAAACAGCGCAAATCCACCTCGACTACCACACCATCCTGGTGCCCATTGAGGAACTCCCCACCCTCTCAACCTACCTCCCATGCTGCCCTCTCCCTCCCCCTTAACCTCTACTCTACCCCCACCAACAGACCCACACCCCTTCATATCACTTCCCTTCTCTGAAAGTAGCTTGACTCGCCCTTGCTAGAATGGTAGCCTTATCTCCCACACCCTCTTACCCCCCACTATCTCCCACACCCCTATGGAACCAAAACCCACAAAATGCCAGAAAAGTGACTAGTCGTCTACTTCCACCCACCACACCTCACCACTTCTGCTTCAGTCCAACCCCCCTACCTCTCCCTTTCCTTAACCCCAGAAACTCCCCTCTTCCAGTTTCCTCCCCCTTGTTCTTAACTTCTCACCCAGGACACCAAAACCCCCAGCGCCCTCCATACGCAATCCAAAAATGACACCCCAATTGTTCCAGCCTCCCTACCCCCCTTGACCCACCCCTTGTCTCTCACTTACCTACCTCCGCCCCCCTACTCTTCCCGCCCCCCCATCGAAGTAACCCTCTCAACCGACACTCAAAGTCCACACACATCAAGCCACCCCCACACCTCAACCGGTCCCAACCACCCTGAATGATTCTACCACCCCCACTAGCCCATAGGGAACCCATGTCCACCACACTCCCACTGCGATGAGCATCATGAAAACCACCTCCCCTCACAAAGTCACATGCATTCTTTTTAACGCCCGCTCCATAGCAAGTAACAGACGCAGCATCTTTGACCTCCTATCCTCAATCCCAACCTCATTTTTATCACCGGAACCTGGTTCTCCGACGACTTTGCCCCAGTAGCACACGAAGCCTTGCCCCCGGCTACTCGCTTATCACCCACAATAGACCCTCCAGAGGTGGCAGAGTGGCAATCCTCTTCAAACCCCTTTTTTCTGTCTCACTCATTGAATCCCAGACATGCAATGCCTCCTGTGAATCCCGTCTGGTAAAACTCTGACTAGCATGGACTTTAACCCACAGCTTCCTACTCATCTACATACCCCCTGGATACGACAGACACTTCGCCAACAACCTCTGTGACTCAATAGCTACCATTCAGTTAAATCACCCTTCTCTTACACTCCTGGGAGACTTCAATATCTGGTTCGATATCCCCAACAACCTCCATGACCCATTAGCTGGTTAAGATTGATATGATATGGGGGCGTGGCCAGCCGGCGAGCAATGGAGACGTGAGCCCGAGAAGCTCCTGCGAGCGCCAAATAGATCCTGTGCATTATCCTGGGTTTTTCTTATGGAAATAAGTCGCAAATGACCCGACTCGACTCCTGATCACCTGGTCCCCCTGTAAGCCGAACTGGGCGTACCAATTCGACGGAATTCCCGAGAAATCTCCTGCGGCGAGGCAGACCCGGTGGTGGCCGCCAGTGGAAGGATTCAAGATGGCCGGCGGCACCCGAGGACAGGGAGGGACCCTGCCCCATCCGCATTAACCCGCAGCCTGGGGACGGCTGCTGTGCGGCTGGGGAAGCCAGCGGAGCAAACAGAAACAAACCGATCACCAGCCTGAACTGCGGTGAGACCACGCAACGAACCGCCGCAGGGTGCCCGGTCGGGAGAGTGATTCCCTTGATGCGCCGTGACTAGACCCACGGCCCCGGCTACAAGCCGTTCCACTCCGCCATGTGCGGCTTCGGAGCTCGAGCAACAGGGAGATCTGACTGGGAGGCTCCGTGGTGCCACACTGACAGACCCGGCCGAGGAGGGGCATCCCAAGCGACCATCCGCCCGCTCCCTGAGAGGAGGTGAACGCAAGGGCCGAGAAGCCGCGCAGTGCGCGAACGAGAGGAAAACAAGGTGGAACTGCCTCTCTGCGGCGGGTGACTCCTGGGTCGGACTGCCTGGGATCTCTGCTTGGGAGGACCCGGGCATTGATCTGCAGCGCCGCGGCACTGCACAAGCAAGCGGAGGAAACAGCGGGGACACCCGGAGGGGACCCCCCCCCCTTTGTCTTGGAGCGCCATCCATCTGGTTGGCGGCGGGGGGCGCACGCCGTGACAGGCACCGGCATCAAGTAAGCCCGCAGGAGAGGCAACAACACACAAACCCCCCCCCCCATAGACACCAGAGGGGAACGGGAAGGGAGTGGGATCCCACCCCACGGATGCAGCGACCCCCAGCCCACGGCTGCGTTGGGTGAGGGGACAGTGAACCGCGACAACCAAGGGCAGCATCACGCAGATAAAAAACTTTCCTGGTCAAAAGAAAAAAACAATCCTCGATCGGGGACCCACCTCAATACGCCCAGGGAAGAACCAACCGGCTGCCTACCAGAGACTCTTCCCACGTGATTCCCTCCCCCCCCCCCCGGGAAACGCATTGAGATACCACCGATGTGGAGGATTCCCGCGGGATCCACTGTTATCGACCCACAGTGACTGTTACTAAGCGGGGGATCCGCCCTGCACCGGGGGGGACGTTTTCACCAGCCCGGGGCGACCTAATCGTGGCAAGGGACGACTCACATGAGAACATTGGCATTAAGGTGCAAAATAAGAGTGGAATCAGGAAGTGAGGGAGTACTCCGGGGCCCGAAAATACAACCGCTGCTGTATCCACCTCTGCAACCACGACAAGGGACGCCCTTCCAATAGTAGGGCGCGGAGCACACGCCGCCGGTGTTATGGGCAAAGATAGACAGAGGAAAACGACCACGCAGAGCAGTATGGACCAGTATGCGGTGGCCACCGCTCTGGCACCGACGGGCCAGGCGACGCGCCCGACATCCCCCACGGGAGAGGATAATCTTTCACTGAGGGACGTGATGGCCGCTATTGCTAGCTCGCGCTCCTCCATGAATATTAAAATGGACAGTATAGTGGCAGACGCCTCCTTCTTACGTCACGACCTCCAAAAACTCACCTCCCGGACGGGGGAAGCGGAACATCGCATCTCTGAAGCGGAGGACAGCATTAGGGGAGTCAGCCAGCAATTGTCACAAGCCATGACCCGCCTGAAAACTCTGGAATCCAGAGTTGACGAAGGAGAGGGACGGTCTCGCTGCAACAATGTGCATATTCTTGGATTACTGGAAGGAGAGGAAGGGCACAGCATGGAGCTATTCCTAGAACAATGGCTTTCAGATATCTATGCACTCCACTCTTTCTCTAAATTCTTCTCGGTTGAGAGAGCCCATAGAATGCCCTCGGGGAAGCCCATCCCGGGCGCGCCACCCCGTAAAGTGATTGCCAAATTACTGAATTATCGGGACAGAGACGCCCTCCTCCAGATGTCACGCTCGAATGAGTCAATTACCCACAACGGATCCCGAATCACATTCTTTCCTGGCTACACCTGAGAAGTCCAACGGGCGCGGCAATCCTTTGAACCACTAAAGAGACAGCTAGCCCTCATGAGCGTCAAATATGGACTGCTTTTCCCAGCACAGATTAAAATTTATTATAAAGGATCCACAGTTCATTTTACCGATCCGCAGGAGGCATGGAAATGGGCGGAAACGCACATCGAAGGCGACTGGAATGCTAGCCCGGCAAGACACAGGGGGAGACCCCGGCCCGGACGGGACCACCCCCCCCCCCCCCCGTAAGGGATCCTGGGAGGGTGGAACAGGAGGCCCCGGAGCAGGAGGCGAACCAGAATGATGGATGAGCAGACGGTGATCCTACGCTAAAGACGCATCAAAGTTCACACCTATGCAGCGACACGCCGTCTTCGGAATGGCTCATTGCTACCTGGAGTACTCCAACATGAGAAACCCAACCACATGACGCAGGTAATGGGGCAGACCGTTTCTCCTCCCCATTGTTTGTGTGTGACATTAGTTAAAGTTAGAACTGACCCCCCAAGGTTTGGAGGATCAGCAATGTTCACGGCGACAGGTACTTCAAGTTGGGGTGGAGTATAGGGAGGGGGAAGGAGAGGAAAGTTTTCATGTAGTTTTGTTAGTTCGGATCTATAGCGTGTCCAAACACCGAGCCAAAAGCAACCCTCTACACATTATACCCTGCTGCACCACGTATCGGGACCTTATTCCCGACAGACTCACCAAGGGGGGAGGCAGCTCTCCCGACCAGAACATCCTTCACACTCTCTAACAAGAAGTTTTAGATGACACAATCACAAGCACACCACCGCCTGACCGCCCCAGGTCCCTCAAGCTGCTCACCTGGAATGTGAACAGAATGGGCTCTGGGATTAAGAGACGTCTGATTAAGCAATTGTTGAATAGACACTCTCCCGATCTGGCCCTCTTGTCGGAGACGCACCGAGCGGGAACACACTGCACCCTCTTCCAGAGAACAAACTACCGGGCGCATTCCATGCGGGGTACACAATGGGATCCAGAGGCACCCTTATCCTTATACACAAGAGACTCCCGTTCTCCCCACAAGTCGTGGAATTGGACCCACTGGGTCGATATGTACTCATCCTGGGTTCGCTCTGGGGAGAAACACTGGCCATTGTCTCGATATACTCCCCGCCCGGACTGGGCCAGGGTTTATTGGATAATATAACCACTCTCCTAGGGAAACACCACCCAGATCGATGGATCCTGGGGGGAGACTTTAATGACGTTCTGTGCAACACCTTAGATCGTACCCACCTTAGAGGGCGTAACCCGGATGCTCCCACGAAACTCTCTAACTTTGTGTCCGCCCTAGGCATCCGAGATGTGTGGCGGGAATTACATCCCCAAAGCTGAGGTTATTCGTTCCACTCCGGGGTCCATGGCTCCCTCTCTAAACACGACTACCTCCTGGTCCCGATACAGACCTACATAGGGCGATATTCGCAGAATTCCTCCCTCGTGGAATCTCGGACCATTCCCTCCTTATAATAGAAATACGAACGCATGCCACAGCCCCCCCTAGAACATGGAGACTAAACTACCACCACCTCGGATTCCCCAAATTGGTGGACCACCTCACAGAGGTGTCCGATGAATACTTCGACATAAATTAACTGGCAGTGGACGACCCGGTAGTGGAGTGGGAGGCTTATAAAACGGTGCTGCGTGGGGAAATAATCTCCTGGGTAGCGAATAAAAAGAAGGAGAGACTCCAAAAAATAGTAGAGGCGGAGGGTGAAATGATCCAGGCCGAAAACACGCATGTTCTTGACCCTACCCCGCAGACTCAAAGGTCCCTCAAATTAGCCACGAGACCCTCAGAAATATTTTGCTGGATAATGCCAAGCAAGCCCATTGGGACACCAGAGCGAGGATATACGAACTGGGGGACAAAGCAGGCAAAATGCTGGCCTGGCTTGAGAGGAGGGAGGAGGGGAGACGTCATGTCCAGAAAATTGTTGCCCCGAATGGTGTCGGGTACCAGACGGATGCCGAAATAGCAGAGGCCTTTGCCCAGTTCTATGCAGAACTCTACCGAGCCCCGATAACACCATTCGACCCGATCCTACTAGACGAAGTAACACTTCCAGCATTGTCAGCACAACAATGTGAGGCACTGGACTCAGATCTCTCTGAATCTGAAATAGCCGAAGCCCTAGCGCAACTTCAAACAGGGAAAACACCGGCCCCTAATGGATTCCCGGCCGAGACCTGGCAAAAGCTTGGAGGGAATAAAATAGCAACCCCCCTCTACAAGATGCTCCTCGGCGCCCGCAACCAAGGCACCCTCCCACCTGACCTATGTAAAGCCACCATTGTGGTCATTCCCAAACTTGATAAACCCCCGGAATTGTGCGCCTCTTACCGGCCTATCTCATTAATTAATAGTGAAGCCAAGGTTCTTGCCAAGCTCCTTGCCAACCGACTGCAGTAAGTAGCCCACACCCTGATCCACCCGGATTAATGTGGCTTTATGCCACACAAATCAACTCGAATGAACCTGCGTCGGCTCCACTTGGCGCTAGAGCGGGCCCCGGTCATTGATACCCCTCTCGCTCTATTGGCAATAGATTTCGAAAAGGCCTTCGACTCGGTCAGGTGGGACTGCCTCTGGGAGATCATGAGGCGTATGGGGTTTGGAGACAGCTTCTTGGGATGGGTGAAATTACTCTACACTAACATTCAAGCGGAGGTCAGGGTGAATGGTTGGCCGTCCCGGACCTTCCCACTGGGAAAGGGCACAAGACAGGGTTGTCCCCTTTCTCCCCTTCTCTTTGCCCTGGCAATTGATCCTCTCGCCCTTTGGCTCTGCCAAAATGCTGTGTGGACAGGATTCAGATGGCCTGAAGGACATGAGGACCGCATCTCCTTGTACGCAGATGACCTCCTGATCTACCTGGGGGACCCAGCTCGATCCTGCCCCAGGGTGACACAGATGCTTACCCGTTTCGGGGAATTTAGTGGGCTTAAAATTAACTGGGGGAAATCAGTTCTCTTCCCGGTGAAAGGCAATGTGCAGGTTGACCCCCAGGAATGCCCGTACCGAATGGAACCGCAAGGTTTTCGATACTTAGGGATCTGGTTGACTACAAACCTGACTGAATATTCAATACACAATTTTCAACCGGTCCTTGATCGCTTTGTCAATGACGTCCACCACTGGAGGCTTCTCCCTCTTACGCCCATGGGAAGAGCCGCACTCTTTAAGATGATGACTCTCCCAAGGTTTCTCTGTCTTACAGAACGCCCATTAAAGATCCCAGACTCCGACTTTAAACGGGTTGAAACCCTTTTTCGGGAACTAATATGGGGGGGAGGCCAGCCGAGGATAGCACTAACCACGCTTCAAAGATCGATCTGGGAGGGTGGGATAGGGGCTCCTCGCCTCCAAACTTATTATTGGGCTGCACAATTGGCAGTGGTCAACGACCTGCTTTACAGAGATAGGGAACTCCCCCACATCAAGGCCGAGGTCGCGGCCATGCACGGTACCGACCCATGGCAACTGCTATACCAAACTCTCCCGAGACCCCTCCCACCAACGACCATGACTCATATTATTGCTGTTTGGAAGCAGGCGCATAGATTCGTAGGGTGGGAACATAACGTAACCACGGCACAACCCCTGTGGAGAAATAGCAACCTGCCCGAGATAAAGAAACTTCAACCATGGCCCCGATGGGTAAGGGCCGGGATTCTGAGAGTCGGGGATATTCTTGAGGAGGGGGATATAGCCTCGTTTGAAATCATCCAGCAAAAATTCCAACTCCCGGGCACCGAGCGATACCACTATGTACAACTGGCCCACGCCCTAAGAAACCACATACCTGCAGGCACCAACGTCCGGGACTACACACCGATAGAGCGCAATATGCTGCCAGCTTTCATCCCCACCAAATGCACCTCCATCCTGTATAATGCTATCACATCCTTTGCTACGCCCGAACTCATGACCCTGAAAGCCAAATGGGAGGTGGATGCAGGGGTAATAGATCCAGAAGACTGGATCCAAGTACTAATGCACCCAAGGGAAGTAGCCATCTCTTCCAGGCTTCGGCTGGTCCAATTAAAGATCCTGCATAGGGTCTATTACCCCAGGACGATACTATATAGATGGGGGAGAGCCTCGAACCCAAACTGTCTCCGATGAAGAGGGGACCTTCTTTCACATCCTTTGGGCATGCCCCCGAATCCGTACCTTCTGGAACGAATGCTGTATATGAACTTAGTAATGTCTTGGCATGCCGTATACCACTGGACCCAAAGATTCTCATTTTGGGTGTTCCGTATGAGATTGCACTTAATAAATGGGACAGACTGCTCTTGAACACGGCAGTGGGACTGATGAAGCGCAACATAGCGCAAAAATGGGGAGCCCCGGAACCCCCAACGATGGAGCAATGGGCAACGGACATGAACATATGTGCAAGTATAGAACACAGAGTATATACCGCCAGAGGCTGTCCTGCCAAGGCGGACAAGATATGGGGGAGATGGGAAGAGGATGGACCTTAGATCCTGTTGGATCCTGATGAATGCAGTGAGGGGGATACGGTTTAACCGCACTAATGAATCGGGGTAATGTTATGCGTGATTGATAATTACTCTGCTAATGATCGAATTTTGAAAGGACATGCTAGTCCACACATGTTGTTGTTGTGTTGATGAGGATGTAAAACAATAAAAAAATGTTTTATCAAAAAAAGATTGATATTATATGATAGGTTATTTATAACGCGCTTAATACCCAGAGGTTTCTAAGCGCGGACCCAGGGATCAAACCTGTGCTGCTCCGTATTGTCTTGCTTCCAAGGCGAGCACGTTGCCGCTGATCTATCCTCCTGAGACAATTCTTGAGGCTCTCAACCTCTCCCAACTCACCACTGTCCTACCCACTCGGGTGGGCACACCCTTGATGCAATTTCCAGCTCCCATGACTAGGTTTATGTATCCTGTCCTAAACCGCTGATCAGGAGCGACCACTTTGCCATCCCTTTCTTTATCCACACTCCTGCCCCTCCTTCTACTGCTCCCCTTGCCCCCACCCCTGATCTCAAATGCTAGAACCAAGTTAAGATCCTTCCAGACCTAGCCGAAGCCCTGCTTCTCTGTCCCTTCTGCAACGCTGCCCCTGACAGACCCTTATCCATCGTTTCCTTTGACTCCTAGCTTAATGACTCACTAATTCCTCTCACCCCCACGCACCCCGCATCCTCACGCAAAGCTCTGTCCCCCAAATGGTTCACGCCCCACCTGAGGAATGCCAAAAAACAAAAGAACTCTCTTGAATGCAAATGGCAAGCATCTAAAACCGATCTCAGCAGACCCTTGTTCGCCCGGCACCACCGTAACTACATATCTGAAAAGCCAAAAAAGCCTATTACAATAAACAAATTCTCACCTATGGCAACCGCAGCAAAGAACGCCACATGATCATATCGGAAATTGTGAAACCTACGTGCACCTTTACCCAATCCACCCCCACACAATCACTCTGCAACTCCATCTCGCTACATTTCTACAACACAGCAACTTGAAAGGACGGCAACCCGTAACACCAAATTGTCCCTGCTTTCCCCCTTCCCTTCATCGACCCCTCCTGATCCCATTGCCCTGACACCCACCTTACCTACTTTCGAGTCCTTCAAACCCATCTCCAGAGACGAGTTCCTTGACTTACTATCAGCCAGCAATCCCTCCAGGTCGCCCCTCGACCCCTGCCCCACCTCCGTCCTGAAAGAAATATTCTCCTCTACCTGCGCAGGAGAACATGCGAGAGCATACTTAATTAATCCCTCGCCTTTGGCATCTTCCCTGAAGCATTCAAAATACCACATGTCAAGCCACTTCTCAAAAAGACATCCCTTGACCCCAAGAATTACAGGCCGATCTCCAACACCAGATTTCTTACAAAATTCATTGACCGGACAGCATACTTCCAGCTCAGCTCCTTTTTAGAATCCTAACAGTCTCCTCGACCCCGCACAATCAGGCTTCAGACCACGTCATGGAACAGAAACCACTCTGATCTCGATCTGGGATGATCTCAAGGTCTCTGCAGACTCTCATAGCGGCACAGCACTGAGTCTCCTCGATCTCTCTGCAGCCTTTGACACAGTTAACCTTTCTATCCTCCTCGACCGCCTTCACTCCCTAGGAATCCGTGGCACTGGCCTCAAATGGATTGCCTCCTTCCTCAGCAAAATAGGGAAACAAATAACCTTCCTCCCCCCTTTTGTCTCAATTGCTCGATCTGTGAACACTGGAGTACCCCAAGGTGCATGCCTATCTGCTCTCCTGTTCAACAACCTCTATATGACCACTCTACCTGGAATCCGCACGCACAACCTCTCCTGTTACAACTACGCTGACGATACCCAAATGATCCTAAGAATACCCATGACTAACACCAACCCTCGCCCCGACCTTGAAGCTTGTCTCTGCGATATTGACCAATGGATGACAAAAAACACCTCATTTTGAACACTGATAAAACTGAAATCATGGTTTGCCGCAATAGTGCCCTTCTCCCACATCGGCTCCCATGGCCTCCCTCCCTCGGTCAAAGAGACCACATTTCACCCGCTCTCTGAACCCTCCACTGGCTCCCAGTCGGACAAAGGGCCACCTTCAAGACCCTATGCATCACTCACTGTGCAGTGCACAAGACCGGCCCAACATACCTACAAGAGAAGATAAAACCCTACCTACTATCCCACACCCTAAGATCAAGCACTGCCCTCTTTCTAGCGATTCCAACTTCTAACTCTGTCGGGATCGGAGGATCCGCCTTCTCAACCTTGGGTCCACCTCTGTGGAACTCACTCCCCCCTCATATTCGACACACCCAAGACTATATAACCTTCCGCAAAGCTCTAAAAACCTGGCTCTTTCAGTTATGCCAACTATGACCATCTGAGGCGACTAAGACCTTGTAACCTGATGACAAATGCTCAACGAGATCCCGAGCAGTGACGCCACTGAATACGCTTATAAATAACTTTTAAGCGAACGTGCGATTGAAATCTGGGATAGCGAGCTCCCTAGAACATAATCCACCAAGTACTCACCTCCCATTATCACTATGATTACTCTCTACTCTACACCAACACACAATTAGAGTGCAGCTACACCCCTCAATCAATTTCAGCCTAGCTGCTCACATACCAACATTACTCCATGAACACCTCCTCATTCTTAGAAAACGCAGCTACATCCCATGACAAACCGGCCTAGCTGCACACATAAGCATCCTAAACAGACCAAACTCAGCCAGAACCCAGTCTTGGTGCCCATGCCCCTGACTGCACACATTCAACTGACATCAATACCACCACACTTAATGCTAGGCTGCAACTACCATCAGGCAGTTTGCACCGGCTGCGCACATAATTGGTGCACTCAAGCACCCTATGACACCATACTCTCTCAACTGTCCTGGACTATGGTCCCCGAGGCCGTTCAACCTACCAGCGCTTTGAGGTCATACCAATGATATATAGAGCACTATATAAATGCCAAATAACAATAACAACAAGACAATACAGGACTCCAGGAACAGCCTGTATATTGACTCAAGGTATCTCTTTGCGATGAATGTGAGCATCCCTGTTCGGAAGAGCTCTTTTAGCACCAAAGGGGATCATCCCTTGTATTTTACTCAAACAGTATCCCGATTATGTTGGTCAGCAGATTCTTTGAGTAGAATTATGCTTTGAAAATATACACACTGGTATTCTAAAATAGTGGAATATCGTGGGCAAAGAGAGCGAATCAGGCCCTGGAGCATTTAGTCTTAATGATGAGCCACAGCAGAGAGTGAGTTCGTATTTATACCTTAAAACGATAATTCTTGAAGTGTTTTATTGGTTTATCTGTCAACAAATAATGTTATATCGCATTTAGCCATTACCAATTTACAAAAGTGCGCGGCTGATTGTTTTTACAACACAGCATATTGTATTGCTTGTTTTACAGAATATTTTTTTACTCCGTTTTCAATCGTTTTTTTCTTAATAGAAGTGCAACAACTTAGAAGAGGATTGGCTGAAATAAAATGTAACTTTTATTGGTAAATCGGCAGGGTAGACATAATCAAAAATATGTCGGCAGATTGACCTCTGTACTGCATTAATAATAATAACAATTTTCAATGGAAGAATGACTTGCCTTTTGCACAATATATTTTGCTTTTAAACAAGCTATTTTTCTGCCTACAGTTATATTGCCGAGCATTTTTCAAAGTTCTCAACGAATGTCTTTCTCCTCCTAACTGAAGTGGTGCCTTTACAGAACATACCCGGGATTTAATCTGCAAACTCATATATTTCTGTGATACAAAAAAAAAAATGTGCTTACCTATTATTTTTTCCATGGTTTCAACAGTATCTATCTCCAACCAGGTTGGCAGCTCGCTGATCTCGCATTTTTTCAAAAGTGAGAGGGCCGGCGACACCGGTGTTGCGTGTGGTAGCAGTCTCCACAACTCAGCAGCTCTGGGAAAATTCAGATGACCCTCTGTCAGGAATTCCTTGATGTGGACACGGTGGTTTCTTGCATAATGCTGTGTGTTGCTTCTGTCGTCTAGTCTTTTCTCCCGTTCTGACGTTGCACTTCTGAATTGCTTTTTTCTCCAACTGCAGACCTGACCCGCTACGGGTCACAATGTTGCCAGTAAGCCCCCTTTCCTGTATGCAGATGCTCTGTGTTCCCTGTATCGCTTTGTTTTTTTGTCCTGCATTTTGCCGTTGTCCCTCCTGGTCCCTCTCTCAGCTTCTGCCTGTCTGACTTCCCACCTTCTGGCCAGTTTGTTTTCCCTCCATTCCTGAACTCCGCCTCTTTACGACCCTGCCGGTATGGGTTTAACAGCGCTGGTAGAGCTGCCAGAGCCGTTAAACCCATACCGCCCTATTACGAGGTCCCCTTGCGGGACCGCTCTGGACGTCTGGTGTTACCAGTCCTTAGTGGGTCCCGCGAGGGGGCCAGCATGCTAACAACGTGCCCGTTGTTAGCATGCTCCCCATTCCCATTGAGCCCTATGGGAGCTCAAATGGGGATGGTCCGGGTTCCCTGAATGGGGAAATACCGGGCCCTCCAAGGTCGGAATGGCCTGGTATTTCCCCATTCAGGGAACCCGGACCCGAGTTTGGAGGCAGCCATGCCCTTATTAATGGCATGGCTGCCTCCAAACTCGTAATGAGGCTTGTTCCAAGTACTCCAGCTTTTCTGCTCCTGCACTGGTGCTGCCTACTCCAAACGAGTGGTTTCCATAATTTTCCCTCCACGCATGTTAGAGATCTGCTGGCCTATGCAGGTTTTTTACCCCATCTTGGGGTTTTGCCCGAGAGGACGTCTCCCATCCAGCATCCTGGTATATCAAGTTTTGGGAAGGCAAGGTGACTACTGGAAGCGAGCTCGCAGGAGCGGAGAAGCAAGGTAAGGACTGAACCTGATACCCTCTTCATATGAATCCTGCACATCTTACCTGCCCTGATTGAATAATCCTGAACCAAGCCCCTTTTTGTGTCTGGGTGGGAACTGCTGCGCATGAAGACTCTGGCACTTTGGTGATTTCTGGTATGAAAAAGGTGGTGAGGGAGTGTCAAGGAGGAGGCAGACCTCTAGCGATTTTAATTTGACCTTTGATATATGCTTCTGCTGATTGGTCTATTGTGGTGTGGCATTAGTGATATTTTTGAAATGTTGTACTCCTGCCAAGCACAATGGGCTGTCTGTGTCAATGTTGCAATTACAAAGTTTTGCACATTTACGTTTGCTTTCCCATTGGTGGTGCTTCTGCATTTACCTGTTGAGAAATGACTGCCAACCTCAAAAAGTGCATATAATGGCCATGTTTTGGGAGATTCAAGAACCCAGGTGCACGGGCTCTGCCCTTAAATTGAGCAGATTCTCTTGATCGGCTATCGCCCCCTGTTACCCTCCCGTATGCCCTTTAAGGGGAGAGTTAAGTGTAAGGGGTAAACCTAATGTTTAAATAATGTAAGCACAGAGACTATAGCTTTTCATCCTTCAGTGTCACGGATTCTGATCTAGGGGATACAAAAATGACTTGCATGATGTTTAAAACCATTATTTTCAACAAGATCACAGCACGGAAAAGGTGCAGTCTTGGATTCATCCTTTGAATAGCTGTACTCCAGACTATTGTTCACTCGGACTACAACATGAATAGGTCAATCAAATGAGGTTCCAATAGCAATTGGCCGTGGCGTAGAACTAATGTGTTGGAAGGTATCCTGCTTTCAGTTGAGTCTTAGGCTAAGGCAGTGAATTCCATGGTGGTGGACATGGTTTGCCCGACCTCACCACCTTTCAGACCAAATACACTTAATGTGGCTCATTTTCCAGTCTATTACGTTCGGAAAAAGAGGCGGTAAGGACTAGCATTGCGTATGACATAGGTGTTTGTAACTGGGAGGATTTCGGTTTTATTTTTTGTCTGGCGAGGTGGAGCATGGAATGTAAGTCACATTTCTGCATGCCCGATCCGCACTACCTGACAAAAACAAGCCTTGGCAAAGCCAATAGTTTTGGCATTTACTGCTGTTCTATGCATTTTGCAACTATAGGCACCAGGGTGCAAGGAGGAGAGTTTTACGTTTCAAAGGAGGATGTGAGAACGGATGCAGGTGTGCAAGAGAATGAGAAGGGGAATAGAGCAAGGGAGGAGGCCATCGATGATGAGCACGATGAAAAATGAGGGAGAAAGAGGGAGGGGGTAAGAAATAAGGTGAGAGTGTGAGAAAGGATCAGAGGGGGCAGGTGGGTGTGGCTAAAGAGGGGTAGGATGGGTGGGATGTCAAGTTAGAGAGGGACTAGGGTGAGTATATGTAGGGAGAGCGAAGGAGTAGAGTGGGTGCTTGTAGAGAGAGGGGTAGAGTGGGGCAGAGAGAGTGGGGGTTTGGTGGGTGGGGTAGAGTGTGGGTAGGATGAGTAGGGTAGAGAGAGCGGAGTAGAGTGCGTGCATGTCGAGAGGGGTAGTGTGGGGTAGAGAGTGGGGGTGAGAGGTAGGGTGAGTAGGGGTAGAGAGAGCGAAGGAGTAGGACGGGTGCATGTAAAGAGAGGGGTAGGGTGGGGTACAGAAAGTGGGAGTTTGATTGGTGTGGTGGGGAGATGGGGCTGGATGGATGGTGGGTAGAGTGGGGGTATGGTCGGTGGGTGTTTGGTAGAGTGGGTGTAGAGTGGCATAGAGAACATTGAGGTAAAGGCCTAACATGTAACACTAAAGCAAGGGTCTTTAACCTGCTCTCTGTTTGGACTACATCTCCCATGATCCCTTGACATAGATGATGCTGACTAGGGCCGATGGGAGTTTTAGTCTAAGGCGCCGAAAGAGCCGAAGGTTGCAGGTCCCTGCTTTTATGATGTGGTGCAATACATAAACTGTGTATAGTGGCATGCGCACGGGCATCACTACAAAATACAACGACGGTTGCTCCTAAAGAGCTTTCTATAAATAGCTTCCTCCAGCTTTAAAAGCTTTCATGGCAGCGGCAGCCTCGAGTTCCGTTTTGCATCTTTCATTTTGGCTTGGGAAATGTCTACGCTCCGCTCGATTCATAGCAGGCAGCAGTTCAAAATGGAGAAACAGGAGGATGAGAGGGCTGGATAGGAAATAAAGCTCAGCTCAGCAGACCATGATGGCCGTAAGTGAATTGCAAGCACAGGACGGATCACCCCGCAGCCCAGCCCACACAGGACATGGAAGCACACGTGCTTTCAAATGGAAGTCATGATTGGCCGATTCATTGTAAAACACATGCACATTGGTGTGTTATAATTATTGTGCAAGTGGCGTGAGGTCATGAAAATATAACAAATTGTGCTTTGGCCATTATGTGCCCCAGCATTCACAGGTATCCTGTTCCCCAACCGTGGTTTCCTCCCCTCTCTTCTTTCTTTCTGATAGTAATGGTTTTGCCACATGGGTGGCTAAAGTGACCAAAAGCACCAAAACCAAACATGCATTAATTCTGGTGTGGCATTTTCATGTTGGCATCTAGTGGTTTCCTATGGGATCTGTCTTCTAGATCCACCTAGTTTGAGCAGAGCAGGCAGATTTCATAGGAATCAATGCCCTCACAATCGTTCATTGCAAGAGGCATTTACCATGTTTTCAAAACGTATTGGAAAACAGTCATGAAAGCGATATTGCCTGATTTTACACTGTCCTTTTCCACTATGTGTTAGAATTGTCTAAAATTGCTTCGAGGGGACCTTTTGTGCGGAAGTGCACGTTCGCTTTAATGTGAAATTGCCCCCTTTTTTTGTTGATTGGTAGTATGTCCCTACTGCAAGCAGTTTACAAGGAACATGCTTTTACCTCTTAAAAACCAGTAAGCCCTCAAGGGGAGAAGAACTTCACTGTCCTCTCTGATGGGTGATATTTCTGCATTTGCTCAAAGCAAAAAAACGTGTTTCTACGAAACACTTGGGCAGAAGTTATATGTTTGTTTATTGCATTTATATAGCGCTTTAAGCCAAAGCGCTTTACAATATAACAGGTAAAATGTGAGAGAAGCATATTTACAAACACGAACAGGTCATTAGAACAATAGGTAGAACTATTTACAAGTGGGGGGAGGGTAGAGGAAGGGGATAGGTGAAGGGAGTTACGGTGTAGAATTTGAGGGAGGGGAAGGGAGGTGGGGAAAGGGAATTATAGAAAAGGAGACTTTCATGCCCTTATTTGCATAAAGCATGGTGCATGGCAATCACCATTTTTGAACACAAAGGCAGTGTGCATATGCAAAAATTATTTATTTAGACAGTGCTGCATGGCAAAAGACACATTTCTCATTGGATGGGCAAAATATTCAAACCAAAGCTGTGTGGGCACGTGCGGTATGGATCATGTGGCCAACTCTGATGCATTTCACCACGTATGTTAGAGCTCTCATCTGTCCCCATGTAATGTACTGTAAGTGGGCTGAGGAATCGAGAGGAGGCTCTAACCAGGGAGTTTGGAATAGTATGGGAGGGGAGCTGGACATTTCTTTGCTCCCATCAGAACGGGCACTGGGAGCCAAGCACGAGAGGCAGGTGTTTTTGTGTCCTACCCTTTGCTGCGCCTACCTCTTCCTTTGTTGCTTAATCACAGGCTCTGACACCCGCAGGCAGCCATTTTAACCTTACTTTGGGTAATGATGTCCCCCCAAGTGAATGACATCAAACAAAAATGGGGACCCCCAGGTTCAATCACAATCCTGGCTGTACCTGGGAAGTACTAGTGTCTTACATAAACTACGAGACCAAGATGAAAAGCTTCTGTTAGATGAAGGATAAGTCAAAAGAATATGCCACATAAAAATGATAACATAGACTATACTAATAGTCTCACATTTGAAGGTGAAAGAATTCACATCCATACACATATCAATACAAGTATTTTATTATATCATAAAAATTCTCAAAAAGTGTATTAATTTGCAAAAACATGTAAATGAAACACAATTCATTACAATAAATAAAAAACAACTCATAATTAATATTATTCTTCATAATGAATCATAAAACAAACTCAGAAAACACTCACATCACCAACAACTCCAGCCAAACAACACTCAATCAAATTCATCATACTCGACTCACTCACAAACAGGTGAACATCAAACAGGCTTCAACCCCAAAAAAATTCATCATAATATGGACAAAAATAAACCTAATCAATCACTACAAAAATATATAAGCAGTTAGTGAATGACATAAATTCATTAAACATAATGTAACCAGTAACAAAAAATGATTTAAACTGTTAAATATTAGTATTGTCCGTGACTGAAAAATCTAGCCACAGCTACTACAAACTAGTTAGTCACTCTTCATGATTACACTCAAAAACCCGACGTGTTTCTTTCCATCTTCGATATTAAGTAAATCAGTGTAAATTCTTCAGAGGTAGATAGGTCTGGAATCTTCCCCCAAGTGAATGGCCTGCCTGTCGGGTTCTGAGCCTTTAAGAAATAAAAGGCGCGGCGGGAGCACCAAAAGGTATGATAGTAGTGCGCTCGTCTCTCCTTTTGTTTCTTAATCAGAGGCGCCAACCCCCTTATGCAGTCCTTTTGCTCAACAGAGTGCCACGCTGAAAGGGCTGCTTGCAGAGGTTGGTCGCAATTAGGCCTAGTGGCAGAGCCTGACTGTGCACCTCCCCGGGAGCTCTTTTTGGTAAAAGATGGGACTCCGCCCTAGATATGCCATGCCCAATGTCATGAGTGAGTAGACCATCCCGCCCAGCCACCATGTCTATCACCCTGGGATATGCTATCCCTGTTCCAGTGCTACAGGTAACAGAACCCAGGGCAGAGGACCCAATCTCTCTTTCAAGCATGTCACATGGAGACCTCAGAGACATGCATGGAGACATCATGACAGACAGGCAATTGCATAGATTCTGAATCCATATGTGGCAATTAGGATCCCTCATCATACCCATAAATAAAACCATGCATGTACTTGTGGATGTCACATACATGCCTTGCTCCACTCCCAGACAAAGGCATAAGCTTTAACTGTTCTCCGTGGACTGCTGATAAATGCATGTTATATCAAAATGTTACACCAGCCACACTGAGGAACAATAGTAACTATCATAGCCATACTTTCAACACCCTAGGTGACTGTGGATACCACATTCACCCTTGGCTGGTGGCACCACTGTAAAATGCAAGGTTCCTCAGACATCAATGCTACAAAAATGGCCCCATCCTCACCTGTAGACCCATTGACCAGGCATTTGGGCTACTTAAGAGCCACTTCTGGAGTCTGCAGAGGACTTGTGAAGCATTCATGAACGGGCCAGAGAAAGTCTGTGATTATGGCTATGTGCTGCATGTTGCGCATCGTAGCTGTGTGATGCAACAGGCCCATGCACCAGGAGGCAGATGATGATGATGCAGACTCCTACGAAGGCAGCCCTGGGCATGATCGGTTAACAGCAGCACAATGTAGATGGGCTTGTGCTGCAGGAAGAAATCACCATCTCCCACCACCTCCAGCCCAACTCAAAACCCACACATAAAGGGGCAGAACAACTCAAGAACAATGTAGCTTTATTGAACAGGGTAGGATGGTAGCGTTGCTACAGGCCCAAGAAAAATTGTGGGTTGAACTACTCCTTGCGGTACTCTCGCCACCACAGTAACTTTAGTCTCAAACAACACCTCAATATATTTTACAAACTGCAGCACAAACAAGCTTTCGTTCAGATCAGTGTATTATCATATTAAATTCAGACACAGTATGCTATGCATATAACTGTTAAAGACTCCAATCAAGCAGTCCCACTAAGTCAGTGCTTTGTCTGGGATTGCTCAAGGGAAGCCCTTATTTATATATTTTTATGTCCAGTTCGTGTACTCTGGATGACAACCCTTATATAACACCCCTCTCTCAGAATCCCACTGAGCCAAGAAGTAAGTTTGTTTTGAAAATTTAAAAAGTTTATTTGAGAATTAAACAATAGATATACATATCGCACTTTTATAATAAATTAATAATTGATATCACACTTGTGAATATGTGCAGTAATCAGCAATAGGTAATCCTACAATAGCACAGTTCTGGTGACTTATGACTAGGAACAGGGGAATAAGGTATCAGAGAATGCTTTATGGTTTCAAGGAGATGCAAAGATGAATAAAAAGGCAGTACAGAAATAAACTTGATATGATTTCAGCAAAAGATAATGTGATCACTTTTTCTTTGACAATTCACTCACCCCCCTATGCAATGTAAGGAGATGGAAGTAACAAACACAATTCTCAGGAATACACACAAATGCAATACAAAGTTCCAGTTCCCCACAGCGAGCTTAGAGGAAAACAGGTATGATTTTAAACACGGGCAAAATTCTTTAAATGTGGTATGCAATGACGTGAAAAATATGCTAAAATGATTTTAATTCCCTCTAGAGGTTCAGGGTGGGTGACAGCTACTTTGTATTAGTTCAGGATCACTTTAGCAATGCTCTATGAACGATTATCAGGTTGCAAACGAATTTCAGCAAAGGAAAGCAAGATGCTTCTATTTTGACAAGTGAAGAAATTGAGCCAAATCGCAAATCGCTGCAATGTGCGTCGAGCGCGATTACGGAAAACCTATAAGGAGTAGGCTGAAGGTAGATTCTCAAATTAAAAGTAAAGCTCAAAATGACAGATGACAATTTTTCAGCTTTGAATCAAAAGTAAGGGACACGATTTCTATGATGCAGTTCTCAATAGGTTAAAATAGTTTGAATTAGATTATTTTAAACTAAGAGATTGGTTTTGCACACTCCTGGCTGAGTACTCACAATATAATTTTGAAAGGAATGGGCCTCCATCACGGATCTGGTCAGGTTTGGACTGCGGTTCCCTCGCCACGGACGGTCTCTGCCTGGTTCTGCTCACAGCGATCTCTTGTCTCTCTGGATAATTCTGCCTTCCGGGTCCGTCAGGCACCGGTCTCTGGAGATTGATGGATTTGAAGTCTGGATCTCTGGATGTGAAGTCGTCTGTCATCGTGCTCCGCAAGGAAATGGGAATTGAATGTCTACCTGGCTTCCAGTGGCTCTTTTTATGTGTTTTGAAAATGGGTGGGTCGGCTAATTCTGCATGCCCAACCCTCTCAAGATTTGATAGGCCAAAGGATTCTTTGGTCCCTGATTTGAGAAAGGATAGTGTGTCAGAGTGATGTCAGCCATTTACGATCTATTGAAGAAACGCCCCTTTGCTTTTACCTTAGAAATCATTTTTCATAACTACACATATTTCCCAGATACACAGTTGTTTGACATTACATGTACATATTACAGATTATGTAAGGTACATTCTGGCCCAACTCTGATCTTCCTGGTGGCTTGCATTCAAAAATGACAACTTATTTTCGTTTTTAGTTGATTTACCAATATCGGACGTTTACCAAAAATGGCACACATGTACACCGCCTTTCTACCCATATTCCAGCTAATTTTCATTTTTCTAGCATGAACCCCGTGTCTGCAATCTCCATAATTCATGGGGTTTTGCCTCAGAACATCGTACGGAATTGAGTTTGGACTCAAATTGTAGGTACAATATCATTTTAAGGATCTCCAAATTGTACATTCCTGTCATCTGGTTACAATTAGTTATCAGTGTTTTTATAAAACATATATTTGCCTTCAATTCAATTCACTTCAGTGTTTGGGTCCGCCCCCAGAAACTTGGGTGTCAGGGATCACATGTCTCTTCTTCCAGGCAGAGCTCTGTTTACAGTCAACACTCAAATCAGCATACTCCATTCAATTGCAAGAGTCCATTGCGTCGGCTGAGGTCAGCAGGCCAGAGGGCCACTCTGCATTTGGTTAGCATGTCCATGTGATCTCCTGGCTTCTTGTGTGTAGTTCTGAGGTGAGAAGGTTTCCCAGCCTCTTGCAATGTTAATTGAATCAGCCTGTCTTCAGGGAACAGCAGGTGTTTACATTTTTAATTAACCAAAAAGGCTTTGAAGTTTCCCGCTGTCTCAGGAGGCTGGCAACTCCTGAAGTACAGTTCTATTGTCAGAGTTTAGACTGCTAGCGCCGGCTTGTGTCCAAAGCTGGTACTGCCATCATCTTTTTAGGAGTTGTCTTGAATTTGACAGGAGGATTTTGCTTGACAGCTCTAATCCTTGCTGCCATTGTTTTGATGGGCATCCTTACAGTAGAGTGGTGATGTGGAACCCCCCTCAAGAAGGTTGAATCTTTAGAGTGGTCTTGTGCCCCTGATTTTAGCAACTTGTTGACATCAATTAAAAACGCGTTTGAACAAATTGAAATGGACATTTTGAGCTTGCACTTCAGAGAAACAGCAGTGATTTCAAGGCGCTTTTGATCTAACAGGCACTGCTATTTTTCCTTTGGCACCACCTTTCACCCCTGGCGCTTCCGGTCCATCACGCTTGCACTGGTGGGTGGCAGGTTAGGCGACCATTTTGGTGTGCACAAAACTGTGCGGTTCTCCTGGTTCTGGGATAGAATGATGGGCGGCGACAGCTCAATCCCCACATCTACCCAGTCTATGGATTCAGTTTTTGTTGTCGTCTAATAATTCAACAGGGTCAAAACCCTTGACATAACACAATAGAGAACAGTGATATTACCATGTGTAGTTGTTCACAAATGTCCTTGGTCTAACCTATCCATAACCTACCGAACACATGTTTCAACGCATTCGGGGTGCTTTCAGTTCATAACCAACAACAAATCTGTGCCTTTACGTTGGGTGCCAATATTAGTTCACATTGAGTTTGTGGCAAGTAGAGAAGCCCTCCCGCGTCTTAGTCGGGGTTCATGTCACAAAAGGCTAAGGTCTACGTATTTCAGACGTCACTTGAGTGATGTATAGTGTCACTTTGTTGTACTATATTCTCATCGGTTCCAAAACCAGAGCCAGGTGCAAAACTTTGAAGTAGGCATATTGACAAAACACTGCAGTGCAATTCTAGAGCGCTGGCGGTAGGTGCCAGCGCATATATGCGTCATGTAATCGTAGTCGAGCCTTGCAATGAATGTAAGCGTTCCCACGTCTCCAGTTCCTCCCATATTGGTCGGAAACGTTGCTACAGTGTCCATGGTGCGAGGTGAATTGTTTGCTAAAAATATAATATCTCTGGGGTAATGCATCAAAACACAATTCAGGGTAATGAGTATGGATTTCATAGATTTGTGAACACATCCATATGAAAGCCATAATAATCCGGTGTGATAAGGCCAGAACCCTGGCCTTGGCAAGAGGTGGGGGAAGCCCTCTTAGCCAGCTGTCGAAGGCCTATCAGGGAGACCTCTACAGTCAGTCCTTCCCCTGAGGTGGACAGTGGCAGTTGCGAGGGCCCCAATTCCTGTTCTCTCCCTCCATGCCAAGATGTTTTTGAGCAGTCCACTTTAATCCTATGCCATACCTCCTCGGCAGGATGCTTGTCAGTTTCTATGCGTTTTTCTAATGAACCGCCCTTGTAACAAGAAACAACAAGAACCAGCAAAGTGAGAGCCTGTGTTGAGTGCCACACGCCATCCACGAAAAAGATAGGCCCTGAAAACCAGCAGGCTTCCTTGACGAGCCGCTGGCCGATCAGCATAGAGCAGAGCAGGGCAGCAACACCATCTATGCACAGTGGTTACAGGAGCCACACAGTAATGCTGGATGATGGCAGTGAGCACACAATGCCACCAACAAGCACCCTAGACCACCAGGGACGTACTCAAGGTACACAAACCCTTGCAATACTGGGACTTTCCTTAGGGATGCCAGGAACAGGGCCCCCTAACATGAAAAAGCACTGTAAACTCCACAGGCCGCCATTGCTGTTCTGCGGCAGACACACATGGGGGTGGTTTAGCTCGCTACTTGCAACTTTGCTGATCATCACAATGTTGTGGGTGGGGAAGCTATAGATGGATAGGTCAGGGACAGAGAGCTGATCCAGAGGTGGGGAGGGGAATAAATAAAAAAGGGGACCACTGTAAAGAAGAAGTGTAGCTTATTCAAAAGAGGTCAGGGCAAGGACGGAGCAGTGGGGCGTGGAAGCAATTTCTGGAGAAGGTGAGGCACTGACTAGTGCGTGAAAGTGGTACTGGGTTTTCAGTGAGCATGCAAGTGTGGTTGGGAGAAGGAGAGTAGGGAGTGATTATTAAGTGAAAGGGGGTGTCTGTTACAGCCGGGAGCAGTGGTAGTTTGGAAGGAGTGGTAGTTTGAAGGAGGAGCAGTAGTGTGGAGTAGTAGTAGTGTGTGGAGGAGGGACTCGTAGAGTGGAGGAGGGACTCGTAGAGTGGAGGAGTGGAGGAGAGAGTCATAACATGGATGAGAACTAGTAGTGTGTAGGAAGGCGTAGTAGCATCAAAGGGCGGAGGTGAGGCCTAGCCGATATGAAAGACATCAGAGGGGCAGCGGAAGAATACAGTGGAGGTGGTTAGACTGGAAGAAGAAGTGTGGTAGGAGATTAGGAGAGTGAGAGGAAAAAGTGAGAATGAAAGAAAAATAACAAATCAAGCAGGGTGTCTGCAATACACAAATCCTACAACCCTTTAGAGCACTAACAACTGGCTAGAAAAGAGGAAGTTAGGAAGTCACTGGGGGAGTTTAGTGAGATAATGCCATGGGCATTTAATCCAACATCTCATTTTTTTAGCAGTTAGAATACTGAGGATGACACTATCACTATATTCTAACCTTGGGCTAAGGATACCTGGTCTAGGGTGGTGGTGCATTGTGACCAGAGAGAGGGACGGCCATAGGGCCCATTGATTTTTCAATAAAAACTCGAACAGACTTGGAGTGATTCATGTGCTGTCGGTGACACTGAGCAGCAGAAAAAAACAACACAAATGCAATTCCTAACCAGAATGAGGAAGAGTTGGGAGTAGAGATAGATGGGAGAGGGTAGTTACTTTTTGGCCAGTTCTCATGTTGGCCACTTTTCCTGTTGGCCCTGTTTTGTTGTAAATGGGGGAGAATCCGCTGATGTCATGAATGGCAGGGTTGTGAAAGTTTGAATGCTTTATTGCTGGTGGACCACAGGTAGGAATGCATAAGGTAGAGGGGGATTCCCTCCCTGCATACTCATGCATGAGGTTAAGGGACGACTCATGGCAGGTCACCAGCCCAGTGAGTGCAACCCGAGACTGAACATGTCGTTTGCTGACCTCCGCCATCTGGTTGCAGAGGGCCACATTGCTGCAGACCACTTAGTGCACTGCAACAAAAGAGACATTGGCTGCAAAGCAACTGAAAAGGCTATGTCTGGGGCTCTGCTCTCAAACATGTCGATCATCCTCTCTGAGCCTCTTTGGGCAACCAGAGCAGCAGCTGAGGCCTGCTCTCAGGCCAATTGGGCATCCACCTTGCTCAGAGCATATGCCTTTGCAGATACAGCAGCAGATCCATATAGATCCAGAACATCAAAAGCAGAGAATGGTGCATTTGCATTGAAAGCTCCCATTTTGTGGAATCAACTGCCAGGATACATGCGCAACCACAAATTGCTAAATAATTTTAAGAAAGACTTGAAAACATTACTCCTCACCTGATAAAGTTCTAGCTGGTAGTGATTTGGGTCTCATAGGTCTTATGTATGTGTCTTTTGTTGTCCTTTTGTGTCCTGGCTTCTATATATTTTAGACCCAGGAGCCTTAACTATATGTATACCTGTCCGCGCCTTCATGCCTGCTGGTCTATAGTGCGCATTATAAATGTAATGTAATCATAATTTCGAGACATACTCTGATCTATGCCTTTGGTGCCCATTACTGTGGCCAAGATTTCTCAAGTGGATGCATCCACATATTTGTCATTGAAATGATCGCTCTTGCCAAACCCTTTGGTGTTCCACTGCCCTGAGCTGTTGTGATCATATGACTGTGGTGCTGCAGGCATCCTACACTCCTTATTGTTGGGTGGTGTGCTGTCATGCTGTTGGTGTGTTCTCATGTCAACAAACAGACCGTCCAACAAGGCCACGTATCTGTCTGCTTGATGGACTTTCACTTCCATGCATGTGGAATTCTGATGCTAATTGATTGATATTCTGCATATTACTGAGCACTGCCAGTATGGGGAGACACTGTCCATTGGTCACACCAGCTGCTGACCCCTGCTTGCCCTATTCCTCGGGTGTCCCTTTATCACAATAAGACATTTTGCGACAAATCTACAGGGACTGGACATGGCATCAATCCTTTTGTTTAATTTTCTTTCCGTCCATGCAGGCATAGATACAGGCTTGGTATGGCCCATCTATTCCTTACCCCTCTCCCTCAGCTCTGTGTCATTACCCAGTCTGTTAAGTAGGTGTAAAGACTGGAGGGGGTATCTGTACTCCTGCCCTCTATATGGCAGAGTAGAAGCACAGAGCAACCCAGCCAAGATTCTCTATGCGGTAGCAATGGACAAGCAATCAAGGCTTAAGCTCTCAGGGGGTGATGCAGGCTATTTCTTAAATACAGTGTAGTCCCCAAGCCCCCAACAAAGGAATGTCCACACACTATGTTATGTGATAATACAGTTCTTTATATAAATAAGGTTCAATATATATACACAATTAATAAAATAATTTTTGCTTTGGCAATACTAATATGATAAATATGTAATATGTCTATGTGGTACCACGGTTAACTCTTGACTCCTTTAAAATGCACCAACTGCTGACAGTTTCAATGGCATACAAATTGTAAAGTGAATCAACAATAGACATAGGGAGGAAGACAAGTTGGGTTAAACAATTGCAGAATACTGTGTCCCTACCACCAGAAACAGTTCTGTGTGAGGATCCTTCCACCTGGGCAACCTGTAACTAAAGTGTATCAACAAGCCCAGTCCATTAATGTTTAAAGTAGTCTTGTTTCCTGCTAAAATGTTCTACTACGCCAATGTACCTGAGTTTAGCAGAGTTCTTCGGCGGTTTGTCGACAGTTCCCTTTTGAGTGGACTCCCTTTAAAGCAGGAGCCACAGGTCATCGAGATTCCTTGAAGAAAAGGTGAACAATGTTGTCGAGACAGCAGCTTCGGCCTTGGCTGTGCTCGTCGACAATCGATCGTAGACGTCCTGCGGAGATGAGGCATGCGGTGCACCTCGATGATGAGAGGCTGTAGCCGCAAAGTGTACTTGATGAAGAACGTATGCCAAGCAGCAGGCTTCGGATGTCAACATTGGCGTCGACGATCGGGATTCAACCACAGTTGGCTTTCGGATCTTCGTAGATGTCTTTGTGGACTTCGGGTGGTGAGAAACCCACTGGCGGATTCTCCTCGGTTCGTCAGCGACCTCGACTTTCTCAGTTGGGAAAAAGCAGTTGGCGGTGATGGCAAGGGAGTCCTTGATGTCAAATTGTCTTTGGCAATTGAGCGTTGCGCCTCCGGTCGACGAGGTTACAGTGGTCCTCCGAACCTCGGTCGACGGTGATGGTCATCGACAGCCTCGACATCCTGGTACTTCACTTCAGATTCCTCGGTGGTCCCCGTCTCCAGTCGGCAGTCTTTCGGGACTGACTTCCAGGGTGCCTGGGTGAAGATTAGCATTCTGCATGTTCCCTCGTAGCTCGGGTAGAGGTCTCCTAGCCAGGTCCTCTCTTGGATCAGTCCTTGAAGACTCAACAGCTTTTAGATTTTGACGACGGCAAGCAGCAGCAAAACCACCTTCTTCCAGCTGGGCTTCAAGGTTAAGCATCAAGTTTCGACTTCAGCTTCTGAACAATTCTGGTGAGAGGTGCCCAGATATACTTTTCCGTCTCTCATTCCCACTACTGAGCCAGGCTCAGGCAGCCAATCATTCAGAAGGGCATTCAGCAGGCAGGCAGCCAATCAGGCTTAGAGTGCATTAAGGCCATTCTCTTCCACCCAGGCACTCACAACAAGGAATGTGGATTGGGGCAAGCACCCAGCCTTTCAGCACACCACACTGCATTCATACTAGTTTCAGGCTGGGCTGTCTCAGTCATTGTGTCACACACCAGAAACCAGACATCCATAACATGAAATGTATATTGGTCATGCACTCCATCCACCCAGGTCCCACCCCAAGGGTGTACCCACAACGTACAGTCACTGGGAAGGCTCTAGCCAGTCTAGCCTGGACTTCCTGACAATACCATATATAGAACTTCCACCCAACAGCCAGTCAGGGTAAGGGACAGAGTCCGGGCTTCCCAGGACTTTGGGAAAACAACCAGGTAACAGGCAATAGAAGGTAAGAGGCCACTGGGTCCATCTGGCCTTCTATCAGGAATCAACTGATTCCAATGGCAGGGCCTGGGTATCCCAAAATGGATGATACTCGAAGCACCTGTCAAATCCACCTACCCAAAAATATACACTATGGGTAAAGGGTTGTACCCCCACCCATGGGTGCCATAAGGGTATCCAAGAGGTCTGTTCACCACAACAAAAAAGAGGAAGAGCTGCACTGCCAGGAGTCCCACAGGGACTCCTGTGCAGAAAACAACACAGAACACACAGGATAAGGGAGTACAGGACAAGGACACAGAGGCCCTGTCCCTCCAAAGCAGTTCCAGCATCACAGTAGGTTAAGGCCATATTATTGAGACAGGGCTGAGGGACTCTATTCACTCATGTTGATTGAACAACACAGGCGAGCTGATGCATATAACAGACACACCAGGCCTACAGCATACAAGGAAGGTATTGTGATGAACCCCAGCCTAAAATCTCCCATGTGGCCAGAGGAAGGCAGCCGCTACCTGATCCTAACCCTGTAGGTGTCATCACGAGGGAGGATCACATGGTAGGAGATGGCTGTCAGGGTAAAGTGGTGACCCCCTTAGGAGAGACGCAGTGTTCCTCTTTTTATGAGGATCCTATATTTCCCAAATATCTTATGGTGTGCTGTCACTGCACAAGTCTCTTCCATGAGAAACCCCAAAGAACATTTGTCAGATTCTGTTATTTCTCCCAGCTCCCTCTCCTTACCAAAGTCTTCAATGTTGTCTTCAGGGCCTTCAGACCCCTTCTTGCGTCTGATGATCTTGGTTTCTTTGGACTTCTTTTCCTTTTTCCTGTGCAAATAAGGGTGAGTTCTGTTGGAAGCCACTGTGTCCTGCAGGGGAACAGGATCAAGGGGAACCCCAAGGAGCAAGCCCCCAAAATGTCTGGGGAAAAAGCCAGTTGCGGCAGAAAAAACCCTGTGGTGTGGTCGTAGGATGAGTGGAACAAAACGGCAGTAGAAATCAATGGGCCAGCAGTTCCAATTAGGCTAACAGAGTCCACTCTGATAAGAATCCAAATGGCCTGGATGGACTTGAGCTTGAATCTTCTTCATAATGGATGGGCGACCCCAAAGAAAAGCAGCCTTGGCAGCAGAAGAGTTGCTAGAATAATGTCTGTTGTCCAGAGCTAACAATAGGAGAAGGACTCGAAAAGGCAAGTATAGGGACGATGCCTGTAACAGGACAATAGTAAATACAGTGCAGAAGCAATGAATACCAGAAAAGGAAGCAGTAAAAGCGGAACAGGATTTAAAGGCAGAACGGTTGAAACAAAAGAAAGACGTAACGACCCGGGAGAAAGTAGAAAGTGGCAAATACTTAAACAAAACAGAATCAACCGCTACGGTAAGATGCTGGAAATCCAAGTGGATATACCGTTCGTGTGGGAAAATGGAAGGTAAAGAGAAAGCCAAAGATGACAGCGTAGCAAACGGAAACCCAGAGTCAAAGAGTGAGAGCTAGTACAAAAGTAAACAAACGCACTGAGCGGCAGGAGAAAGGAAGTACGAAAAATAAGGACAGAAAGAGAAACACAGACGTACTAAGAAGGACATGCCAAAGGCAGAAGCGAGAGCACAAAGGAAGTAGGCGAACAGATAGAAAATAGTTGCCGGTACTCCGGAACACAGTACGAGCTAGCGAGGGTCCAAGAGACGGATACAACGCATCGTGTATCCGGAAGAAGCTGACCTTAATTTCATGGTGGCCATCTTGGGTGAACACTAGACCACTTATAACTGTTTCAACGGACGATGCAGCCCAATCTCCATCGGTTCCAGTATTTCCAGGGACGGGGCATGACAACATTCTATGAAAAGTCCCCTAAACAGAATATGTTTTGTACCTTGGGAATACATGAAGCAAATGTGTAATTTTCTAGTTATGATTCTGGAGTCATTTTTTTTTCCGGCGGGGCGCCTGTCAATGGGGTAGTTACCAGGGCATTACGGCTCCGGCGGTCCCTCCGGCCAGGAGCCGGAACAAAGGAACTCCCCATTCCCATCGACTCCGATGGGACTCTATGGGAATGGGGAGGACAGTAGCACCAGCACCACTCATAATGGTTCCGGTGCTACCGTCAAAGTCTGCGGGCAGGTGCTGTTCCACCCGCCAGGTTAGACCTGGCGGGTGGGAGGGCATCCCGCCCGCAAACTTATGCTCTGCCGGTCCGTGTACCGGCAGGGTTATAATGAGGAGCTATGTTTTAGGTGGAAGTCCTAACTCCAATGTCAAAGCACATATCACTCACATAACATCTCCTAGCTCTGATAACTTTCAGTTCACAAATCAATAAAAACTAAATAGACATGGAACACTTAAAACCATTGTGGACTTCGAGACCCTAAATGCTTATGGTACTGAGACGATGAAGAGGAGCAGAGAGTTGTTGATGATTACTGGTGCTACTAAGAAGACCATGCAGTCTAGTTGTTTCCAACAGGTGGAAGAGGAAGTAGCATATGCAGAAGCTGTCAGGAGAACAACTAAAGAAGTCCGGAGAGCCACTGATGGACGAAATGCAGTTGAAGCTGAAGCAGAAGTGAGAGCGCCCTCAGAAGCCAATGTGGGAAGAGAAGCCGTGTGGTTTTGCAGAGTACACACAGCAGGAAGCAGAATCATGTATGGCAGTGGGTAAAGAAGCCCAGCTGTACGGGAGACGTGCTTCCGACCCGACCTGAGTCGCTCAGATGTGCTAGAGGAGGTGGAGACCCAATGGAGCCTGTGGAGCTCCAGAGAAGGGACGTACAGGCAGTGGCAGTCACAGGAGAGCTGTCAATGGTATTTCTGGACCACAGAGCCTCAGCGCAGCATCAAGGAGTGCCACAGAGACGCCAAAAGAAGCTATTGAGTTGGCCTAAAGAGAGATGTAACTTCAAGGAGCTCCAAGCAGAACATTTATCAGTAAAAGACAGTTTTGAATACCGAACAAGTAGAAGTGGCAACACAGGCACAATTCTCCTTTCATGAGATATCAGCTTAGGGAAACCTGTAACCCACAGTGCCAAAAGCCAAGAGACTATAAAGAAGAGCTAAAAGGGCATTAGGGAAACCTGTAACCCACATTGCCAACAGCCAAGCGACTATAAAGAAGAGCTAAAAGGGCAACACAGGCGCAATTCTCCTTTCATGAAATATCGGCTTGGGAAAATCTGTAGCCCCCATTGCCACCAGTCAAAAGACGATAAATGCAAACAAGCATTGTATAACTCTCACCGTTTGGGATATTGGTGTGGGGAAACTTGGAACAAATATTGCCACTATCCTAACAGAAGGTACTATTTGTAGTTGTAGGAGTTTTCTTCCTGGCAGGTGAGTAAACCAGGAAAGAAGCAGTTACTTTGCAGAAATGTGGTTGTGGTAAAAAGTGTTGTGGAAAGAAACTATTAACTTTATCATCCTGATAAACTGTTATATAATGAAAGACATTTGCTGTGCTGTCCTGACAAAAGTATTTCACCGGAAGAAGAATTGTGATATTCTTGAAACTACTTTACATCTGGGGAAAAATACATTTTGGAAGAAACAGTTGCTTTGGTTGTGAAAAAATGTTTTGTGAAAAGGACATTTACTTTACCAAGTTGAAAGACGTATTGGATGGAAAAGACATTTCATTGAATCAGAACATTTTTTCAAAAAATGTCCTAAATTGATTGAGGGGAAGGGAACCAAAACCTGGTCACAGGGAGTGCTTAGTGAGAATTATAAGTTTGAACTTTTGCATAGTTTTGTTGAACTAAAATCAGATACATTTACCTTTTGGACTTTTGGTTGTGTATGTTAGTGTGAGGGTCAGATACATTTGCACAGAAGGTCATCTTTCTTTAGTTTTAGTTTGCTAGGTAGTAACATTCTCGTTAGGATAGGGACAGATAGGCATTTATCGCATCCCTCTTTACTTTTAATAAATATGGCAAACATTGATGAAATTACAACTTTGTGTCCGTCTCTCATTTCTGCCCCTTCACAGTATGTATTGTGTAGGTACGTGATGGTATTATTTCTGTGGATGGATATTTTGCTGTCTAACATCTCCATTCACATTCTGCTGTGATTTGGTTTTCGCATTGCATGGCACTCTTTAGGAAGTCACATAGGGCTTTTTTCTACATCCAGAGTATTTAAGCATAGGCACACACATGGGCTGTGTGCAAACATGTTTTGCAAAAGCTTTGCATCTCTAGGGACTTCAGTGTTTTTGGCAAGTGAATTGGTTTTATGTGATAACATTGGCATTGCTGAAGGCACGCTGGGCGCAATCTGGCCAGATTCAATGGTTATACATATTCATATGACTTCCAGGTAACTGACTCTAACCATTTGTAAATGGTGGGATACAATTTGATTTGCTTGTTGACACTGAGCTGTACTTGATGCATCTGAACTCATATCTGCCTGGAATTACATGCATTGTTTGAACTTTGAAATTATGGCAGCAAACATTGCAGAGAGAGGACTGCTTAGCATGCAAGTGCTGCAGTTGGTTGTGTAATCCATATAATATGCATATCGGGCCGGGTGGCAACCCATTGGTTCTTGCATGTGGCTGCTCACCGCCTATGTACACGAACGTGTGTTGGCTCAAGTGATTATTACCATGCTAGCCTGTAAGTGGCAACATATTTTTTTCCATTAAGCATCTGGCAATTGTTTTGGAAAGAGGCGAGTGGTCAAGTAGCAATATCTGGCCCCTGCCAAGAGCTAGGTAGTATGTGGAACATGTCTTTGGGGAACATAACTTGATGATGTCACTGGTCCTTTGCAATTCACACATGGGTGGGTGTTGTTTTCAGACCTTGTCAGCATGTGTGCCAAATCCAAAAAGTCTGGATCTCTTACACACTTAAAAAAATGATGTTATGGTGGTCCCAATCTATAATTGTTAATCAATGACTAGACGAACTGAAGAAACGTGAGTAACTACAAGTGTACGAGAACACCCAGCTTTATTCAAGCATGAACGGATGGGGAAACACATAAAAACATTCTCAATCGTTATATTGCAAAACACAAGCTTTTAAATGAAATACACATCATAAATAGCATCATGGTAAGGAATAAGAAAACTCTTTATGACACATAATTGGTTAGTAAAATATAACACCTATATGTTCTATAGGTAAATGCTATTACTATTGGATATTTTCTAACTGATGGCTCCTCATAAATTCGTCCTACTACAAATGTTACACTTCATTCTACTATTTCATTGGTTGGCACTATGTTACATTAGCCAACATGGCAGACAAAATTCTAATTGGTTCACAGTTTGCTCATCTGATCTTGGTCACTTTAATATGACGCCAAGATGTGTGGTGAGGAAGTATAGATGAACGGACTGCTATAATCCAATTTGAAGAGGTTACTCCCTCCTTGTTCCCAATCCTCAGACCTTATCTGCCAATTTGTTTGTGGCCTTGGTGTGTCGTCCCTGTATCTGGATGTACCAAGGGGATGCCAGGTGTGCTATCTAGTTGAGCCTTGAATAAATGATCATTGTTCTGATCACTTTGTAGAGGACTACTGTTCAGAACTCATTTTTGTCTAATTGAGTTTTTCTGCTATCCTAGCCTGTGCATGCTGTGCGGTGTGTTTATTCATTAGGGGTCATTTGGCATGATGGGTATTTGTACCTGGAGATCAAGGCTATCTATACTTTCTCACTGTTATCAGCAGAAACTAATTAACTTCATGGTTGCATGCTGTGTGCTTCTGGAGAATGTTATCTAGTGTCATTTTGATTCCCCGTCTGGACCCCAGCCCTCACTGAACTTGATGCCTGAGCATCTGTCTGAACATCGTGAGGCTTGGGATTGTGTGTGAAGCAGTTTGATGTCAGGATTTATTATTTCAGAATAAAGACCTTTCACAGTTCTTTCTAAAAAATGGTGGTACTCTGGTTCATTCTCTGCCATGTCAATGTTCTTCGTATCTTGGGCATTGCATACGGCCATACATTATTCCCTGCCCATGTATTCTGCAACCTACCCCTACCTATGCCCATCTTTATGCTGCTTCTGTAACCCCACCTTTATATTCTGCAACATTTCCCTAAACTTGTGAGTGCACTCTACTTCTCACTCTACCTGTGTGACGCAACCTATTCTACTCTTTATGGCAGTTCACTTATCAGCTTGTACCTTGGTTCATCTCTGTGAACATATGGGCAGGACCAACATTTTACTGACCACATACCCTTTTGCTGTCCTCTTATCAGTCCACTTTTAGGGCTCTGCACCTTAGAGTCCCCCTGCAAGCTACCCCTGTTCCAGATACTCCTCCAGACCACATGTCAAGAAGTAGCATTCTCCATCTCCTTCACAGTCCACCCAATGCTGTGTATAATTATGAGGATCTAACGAGGGATACAAATCTTGTACCGGGTTCCAAATGTTGTTTGTATGACATGCACACTGAGTTGTTTGTCTGTTTCAATGTGAAGATGTGTCATGTTCTCTATCTAGCACTATCGTCAGCATGTGTTTCTCTGCTATTTTCTTCCCTGCTCTTTTGCATTGTCTTAGTATAATTTGCAGAACCCAGAGGCCAGTCAATAGTAGTACTAGTACTGCTATTAGTATTTTAAATGCATTACCCAGCCAGGTAGGCACCCATTAGAACAAGTATGCAAACCAGTCCTCATCTTCTCTTTCATCAAGTCTCCTGCACCATTTTTCTATACAATTCCTGCAGGGACGTTATTGCTTCTGTCAAACTCGCTGTGTGCTTGTATAAACATACAGCTGGAGGATAGCTCAGGAGCAACGTGTTTGTCTTGGAAGCAAGACAACGCACAGCAACACAGGTTTGAATCCTGGTCTTGTGCTTAGGAACTGGTCCCCGGTATTAAGCGCTTTATAAAGGAACATTTATAATTACAGCAACTTGAGCCGATCTTTGCACAATTTCCCCCCTCCATGGCAGTGAGGACGACATACCTCTTTTGGAGAGTCATCAGTCTTATAGCTCTGAACTCCTCCATTGTGTTACGCCCCTTTGTAGTGGCATTGATCATTTTCATCTGGTTATCTGCAACCACTTGTCATTTACCTCTGCTTGTAAATCCGGGGCAAGGATGGAAGTAAAAACATTGATGCTTTACTGAACAGCCTATGTTCAGGTGCTATGCCGTCCAGTGAATCTGTACTTTTCAGTGAAAAAGAAATGTGCTCTTTGTGTGCCGTGTAACGTTAGGGCTCGTTTACTTGTTTATTATCTGTCAAGGGGTATTCACCTATCTGCACCACGTTACTCTGGAGCACTAAGAGTGCCGGCACATGCAACACTGCCAGTGAGCATATACCACCCCAATCTGGTGGGAGCTCCATATAGCCCTTTGTACCACAGGTCCAATAGTGGTAGAGCTGTGCCTATTTTCATACCTGTCAAATCCATAATGCAACCACATCCTTCATTCTCTCCTACCGTCATACTGCAGTTGTTTCTGAAGCACAAGGAAGCATTTACCATATTTATTATGTCCTTTGGCCCTCTTTCGTCCTCTATACAAGTCAGCGAATTGGTAGTTTTTGTCCATTCCTCAAGGCACTCATTATTGGCAGTTGTCAAAATTCCCTCCCATACCTACTCTATGTCCCATCGTTCCTTCTACCCATTTTTCAGGAATATACACTTCCCCTATTATGTGCAACTGTGGCCTATCCCAGGATAGGGGTATCTCTTTCACTTGTGAGTCTGTGCATTTCAACAGTGGATTTCCGTTCATTCTTACCACCCCTGGTCCTGGCCCTGTGGCCCAGATAATGTATATTTCATGACCATTCCTTTTGTTGCTTTCACTTTCGTTTGTTTAATAAAGTTATCTTCATAAGGCGAGTCTGCTTTTGTAACCATGTTATATAGGCCCATCTGCCCAGAAATTGTCCTCTCGTTTTTCACAATACAAGATGATTTAGGCAGTGTGCTGTCCTTACTGGTATCTCCTTGGCCACAAACACGTTGGAGGTGCTCAAAGCGTCCAGAATGAGAACAGCACACAAAGCAGTTCTCATATGATTTCTCTCTAACTACCTTTGTCATATATTTGCACCACAAATTATTCATTTTTTCATTATAACTTTCAAAATGATATCTCAAGAGGTGTTCATCGGTCACACCTCTTTTGACTCTTCTTATTTCTTCACTCATGTTAGTTGCTATGTTGATGTATCATTGCTAAAATAAAACGTATTGCTATTGTATATGCAAACCAAAAACAACAATAAAAAAAGAATAAAGCAGCAATCATTATACTTAGTCAATTTTCTCTAAATATCTTCTTTTATGCAGAGGTTGGGGCAGTAACGAAAAAGTGTCATTTGCCCTTAAAAAAGACATCTGTGGAGGTCCAAGATGGCCGCCGGCAGAGGAGGTCACGCCTGAGCCGCGCTCCCGCCGGGCCGCCAACAATAATGCACAGTAAACTGCGAAATCCGAGAGACTCAGCATCGGATCCTCACCAGCTACTTCCAAGAAGCAGCGGGTACTAGAGCGGCGCAATTTCTCGCAACGAGCACCCCCAGGGCTGATTTCACCACTGCGAGGAGCAAGTCCCCTCCCCCATCGAGGGGAAAGCACAGCAGTCTCCCGGGCGAGGCCGCCAGGAGGACCGCCCAGAGGCTCAGGAGGTGCGCGCAGGACCCCCAGACTTTCTACCTTGGAGAAGCGGCTTCGGTGACACACGCCGGCGACCGCGGACACCTCGCGCCCACACCGGCAAAGCAACCGCGGGAGCGGAGGGGGCATCGGGGCTAGTGTGAGGCCTCCCCCCTACTCCCCTCCCCCAGGCGGCATGGAAGAGAAGGGTTCTCCAGATTATGGAGCGGGTTAGGCGGCTGCAGGCCCCCATCGGATCCCCGCTGAGACCACGTGCGACTCACAGGAGAGTGGTGGGAAGGAAGGCCATTGCCGCGGAGGAAAGGAGCAGAAGAGACCGAGGTGAGAGCGCAAGCTAGGCCTCCCTACCCCTACAAACCCCACATAAGGACACCTGCCCTCGGTCATACGCACAACATCGGCGCGACAGCTGCCCCCCTCACACCGCCCCCAGCATCTGTCAAACACCATAGCATGGACGGGGGGAGCGGCTACAAGGTGGAAACGGTCCCCACATAGTAAATCATCGCTACGAACAGTCTCTCTGCTGATCAATCCCGTAACCAGAGAGGTCACACCATAACTCCTCAAGAGACGTCGGGAGTCTTAACTGGACCCCCAGCAACTGAAAAATGTCCAGGGCGAAAGGGAAGGGGGGCGCTTCTAAAGCGTCGACGCAGCTACCCAGACAAGACTCCAATTTACTCCACATGTGGTCGTCGAAGGCCACGGCATCCTCAAGGGACAGACCGGCAGAAGAAGCCACAACGGACATCTCCCCCCGAACTAGGGCAATCTCCCCCGTCAAACGATGACATGCAGGCCTGGTTCAAGGAGTTGCAAGATAAGTTCATGTCAACAGTTCAAGACCAATTTACCTCAATGAGGAACGATATGAGGCAGGCAGTCCAGGAACTGAAATTAGATGTCGCCAAATTGGAGGAAAGGACAGATACCATTGAGAGAATAGTGCAAAATGTAGAAGACGAAGCTAGACAAAACAGTGAGACGCAGGAACACCTTGTTCGGTTAACCCATAATCTCGAAATCCAGTGTGAAGACTTGGAAAACCGATCCCGCAGATCCAATATCAGTGCTGGATAAGGACCTCAAGACGGCGGTTCAAGAAGTATTCAGAGATATGTTAGAGGAGCAAGAAGCAGCGAACATTGGAATCAACATGGTGCACCGGGTGGGGCCGCGAAGAACGGGCGCCCCTGGAGAAAGACCACGGGATGTACTCGCGGCTCTCTCATCTTTCCCACAGAAGGAGCAGATCCTACGGAGAGCGAGGCAAATGGAGCACATCAGGATGAACGGGGCCGACATTCAGTTATATCAGGATCTGGCATCGGCGACACTACTGAAGACACTACTGAAGAGGAGGGAGATGGCCCCACTGGTGAGGGAACTGGTAGTGAAGGAGATAAGATATAAGTGGACTTTCCCTTTTGGCCTTCTGTTCGAGTGGGAGGGCAAACATAAAAGAGTGACCTCCAGCGAGGAAGGCCTGTGTATAATGGGCCAGCAAAGGGAGGAGATGGATCCAAGGGGAGCCAGAGCCAAGGGGGAGCCGTATAAGAGGCTGAGAGGATGGGACACCATGCGGAAAAGAAAGAAACAGAACGAGAGTGGGCTCTCAGGGCAACCCGCTGGGGAGTAGAAGATACGCTCCGACACAAATCGTCGGCCTAATCCAAAATGGGGATAGGCGGGAGTAGACTAAGATTGCAATCTCTGAAGAATAGACGCACCGCGGCCTGGTGGGGGTCCAGGAAAGGACTCTATCCAGGTCTGAGGATGAAGCAGGGTTTAGGACTCCTCGCAAAGTTTTTCCCGAGTCAAGTGAGGGCAAGGAGCGATAGGCGTAACGCCCTAGCAACCTTAGGTGCCTGTGCCCTCCTCGGGATTAAAGTTGAGTTTCTGTTAACTGTTAAGGGGTTGTTGGGGAGTTTGGGGGGGGAAATGGGTTGAGGGGAACCCCGCAAGAGAGACAAGATCACAACTAGCGGGAAAGCCAGCAGCACCGATAGACTGAATAAGATGGGGATGTTTAGATTCCTTTCACTAAACGTGAGGGGGCTGAATTCACCGGTGAAAAGGAAAAAGGTGGAGGCTCTGCTAAGGAGGGAGAAGGCGGATGTTCTGTTACTCCAGGAGACACATATAAAAGCCCAGGATAGACCGAAGGTAACCCTCAGAGGGTACACGGTCTGGGCACAGGCGAACGCTGGCGAAAAGAGTGCGGGAGTGATGATAGCAGTTAAAAAGGGTCTGGCGACAACTCCCTTAGACTCTCAAGTAGACAGGGAAGGGAGGTACGCATTTGCAAACGTCACACTCGGGGGTCTCCGGCTAACCATAGCGTCAATATACGCACCAAACACAGGGCAAGACGGCTTCCTCCGAGACACCCTGGAGAAACTAGAGGGGTTTGCGAAAGGGGAGGTGACCTAAACATGGCCTGGCAACCTAGAGTGGATAGGAGTGCGCGAGGCTCTCAAGGTCAGGGGGCCCCATCAAAACAGCTCAAACAGAAAATGGAGCAGTTGGCACTGCGAGACGCTTGGAGGGAACTGAAGGGTCAGGCAAGCGGGTTTACGTACTACTCGCATGTGCACCACACAATGTCAAGAATAGATTACTTCTGGGTGTCGGTGGGACTGATAGGGAAGATACAGGGTCTGGAAGCGGGCTCCATCACATTGTCAGACCATGCCCCGCTGTGGTTGGACATTCAGACTCCCGAAAGGGAAAGAGGCCTCTGGAGGTGGAGGCTGCCGCCGGACATTCTCACGGACCAGGTGTTGGGACAAGCAATAGTAGACAAAATCAAAGAATTCTTTGAAACGAATGACATTGGAGAAGTACCTCTTGGGACCGTTTGGGAAGCTTTCAAGGCAGTGATCAGGGGGCACTTTATAGCGTTCAAGGCCACCAAGGATAAGCAGACGCATGACTGGGAACGAAGGCTGGAAAAGAAAATAACAGACAGCCAGGAGGAGCTGGCGGTCCACCCCACCAGAAGCCTCAAAAAAGCACCGAAACATATACAGGGTCAACTGGATATGCTTCGTAATAAAAGGGCTGAAAGATCCCTACTATATCTAAAACAAAAATACTACATCAAGGCTAACAAGGCAGAAAAATAACTTGCAAGACAACGCAGAGAAAAACAAAATTCAATGACTATAGTGAACATCAAAGATGCAAATGGAAAAATACAAACACGCACTAAGGACATGGGGGAGGCCTTCAAGGACTTCTATAAAGAACTCTACACGTCAGAGCACCCAGATGATGAGAAACGAGACAGATTCTTACAATCTCTCCCATTCCCGAAAATATCCGAGGAGGACAAATTAGTGCTGGAATCACGTATAACAGAAGAAGTAGTCCAGAGAGCAAAAGCAGATCTTTCGAACTCTAAGGCACCAGGCCCAGATGGCTTCACGGCCCCCTTCTATAAAAAAATATGCAGACATCCTCACTCCAGTCCTGACCAGGCTACTGAACACATTTAGGGACACTGGAAATGTTACCCCCTCCATGAATGAGGCAAAGGTCCTAGTGTTCCATAAACCAGGTAAAGACCCCACCCTCACGGGCTCATACCGCCCATTGCCCTGATGAATTTGGACACAAAGATTTACACCAAGGTTCTGGCTGCTAGATTGTCTCCCCTCCTCCCGACCCTAATAGACACAGACCAATCGGGCTTCATACCTGGCAGGCAAACACATGACAATTTAAGAAGAATAGTACACTCGGTAGAAAAAACAGGCATTACCCATACACCGGCAATACTACTGTCCTTAGATGCCGAGAAGGCATTCGACCGGGTAGAGTGGTCCATTCTTTTTAAGACACTCACCACATGGGATTCAGAGAACAATTTATAAATATGGTCAAAGCCAACTACAAATCCCCATCCATTAGAATTGCAATTAATGGGGAGGTCACAGACAGGGTGCAGATTTCAAGAGGAACTAAGCAGGGTTGCCCCCTCTCCCCCCTCTTATAAGCCATATTCCTGGAACCTCTCCTTATCAAATTGAGGGAATCGGCTGGGGTAGAGATGGCGGGCAGACAACACAAAGTCATAGCATACGCAGATGACCTGCTCCTGGCCCTAGAGGACCCGGCTAGTTCCCTACCACAAACCCTAAAAGAACTTGAGGTCTTCGGAGAGATTTCAGGATTAAAAATAAACCATAAGAAATCCGAGATACTCATTCTAGCAGGGGACAAGGGGACACTGATAGTAGAGGCGGGTTCCCTGGGACTAAAAATAGCAGAGGGGGGTATCAAGTACCTTGGGGTGACACTCACACACAAGGTGGATGGGCTTTTTGCTATAAACTACCCACAGTGCTGGCTAAAGTGAAGAAAGATCTAGATAGGTGGAATCCGCTAAGGGTCTCCTGGTGGGGCAGAATACAGTCCGTGAAAATGAACATACTCCCCCGGGTGTTATATTATTTCCATGCCCTCCCAATAGCGGTCCCAAACTCCTTCTTTAAAGCTCTGTCAAAGGCTATCTCGGCCTACGTGTGGAACAGGAAACCCCCACGAGTGGCCAGAGCCATCCTTACAGCCCCAACCAAGGCAGGCGGAATGGCACTTCCACACTTCAGGAGATGTTATCAAGCAGCACAACTTTGGGTCCTGAAGATGTGGCTGGGGGATGGTCCAAGATCAACCTGGGTGACACAAGATAGGGCAGTTGCCAGGACCCCCCTGGAGGACCTACTGTGGAAGCAAAAACAGCACAATCATCAGAACCTACGCATAAGCGAGGTCATGAAAAACACCTTAGAAGCCTGGGATGAACAAACCAAGAGGGGAATAATGACCACCACACTGGCCCCCTTCACGCCCATAAATCGGAATCCACAATTCCCTCCGGGTCTTGATCCGGGGGCATTTGAAAAATGGGAAGCCGCAGGATGCAGGAAAATAGAGGAAATGATCCAAAACAAAGAAATAAGATCATTTATGGACTGCAAAAAAATGTGGCACCTCACAGAAGCGGATAGATACAAATATGAACAAATCAAACACTGGATTACCACACCAGAGATCTTTCAGTGTGCCTCCAGGGACCTAACACCTTTTGAAAAATTCCTAATCACCAATCCAGGAGACAAGAAATTGGTGTCCACACTATACCAATTTATCAACACACAAGACGAAGAAATCAAATGGACATACATGAAAAGATGGGAAAGCACGCTGGGGGAAGAGATTTCCAGACAGCAATGGACAGAGCTGTGGGAGGGAATCCCAAAACTCACCCGGGCAGTGCAAACCAGAGAAATGTGGCTTAAAATAATTACTCAATGGCATTACACTCCAGAGAGGCTCAAAACAATGTACCCGGCAACGTCAGATCGCTGTTGGAGGGGATGCCGGTCATCCGGTTCATGGAGACACATTTGGTGGGACTGTCAGGGTGTCAAGGGCTTCTGGAGGGAAGTGCAAGCTGAAATATCTAAAATGTTCCCAGAGGCCGACCAAATGGGGGAGCGGGTATGGTTGTCCGGCTTTAAGGACTCACAGGCCAAGAAACTACATAAAGCACAATGGAGAAGCCTCATGGGTCTAATCATTGCGCCATGGGCAACGATTGCCCAAAACTGGAAAAAACAAGATCCGCCACTAGTATTCACCTGGTTGCAGAAGGTGTGGTCGCAAATGACGATGGAAAAGGTTACGCACAACCTGCAGGACCAAAAGAACTCCTTCATGAAGGAATGGGGGGAGTTTTAGAATACTTGAAGTCTGACTATATGGAACAATGGTGCCCACACAATATTAAAATTTCGGACTTATATAGCACGTAAACTTTATTGATGTGGATTGGAATGTGGAGAGACTCTTGCGGGGGGGGGGATCTGCTTATGTTGGTTAAATGTGTTGTTGACTTATGATATGAAATTAATAAAAATATGTTTTTAAAAAAAAAAGACATCTGTGGTGTGAAAAAAGACATCTGTGGTGTGACATTGCGTGTCACATTGCTGGTCAGCTCTCACTCTTGCCCTTGTCTGGGGTCTGGGGTCTGGTCACCTCTTCTGGCCTCTACATTTTTTCACATCACCTATATGCACTGCTACTTTTTTCCCTCACTCTTTTATAGAGGAAGGGGTAGCATACTGGACAGAGTATAGGCCATCAAATTGTGGTGCGTGCCACTTGCGTACAAAATTCTGCACTTAAACTAAATCCCCGGGGAAGAGTTGCATCTACAATTACCTCTCTGCTGTCGTTGGCTGTTTCTTACCCCCCCCCCCCACTGCACCTTGATCTGCTGAGAAATGAATTTCAAACATTTAGTCATGGCAGTTAGATAATCATGATATGATATGGCATTTATAACGCGCCTATACACAAGTGTTTCAAGGCGTGACGAGGCAAGGGAGGGGGAACAGAGGGAAGACAATGATCTTACTAGGCCAGGTGACATTGAGATGGCGCAAGTGCAGGGGATGGGGGAGAGGGTAAGTGCGGGGGGAAGGGTGAGAGGGCAGTGCATTGATCGACAGTAAAGAATATAAATAAAATAAATAAAACAATAGGTAAAACTGCAGCCAGCTAGTGGCAAGGGTAAGTGCAGATAAGTGTCGAGCGCTGGTGTGGGCTGTAGGGGTACAGAAACAGCCCCCAAGTGCAAAGGTTGCCCGGGAGGCAGTGCAGGTGTGTAGCTGGTGGGGGAGGGGACCTGGGTCCGAGCTCAGAGGGTAGCTAGGTGACCAGTGCAGTTTGTCAGGAGTTCAGCAGGGTAGAGGAGTTGAGAAAGTAGAGACAAAGAGGAAGGTCTTGAGGTGCTTCTGGAGCTGGAGATGATTCTCCTCAAGTTTCAGGGAGGCTGTTCCAGAGGGAGGCCCCAGCCGAAGAGCGAGATCTACCACCAACTTATTGCTTGGAGAAGTGACTGACCCTGAGGGAGTTGAAGACGGATGAGTGAAGAGCTTGAGAAGGAAGATATTTAGGAAGTGAGAGTTGAAGGTATTGAGGCCCCGGCCCCAGAAGGCCTTGTGGACAGTGCAGAGGGTTTTGAACTTAAACCTCGCAGCCACTGGAAGCCAGTGCAGAGATTTTAGTCTTGGAGAGATACGATCCCAGGGCTTAAGGCCAAGGACAAGTCTTGCAGTCCTGTTCTGGATGAGTTGCAGAGGGCGGAGAGTAGAAGCAGGCTGATTTAGAAAGAGGCTGTTGTAGTAGTCTAGCCTAGAGAGAACCAGAGCTCTGGAGACAGTTCTGGTGGAAGAAGAGGAAAGAAAGAATACCTCTGAGGAGGTATAGCTGGTAGTGTGACTTCTTAGAGACATCAGAGATGTGAGGAGAGAAGGAGAGAGTGGAGTCGAAGATGACCCTGAGGTTTTTAGCCTCACAGGTGGGAGAAGGAAGAGGGCCAAGAGAGGCCGGCCAGAGAGCGTCAGGAAAGGAGGAAACAGGTGTGCCAATGAGGAGAATCTCAGTCTTACTGGCATTCGGGCAGAGATAGTTGGTGGCACACCACTCCTGGATAGCAGAAAGACAGTCACAGATGAGAGGAGGAGAAGAAGTGGACGAAGGAGCCTGAAAATGAGTCGATTGTCATCCGCATAGCACTGAGAGTTGGGGTAGAGAGCGAAAATGTGGTGGGCAAGAAGTGCCAGGTATTGGTTGAACAGCCCGGGAGAGAGGTTAGACCTCTAGGCAACAACACAGGTAGAGATGGAGATAGCGGAGAGGAAAGACCCAAGTTGGACCTGGGAGGGTCGATCGGAGAGGAAAGAGGATAGCAAAGCCAGGGCCTGATCGGTGATACCCAGGTTATCACGAAGACAGTTGAGCAGGATGGCATGGTTGACCATATCAAAGGCAGAAGAGGGATCAAGTAAGGTGAGTACACAGGTGGAGTTAGATTCAAGGTTGAAGAGAAGGTCTTCACGTATGTTCAGGAGAGCAGTTTCCCTGCTTCTGGCAGCTCTGAAGCCAGACTGGTGGTCATGGAGACAACCAACAGATTCAGTGTGAAGATTAAGCTGGGAGATGGACAGTTTTTCCAGGAGTTTGCCCGGATAAGGAGTAATGGAGATTGGGTGATAGTTAGCCGGGCAGGAGGGGTTGGCTGTGGGTTTTTTAAGAGGGTGCACAAGGCAGGGCTTCAAGGGGGAAGGGAAGACTCCAGTGGCGAAGGGGGGGGGGTTGCATAAGTCAGCCAGAGCAGGGGCCAAGGTGTCAATGTGGTCCTTGATGGTTTTGGAGGAACAGGGGTGACCCTGTTTTGATGAGACTTTCATAGATCGGACTTGTCTAGACACCTGGTCTGGGGAGAACATGGGAAAGGCATAGAAGGAGGGAGGAGAGGTGGCTATAGAAGGGCCAGTGGAGGAGCAGGGAGTAAAGGGGTTAGGGGGAGAGGAAGAGACAGAGGACAGGATGTCCTGAGCTTTAAAGATGAAATGAGAAGTCAGGTCCATGCACAGGGCCTGGGAGGGGACAGGAGAGGTAGAGACTGCAGCAGGATTGGCCAGCTCCTTGCAGATTTTAAAGAGTTCCGCCGAGTTGTTAGATGCTGCAGAGACGTGGACTTGGATGTGGGCTATCTTCTTGGTGCGGATAGAGTCAGTATTGCCTTTGGAGCAAGCGGCAGGCCAGTTTGTCAGAGGACGCCATTTCCTCTCAGCCACCCTGCTCTTGCGTTTAAGCATGGCGAGGTCTGAGCCGTACCAGGAGTTGCACTTGGCTTTGGGCTTAAAGCGGATCCTCATGACAGGCGCAAGAATATCAAGAGTATCAGATATAGCAGAGTGGAGCATAGAGAGGGCTGTGTCAGGGTCGGAGTCAGCCAAAGGGGTATGGGGGGTGAGAAAGTGGCGGCGAAAGCATCAACTGACACACGCTTCATGGGTCGAATAACCGAGAAGGTAGGTGGCAGTGCTGGAGTTGGCTTGGCCTGAGGGGTGGAGAGAGTGAGCTGGGAGGAAAGGAGAAAATGTTCACTCCAGGAGAGAGGAGTGGTGAGAGAGCTACAGAGGGAAAGGTCTGTAGAGATCAGAACATCAAGAGTGTGACCTGCAGAGTGAGTCGGGCCAGAGGGGAGGATAGAGAGTGAGAGAGAGTTGCAGAGGTTGCGAAAGAGTCCAAAGGAAGGACAGGAAGCATCCAGGTGGATGTTAGTCTCCAAGAAGGAGGAGTTGAGTGGTCGAGACCAGGAGGGAAGAGGAGCGGTCCGCCCACTCAGAGATGAAGGAGGAGATCTGATCAGGTGGCCGATAGATGGTAGCCACAGTAAGGGAGTGGCTAGTAGAGAGAGAGAGCCTGCAGACGAGGGATTCGAAATAGGAGTAGGCCTGCGTGGGAATGACAGAGGCAGGAATCCACTCTGGTAAGATCAGGGCTACACCCCCTCCGGAACGGTTGGACCTGGGCACGGAGAGGATCTTGTGGCCCTCAGGGAGGAGAGTGTCAAAGCTTGTGACAGAGCTGAACCATGTCTCGGTGAGACCGAGGACATTGAGGTCAAATTCTTCGAGGAGGTGGCAGATGTCAGAGGAGTGTTTGACAACTGAGCGAAAATTGAGAGTGGCAATATGGAGAAGGTTGACGTCAGACTTCTGCGGTGGGGTACAAATCAGAGGTACGCCCTGCGGAGTCGTAGAAGAAGCCTGAGGGGGGGCAGAGGAGGAAGGAGGAGAGGGCAAGGTAGCCAAGGAGGAAGTGGCCGGGGAGGCAATGCAGCCGTGGGGGGATGAGGGGCGACACCAGGAGAGGAAAGGAAATTGATGAGGCGTGGGAAGTGTCTATCAAAGAGGAGAAGGTTGGCCTGAGGGCTGTGGACCAAGACGGTACCATTCAGGTAAACATTAATGATGACCGTAGAGAAGTGGAAGGAGGCCAAGAGGGCCACCCACCGGGGGCCACCATTAATGGGAGAAGAAGAGAAAGGCAAAATCACAGAGACCATATGGGAGTCCATAGATCTGGCTAGGGAACGACAAAGAGGATGACGGTGATGGTTTGCCTGGAGGAGGCACTGGTATAGGTGTCAGCGACAGGGAGGCCTGGGTTGGAGACGAGGATGTCCTTTTTAAACTTCTTCCTACCAGATTTAGTGAGGAGAGCAGGATATTCGATAGAGAAGCAATTAGAAAAGATAGGAGAGACAGAGAGCACCATAGAGTAGGTAGGGAGAGAAGAGGAAGGGGGCAAGGAATGGGTGGAGGTAGGAGCGGGGAAAACACTAGGGAAGGACGCAAGCTGACAAGACAAAGAGAGACGAGACAGTAGTAGACAATTGAACAGGACGATAGGAACTCAGACAATAGTAGAATAGTTTGCTAGAGGAATGCCTTGCTAAGAGGGCAAAATCGAAGAACAGCAGTACTTATACAATGTGGTTTAGGCACCGGAGAAACACACCTAAGGCCTAGGTTTCAATGCAATTTAAATACTTCCACAATGAATTTTAATACTGGAGAAAAACGCACCTAAGTCTGAGAGTCCTGTGAAGTGGGAAAAAGGCCTAGGTTTAAATACTTTCACAATGAATTTTAATACTGGAGAAAAACACACCTAAGTCTGAGAGTCCTGTAAAGTGGGAAAAAGGCCTAAGTTTCAATGCAATTTAAATGCTTTCACAAATGTTGCAGAGCTATTCAGGCGTGGCACAGGCTACGAATCACAGTATTAATCTAGTTTAGCTAGGTTGCTATGTGGCAAGGTAATAAGGGTAGAGTGAGGCTCTAATTCCTTCCCCGGGCCACCGGCCTTACTAGTCGATGATGGTTGACGGCTGGCCACTGGCTTCCCCTGCTGACACCTGCAGACACGATATGGAGACGCCAATGTTAGAGCTGCCCTTTGCCTAGGGGCCCTTAGCCGCAGGAGCTTCACAGGCAGAGGGCTGCCCTGGGAAGGTCAGTTAAGACCAGAGAAGTGGCCTATCAAGGGAGGTGGGCAGGCTAGGAGGAGGGAGGGATAGAGAACAAGGAAATGGAGACACAGGAGGGTGAGAGGGAAGGGAGAAACCACGGCACTGAAGCGCTGAATGCAATAACAATTAAAAAAAGCAGACACGTGGCCTGGAGGACCAAAGCTGATTTCACCTGCTGTGCCAGCCAAAATTAACCAAGCAGGAACTACCGTAGGCCGTTAGGACTCGAGACGCAAAGGCTGCTACCAATCAGGGGAGGTGGGCGGGCATCTCATTTCCCAACACAGTCACAGACTCTCTGCGTCCAAACGTGCACACATGGGAGGAGCAATGGGGACGTCCATTCTTGCACTATTTCATGATGCGTGAGGTGTTAATCTGAGCCTGGCTGATTGCGTAAGGCAAAGAGAGCCAGGGGAAGGCAGTACAACCAACTTTTATTTAAAGTGTCTCGCAATTCCGCAGTGCGTTCCTTCAAAAGGCCATTGAGATGTTCTACAACGCTGTTAGCCTTGGGATAATAGACAGAACAAAGCTTGTGCTTAATGCCACTCAGGGATGTGATTTTCAGAAAATAGTTCATTTGCAAAGTGTGGTCCATTATCTGATTGTTGCATACTCTCCATCAGGGAAAAACCTCATGTACAAGGAACTTAGCAGCCGACTTGGCATCTGCATGGGTGCATGGTCCTGCTTTTATCCAGCGTGATAAGGGGCATGCAACCACAATCATCTATCGATATCCATTACATTTTGGAGCATATCGACATAGCCTACATGCAAATGCTGAAATGGTCCTGTAGAGTGGGGTATTGCTCCTCTCACCGTTCTCAAGGTATGTCCGGCAGTATATTTTTGGCATGCTGAGCATTTGATGATGATAAAATTCACAACGTGTTCATGCAAGTTAGGAACAAAGCATTCCTCAGAAAGGGTTTCTGCAAGACATTCCCTTTTGATGTGTGCTGGGTAGTGTAGTTGCTCTAACGCTACTGCAAGTAACTCGAGAGGTAATACAGGCTTTCACGTACGTTCTTGTCGCCGCACCAGGTTAAGGGGGACAATGAACACCCTCTCTTTACCCACAAGTTCTGTTCATCTTGTGGTGCATGTCCCTGTAGCTCAATTAACTTTGTCAATGGTAGTGCATTACAGCACTCTCCCATATAGCACTCAATTTTATGTGTATTATGTATTATTTCTAAAATTTGTAAAAAGAATATGCTGCCCTTTTGGCTTCTGCGTCTGCTGCTTTGTTACCATGGGAAATCAAGTTTGTGCCATTAGTAAGGGTTGTGCATTTCACCACGGCAGCCACCATTGTGTATGCCAGCACCTTAATCAATCTTTCTAATAATGCAGCATGCTGTACTGGAGTGCCATCTGCATACTGAAAACCCTTCCCTTTTCACTGTGACAGTCCTGAATGTACTATAGATGTCACATAGGCCAAATGTGAATATACTATCACTACCAGGTTCTCATGGTTTTCAAATGCAACTATCATTGCCACTAACTCTGTCACCTGTGCTGAAAATGTTTCTGGTAACCTCGCACTTTGCACCTTTCACAATCGTCACCTTTCCTTTTTACCACTGCTGCACCTGTATGCCTCATACCCGTGCTCTGATCTATTGTTGATGACCCGTCAGTGAAGACCACCTCTCCCCCTCTAGTGCAATCTCCTTAATCTGGAGGATGTCAACATATGTGGTACAATCATGGACCCAGTCTCTTCCTCCACTGGTTCAGCAATACATGTTGCAGGGTTCACTGTGCAGCACCTAAACATTTTAATCGATGGTTTGGACAACATAACCTCATATCCAGCGGCCCCCACTGTCTTGTGAACGTGGATTTTGGCACCTCAAGAATAGCAAAGGCATATTCTACGTACATTGTGACAGAACAGCCCATTGTTATTGTGGAGCACTTTTCTGTTGCAAATGCTGCTGCAGCTAGTGCTTGCTCACATGGGTAATGTGCTCTCATCACCGGATACAGAATCCCACTGTAATATGCAAATGATTTGTGTCCCATTGAAATCTTTTGTGTGCGACCAGCCATCATCACATACCCATTTAAATCGTAGAACAAGTAACATTCTTCTTTGTAATCCGATATTACCAACACAAGAGCTGTACCTATTGCTTTTTTCAGTTCGTCAAATGCATCTATCCCCTCACCTATCCACAATATGGTGCTGTTTTTTATCTCTGCTTCTTTTTGTCCTTCCAACAAGGGCCGAACAAATGTGCTATAGTCCAAGACACGGCAGTAATTACATAGCCCCAAAAATTGCTGCAATTCTTTCACTGTCTCTGGTCAAGGCTTATTACTTATTGCCTCTGCTCTTTCAAGTGTCACCTTTCTCCCCTTGTTTGATATTAACTGGCCCAAATAAAGTACCTCTTCCTGACAATACTGCAATTTCTCCTTGCCCACTTTGTATCGCTTTTCAGCCAACAGGATCAATAACAAGTCTGTCCTGCACTCTTCTTTTGTGGAGCTACACACTAACAGGTCATCTACATATTGTATGATGGTACTGATGGTCTGCAAGTTACCCAAGTCCATTTGCAGAACCCTAGCATACACACTACGGGATTCACAGTACACGTGGGAGTCTCGGGTAAAATGTGTGGCAGTAGGTGTTATGTTGCACAAAATGGTAGCCGATAGGGCACAACTGGAAATTCTGCCTCCACAATGTTATTTAAAGGGTGCAGATCCTGTATAAATCTCCAATAGCCCCCTTTCAATAGTTTCACAAGATACACAGCTGTGTTACATGGGGATTCAGACGGCACTATTATCCCCCGTTTCATCAGGGCGACAATGGTTTCATAAATGCCTTTGTCTGCCTCTCTAGACATGGGGTACTGTTTTACTTGTGGAAAAATCACTCCTTTCTTCAATTTTGTTTTCACTGCTCCAATCCCTTTCAACAATCCTACATCATAGGGGCTGCTAGTCCATAATTCACTAGGTACTTTGAGGGGTCAGAAATGAGCGGCGAACACAAAGTTTTAGTGTTTTCAACATCAGACATCTTTATTGAAATAAAAGGGTTGGATAAAGGCCTATCTGTCCCTCTCATCGTCAAAATTATAAACACTACCCTTGTGCCCAAAACATTAATCTGACCCTCATGCTAAAGGTGAACAACTAATAGTGTAAGGGAAGTGTCTATGATGTAAGTTTGGTAAAAAGTGTTCATAAACAAATGCATAAATCCAACAAAGTAATCCTTGGATCCAGAGGGAGAATTCCCTTCCCCTGGATGTCTCGCGTAGGATGGCCAAAGTGTTCCTTGAAGATAATGATTCCTTGAAGACTGCAACAAATGTCTCTTTTAAATAATCACTTCTTGAGGATGGCAATAATGTCTCTTTCAAAGAATCACTTCTCGTGGTTGGCACAAACGTCTCTTTCAAACAATCACTTCTCGAGGATGGCATAAGTGTCTCTTCCAAACAATTACTTTTTAAGGATTGCATAATTGTCTGTTTCAAGCAGTTACTTCCCAAGGATAGTTCTTTATGGATGGTGAAAGTGTCAATGTAACTTTCAAAACAATAACTTCTTATGGCGATCCTCCTGGTATGCTCCCTTGCCAAGAAGCCGTCAGTAGATTTCTCAGATCCCCTGGTATACTCTCCTACCGGGTATCTTTTCACAATAGGAACTTTGTTATTTTATTTCAACATGCCTGGTGCTTGATCCACCAGGAATTATTTTCTTATCTGCGTTCTACAAATCCCCTTGTATACACTCCTGCCAGGTACCTGTCCACATTGTCAGCAGTCTCTGTATATAGTAAATGGATTTCCTGGTATACTTCTCTGCCAGGAATTAATTTCTGGGTCCTGCAGATCCACTGGTATACTCTCCTGCCAGGTATACTATCCCCAAATGCTTACTGCCTGATGTACTTCTTTCACCAGGGCTTCCTTTTAAAATGTTCTCAATATCTTTCAGTATAATACAGTTGTATTCCTTCATTGTCTATATTCTCTTGGCCTGAGGCACTACTTGTTTTAACTGTGCCCACATTTACTTTTCATATATGGCGACTTCTTCAAGTTTTGTCTCTTAATTCCTTCATTAAAATGCATTTGCTTGTGGCAATACTTGCTCCAATCTTCCCCATATTAACATCTCGTACATGAGGATTTGTGCGAATTCTGTCTTTGGTTTCTACTTGGTCGGTATTCAAATAAAGTTCTTAATGGTTCCCATGCCTGTCTGTATACCCCGGGGTTCCCTACAACTCTTGGCTATCTCACCATTGTCTGGCAGTTCCTCCAACCCGTGGTTCGTTGTTGCAGTTAAGCTTTCACCTCGGGATGGCGCTCTCCGCTCTGCAGACCCTCTCTGAGCTCCTCTGCTGGCATTCGCTGGTAAGCCTGCTGCTTTTGGATTTGACCGTGCTACCGGCAGCTCTGCTGTTGTTGCCGGTGACCCATTGGTACTCTGCAGGTGCCTGCAGGATCTTCTGTGGCCTTGCACCACGCCAGTAAGCACTGCTTGCAAGCGGCAGCTTGAGAACACCTGGTCTCATTAATACGGTCTGCTCCGTTACCTCTGCCTTCTCCTGTGACTCTGCTTCTTTCCGTTCGGGTTCTCTATCTCTCTCTCTATTAAAGATACCGACACCATTTTAAATGTCCTGCGCAGTGAGATTTCATTATAACCACTAGTCTGCATGTTTAGCTTAGTGGTTCTGTTGGTCCATATTGACTCCTTCCTCCTCGTCCTCATCTCAGTACTTGAGGCTTTATGGGAGTTCAAGTCCATAGGTTTATAGGACTTCTAAGGTGAGTTTGTTTGAGATTTTTATTTAAATCAAAAACACGAAGACAAGAGGTGTTATGTGTGTTTTATGTACATATGAGTTGTGACTGTTATCCTGCCTAGAATGTCTGGTAAGAAAAGATTTTAGAGTTTTACAATTGGAGGGATTTCTATGGTGACAGCATGCCATCAAGAATTTAGTAATTATATGGTCTTCTTCACATGGAAGGCAAGAATACTGCGTCCCTCCTGATGGGGTCACCACATCTCCCCGATCTCCTCCCATGTGATCCTCCCTTATAATACTACCCCTAGGGTGAGGATCAGGTAGCGGCTGCAGTCCCATGGCCACTTGCGAGGAGATCTCAGGGTGGGGATCAGTGATGACTCCACAAGATTCATCACAGTACCTTTGCCAAATCGTCTTGTAAAAAGGATGGTACCCCATGCCACACACGCAATAGCATGCAGTCCTGGGACAATTGTCACTGCAGCACTGCCCTTTTAGTATGCATCCAACGCCACACATCCGTGGATGGAGCTAACATACAGGTCACTTATATAGCGCCCGAGTGCCCATTCCTGGGCATCTCCACACGACAGTCCACTCTAGTCCTTCACCAGAGCACCTAATTGCCTCACGTCCCATCCAGCTCCGCCCCTGCCCTGCACAACCACATACTCCCCAACAAGACCAGGCAAGATTAGTGCTCCCCCCGTTCCAGATGCTTCCCGCTCCTTACACATCATGCCCTCTACCCACACATACATACTAACACCCTGTTGGCATCCTGTGAACCACTGCGGCAGCCCAAAACCAGTGTTAGACTGGCCACCCTGCGTCCTGCACCACCATCCAGTGCACTGCACATATTAGAACCTGGTCAACACGGCAGCCCTGTTCACCCACACCCCTGCCTCGTCCGACACTACCCCAACCCCATGTTCACAATCTATCTTGACCACGGCACCAGACCTGTGTGTCCACTTGTCACGATGCAGAGCCTGCCACTGTAACTGACTGGTCTCTGGGTGATCATTGCCACCCACTTACCCCATGCACCGTCTGTGACAAAATAAACAGACTAGCCACGTTTGGCACCTAGACACCCTCGAAAAATACAACGTACTGGCGACCGCTCAAGGCAACTCCTCCACAGCGAGTCAACTGATACACTTCTGTCACCCACCCCCTCTGTCCGCTTGCTCATCAACTGGTGGGCCTCCTTGCCCCAGAACATGACCTTTCACTTCTCTTCCCCCGCTGCTTGCTATCCAGCAAAAACATCATGTTGGAAATCTCGATCAAGACCCCAGGCTCAGCACATTACTTACCCAGTAAGATCGAACCCTGGTCCTCCAAGCTCATGGTCCTTTAATAGGCATCCATTCCTTCCTGGTTGATTCCAAACTAACGCCATGTCTTCTTTTTTCTCTCTCTTTTGTCACCCCTTGGTGCACAGTTTTTCCGCAATCTGTTGTAACGAACCTGTATTCACTACCTGTGGACCCCAACCATTACGTACTATGCAATGAATGTTTGCGAATGACGCAATGTATATGACTGTACTCACCACCATACCCACCTCACATCACAGACACTTGTCACATGATACACAAATGCATTCATGTCACCTGGTAATGGCCACCCCCTCATCTCCATTTATTGGTGATCACGGTCCACTGCCATTCAAGACACCACAATATACACTACACCTATTATTTTTAATCACAGCCTTGATAAAGACCTTGATGGTTGAAATATGTGTTGGCACCTTGTATGCGATCAGGCACTCTGTATGCTAACAAACCACAGCACTTTATATGCCAATAAAGCAGCGCTCTAAATTCCTAACAGAAGTGACAAGACTTTATTTACTCGCTTCGTAAACACAGCCTAACTGGTCACGCTACCCAATGTCCAGTGCCTGAGTGTAGGTGGTTCTTACCAACCCCTTCTCACACTACAATACAGCACATAAGAGCATTGTCCCCTAAGAACCCAACAACCAGCAGCAGGATTCACACCTGGAATACACCATGATCAGAGCAGTGATCTATTTTTCCTAATGCTCTCACCCTCACCTAGATACTGGTACCCCTTTAACCAATAATATTATCTGGGTCATTTCCTTTATTGTACCTGCAACTGCATGGAATGCAGATGTTGAAAATAACTATCATCTGTGTCATTCTTTGCAAATAAGTTATCATCTGTCACATCAAGTGCTATCACTGTGCGCCAACTAACACCTTTGTCATCCGTCCCATGTAGTACTACTCTGTTCTCTCGCACGACTGCTGCTTCCTGCTGTATCGTAATAGCCTCACCTTCTGCTACATCCATGGGCACCTCCGCCCTGACTAACAACTCTGTAGACAAGCGCAAAATGTGTCTCTTATCTGCAGGAGCCATCCTAACAACACCTGTACTCCGTAAAAGAATACTTCTGTGGTTGATGGGGCTCCTCTAGGTTCTCTTTGGCCTTAAAATGCTTGTATGAATTCCTTTGCATTTACATAATGAATACTTGGTGTTGAACATATTATTCCTTCCTCAGTGAATGAAATCGTCATATTCAGCTTGCTTATTAAATCCTTCCCCAATATGTTCAGTGTTGTCTTTTGGAAATATAAAAATGGCACATACAATGTGTGCTTACCTACTGCTGTGGGCAATTTCTCTCGTCATTGCCCCAGAGAATCCTTGCATGTCCATCACATTTTCTGACAGTGGAAACATTGCTTCCTTGGCACAAAATCTCCTTACCTTGGTGTCTACTAAAAAGGAAAATGTTCTGTCTCCTATTTTCACCCCCACCCGGGGTTCCTTATCCACGTCGGGAAATACTGATAGTACTGAATCATCAAACCACTCTCTGGGCTGTCCTATTGTGGGTACATGCTCATCCCTTACCCAATAAAATGATTTCCCCCCCCACAACTGTTACTCCCCCCTACTCTGGGCACTGGTGTTAGTGGCAATATGTTCCTGTCCTACTGTCGTGTTTGCATTTGTAATGCGTTCAATGGCTCTTGTTGTGTTTGTGGTTGCTGTATCAGGGATATCGATACTTGTGGCTGTTGCTGCCATATATGCTGTTGTGGCTGTGTGTGTATTGTGTTGCTTGTGGCTGCGCATTACCATTTGGAAATTATTTTTGTTGTCTAATAAAATCTGCTGTGCTGTTGCCGCAGTTGTGCTGTGTCATAAGCACTGTTTGCTGGGGGTATACAGGCCATACTGTTGCCATCCCTGCTGTACTGCCCCACCGCTCCTCCATGTCCTTGAATAATGCTCCATGCTTCCACATGCCCAACATTAGCCCCCAAATCATATGGGACCCCCAAATGTTGGTCTCATGCCATCAAATCCTCCTCCAAATCCAGTTCCAACCCCATACCCTCTTCCTCTCGGCGCATATCCCCTCGCCCTGAGGTAATAATTACTTTCCCCTCTCCCTACAAAATATCTGCCGGTACCTGGCTGTAGACCTTCTTGCCCATGCTGCCCCCCCAACAATTGTAATCATTGCTCCTTCTACCGATATCTTTGACAATTTAATTTGAACCAATTTCACTTTCTCCCTCTGACTCTCTTCAATTTTATTCCTTTCCTTCTCCTGTTTCATTCGACTAAAATGAACTATGTTCAATTGTATTTCTTGTCCTGGTTATACTTCAATCCCCACTATCTTCTCTATTTGTTTTTGCATGTCTTCAGTGTGACACTGACAAAGTGTGATAAAGCACGGGAAAACTTGTGTCCCGATTTGCTCTCGTATCCGATCACCACTTTTCCTTTATCTTCTGTATTTACGCAGCTGGGTCCTCATTTATCCCCATTTTGTGTGTTGTGATCGTGCTCATGTCTGATGTGTCTGGGAATTGTACCCTCAATGCCCTCCAAACGTCTGCCCGCCAATTGTTAAAAGGCGGCCCATCATGTGTGGTATTTTGTGCTGTTGCCCGAGGGTAGCCTTCCCTTTTCCATATGTCCTCCATTTGTTCCCCAATATAGAAGCAAATAAACTCTTAATATCCCCTTTTGCCAATGGCCTCTCTGACATTTGTTTTTCCAACTCATAAATCCACTTCCCTGCTCCTGCTGTGAGCAATGGTAATTTAGTCATTAAGTTGTCTTCTCTCTGTGGCAATGGTATATACTGAGCCAGTCCCATCTCTTTCTGGAGCAAAGGTAATTGCATCAACCCTGCCTTTTGTACAGGCGCAACTGCGCTCTTATTTCCTTTTACTGTTATTGCTATGATGTTTGTTTGACGACCTGGTAAGTTTCTTAATCTGTTTACATATGGCAATTTCCTTCCTGAATTTGCTGGTAGAAGCTCTGGGAGCGATGAGCCCCATTCTGATGTAACTCACTATCCCGCAGATCTATTAGTAGATGATCTTCTGGTGTTCCAAGCGCACCTACTTCAGGAGCTTGTGTCACCTCTTAATCTCCCCAACCTTCTTCCTCTCCGTCACTTTCTTCCTTCAGCTTATTGCCGACACTTCCAAGAACTTCCCTTACATACACTCCTCTTTCTATCTCCCCTAGTATGTCTCTGCTGACGCTGTCATACACCTCCCTTTTGGTCTCTTCTCTTTCCCTGTCCTCTGTCACCTTTCTACTAATGCTAGCATTAACCTCCTTCCTGTAATTCTCTCCTTTTCTCCTGCACGCCTTCTCTTTCCAATGCCTTTACATTGTCATTTTCAGTGTTTGTCCGATCTACTTTAAATACTATTTGCCCTCCCATCCATTTGTCTCGTATAATTACTTGCTCTTGCCTTCTCTTCCTTATATTTTGTATCCTCTCCAATTCTTCCTTTGCTTCTTTTAATTTCGATTCTATGCTGTGCTAGGCATCTTATCCTGCTTGTGATATTGACATGCTTCTTGTATCGTCCACCATGCCTTGTGCACCAGTATCATCTTGTTCTCCCCAGGGCGAAAATTTAGGATTTGTATAGCCTGCTGTTGCTTGTAACTGGTATAACCCTGGCACAATAAAAAACAAAATGCTCAGTTGATTAAAGGGAGGTGCAGTTGGTTGTGCACGCCCTTTGTTGTGTGGGTTATGTGATTAATCTAATGATGTCACCACTCCTTTCTCTGAGGAAGCCTCCCTCTATGCAGCCAGGGGACAGCAGTTGCTACCTGATTGTGAACCTGGGGTGGCTATATGAGGGTGGACCACCTGGAGGGAGGTGACTCTGGGGTGATGACCTATTGTAATCCTCTCCCACCTGTTAGCTCCACTCATAATATTCACCCATGTTATACAGAAAAAATATAGGAACAACAGACAGGGAAGAGTCAGGGAGTATTAATGATCACTCCCAATGACACTCCAACCCAACTTCCTCCACATTACCTGAAGAACGGCCCGACATCCACTGGGACGTGAAAGAGAGATGGAGCGATATAGAGGGAGTAGGACCGGCAAACCAATGCAGCGGTCTAGTGTCACGAGATTTCTCAATCAGCCCAGGAAGTTTAAATGCTCCGTAGCTGATAGACACGGAGGAGAAGAACATGAGGAGACAGAACACTAAGAGAAGGGAGATAGAGAGCTGCAGAGGCCGGGAGATATCGCAACCGGCTCTCACACCAGAAAGATCGCTAAGGACAGTAACGCTGTGGAAAAAGTGTGGCAGTGAAGCCAGAGAGTGAAGAGAGAGAATGAGCAGCTGCTGCCTGAGGGAACCAGGCAGCGGGGACTGCGTCCACTCAAAAAGGACATGGGAGAAGCTCTGCGGCAGATGGAACACACGCCAAGCCAACAGAACGATAACAAGAGAGCAAAAAAGGAAACTGACAGACCCGGTAAGTGCAGAGAAGTCTATTGGGTTTCTGGAAGATGCAGGCCGCTTTGGGGAAGTAATACTAGAAACGCAGAGGGAAGATTGCCATGAGAATAATGTGTTTACAAAGCTTGCTACAGCAAGGGCGCTGAGCCGATATTTAAAAGGAGAGAATACCAAGGCAAATTCTGAAACTAAAATTGATGAACAAGAGTCAAGAAGCCAAAATTGGGCTAACATTGTTCTATGGTCAAAGGGGAAAGTGGCTGCATGGAAGTCCAGTCAAAACCAACAATGTAAAAGAAATTGAAAATCAAATATTTAAAAGACTGCATGCTCCATGAAAGTCCTGGCAGGAGAGTATGCCAGGCAAAGTCAAGTATGTGTAATGAATAAATCAATCCCAAGGAATATCCATACCCTTAACATTGTTGTTAAAGAGAGTATACCAGGCAAAGTCAAGTATGTGGAACACAGTGAAGAGTATACACAGAATCTCAAGGAAGAATCATTCATCTGAAATTGTAATCAAGAAAGAAAGGAACCTGGCAGGGAAGTATACCAGTTCACCTGTGAGTCTGGAACCATCAACTAAATTGTGAATTTAGTAAAAAGGAGAAACCCAAAGGGAACACATCTCCTTTGGAGGGTTGTCTTTTTAACTGTCTAAAAAGAGAAACCTGGGGAAGGAAACAATTCAACTGGATATGTGGAATTACCAAGAGGGGGGGAGTTGTCCTTTTGAGTTATAAGGAACTTGACCATTCTTGTGTTAAACATTTTCATAATGAGAAAAGGAATTGGTGAAGTGGAACATTACCTTGAACTGTGAACATGTTCTGCTTGGGACATTTTGGATTGGAACATGTGTGCACTTTAAAGAAAAGAGACACTATCCTTTGCACCTTAGAATTAGCTTTAGAGTGCAAGGGCCAGAATAGGATTACGGACACAGGACATATACTTATTTTTGGACATCTTGACAAAGGACAGATCATTTGTTTTTGTTGAGGTAGGGAAACCCCTCGTAGATTTGGGATAGTAAAGCATTATCCCAATTCATTTTGTTTTCAATAAATGTTTATAGCCAAAACAGGAGTCCTCTGTGTCCGCGTCTCATACCTGGCTCCTCACAGTTATCTGTATAATCTTTTTTAACCTGCCTCTCTTCCCCAAACATTTTCCATAGCTCAAGTATACTTAATCTGTTTTGAAATGTTTTCCTCTTGTATGTGACATTTATGTAGGTGTGCATGTGATGCAGCAAGCTTTTTGAATGAGTCCCTTCTTGACGCCAAGGCTGATCCATTTTGCCGGCCGTCTCTATGGCCCATTGTATATGGTATTTGACAATCTTCTCCTTATATTGGGGAAGCGACTTGCTAAGATGAGTAATGGGGGTGTTTGCCCTTTTTGACAATATAGACAAATCACCCCAGCATAAAAAATCAACAATCGCTGCTACAATGCACCTTCGCACCTCCTTTTTTGACACCCCTGTCCTTCAGTTCTTCACAATGTCAACACAATGACGTGTCTCGCCCGAAGCATGTCACAATACAACAAACTCCTCCTACAGCACGCCAACAATGCAAAATCTCATTCTACTCCATACTTACCTCCAAACAAACCTAACTGCTATGCTACCAACACACACAAAGCACATCTACAGCCCTATTATATACAAAAACAATGCTGGCAAATAATCAAAATAAACCAAAGATCTTATTCAACACAGCTGTCTTCCCTTTATACGGGGTATCTCCTCTTTAGATCTTTTTTCACTGCCCCCCAAAGGAGGCTGGTATTTTCACCCTACCGCATGGTCTTCCCCAACTACTGTTGGAAGTTTCTTCTCTTTCTATCTCCAATACTTTAAAAAACAAAGACTTTAATCTTGGTTTTTACAGAAGATTGAAAATACAAACCAAATAATACAGCCCACAGTTAACTTGCACTTTCTTCCCCTCCCAACTTTAAACAAAGACATTGCATGTTGTTTTTCTGTACCTATCTTATTTCGAAGGCGTACACCGCTCATTAGGAGGAACTATCTCCTCCCTAGCCCCCAGTGACCTATTCCCCTTTACCATGGCAGCCTCTTTCTGGCCGGTTCCAGCAGGGCTCCATGTCTTCCAGCTCCCCTCATGAGGAGATGCCGTAATGTCCCCAAATCTAGAGACCCCAAGGCCTTTCCAAGAAGACTCCCCAGGCAAATCTATTTCAGAGCCAGACCCCAGTCCTGATGGAAGCTGGCAACAGACTTGTTTACCATTGCTGTCAGTTTCTCCATTATAAACATATCCCTTAAAACTTAAAACAACAATAATCAACAATCTCCTTCTGCGCAGGTTTCGTGCATCGGTATACCCACATCCTAGGATCCCGAGGTCCATCAGCATCGAACCTCCTCTATCAGCCTGCTCCGCTCTCTGCACCCAGCATGCCGACTGAGAGAGCGGGCAGGACTTGTAGGAACTGGCCCCTGCCAACCTCTTCTTAAGTGTGCACTGAAACCGCCCCCTGCAAGGGAGACACGGCGAGGAGTCCTCGACCCTCTGCCAGACAATGGCTATCCCAGCAGTGCCCGCAAGTGTCAAGGTGGTCCCAATTGATAATTGATAATCAATAACAAGAAAAACTCAAACTTTAATAACAACAAGTGCACGAGACACACAGCTTTATTCAAACATGAACAGCTGGGAAAATACATAAAAGCATTGTCAATCCTTATAATACAAAAATCAAGCTTTTAAATGAAATACACTTCATAAATGCCGTCATAGTTAGTGATAACAAAAATTATTTTTTTGACGCATACTATTGGTTAGTAAAATATAACACCTATATATTCTATAGGCCAAGCCTACCACTATTGGATATTCTTTAACTGATGGCTCCTCCTAAATTCGTCCTACTTAAAATGTTACACTTCATTCTACTATTTCATTGGTTGCCACTATGCTACATTAGCCAATATGGCAGACAAATTTCTAATTGGTTCACAGTTTGCTCATCCGTCCTTGGTCACTTTAATGTGAGGTCAAGTTGTGTGGTGATGAAGAAGAAATTAATGGGCTGCTATAATCCAATTTAGAGAAGTTACTCCCGTCTCGTTCCCAAGCCTGAGAGCTTATCTGACAATCTGTTTGTGACCTTGGCGTGTCGTCCCTGTGTCTGGATGTATCAAATGGGTAGCAGTTGTGCTATCTAGTTGTGCCTGTAATAAATTATCACTGTTTCGATCACGTGGTAAGGGACCACTGTTCAGAACTCATTTTCGTCTATTTATTGAGTTTTCCTGTTATCCTAACCTGTGTATGCTGCGCTGTGTGTTTATCCATTAGAAGGTCGTTTGTCATGATGGCTTTTTGCACCTGGAGAGCAAGGCTATCTGTACTTTCTGACATCTACCCACAGAAAACTAATAAAATTTATCGTTGCACGATGTGTGCGTCTGGAGAATGTTATCTAGTGTGGGTTCGATTCCCTATCGGGGGCCCCCTACCCAACTGACCTATATCACTGAGTGTCGGTTTGAATATCGTGAGGCTTGGGATTGTGTGCATACCAGTTTGATGTCAGAATTCTGTATTTCAGAAAAGGCCTTTCAAAGTTCTATCTAAAAAATGGCAGTACTCTGGTTCATTCTCTGCCATGTTAATGTTCTTCATGTCTTGTGCTTTGCATATCGCCAATCATTATTACCTGCCCATGTATACTGCAACCTATCCCTACCTACGCTCAGCTTTATGTTACTTGTGTAACCCTATCTGTGTATTCTGCAACCTTTCCCTAAACGTGTGAGTGCATTCTAGTTACTCTACTTCTGTGACGTGACCTATTCTACTCTTTATGGTGGTTGCATTATCACTAATGTTTAAACTGGCTGTTTACAAATCACTTTTCAGCTCGTACCTTGGTTCACCTCTGTGAGCATCTGGGGGTGGGACCAAACTTTGTGTTGATTTTATCTGCATCATCACAATTATGTCTTTCATTTTACTGGGCATGCAGTGTACTCTCCTACAATCTTTGTCTACTCCCTAAATTCCCTCAAGGACACTGGCATCAATGACGGTCAGCACCGGCTTCTCCCACAAGAGCAGGTCCAGAAGTGGCAGTGGTTTTAGCCACCTCTCATGGCTAGGCATGCTCTGATGTTTAGCAGGCATCTTCCAAAAACACCTCTTCAGGTCCTGCCAGTGCTTCTGGATCTGATCCACCCAGCAAAGTGTTGTTGCAACCATGTTGAAGTTTTGCCGGACTAACCTCCAAAGTAGGATCATCAGTTGCTCTGGACCTACGAGGTGCGCTGCCTCCTACATGACTCCCTAGGCGAGGACCTTCAGCTCATCATGGAAAAACGTAGTGCCGCCTTGGTTGTACCCAAGTACTGGTGGGTGCATGGTCTTGTGGGCGAAGGAAGAGGGCCAGTGGAAGTAGCTGATTGCAAGAGGCTTTAAGAGGGGACAACAGAAGATAGGAATGCGGCCAGTCGGGCAAGCAAGGGAGGTTGCAGGCAGCAGTTGCAGGATGTTGGTGGCAGGAGGGTGGGGAGCAGGAGTGGTGGTATGAGCACTGTAAGGGGCCCACAGGAGACCGGGCAGGTTGTGTCACCAGTACAGGCGGGCAAAAGGGCCAAGGATGGGATGTCACCAGTCGAAGGGGGCACTGGGAGCAGGGAATATCGCCAGACTGCGAGGGCACAGGGAACAGCAGCAATCGGGAAGGCAGTGGGCAAAAGCATTCTGATGGAAATACAGTGGCCAGGGAGAGGGTTGGAGCAATCTGAGGCCTGTTTTGCCCTACTCAGTGTGTGAGGTGTGAGGGATGGTCTGGCGTGTTGCTGGGCAGAGCTTAGGTGCTGGGAACTTTTGTGTGAACTATGCAAAATGCTGACTTTGCGTCTCTCTGTTCTGGCAAACTGATTTGTTCAAGGACGCAGCAATGTCATGAAACCATACCGCTGTCCCCAAAAGTTTTCCCCCATGCTGCACAGTTGGTGGGTTCTTGGAGTCTGGGTGACAGGACTACAGTTGCCAGTGAGACCCACCATGATTGCTGTGCCAGCTTTTCATTCCCGGAAATCAGGGATGCTGAAAAAAGGCTTCAAGAAGGGAGGCCACTGATTGACAATGCTGACGAGTCCCTTTTTTGTCTGATGTTTGGTGTTAACTGAAGTCAAAATTGATCTCTCTGTGTACCCAACCTCCTGCTTTACCCCGAGTTTGTGGGGATAGTTTTTCTGATTTGACATTTGCAGCATGATGTGTATTGAACTCTGGATAGCTCTTGGACTGATTTTGGATCTCCTTTCCTTGTGTGCCATATTATCTGCTTCTGCCTTGGACTACCACTCTGGACAGTTTACATGCTGTTTCTGGATATGTCCTACTGTGCCTGATCTCATCTGCTGTTGCCTTCTGTTACCAAACTCCAGACTGGCCATAAATGTTTTTGGGATCTTCCCTGCGTCTCTTTGTCACGTCTGTTGTGTACGCCTTACGTCCCGCGACACGGTGCCGTAAGACGCGTTGAATAAAAGCCCTGCCCCCACCACGAGGAGGCAGTTCTGGGCAGAACACGAGCCATGTGTGTGTGCCTACTTCATTTCACTCCACAGCTAGGCCTCGGCCCGCGGGGCCCCACCTGTTCTATCCCGTGGGAAAGTATTGAACACTGGCGACAAAGGAACAGACACTAACACACCATGTGCGTGAGCAACTCCAATACCAAGAAGCCCTCGACACAGGCACATTTTTGGAAACACAGTGGGGGGCCCATCCCCACTGGGAAAAAAAACATTTCATTTTCCCCCCAAAATGTTTTTTCCCCTATTACTCCCATCTGGCCCACTGCACCAGTTTCTTGCATCAAACCCACCAACCAGTTTCTCACAAGAAGCACACGATTGATGCATGCTTGAGGCTAATGCATGTTTGGAACCAGCCAAGAGACCTCCAGGCAGACCAGGCAATACAGCCCCGCCAGCTACAATCCCCCTGAGGTGAGGAAATTCCAGCGCCCGCTCTCTACAACAGCCCACACTTCAGCACATCATGGCAACAGGCCTATCCACACCCAGGCCTAGCATGCCATCGAGGATTGCAGCCAACCTAACACCCGCAACACCGTCCCTGCGACCGCAAGGGGGTACCACGATGGCATTCGGACCTTTTGACCCATACACAGACCCCTCATCTTTGGGCCCCCTATGGCTGTTGTGGGTCCAGAAATTTTGAAATGGCTATGGACTGCAAGGACGTCACAACACCCAGGGAAATGAGGTCACACCTACTACTCAACGTGGGTGACGAAGTCCTACGCATCTTCAACTCGCTCGTCTACCAGCTAGCAAAGGACGCTCTTACAGCACATTTTATGCCACAACTAAACCCGGACTACGAGACTTTCATTTTCTGCACCACCATCCAGCAAGAAGAGGAAACGCTCAACCCATATCACATGAGACTCAAAAAACTTGCGCTCACATGTGAGTTCGACAACGTCGAAAAAGAGATCAGACGCCAAGTCATTAATGGCATGCACTCGGAAAAGTTACGCAGGATGGTCTTGAGCGAAAAGGGCATCTCACTAGCCAGAATCCTGGAATACAAACGTCAAAGGGAACTATCACATGCATTGGCGGCACACATGAGCACCACCTTGCAGAAGTTCCAGCTAACGCTGACGACGGCGACGACAGCACAAATTGCCTGCCGCCAACAGTCAAGAGAAGACCCCAACGACGCAAACACTCCACCTCGGTGGCAATCAAGGATTCCAGGGCCAGCTGAATGTGGGTGGTGCAGAGGTGCATGTCATGGAAGGCAAAATTGCCCAGCACAAGGAACCACGTGCGGAGCATGTGGCCGGAAGGATCACTACGCGAGAGTCTGCAGATCATCAGGACCCGCACAACGCCCCCAGCTGCAACAAGAGAAAGGGGCCCAGAGGAAAAAGAAACAGGCTAATGCCTGCTGAGTCGAGACAGCCAACTCATCCACTGATGAAGAAGGCGATGGTGATGGCGACACAACAAAAGAGGCTGAAAGCAGACAACTGAGAAGAGGGAGGAAAGTGTACCTAGTCTCTGCACCTGATCACAGAAGCACAGGGTCCACAAAAAGGCAAGGAAGACGGAAATGCCTAGTGGTCATGCAAGGCCAAGAGACACAAATGACAATCGATACGGGGGCATCAGTTAAGGTTATGCCGGCGACCATGTTCCAAAAACTACGCCCCCCCAGTCCTAAAGAAGACAGACACGCTTCTATTCGCCTACGGGTTCGAAACTCCACTACCAGTGGTAGGGCGCTTTCGGACAACTCTCCGACCGAACACTAAAATCCAAGGTGTATGTCGCCGACGCGGGCATCGAATGCCTGCTGAGTGGGGATGCAGTGGAAGATCTAGAATGAATATGCTTTGTCTATAACATAACTGACCCATCAGACATTGCCAGCCTCTTTGACAAGCACCCACGCCTCCTCAAAGATATCGGATGCCTGAAAGGCAAACTCATCAAACTCCATATCGAGGAATCAGTACAGCCCGAGGTGCGTCACAGAAGGACACCCTTTCACATGAGAGACCGAGTCGAAAAGGAGCTGTGATAACTTGAGAAAGCCGGTATCATACATGAAGCAACTGGGCCTACACCTTGGGTTTGACCCATGGTGGTGACTAAGAAGCCAAAACAACCGGGGAAGGTGAGGATCTGCATCGACATGCACCTCCCAAATGCAGCTATCAAGCAGGAACGACACATTGCCCCCACGTTTCACGAAATCATCACAGACCTCACGGGATCAAAGGTGTTCTCCAAGGTTGACCTCAATGCTGGATACCATCAGCTAAAACTGCATCGGGACTCGAGATATATCACGACCTTCTCCACACACCTGGGTTTGCGCCGATACAAAAGACTGAGTTTCGGCATATCCTCAGCGGCCGAAGTTTTCCAGCAGGCCATCCAAGAAGTGATACAGGGCATCCCAGGAGTACTCCATGTCAGTGATGACATTCTCATCCACGCCCGCGACAGGCAAGAACACATGCATCCTAAGGAACTACAGAGTGACACCCCACAGCACCACAGGAATACCACCAGCAGACATCATGTATGGGACAGTGATAAATTCATCCATTCCACACCATCCAAGCAGGGGCACAGATGCCTACGACAGCGAACGCACAAATCAAAGAAGGATCACGGCAAATGAGCGCATGAGCACCAAGAGACATGCAAAGGAATCCAGACACCAAGTCGGCGATCAAGTGCTGGTGAAGCGGAACCCCTCAAACGAAGCAGGACACCCAGTACGACGTGGTTCCCGGGACTATAACTCGACGACGAGGAACCATGATAACGGCTACACGAGGGCAGTGACAAATCACCAGTAATGCATCATGGTTCAAAGGAGTGCCACAACAAATGTGGACTGACGGGGACCAGCAGCCCTCGGAGGAAGCAGGGTCGCTGCTGGAAGACGAGTACTAACAACCCGAGCAGGAGTCAACCGAGAAGCATGGGGCAGACAGACTGCTGGAGGAACCGAGGGAGGCGTCTCCAAATAAGGTAGATGAGCCGCAACAGGACATGAGTTCGGGGACAGCCCCTATATGTGGCGCTATGCCGTAAGGACTGCACCGAGAGCCCCAGAAAAGTTAAGAGACTATGAGTGGTAGGACTATAAGTTGTGCTGGACTAGAATGCACAGTAGAGTTAAGTTGAATCAGGTTGACATGATCATATTGAGTGTGTTGTGTTTTAATTTGTTGGGAAAAAGGAGGAATGTTGTGTACGCCTTACATCCCGCGACGCAGTAACGTAAGGCGCGTTGAATAAAAGCCCTGCCCCTCTCACAAGGAGGCAGTTCCGGGCAGAACACAAGCCATGTGTGTGTGCCTACTTAATTTCGCTCCGCAGCTAGGCATCGGCCCGCGGGGCCCCACCTGTTCTCTCCCTCGCCAGCGCACCGGCGGGAGAGGATAGAGCAACGTCTACGTCTTCAATTTACTGCCTTTCTCCCCACCGAAGCATTGATGGATCATTTCTTTGCCTTTTGTGGTTGTTGCTCACACGAGATGCCAGTTGAGCAGGCCATTGTATTTATCCTCTACCTTATGCCAGTGCACTTACGTGTTGCATTTCCCTGGAGTTACTGCTCTTACAGGAGGTAGGGAGCATACCGTCTAGTGTGGGTCAGTACAGAAGCAAACTCCATCTCCTAACCACTGTTTTCCCTTCTCTTTACAGCGGACAGAAAATGATCACGGCATTCAGTCAATCAGCCTATGAATACGTACCTGCTCTTTTGGCTGGCCTCCACCACCCTAGTATTTTTGGTGGGCATAGATGGGAGGATAGTCTGCTAGGAGGGGTTTGTTGGGACTCACTCATTGGCCCTTACACATGTGGTGTCTGAAAGGCATGGCACAAACACAAGGATTATATGTTTTACTTTCATGCCCTACACAGGTTTTCGAGATGAGAAGGCGTAACTCGCCTTGGAAACCTGCACAAGGCGTAAAGAATGACTGTGTCTTTCTGTCCCTCTCATCTATTCCTTAGAACCAACAGGCTATGATCTGGCCATACCCTGGTGGCGTCACAGTACTCTCACACCAAGACAAGGCTAAGGTGCGTAAAACTACAACGGTGGGGAAAGGCACAGTAAAAATGTATCTTAACATATACGCCACATGTTTTTACATGCATACATGTAAAGTTTACCCTGATCCCATTGTATGCGCTCAGAAACATGACCTCCAATATAATTGGGTTTCTCAACCAAATGTATTTTTATTTAATGTTTATTCATATTTTTTCAATATCAAAAACAGTTTGATGAGATTCTATTTGCAGAGGTGCACAACCCACGTTTAACCTTTATTCAGTTATTACACTTTGATATTCTGGGTCCACCAAACACCCTACTGTCTACACTCCAGAATTTTGTAGTTACACCAGACTCTGTTGACTGATTTGGGACACGAGTTACGAATTACGTGGCCCAACAAATGTTTGAACTTCAACTCCCGCCAGTTCTAGAGGAAAAGTCAGCGATGAAAGCTCATGGGAGTGCTAGTCCGAAAAATCTTCAGGGCCACATAATGAGTAACTAATTGCAAAGTTGAGAGCATCGCAAGACTGAAAACCTCTTAAAAGTGAAACCGATAATGTGAAGTAATGGGGTTCGCCTGCTCACCCACCACACTGGAGTCAGGAGGCAAGTTTACTGGTGAGTTTATTCCCTGACTGTGAGCACAGGTAGGATCAATGGACAGATACTGAAGCATCCATCCTTGCCAGCTAGCAACCTAGTGATGTAGTAACCCTGTGGGAGACTACACCAACCTTGTCCTCTTGGTATTGGTAGCTCACCTTTTGGCATAGGTCTACGCTACACAAGTAGGTAAAGTGACTGAGCAGCCAGACTTATCTCAAGAGGGGTAAATGTGAGCTGTAGAGCTGTTACAATGAAATCCACAAATACAAGCATACAAATAACACTCTCAAGTTTTCTAGTAAAATAATTATTTATTTAACTGTCAGATTTAAATAAGCCTTCTTTAAAGGGATGGTCTAGTAAATTTTTTTATTTAAAAAATAGATAGGCCACATAAAAAAAAAAATACTAGCATTCTCCGATTTAAAACTTCCTATGTAAAATTTTGAGCTATTCAAGCTCAAAATTCGAAAAAGCAAGCACAGGGGCGCAGCCATTTTGTGAAATGGAGGCCCTCCTGTGCTGGCTTTTGCTTTTGCGGCACTAATGAAGGAAAAGCCAGCCAGCTGTAGTAAACAAAGGCTACCGCTGGGTGGCTTTCCCTTCATTAGTGCTGTAGGCGGAGGACGGGGACCGGAGACCAGAGCAGGAAAGCTGCAGCTGAATCTCGGTAAGTGCTATTTATTTTTTTTACAAAAAATAAGCACTAGCTGCGTTTTTTTTTCTAAGTTTTCCGGGCTGGAGGAGCCCGGAAAACTTAGAAATAAAACCGCAGCTTTAAAAACGTTGTATTTATGTTTGCGGTCGCTTTTGAAGCGACCGCAAACATAAATACAACGTTATTGTGTTGGAAAACGCTGCGGTTTTTCTTTGCAAGTTTCTCAGGCTCCTCCGGCTCGGAGGAGCCTGAGAAACTTGGAAAGAAAAACCGCAGCGTTTTCCAACACAACCGCGTGTGTTTCTGCCGGCTGTGGCTATCACTTTGGGTCTCCGGTGCTCCCCTGGGAGCACCGGAGACCCAAAGTGAAAGCCACAGCCGGCAGAAACACACGCGGTTATGTTTACATGCCGCGTAGTGTTTCTACCTGCAGCTGATTTCCCATTTGGGGCTCTCGGGCTCCCCGTGGGGAGCCCGAGAGACCCAAATGGGAAATGCTAAATGCTGCGTTGTCTGCCTAAATCTGCTTTCCCATTAGGGGCTCTCGAGCCCCAAATGGGAAAGCAGATTCAGGTAGAAACAACGCGGTTGTTTTCCGCAATGCCGCGTTGTTTCTGCCTGAATCTGCTTCTCCCCGTGGGGAGCCCGAGAGCCCCAAATGGAAAAGCAGATTCAGGCAGACACAACGCGGTTGTGTTGGAAAACGCTGCGTTTTTTCTTTCCAAGTTTCTCAGGCTCCTCCGAGCCGGAGGAGCCTGAGAAACTTGGAAAGAAAAACCGCAGCGTTTTCCAACACAATAACGTTGTATTTATGTTTGCGGTCCCTTCAAAAGCGACCGCAAACATAAATACAACGTTTTTAAAGCTGCGGTTTTATTTCTAAGTTTTCCGGGCTCCTCCAGCCCGGAAAACTTAGAAAAAAAAATGCAGCTAGTGCTTATTTTTTGTAAAAAAAATAAATAGCACTTACCGAGATTCAGCTGCAGCTTTCCTGCTCTGGTCTCCGGTCCCCGTCCTCCGGCTACAGCACTAATGAAGGGAAAGCCACCCAGCGGTAGCCTTTGTTTACTACAGCTGGCTGGCTTTTCCTTCATTAGTGCCGCAAAAGCCAGCACAGGAGGGCCTCCATTTCACAAAATGGCTGCGCCCCTGTGCTTGCTTTTTCGAATTTTGAGCTTGAATAGCTCAAAATTTTACATAGGAAGTTTTAAAACAGAGAATGCTAGTATTTTTTTTTATGTGGCCTATCTATTTTTTAAATAAACATTTTTACTAGACCATCCCTTTAAAAGGGCAATATGCAACAATAAAAATATACTTCATAAGACTTCCTCAGATTTAAGATAAGCAAGTAGATACTCTTTTGAGATGCTCCATACACACTTCCTACACCCTGAGGTGACTTCAATTACTAGGACAGTATTGGCATTTATATATCACTTTTTGTACTTGTTAAAATTCTGAGGTTGTGGAAAAGGAAAAGGTTAAGGAAGAAAAAAGGTTAACAGGTTCTCAAAGCATGTGAGCACTTTTCAATCTCCCAATGAAGTCTAGATTAGATCTTTCCCAGCAATAACTATGCACCCCCTATGAGGGACAGTTAGAATCAAAGTCAATGGGTCAGAAAAGTCTGCAGGGAACCAGGATAAAGTCAATTTGAACAATGTTTATGGAGCTGAGGAACTTCTTTAGATTGCACAAAAGTCTTGCACAATGTTTTTAGAGTTTGTAAGGAAAGAATCACTGTTGGGCCACAAGCTGAGAGGCTTGTGAAAATCAGAGCTGAGATCAACTCTGCAAGAAATAGCTGCTGCAAGTCTCCAGTGAGAACAAGCAAGCTACAGACAACAAGGGTTAAGTACCATACCCCTTTTTGTCAGCATAGTACCTTAGGTTTGTAGAAGAGGATCAGCTGGCTTCTGTTCTGGTTGCAGTCCTGCAGAAACTGGGTTCCTTGACCTCAGTTGTAGGGACAAGGGGGAGGACGTCTGGGGGACTGCTGCACTGCAGTTGGAAGGTCGGCAGCAGCTACAGGCTCTATTCCAATCAGTGGCACTTCACGGTTTCAGCTACCGGCAAATAGCACCACTGCGGATCTTGGACACTGGATGGGCTTCCCTTGCTTCTGGAGTCCAGCAATCCGGTGAGGTGACTCAGGCTTGGGTCGTCCTGCTTCGGGGGGGTCCTCTGGATCTTCCTGGAGCTCCGGTCCGGCTTAAAGACGATGCACTCGATTCTGGGTTTCCTGACCCCTGGCACTCGGTTCCAGCAGCAGCAAAGAAGTACAGCCAGCAGGGAAAGGTCTTCAGCCAAGTTCGTATTGGGGTCAGTTGGTCCCACCAACCCAAGGGAAGAAGTCTTCCGTTCCGGGCTTCTCTAGTCGATTCGGAATTGGATCTTCAGCACTGCAGCAGGGCTTCACGGGGCAGTTCAACGGTCCAGGAGGGTGCAGCAAGCTTCTCTTCAAGATTCCTTTGCTGGCTGTTTTGTCCAGTGGTCGATGTTAGGAAAGATTTCATAATTGTATGTAATTATTCCTTCCATGTGTAAACCCCCAAGCTTTTTGCTGCTATTTAAACGCCATTGACCTGACTTTGCCAGAGAAGCACAGACCTCAGCTGCACTCCTCTGGGCTTTCGCTCACTTTTTATGGGGAAACTGACATGCCCTTAAGACAGTCAGTACTGGGAGAATTTGTTTCCCTTAGTCCTTTCCTCATGTTGCAGCTTTTGTGCAACATGTAACAAGTGTGCAAAGTATCTTAACGTACAGCAAACTTGGGTCTCTAGTCATTTCCAAAGGCCCTAGAAACTCTCGCTGGACTTTTTATGAACTGTGCAGATGTGTCATGGGCAGGACTGGTGGCAGCTATCGTTTTCTTATATTTGTAACCCTTTCTTGCCATGTTAACCGCGTTTGGCACAAATAGGTGGCCTGGCTCCAAAATGGCCATGCCACAAGGTTCTTTGTCCTGTCCTTTGGCCATCTTGCCCCTTCACCTTCCCCAGGTCGAGTCAACCCGGGTCAGTCCTTATTTGGTCATGCACTTTCCCGCAAAACCCAGTGCTTTCGCGGGCTTCTGCATGCCTTGTGTGTGTGCCTCCAGGATGTGGGCTGGGATGTCTGATCCCAATACACATCCTGGGTGCCAGAGAGTCTGGAGTGTCCTGAATGCCTAGGACCACTGTGGTCCATGATTGGTCCACGTATGGAGTGAGTGTTTGTGAGCAGATCTCCCATTGGGTCCTCCCCGTTTGGCACGGAGGGAACTTTGGATAAGAGGAGGCTGAAAACACCACTACCATGTCGATCTCCTGAGTTCACACCGAACAAAAGATTAGGAGCCAAGTATCCTGCAACAGGAAGCTGAGTCAAGGAACCGCTGGTGACCCGCTGGAAGGTTTGGCACCCTGAGCCCGCTGTCGTCCCGTGGGACCCCTCTGCCTCTGATCTTCCAAGAAGGCCTGCGAAGACACTTCGACCCATTGGAATAGTGGGATCAACTACTCTCGGCACCTTCATCAAACCCTGCAAGTAAGCTTCTTCGGAAGTGTCCCTGGGCCAACCAGTGAGCTGACCATTTTACGCGGGACCTTTGCTCTGTCACCGCTGCTGTTTCGAGGAGGCCCTCGAAACTTGGTATACTGCTAGCTCCGTGTCCACGGCACCCTCACACTGAATTTCGTACACTTTGCATTCCCAGGTCTGAAGTGAGACGAGTGCGCCCAGACCGGAGTAAATGCGGTTTCCGTGTTGCCCTGCTGAGGCAACGACCTGTGCAAGTTCGCTGCATTTGTGACCCCCTCGCCCCTGAAGCCTGCTGCAGTGGAATTGGGCCGATTCCTCCACCCTCAGCAGAGAAATCGCCACTGTCCCGTTTGGGAATACTCACTGCAACTCGGAAACTACACGGTATCGAGATGTCCTGATTGTCGCATTCAAACCTGCCAACGAAGTGGACTGTACTGGCAAAGTTTGGGTCTGCCTGCATCAGGGACCGGTGAGTAGTCCTTACCCCAACTGGTGGCCATTAGCGCAGGAGCACATTTTTACGCATGAGTGGCCCCTGAGGGCCCCTTTCCTTTCCACAGCTATTGCAAAATAGCGACTCCATCCCGCACTCTCAAACTGCCTCTGCCCTCAAGTGGAGGTCCTACTTGAATAGTGGGAACTTGTTCATCATCGCCTTATCCACCTTCCAGAGCTGCTAGAGACCCTTGAAGAGACCCTATTTTGTCCATTGGCACAAGCGTTTGCAGGTACTATTGAGCATAAGGCTCCTCTCTTCGTAGGGCTTGGACTGCCTCTTAAGTTAGGTCTATTCTTGATGTGGAACTGGGACTAAAGATTACTTGCACTGCCTATTTTCCTCCCCCTCTAGGTGGTCAACATATTTTGTGCTTTTAACCCCTTAGACCCCATTGGTCTTGTATATATATTGTGTTGATTATGATCTTTTGGTTTAATCTAGTGTTACTGTGATTCTTTACTATGGTCTATGTTACAAAGGCCTTGTAATAAATGTGTCTATATTTTTAATATAACACCTGTCTGGAGTAATTTGTAAGTGTCCTTGCTTTGTATGCTCATTGAGGTCTTTCAGTCACCCTCACCCTTCCTGAGACTTACTCTTGACCGCCTGCCATAGCTACCCTGATTGTTCTGGCTTGTCCAGAGGTTACCCTGTTCCAAGAAACAAGGTTGGCCTTCTGAACCTCCGGTCCTCCAGGTCTGAGTTCAGAAATCCTTCTTAACAGTCAACTGTGTCTTCTGTCCAAGAAACCTTGTCTTTTATGCAGGTTTCTCCCATTCATGCACAACCTAGCTGTCATCCAGCCAATCAGAACTGGGTGCATTCAGCTAATCAAAGAGACTATCGACAGGGAGTCGGGCACCTCCCTTGCTTCCTGCCCTGCCAGACACACTGGAGCCAGAGGTGGGTTTCAGCATTGAAGCCTGCCAAAGGAAAAATGAACAAAAGGGTTAAACCTGGTTTGGCGCACTGAGAAAAACCCAAGAAAGACCTCACAAACAAGCAATGGCGAAAAAAGAAGATCGGGGCCATTTTGACACAATGGTCACCCATGCGTGCTATACTGCAGCTGAGCATTCAACCTGTGGTAAAAACGCACAATGGTAGGAAAATTAAACCACTGCCACCAGCCATTCAATGTAGTGAGGGTAACATTAAAAATGTAACATGAGTAAGTAGGAAAAGGGGCTCCTAAGTTACCCCCCAGTACTTCCACATAAGATGGGGTGTACTGGACCTACATTTGAAAAACAGGAAAATAAAGTCAATTTCACTTTACTATTAGGAACTGTAGTTCACCCAAGCGAAGGTATTTAAATCTTATGAGAAATCTTAATGACTTCTCTGTGACACTGCACTGAAGGTGCTCTGTGTCACAAAACAAGAGTAGATGCCTATGGAGGTTGTCAGACTCCAAAAACAAAGAAAACACAGAGACCAACTCAGATCAAAAGACATGACAGAGTGAGAAAAAGGTCTCACTCACTCCAGGATACAAATCAAAAGTCCTAAAGTCCAGCAAAAGAGCTGGGGGTCTGTAAGGTTGAAGGGAATTAGCACAAAAATCAGAATTCTCCCTAACACCTATAACTGTCACCCTTAGAACTATAGAATCTGGTCACCCAGCACTCGCCAGTATTCCACATGACATCACGCCATTCCGCCTCACACACACCAATTCCAACTACAACATAATGCAATGACAAAAGTAAGTTTTTGGAGTAAATACATGTGTTATGCTCCTGCCTTCAACTCCTTAAGTAAATAATCACTGAAATGTGTAATAATGCTTACATAATTGAGGTTCTAGCACTTTCACCAGTCTTCCACGTCAATACCTCCCAAAGGTGTTCAGACAAATATGCATTTGTTATTACTCGGTACAGTTCTACCATTTTACAATTACAGTGGGCAAGACAACGTGAAAAACAAATTGTTTTCCTAGTACATAATGATATGGAGGAGATCCAAAAGCTTAACTCCTGGTTTTTTTGCCACAGGAACCTATGTCATTACAAGACCACAGATTAATTTGGGATTCCCATGGGAATATGCAGTAAAAAATATGCTCATGAACAGGCGTAACGAATGAGGTCTTTCAAATGGAAAGAAAAGAGCATTCAATTATGTGCAACAGCATAACAATATCAAAACACTTCACATACGTGCCATTGGCATCCATGTTTCACAATCAGCTAAGCCTGGAATATTAGCTCCTATTTTTTTTTATTATAAAAAAGCAAGTAAATATAAGAACAGGATATGTTGTGTTGACATGCTGTTATACTGTGCCAAATCGAAACTGTGGTATTATTAGTACGCCTAGGCTTATCCATGGAGTAGAGTACTGTGCCTCACCAGGGGTATACAGATCATAGTCTGCTGGAAGAAATAAAACGAGTAAGGGGAAGACAAGAGAATCGCAAAGCAGGAAGTAGATGCTACACACAAAGGGAGGGAGAGAGCCAGCAGGGGAAGGATGTTTCCTGATAACATGTGTGCACCCTTGTTCTTTTAGGTGGACCATGGCTCTGTAACAGGGAAGAGACAGATGGGTCCTAAAGTGCTGAGCTATTTGGGTTATGGTTTCACAGATTTGGAGAATTGTACGTTTTTACATAGTTTAATGTTGGATGAATGAGGGTCTTGAGAATGTGTAGTGTCCTAATTGGCGGACACGCCCTTCCCCTGCACACCATTAGTACTGAGAAAAAGTCAGTCAAGATTTGTCTTGAGTCAGGAAACAGTTCATAGGCATATAAATACCAGGGATAGTCAAATATTTATGGTCGGTGTCAGTTATTTGATTTTTAATACAAAAGCAGTTATTGTAAACAATAAATATAAATGCAAACAAAGAGTTGAGCTCTATGCGTTTCGGGATCTAAGTCCCTTCATCAGGAGTGAAAAGTCATAAGTTTGATACAGTAAATCTTCAAATTTCATTCTTCATGTATCTACAAAAAGTAAGTAGAAAACTTCATTTAGTTCTAGGATCATTCGCAGACAGAGTTGGTGTTAAGTATATATTGTAAATTCAACAGGATTTTATGAATTAGCGCATAAAAGCTTCACCTTATAAACTGCATGGGCCCAGTAGAAGTGCTCAGTTCTTCAAGTGCTGATGCTGCTTAGGGGTTTTTGCATTTGTTGCATGACGAGGCTCCAACTGGTATATTACCTATGTAGAGATTACAATTTGATTGCTACAGATATAATTATGAGATCAGTGTATGAGCATTAGCTGGTGTCATGCCTACCTGTAAGTATTGGAGGCTTGACACATTGTTAGAAAGCTCAGGGGCGCGGGAGAAAGGGCTTTCTAATAATCTGTTTTGGAGAACACACGTGTCTGCCGTATATATGTGGTTGACAAGAATCTCAAATAAACTTTCATAACAACCAGTGGATAGTCCCACTGTGTGGTGTCATCTTAGTTATATTGGAGTATGTAGATTACTCACATAGTAGTGGAATCCAGATAAGTGTGGACTTCAAAGGTAATCGTACACCGTAGCACGTACTAGAAGGGTACTTCATGGACTGTCAAAACAGGCTTCATCCAGGTTGAGTTCTGTATGAATAGGTAGCTGCTATTCACAAGGACGAAGGGCAAATAGTGCAGGAGTTCTATTTTCAAGGACAAAGGGTAAATAGTGCAAAATGTGTACTATTTGCCAGGACGAAGGGTATATAGTGCAGAATGTATACTATTTGCAAGGACGAAGGGGCGAAGGCTAAATAGTGTCGAATTTCTACTAGCATCTATTTGCAAGGATGAAGGGTAAATAGTGCAGAAGTTCTACTGTTTTCAAGGACAACAGGTAAATACCACACAACGTGTACTATTTGCCAGGACAAAGGGTAAATAGTGGAGAATGTATACCATTTGTAAGGACGAAGGGCCGAGGGCTAAATAGTGTTGAATTTCTACTAGCATCTATTCACAAGGACGAAGGGTAAATAGTGCAGAAGTTCTATGATTTTCAAGGACAAAGCGTAAATAGTGCAAAATGTGTACTATTTGCCAGGGTGAAGGTTAAATAGTGCAGAATGTATACTTTTGCAAGGATGAAGGGTAAATAGCGCAACATGTGTACTATTTGCCACGACGAAGGATAAATTGTGCAGAATTTGTACTATTTGCAAGGATGGAGGGTAAATGGTACACAATGTGTACTATTTGTCAGGATAAAGGGTAAAAAGGGTAGAGGTTCTAATAGAACAAAGTGTGAATAATGCAAAATGTCTACTATTTTGCTGGACAAAGTGAAAATATTGCAAAATGTGTACTATTTGCCAGGACAAAGGGTAAATACTGCAGAATGTATACTATTTGCAAGGACAAAGGGCCAACAACTAAATAGTGCAGAATTTGTACTAATTTCAAGTATGAAGGGTAAATAGTACAACATATGTACTATTTGCCAGGACAAAGGCCAAAAAGGGCAAAGGTTCTAATAGGACAAAGTGTGAAAAAAGCAGAATTTCTACTATTTTGCTGGACAAAGTGTAAATATTGCAAAATGTGTACTATTTGCTAGGATGAAGGGTAAATAGTGCAGAATGTATACTTTTGCAACGATGCAGGGTAAATAGCACAACATGTGTACTATTTGCCAGCACAAAGGGTAATTAGTGCAGAATTTGAACTATTTGCAAGGACGAGGGGCTGAAGGCTAAATAGTGCAGAATGTCTACTATTTTCAAGGATGAAGGGTAAATAGTGTAACATGTGTACTATTTGCCAGGACAAAGGGTAAAAAGGGCAGAGTTTAAAGATGTGAAGGCAGGCGCTCTGTTACCAGTCTTTAGCTTCTCCTCCTAACGCACGTTTTCATGACTTCATCAATCTTCAGGGAGGCTGAGTTTCTGTGTTTTTTCAGGCGGGTCTGCATTTCTGTTTCAGGTGTTACAAATTAATTAGCTCTGAGGATTCTGGTACTTGTATTTTTCACACTTGATTTTGCTGGCAGGTGACTGGAAACAACTCCCTCCATAGCACAAATCTTCCCCTTGATGGGGGGAGGGGAAAAGCCATGGTTGTGGCTCTCCAATGTAAGGCATGATGGCCCTGCTGCACTGCCTTGTGAGCCCGGGACTCCTGGAACAATGTTTAAAGATGTGAAGGCAGGCACTCTGTTACCGGTCTTTAGCTTCTCCTCCTAACGCACGTTTTCATGACTTCATCAATCTTCAGGGAGGCTGAGTTTCTGTGTTTTTTCAGGCGGATCTGCATTTCTGTTTCAGGTGTAACAAATTAATTAGCTCTGAGGATTCTGGTACTTGTATTTTTCACACTTGAGGAGAAGCTAAAGACTGGTAACAGAGTGCCTGCCTTCACATCTTTAAAAAGGGCAGAGGTTTTACTGGGACAAAGTGTAAATAATGCAGAATGTCTACTATTTTGCTGGACAAAGGGTAAATAGTGCAAAATGTGTACTATTTACCAGGACAAAGGGGAAATACTGCAGAATGTATACTATTTGCAAGGGCGAGGGGCCAATGGCTAAATAGTCAGACTTTCTACTCTTTTTCAAGGATGAAAGTTAAATAGTGCAAAATGTGTATTATTTGCAAAGACAAAGTATAACTAGTGCAAAGGTTCTACTGCTTGCACGGACAAAGTGTAAATAGTGCAGAATCTCTACTATTTTCCAGGACAAAGATAAATGTGCAAAATGTGTACTTTTTGCCAGGTTGAAGGTTAAATAATGCACATTTGCTACTATGCCCCTGGTGTAGAGTCTGATTTAGCCCCACTATCGATATTGACTTGGAACATGGCAGGGGCAATTGGTGAATATATGATTCCTGATGTTGTTATGTATTTGAAAATATTTGATATCCTTTTACAAGAGGCATGGCCATGCCAGTGATAATCTTGTATTGGGTGGTTACTGCATTTTCCAAATGCAATGAATGTTTGGGCTACCTCTGTACTGCCTTCCCACACAATGAATATGTCCTCAATGTAACTTGACGTCCCCATCTAATGATATTCTATGTGTGTGGGTTGGTGTTGCCATAAATGTGTGATATTTGGAATGCTTCAGTGTATATGTTGCATACATGCAAACATTTTGAGGCACCTGAGAGTGAAATTCTCTCAGAGAAAACTGTAGAAGTGAATTCCCCCCATTCGATTGCATTGGGGTTCGAATTGTTTTAGGAGGGAGACAGTAAAAATAGCAATGACTAAATTGGGAGGGGTGGCATGTGTGATGGTGGCGATCCTGGGAGCCACAGGAGAACTAATTGCTGTGCCACGCAGGTCTGATGGTGCAGTTGTTTGTAGAAGCAGAAATAATTCTCTCGGACGGCCATCTCTTTACACCAAAAGATGAACTGCTCCGATGCATGTGCCGGAGGTGCTTTATGCAGCACTTCAGCTAATATTCTTAATTATACTGATTGTGTGGAAGTTTCATGTATAAGGGCTCTATGCAACAAAAATTGTGTCTCCATCTCGTAGGGTCATACCTTCCATCGTTCCTTCACCCTAACAAAGGTAAGAAGATATTCCTGCACTGAATAGTAAACATTTTTATATTAAACAGGACTTATGCAACTAACCTTTATTCAGTTGTGAAAAGAAAATGATGCAGCCAAATGGAGAAGTACTTTTATTTGGTTTGATTTGGCTTAGTAGGGTACTACTACAAAGATACCCTTATGGCTTACAAGTTTTGTGACGCTTGAAAAGAACCTTAAAAATCGATTGACTGGCCACCTTTATAAAGGAAGCCGCCCTGCAGTTCACTTCTCCCGAGTAATCAGCACACACCATCAAGTTTATGAAATATGGATATTTGAAACCCAGTCAGTTTTACATTTCGCATTATGTTGTTCTCATAAAAATTAAAACGGCAAGATATTGGGCATGTTCAGATTTCTTACAAAGGATTGTGGGCATCCAAATATACTGCAAAGGATTGCGGGTATTTAAATATAGTATAAAATATTTTGAGACAGTGGTTCCTTACAATGCTTGAGTTAATTTACTTGGAGTTTTAATGAATTAGTGGAACATACTTCATAGTATGTAGATTTATGTACAGCCACTTGCTACTTTTTTGTTGCCTTTGACTCCTGAGACATGTATACAGAGCTCTGTGGGCTTCACAGAATTCTAATAAAAAACTAGGGCCAACATTCCATACTGCTAGGCCGCTAAAAGAATGGAAAACGGCTGGCTCACTTTTTGCTCTCGTCAAGTACAGAATGTTGGGCCTCTAGTTCTTTATTACCTCCATGTCTTCCTCGTCACAGTACTTACTTGTGAGGACCTGTCCTCCATAACAGGAATCCATTCCATCTTTTCACTAACACCCATACATGCCCCACCCCTCCAGAGAGTACAATACTCCCCCACCCACAAAACATGTTCGTTTTTTTATTTCTTGCCTAACTGTCAGGATCTTCGGAGGGTGGCTGGGCCACCTGCTGCTCTGTTGTTTCCTCTCCTTGCTGGGCTTGGAGGGTTACCTGTGTGCGCCCTATCCCATGCAGGGCTTGGGGGTGTGGATATCGGTCTCCCAGGCCCCCTTGCTGAGCAGGGGGGCTGATTGAACAGGCACCTCTCCAGCGGGCCGTGCTGGGCGGGCCGGTGTGGATGTCCTTGTTTTTGTATCTGCCTGGGCTGGAGAGCCGCTCCGGGCCTGGGTGTCAGTGAGTGGGCATTGAGGGTGGGGCATTTGACTGTCATACGAGGTGATGGGAAGGGCATCCTGCGCCTTCTTGTGACGCCGGGTCCAATCTGGTCCCCATCTCTGATGCCGTTTTGTTGTGTGGAGACGGGGACAGGGCTCTGCTGTGCGCACCCACCTCTAGGGGCGGTCACATGATCCCTGGACTTTGCAGGGATACTGGTATGGCCCGGGGTCTCCATGAGGTCCTTCTTAAAAAAGAAATATGCATAATATATCGCGCAGCAGGTGTTTTGGATGCTGGGGAGCTGGCATGACACCGGCTGGGCTTGCCATGCCTCTTTCTGCCAGACCCGTACTCGCTTCGAGCTGCTTGACTGGGTCAGATGGTCACAGGGTGGGCCCAGGTGCTGCGAGAAGAGGCCTCGGCATAGAGTTTTGCCTGATTGAAATTGCTTGCACCTGGGTTGTCTTTGCAGCCTTACTTTAAGGGGCTCAGCTTCAGTTTATTTGACTTCTGGTCTTTTGCTGTGCTGGTGCCTGGTGCTCTGCTCTTGGTTCCACTCTGCTCACCACTACTGCACTTCTGGAATTCGTTCCATGAGAAGGGTAACCTTTTCTGCACTTAACCCAGGGCCCTGCTGGACTGGGTGCACTTGTTCCCCTCCCCATGCCTTTCACTTCCTGTCTGTGCACTTACATTACCTAGAATGCACTCGGCCTAGTTCGGTAGTTTATGGTTTGTATGTTCTTCACCTTCTCCCTTTCTCGCCTTCCTTCTTGTCATGCACTTGCACTAGTAGTCATTTTTTGTTAGATCATTTGGAAACTTCAAGGCCTAAAAATTACTCTGTATTCCCTTGTTCCCTTCCCACCTTGAAGCTCTTTGAAGCACTTCACTTGTGTATAAGCGCTTTACAAATAATTACAAATACCACTCAAATGTAAATGTACTTATATAATAGCTTGGAATAGGTATGTGGTCCTGTAGCCAAAAGAAGTCTCTCTTGCACAAGGGACTAAACGTAAATAGAGCTGCAGATTTCTTGGTAAGGTAACCAAAACCAAGAAGATTGGAAGGACTTTGTGTGCAAGAAATCCACCAATATTCAATATTCCTGTATATGATGATAGTTAGATATTGCATTGATTTCAAAGAAAAATCTGAAATTTGATGGGGTTTTGATACAATTTATTTTAGAGACAAAGGCAAGTCAAAAGTCCAATGCATTTCAGACGGATGTCCTTCTTCGGGGACCTTAAACTACACAAAGACAAAAAAAGAAACACATAAAAAATACTGGTATGGGGCTTGATTCTAAAACAAATAGTATCAATAACCTTAAGTACTTTGGGGAAGCACATTTCCTACCTGCATGTATGTATATCTTGTTTATTCGCATCCATGTCAATTCTGTACATAATACGTATCAGAAAATACATGGCCCCTCTAAGGCCTAGTGCACACACTTGAAAATGACCACATTCAACATGTTTACTAAAAAGAGGAAAAAGTAGTAGTTACCTGGACACTTACTGGTTAGTAGTTCCGGATATTGACACGTTGCAATGTAACCCAAACTCAACCTTCTGAAAAGTAGTACCCGTGATATGTCAACTATATTGGAGCTCAGAAAGGCAACCATATTTGGCGCTGCAACTCATTGTGGTGTTCTGAAATAAAGTTGTTGGTGCGGTGTTGTGACTGCACACTGGTTGGTCTATGTTTTTGTGTTCATGGATACATTTTTCACATCGGTCTTTGGTATGCCTCACAAGTAAGTACTGGGACGAGGAAGAGTAATGTGGAGGTAATGACCTGGTTACTTACCGGTAACCTTCATTACTCGTAATTCTACCCTTCCTCATCACTGTAGTTACGACCCTCCTCCCCTGCCCTGGTCTAGCTTTAAAAACCTTCCATGATGTGTTACGGGGGTATTGAAACTAACATGTTATTTACCCCTGACGGGGTATTGTACTCTCTGGAATGGTGGGGCAGGTATGGCTGTTAGTGAAAAGATGTATTGGATTCCTGGTATGTAAGTAGGGACCTCACAGGTAATGTGACGAGGAAGAGTATGACTAGGAGTAATGGAGATTAATGTTAAGCAATAGGGTTATTTGAACTCTGTGAGCAATGCAAAAAAAACAACTGAGGCAACCATTACCCAGAGGCGAGGAAATATCATATACGTATTTTTTCTGCAACAAAGATATTTATGTAATTGAAACACTGAATTTTCACTCCAGATTTTGAAATACATTTTTCGTTTGATATTATTTAATTTCATTTAAAAAAAAGTGGGTAAAATACACCATGGAATATGAGAATACACAAAGCGGTAAAAAGAAAAAAGACAATATTAATTATTTCAATAAGACTTTGATCATTTAGAAAAAATGATGTTCTATTAAAGTACACACGTGCATCTTGTGTGCACGGTGAAGCAGTGATTGCTTTAAAGACAAGCATTGGCAAAGACAACAGTTTTGGTGTTTACTGTTGTTCGTTGCATTTTGCATTACTAGGACCCAGGGTGCAAGGAGCAGAGTGCAACATTTCAAAGGAGGATGCGATGACGGCACGGTTTGCAAGAGAATGATAAGGTAGGAGATTAGAGCAAGGGAGGGCACGCATGAGAGAGGGTTCCATCGATGATGAGCATGAGCGAGAACGTTTGAGAGTGAGGGTGAGAAATAAAGTGAGTGTCCGAGGAAGGATTAGAGGGGGGTAGAGAGTGGGGTAGAGAGAGTGGGGTTAGGGTGGGTGGGTCTGGAAAGAGTGGGGATATGGTAGGTGGGGGTAGAACCCAGGGAGGTTGAGTGGGGTAGCATGGGCGGATGGGTGTAGAGAGAATAGGGGTATGATAAAGAGAGTGGAGGTGGGTGGGCATAGAGAGAGTGGGGAAAGGGTGGGTGGGGTAGTGAGAGTGGGGAAATCTAGTGGGGATGGGGTTGATTGATGGGGTAGAGGGAGTGGGGATTGGATGAGTGGGTGGGGGTAGAAAGAGGGGGATTGAGTGGGTGGGTCTGGGTAGGGTGGGTGAGTGGGGTTAGGATGGGTGTGTGGATAAGAGAGAGTGGGGGAAGGGTGGGTGTAGGTAGAGAGAGTGGGGGTAGGGTGGGTGGCTGTGGCTAGAGAGGGTGGGGATTGGGTAGGTGGGGGTAGTGTGGGAAGGGGTTGAGAGAGTGGAAGTAGCATGTGTGGGGGTAGAAAGAGTGTGAGTATGGTGGTTGGGTGGAGGTAAGATGAGTGGGAGTTAAGAGTGAAGGGGTATGGTGGGTGGGTTGGGTAGAGAGTGGGTGTAGGGTAGGTGGGTTGGGTAGGGAGAATGGGGGTAGGGTGAGGGGGTTGTACGCAGGGTGAAGGCCCTCCAGACGGACAGTCCCTACCTCTGGACACACACACAGTTCGCCCATAGCTCTCGCCCACCAGACCCACGCCTAGTTGCCCTATCCCTGCAGCCAGACCCACACATTGATGGACCTATCCAGCCCTCCTTCAAGAACCCCACCCAGATGGGCCCATTCGCCATCCCTCCAGACCCACACCTAGATAGCGACATCTGCCCTGCCTCAGGGTCCCCATCTGCCCTGCCTACAGGCCCACACTGAGATGCCTATTCTCTCCCTCCAGACCTACACCCAGATTCCCCCACCCCTCTCTTCCGCACCCATGTGCCCCCCTCCTGTAGACCTATATGCCCCCAAATGTCCTGTAGACCCACATGCTCCCAACCCTCCCTCCAGACCCACATTCCCCATCTCTCCATTGACACACATGCATCATCCCTCCCTAGATTCCAGCATGCCATCACATTTCTCTCTGGACCCATATGCCCCATCCCTCCTCTAAATACCCGCATGCCCACATTCAGGGGGCACAATTTCAAGTTGCAAGCTACTAGCCAGACATAAGTCACTTGCTGCCTCAATTATATTCATGCACACAGCGCCCAAGTTTTTACTTGCCAGAAGTGAAATATCACTAGACAATAGCTAGGGGTGAGTGCAAATTTTGCACCCTGCCCCATCCCTCCTTCTCTCCCTCAGTCCCTCCCTCCCTCTCTCCCTCAGTCCCTCCCTCCTTCCAGACCCATATGCCCCCATCCCTCCCTCCAGACCTACATGCCGCCATCCATCCCTCCGGACCCACTTGCCCCCATCCCTCACACCATACCCACACACATGTGCCCCATCGGTCCCTCCATACCCAAATGCTCATTCCCTCGCTCTAGTGCTACACCCAGATTCCTCATCTCTACCACTAGACCACACCTGCACGGCGCTATCCGTCCTGCCTCTTGATCCACACCATTAAGCCCCCATGCATCCCTCCCGACCACACCCAAATGGGCCATCCCTCCCTCCAGAGCAATAATGAGATGTTTCACCTCTACCTGCAGACCAACACTCAGAGTACCCCATCCGTCCTGCCTCCAGACCCACACCCAGATAGCCATATCTGCCCTTCCACCAGATCCACACCCAAATGCCCCATCCCTCCCTCCAGATCCATACCCAGATGCCCCATCCACCCACCAGATCCACATCCGATGCTCCCATTGCTCTCTCCTGACCAACTCACAGAGGCTCATACCAACCTCCATATGCATAATCCCTCCCACCAAATCTACACTAGGTAACCCCTCCCTCCAGATCTGTACCAGATGCCCCATCTCACCTTCCAGTTCCGCACCCAGCTGCCCTACCCCTCGTTCCAGAGCCATACCCGGATGTTTCATCCCTCCCTCCAAATCCCAACTCTGGTGACCCTGTATCTCCCTCCAGATCCACACCCAGATGCTGCTTCCTGCCCTTCAAAGCTGCACCGAGATGCCCCATCCCTCCCTCCAAATCGCACAGCCAGATGCCCCATCCAGCCCTCCAGATCCATACCCAGAAGGCCCCATCCCACCCTCCAGATCCGCAGCCAGATGCTGCATGTCGCCCTCCAGATCTACACTCAAATGTCTCATCCTACCTTCCAGATACTCACCCTGGTAGCCCCGTCCCTTCCCCGAGATCCTTTAAATCCACACCCAGATGCCCCATCCCTCACTCCAGAGCCACAGCCAAATGCATCATCCCTCTAGATCCACACTCAAACACCCCATTCCACCCTCAAAATCCACATCCACATGCCCCATCCCATCCCCCCTCCAGATCCACACCCAAATGCCCGATCCCTCCCTCCAGATCCACACCCAGGTGCCACCATCCCTCCCTCTCACCAGATTTGCACCCACATGCCCCACCATTCGCTCCAGAGTCATACCCAGATGTTTCATCCCTCACTCCAGATCCACACCCTGGTCCCCCAATTCCTTCCTCCAGATCCACACCCAGATACCCCATCCTCCAACAAGATCCACACCCAGATGCCACATCCCTCGCTCCAGATCCGGATCCAGATGCCCATACCTTCCTCCAGATCCACACCCAGGTGCCCCATCCCTCGCTCCAGAGACCTCACCCCTCGTTCCAGATGCCCCATTCCTCCCTCCAGATCCACACCCGCGTACCTCCATCCCTCCCTTCAGATCCACACCCAGATGCCCCATCCTCCCACCAGATCAACATCCAGACCCACACTCAAATGCCCCCACTCTCCCTCCAGATCCACACCCAAGTGCCTCCAGAACCACACCCAGATGAAACATTCCTCCCTCCCTCTCCACACCCAGCTGCCCCATCCCTCTCTCCAGATATACACCCAGATGTCTTATCCCTCCCTCCAGATCCACATCCCGGTGGCCCCCATCAACTCTCTCGAGTGCCCCATTTTAGCCACATATTTGTTAGCCTATACACACTCCGTCTTCATTACATTCCCAACCCACCACCTCTTCATGAAGCAACATTAGATCCCCTCTAAATTACCCCCTCTGGCCTATCCCCTGTTTCTTTCTGGCCACCACACATCAGCAGCTTACAGAATGCATGATTCCTCTCCTGCCAGTTCCTTCCTGCTCGGGATGAAGACCTAGCGTCTGATGCAGCAAAATTGATTGGAAGTAACATAATTGTCAGGAGCAGCCTCGCGAGATCAGGGCACCCGCTGGATCTCACGAGACGCGAATGCGCATGTGCGAGAGGCGCTGTGTGTGCCGAAAAGCGGAGAGAGGCTGGGCTCCCGGATGCTCCTCCTGGACATGAGCCCCAGCTGCCTACACGGTAGCAGGCAGGAGCTGAAGGACCCATACATAAATATGACTGTGGAGTCATATGAGTAGCTGAGCCTGGTTGTACTTATCAAAAATCAGCATACAAAGGACACAAGGGTGTGCTTCAATCTGCGCAGCTTAAATATGGAAGGGATGACAGATAGATACCCCCTTATCAGTATTCATGAACTGATACTTAAGATGAAGGAGGCTAAGTACTTTTTAAAACTAGACATGCATAATGCTTATCACCAGGTAAGTCTGCACAAAGATTCACGTCCTCTCACTGCTTTCATTACACCCTTTGGCACATACCAGTACACTTGCATGCCATTTGATCTGTCGTCAGCTGCCTCGACGTTCCAAAGGATGATTGACTCCTTGTTACGCAATATAGGAGATGTGTCATACTTTCAGGACGATAGCCTCATCTACACAAATGATGCTGAAACACACGACAAAGTGCTACAGGCAGTGTTGAAGAAGCTTCAAGAAGCGGGGCTAAGGCTTCAATATGGAAACCGTATTTTAAGCTTATGAAGTGGAATACCTAGGGTACAGGATATCCAAGGATGGTGTAAGTCCCAAGAAAGACCTCTTGCAGGCCATCGTCAAGGCTCCAAGCCCGGGGTCAAAAGAAGAGTTGCATTCCTTTTTGGGACTTACGAAGTACTATGCAAAGCTTGTACCCAGGTTCTCAGAGTCTACAGCCCCGTTAAGGGAATTACTCAGGAAAGGAACAGAGTACAAATGGGGTAGTGAACAAATGACCACCTTTGAAGTAGTAAAAACAAGGAAAATCAATGCCCCATGTATGAAGCCATAAAATCCCACGCGTGAATCATACATCAAAACAGATGCAAATGCATACGGACTGGGGGCTACGCTCACTCAGAAGATAGGAGGAGTAGAACATAGTCGCGTGTGCATCCAAAGCTCTTTCCAATGCCGAAAAGAACTAAGAATGTTTGCAAGCGACTGGGCCGTGGTGTATTTCTAGACATATGTTTTGGGCCAACGTTTCGGTTGTTCACAGACCACAAACCTCTAGTCCACAGTCTAAGCACAGGGGGCACAAGGACTTTGATGCTGAGACTGGCGCGGATAGCGACCAAACTGGAAGAATATACTTATGAAATATTACACATAGGGTGGAACGCTCAAGCAGATTGTATGACTAGGTTAATGGAAAGGGAACCCCTACCACCATGTTTCTCCTAGACAAATGCGTGGTAGCATCCATCGGTGATCCAAGAAACCAAGCGTTCCTTGAAATGAGTGAGGCTCACTAGAAAGAGGGGATAGACAAGGATGAGTCGTTGTGAAAAGCAGCCAATTGTGCTCGAAATGGGTGGCCAAATGAAAGAGCCATACCAGAGGTACTGCAGCCTTACTGGAAGGTGAATGGAGAAATGTTCGTAGCTGATGGGGTGGTGATGAGAGGGGATCAAGTAATACCGCCAGTGGGAATGCGGAAGATGGTCTTGTACAGGGCACATGCAGGCCAGCTCGGCAGCAATATGACCAGATACAGAGTGTGAGAAACATACTGTGGGCGTGCATTGACCAGGATGTCAGAATCATGATAGAAATATGCCACAAGTGTATGAACAGTGGGAAAAGGCATGAGCCCTGCTGAAATCCTGTCAGGAGTAAGGGACAAGTTGGGCCTTGACACTATAGGTCTACTGGACACCATGTCGCCCGACCACAAGTATGGAGTGGTCATTGTTGACTACCTGTCAAAATGGGTAGAGGCACAATTGGTACCCAACATCACCACTGCCACAGTGATGGAAGTGTTGAACACTGTGTTTCAGAGGGAGGGCCTACCCAGAGAATTGGTCATGGACCACAGCGACCAGCTTGTCTCAAGAGAAATGGAGCAATTCCTACAAAGAAAACACATCAGGCAAATCAGAGCTAGCTTGTATCACCCATAAGCCAGTGGGCTAGTAGAAAGGACCAATAGGTTCATTAAGGGAGCTGTACAAGTAGCCAGTGCGGCAGGGATGGATCCCTATAAGACAGTAAAGGAGGCCGTAGCCTCGCACCACCTAACTCCCAACGCGATCACAAGTGTATTATCACCCTTTCAAATGCTGAGGGGGAGGAGGGCAGCTTCCACCTTAGTACCTCCAGGGTTATCCAGAGTAAGGCCGGACGACACCGAAGATATGTAGTAAGTGGTTAGGAGGATCCAGAAAAACAAAGATCAAATGAAAGAACACATTAACATCCACATAGCTGTTAGGAGAACAGAGGCAAAGAAAGGAGACATAGGGCCTCATTACGAGTCTGGCAGTAGCCGTGCCGATAAAACCAGCAGGCTGCCGCCGGACTTGTACATTTTTCCGGCGCCTGGCTCAACGGAAACACCGGGGGATTACGTTGTTACCGGACCGGCACACTCGTAATGAGGCCCATAGTGAAGATAAAATTACCCCACATGGATCAAGTAACAGGATCAAAGTACAGTCAGCCAGTGGAAGTTGAAAAAAAGTAACCAATCACATATACACCAGAGATGGGGGAAGGTGGAATTTGGAGCGAGTTGCAGTGTTCAAAAGACGTTCCATGGAGAGAAGAGAATCATCGGAAGAGGAGACACCTGCTAGACATCAAGACCCATGTCTTGAACCAGAAACAAGAGAAATGGAGAACAAGTTAGAGGAGAGTGAAGAAGGAATCAGCGAGGGAGGTGTTACAAGAGGAGAAAGTGACCACCAAGAGGAGAGAACCAAGTCAACACAGATACGAGAGGGAGCAAGAGATCTCAAGTCCACATCTCCCAGAGAGTCACTCAGTGGGAATCGCCCCCAGCGAGAGAAGCGAAGACCAATCAGGGATAGAGACTTTGAGATTGAGTAGGACCAAGCTGATCGACAAAAGGAGGTATTTTGGGAGCAGCCTCGTAAGATCACGGCACCTTCCGGATCTCGCGAGATGCAAGTGCACATGCAAGAGTGGCGTTGTCATGAACCATCGAACTCGCCCCTTCTGGGCCTCCTGGTCCCTGACACGTCGGGCCTTACACTCCATAATACTACCAACATGGCGGCAAGCTCAGAACGCTGCTCGCCAGTCTTCACGTTCTACGCAGTGTCCTCTATAAAGAAGCCACACCCCTGCGGCCCTGCGAGTCTCAACGCTGCTACTAGCTGTGATCGGACGTGTGCTCCGAAACTTCTCTAGTGCTACTTGCTATCCCCTGGCCCCTGGATTCCCTTCTCCCGACTTCTTCCCTCTTTCCTAACTTCCCGGAATCCCTGCGTCGCTTCCGCTTGCCCCCCTACTCCTTCTTGAATATTCCCGGAGTTTCCCGTGATCCTGGACATCGAAGCTGAACGTAATCTGGAAGCCGAGGACGGCCGAACTGGCTTATTTAAATCCCGAACCATATGAAAGAAGACTCCACCTAAAGAGGATATCAGGCAACATAGACAGGTGAGAAGGGGGGAAACCTGTGACAGATTGAGACGCCACCTGACCGAAGTCGATACAGACATGGAGGCGGCCATCCAGGATCTTATGCGTGGCATGCAAGAACTATCGACCGAAGTACAGAACTTGAAAGCGGAGAACGCCGCGCTGAAACAATTGGTACTTTCACGTGACTCTGCCCCAAAGGACAGCGTGCTATTGGGCGGCATTGTTGACAAATATGACGGCTGTGGAAAAACCCTCAGAGGATTCCTGGTTTCTTGTTTGGTCCACTTTACCTTTAAACCTTATTATATTTTCCACCCCCAGGGCTAAAGTGGGCTTTATTATTTCTCACCTCTCCGGGAATGCCTTAGCCTGGGCCACACCATTAGTTAACACCAGAGATTCCCTTTTGGATGATTATGATGGATTCATTCAAGCACTAAAGACTATGTTTGACTGCCCAGAATAGGTCTTTAGTTCTCAAGAACGTTTACTCGATTTCCAGCAAGGCTCTCAGGACATGCTCACCTACGTAACCCGATTCAAGCAATTGGCTAATGAAGTGGGTTGGCCTTCTGAAGCTTGCTTCACCCTCTTTCGAAGAGGGCTAAATGAAGATGTTAAGGATGAATTAGCCAGGGTAGCACGTCCTAGTTCTTACCAGGCACTTATGGATCTTGCTCTACAGATTGATTTCCGCATCCAGGAAAGAAGGGCAGAGAAAAGGAAGACCAAGTCAGCCATCCAAAAAAATCTTCTTGTGGGCCCTTCAAAATCCGAAGATTCTCTTGTTCCTACAAATGAACCCGAACCCATGCAGCTAGGTGCCTTCCGTGGACCCATATCCCCCCAAGAAAGGCTGAGAAGGATCCATACTGGCTTATGCATGTACTGTGCCTCGGACAAGCATTTAGTCAGAGAAGGTCCCTTAGCCCCTCCACGGTGTTCGGGAAACGCCAGCTCCCGATCCTAGATGGAGCTCAGTTTCGGGAGAGAGATGCAGGCTCCACATCTATACCATCCTTGAACTCTCCTGGACAAAACTCCCTGGTAGTCTTACAGGCTTTTCTATCGTCATCCAAGAACGAATCCTACCCCATTCTGGCACTAGTGGACTGTGGGGCCATGGGAATATTCATAGATCAGGAATGGGTCCTTAAACATCATATTCCTTACACATCCCGGAACGTCCTGCAACCTGTAGAAGCAATTGATGGAAGACCTCTTTCTTCTGGACCCATAACCCTTCAGACTACGGAAATTGAGCTTGCTATAAACCATCACCGAGAAAGGATAAAGTTTGACATCATAAAATCTGCCCATTACCCAATGGTATTGGGAATGCCCTGGCTACAAAAACACAACCCATACATCAATTGGACAGCTGGTTCCCTGTTCCTAGGTTCCGAATTTTGCATGTCATATTGTCTGCTCCAGGATCCTTCACCGACAACATCAGAAGAACGTTCAACAACTCAGCAAGATCCTCTTATGGTCTCCAACATCATACAGGTTCCTAAAACCTACCAGGATTACGCCAATGTGTTCTCTTCTGCTTTTATCCAAGCCCTACCACCCCATAGGCCTGAGGACTGTGCTATTGAAACTGAACCTTCAGCCGTGATTCCCTTTGGAAGGATGTTTATCCTGTCTGAACCAGAGAAAAAGGCCATTCGTGAATACCTAGATACTAACCTAAAAAAACGGCACCATACGCCCATCAAAGTCTCCGGCTGGAGCCTCATTATTTTTTGTTCCTAAAAAAGACGCCAAGGAACTCAGACCTTGTCTTGATTATCGAGGTCTTAATCAGTTCACCCTTAAGGATCGTTATCCATTACCCTTGATTTCAGATATCCTGGAAGCCGTAAGAGGAACCGTAATATTCACCAAATTGGATCTCAGGGGTGCTTATCACTTGATTCGTATTAGAGAAGGTGACAAATGTAAGACAGCCTTCAGAACACCCTTTGGTCATTACGAATACTTGGTCATGCCCTTTGGACTCTCTAATGCTCCGGCAATCTTCCAACGCTTTATGGACCAGGTGTTTTCGGATATGATATTTCTTTTCGTCATCGTCTACTTGGACGATATTTTGATATTCTCTAAGGATCCTCTCAAGCATGAAAAACATGTTAAATCAGTGTTACAACGGCTAAGTGAAAACAAGCTTCTAGCAAAACCCGAGAAATGCCTTTTTCATGTTTCCACTGTTCACTATCTAGGATGTGTCCTTAGCCCAGATGGCATAGGCATGGATCAATCCAAGGTTAAGGCCATACTATCCTGGCCAACTCCGACCTCCTTTAAACAGATCCAATCTTTCCTGGGCTTCGCCAATTTCTATCGGAAGTTTATACCATCCTTCTCCGAGATTTTTCAACCCATCATCTCCTTGTTGAAGAAAGATACTCCCTATCATCGGACCCCAGCCCAGGAGAAGGCCTTCCAACGCCTGAAAACAGAATTTACACAAGCCCCCATCCTGGTTTAACCTGATATCAATCGTTCATTCCTAGTGGAAACAGATACCTCGAACTATGCCATCGGAGCAGTTCTGAAACAGGAACTCGATGATGGGCTGGAACATCCTATTGCCTATCTTTCACGGACATTGACCTCCAGTGAAACTCATTACTCAGTCTTAGAAAAGGAACTTCTAGCCATCCGTCAAGCCTTCACATAGTGGCGTCATTTACTTCTAGGAGCTAAACCTCCTGTCCAGGTCCGGACGGACCATCGAAATCTCAAAGTGTTACAGGCCCTGGAATGCAGGAACAGCCGTCAGGCCCGTTGGGCGTTCTTCTTTGCCCAATACCAGTTCCAGATTCACCATGTTCCGGGAACACAAAACGTAATTGCTGACGCCTTGTCTCGGGGCCCTGACTATGAACCTCCTGATGACCGAACATTTCCCAAGATGTTTCCCCACACAATAATTGTAGCCCAGACGACCAGCCTCCTTGATGAAGTCCGCATTCAGACTCAATCCTCGGAACTCTGGAAAGATATCTCGGACAAGAACCAGTGGAAACTGAAAACCAAAAATGGATACTTGTTCAAAGACAATGCCTTGGTCATCCCAACACAAAAACTACAGCAAAGGATAATAAATCTCTGTCACGATACTCTTTACTCCGGGCATCGTGGTATTACCAATACCCTCCGATTAATACAAAGGCAATTTTGGTGGCCTGGAGTGAAAGCTGATGTACAAAGGTATATCCAGGCATGCTCTGTCTGTAGTCAAAACAAACATGACAAAAAGAGACCAGCGGGTCTATTGCAGCAACCTCCACTTCCAACAAGACCTTGGGAATTCATAGCAACAGACTTCATTGTGGAATTACCACCTTCCAGGGGATATACAACCATCATGGTCACCATTGATTTGTTCACCCATGTGGCCCACTTTACACCTCTGTTTAAACTGCCATCCTCGTCAGAACTTGCTGGAATTTTCCTGGAACACATATTCCGACTGCATGGACTTCCGTCCAAGATCATATCTGTTACGTCTCCTACACCTAACATCCCCTCTGCGGGTGCCACGCCCCCACCCTCGGCCTCTTGCCGTCCCACTCACTCACATACACATCCGATTGCACGCATGTCCAGGCGCCCATTCAGCCAACATACCCGGGGGTTTACTCATTCACCTGGCACTTACTTTCCCTCCCGCTCCTGGCAGCTACACTGGAGGCTTCCATGTCGCCAGGGTGCCCGGAATGGACCTCGGAGGATCCGCGCGTCACGCGTCACGTGACTCTCCATTGCAGCAATACTTCCGTATCACGTGATTTTTGTCACTCCCCATCACGTGATACGCCGTCATTGGATAAAAGAGTCCGGAAATCAGTGAGCGTCGCTTCACAGCTGTTTCCACCCGGATTCCGTGACGCTCGTTCTATTGCTGACTCTACGGATTTTCTCGACCACGTTTTCTGTACCACGGATTGCCTTTGCCTTGCCCAAGTATTGACATTGGATCACCAGTTGCCGGACTACCTTTGCTCATTGGATTCCTAGTGCCTTTGCCTCTTGTTACCTCGTTTTGGAACTGTTTTCTCGCTACCTGACCCTTGGACTGTCCCTGATCTGCCTTACGGATATTGCTTCTTGCCTTGGATTCTTGGCCTCTGGCCTTCACGCTGGGCGTTTGCCTGTCTGCATACCCACCATCCACCCTCCACCACTTGGGGAACCCCAACGCCTCTCTGCTGTTATTGAAACATCTATTGCCAACACATTAGGTAAGCCATTTAGGATCATTTCCCTGTGGTTCTACTCTTGCCAACTGCTCTGTGCTTATCCTTTAACCCATTGCCTTACAGCGTTCGAGGGGTCTTTTTCCGGCTGTTCCCGAGTCCAGGCCTACGAACCACTTCACCTGTGGCCTCAAAGACCACACAGGCAGTATTTCTGGTGTTGTCTGTGCGGTACTTGGGGACGGAGGTATCCTTACTCTGCACGACCATCAAGTCTGTAACAGACTGTGAAGCCTCTGGCCGTCGGAGTATGGATCCCTCCGCCGGGGACCCCGTGACCGCTTTAATGCAGGCCGTAGCGGCTCTCAGGACTGACATGGCCACAGCCACAGCCGCCATTCACCACCGCCTAGACCTCCTACAAAGCGCACATCATTCCCCGTCTGCGGACATCGAGTTTAGGGATGCCACCCCTCCAGTCCAGGCCATACCTGCTTCCGTTCCTGCCCCTGTACTGGTCCCAACCTCCTCTCCTCTTGCTGCCCCAGAACGCTTTCAGGGAGACCCACGGACCTACCGCACCTTCATAAATCAATGTAGACTCCATTTCTTGTGCAGACCTCAGGCCTTCCCTGATTCGGTAACGAAAGCCGCTTTTCTCTTATCTCATCTGTCAGGCATAGCGGCCACTTGGGCAAATCCATTCTTAGAGGGCAACCACCCTGTATTGTATGATTTTGAACTTCTGGTCACGGAGATGGCTAAAGTGTTTGATACCCGCTACAAGGCCCAGGCAAGGGACCTGGAACTATTGGACCTTACACAGGGTAAACAAACATTGATCGAGTACATCACCCGGTATAACCAACTCGCCGCTGAAACCTCTTGGCTTGAGGAAAAGAAGGCGATCGTGTTTTACCGAGGACTCAGTGGTGCTATGAAGGACGCCCTTTCAGTGGTCCCTGCCCTTCCTTCTGTTTTCACAGACCTTGTAGACCTTGCCCTACAGGTGGACGCCCGCAAATCCGAACGAAGGATGGAATCCACGTTTGGGCAGCCATCTCCAGCGCCATCTTCCGTCGGTTCCGAGCCCATGCAAATAGGCGGAATCCGCAGTCCCATAACACAGTCAGAACGTGAACGTCGAAGAACCAACAACGCTTGTTTCTATTGTGGTCTAAACTACATTATGTAAAAGAATGCCCCCGCCGACCGAGAAACAAAGTGCCGGGTTTTCAGAAGGCTCGCCCATGATACCGGGGGCACCGGCGAGCCCGTTCACGACCCCCGCTGACCCTGCATTTGGTCCTATCAGACCTATTACAGTACAAGCCCTATTGAAACCCACCAGAGACATCGTTCATGCTGTGCAGATATTGATAGACTCCAGAGCCACGGGCTGTTTTATGGACATTGCGCTAGCACATCGTCTTAACCTACCTCTGATCCAAAAGGATCACCCCGAACCGGTACAGGCTGTTGACGGCACTTCTTTAGCCTCCGGCCCGATTAAGCATCAAACCGCACCTTTGGAGGTGGTCATACAGGGTACCCTCAAGGAAAACTTGTCGTTCGACCTCATTACCACACCCCAGTTCGGGGTCATACTGGGAATACCCTGGTTGAAACACCATAACCCGTTAATCAACTGGGGTACGGGACAAGTACTATTTGAGTCAGAAGAATGCCAACATTTCTGTCTCATAGAACCTGAGTCACTCTCATCTCCTGCCTCTATTCTCGGCGCTATGGTTTCCTCCCACATCAGCGACACGGCACCTGATGGCACGTCAGCACACACCGTGGGAGCCGTTATGGCAGGCATCCCCAAGGAATACCAAGATTACCACATGGTCTTCGATAAGACCATAGCGGAAGGCCTACCTCCACATAGGCCCTATGATTGCCCTATCGATCTCCTTCCAGAAGCTCCCATACCCAAGGGAAGGGTCTACTCGCTATCACCATCCGAGGAACAAACCCTAAAGCACTATATACAACAGGCCTTGCGTTTGGGTCATATCCGGCCGTCCTGCTCTCCGGCTGCTAGTCCTATATTCTTTGTACCAAAGAAAGAGGGTGATTTGCGCCCATGCGTGGATTACAGACGACTGAATTCCATCACAATAAAGAACAGATATCCTATCCCTCTTATTTCCACGCTCCTGGATAGGCTGACTAAGGCATCGATCTATACCAAACTAGACCTAAGAGGGGCATATAACCTGGTCCGAATACGACGCGGTGACGAATGGAAAACAGCGTTTTGTTCCCGACAGGGGTTGTTCGAGTACACCGTGATGCCCTTCGGGCTTTGTAATGCACCTGCAACGTTCCAACGTTTCATCAATGACATTTTTTCTGATATCTTAGATATGTATGTGGTGATCTATCTAGACGACATCCTGATTTTTTCTTCCTCTTTGGAGGACCATGTCTCTCATGTCAGGGAAGTCCTATCACGCCTAAAGAAGAATGCATTGTTTGCCAAACCCGAAAAATGCTCGTTCCATGTCAGAGAGGTGGACTTCCTGGGTTTCCACATTTCTCCTGGGGGACTATCGATGAATCAATCCAAGGTCCGTGCTGTCACGGAATGGCCAATCCCTGGCAACACCAAACAATTACAGTCTTTTATCGGCTTTGCTAATTTTTACCGACGATTTATAGTTGGGTTTTCTTCCATTATATCTCCCTTGACAGCGTTAACTAGCCCTCTTGTCCCCTTTCTCTGGACCTCCATACACCAGAAGGCGTTTGACACTCTCAAATCTAGGTTTGTCTCAGCCCCTGTGTTGCAGCACCCCGACCCAGATCTACCGTATGTACTAGAAGCAGATGCCTCTTCGTATGCTCTAGGTGCCGTGCTGTCCCAACCATGCCCTGCCACGGGCTGTTTACATCCGGTTGCTTACCATTCGCGGAAGTTCTCCGCAGCCGAATCCCACTACACGGTGACCGAGAAGGAACTCCTGGCCATCAAGGATGCCCTCCAGGTATGGCGGCACCACCTCATGGGGGCAAGGCACCAGACGATAGTGTACACAGACCATAAGAACCTCCAGGACTTGGCCTCGCTTAAATGCGCAAATAGCAGACAGGTGCGTTGGCACTTGTTCTTTGCTGCTTTTGACTTTGTGGTTAAGCACAGGCCGGGTTCGGTCCATGGCAAAGCTGACGCTCTTTCTCGCTCCCCTGGGGGGGAAACGCTGCCTCTGTTCCTGGACACGGTTTTGGGAAAGGGCCATGTCATATGTCTATGTACACCATCCCCACCCATGCTTACGACCATCAAGCAATGGGTTTCCCAACATCCACACTTACTCAATGAATGGGATATCGTACTTCAGGAGGGGTTGCCATTCGTCCAGGGTAGATTGTACCTTCCCACGAGCGACGTCCGCAATCAGGCGCTTGCTTGGTCCCACGATGCGGCTATCAACGGCCACCCAGGGCAGCAACGTACTCTTGAGTTGCTACACCGAAGGTGTTGGTGGCCATCCATGAGACGAGACATAGATAACTATGTTAACACCTGCTCAGTATGTGCTCAATGTAAGGCTCGTAGGGGACGTCCCTTGGGGTTACTCCAACCACTACCTATTCCCCCCAGGCCTTGGCATACCATATCCATGGATCTTATCACAGACCTACCACGCAGACAGGGCTATGATACCATTTGGGTTATAGTAGATTCCTACACCAAAATGGGCCTTTCATCCCCTGTACCGGCATTCCCTCAGCCCCGACCCTTGCCCGCCTGTTCTTTAAGGCTGTTTTTTGTCTTTTCGGTCTTCCGCAGGTTATTGTATCGGATCGTGGGTCACAGTTTACTTTCTGCTTCTGGCGTGCCCTCACCAAGCTCTTAGGCATTGATGCTCACTTTTCTTCTGCCTATCACCCAGAAAGTGACAGGCAGACGGAGAGAGTAAACCAGGCCCTGGAACAGTACCAGCGTTGTTTGACCCTCCAGTATCAGGATTCCTGGTTTAGCCTACTCCATCTCGCTGAGTTTGCATATAATAATGCCCGACATTCTGCTACGGGTTTCTCTCCCTTTTATTCTATGTACGGTCAACATCCCCGCACTCTCCCACTACCTGACCTCACTACTGCCACTCCTGCTGCTAACGCCTGTGTTCGCGATCTGGCCGATGTCCATGCTCAAACCCTGGTCCATCTTCATGAGGCACAGGCAGTTATGAAATCAAAGGCTGATAGGAAGCGGACGGCGGCCCCTGATTATCACGTGGGTGATCGGGTATGGTTGTCGACCCGGCATCTACGCATCCCCGGTTGTCGCAAACTGTTGCCTCGCTTTGTTGGTCCCTACAGAATCACTCGCGTCCTGAACCCTGTTGCTTTTCGCCTTGGGATCCCTTCTGCCTGGCGGCTCCACCCGGTTTTTCATACTTCCCTCCTCAAACCCTGTCTTGCTCCTACCCGTCTCACTACGCCTCCTGCTCCCGTTTCGCTATCCACCCCTGATGAGTTCGAGGTCAATGCCATCATGGGTTCTCGTCTTCACAGGGGGCGCCTTCAGTATCTTGTTGACTGGGTGGGTTATGGCCCTGAGGATCGTTCCTGGGTTCCCTCCTCTGATGTCCATGCCCCTCTCCTTGTTGCTCGATTCCATAGGGACTGCCCTGCCTGCCCACGAGGTCGTGGGCCGTTGAGGGGGGACTCTGTTACGTCTCCTACACCTAACATCCCCTCTGCGGGTGCCACGCCCCCACCCTCGGCCTCTTGCCGTCCCACTCACTCACATACACATCCGATTGCACGCATGTCCAGGCGCCCATTCAGCCAACATACCCGGGGGTTTACTCATTCACCTGGCACTTACTTTCCCTCCCGCTCCTGGCAGCTACACTGGAGGCTTCCATGTCGCCAGGGTGCCCGGAATGGACCTCGGAGGATCCGCGCGTCACGCGTCACGTGACTCTCCATTGCAGCAATACTTCCGTATCACGTGATTTTTGTCACTCCCCATCACGTGATACGCTGTCATTGGATAAAAGAGTCCGGAAATCAGTGAGCGTTGCTTCACAGCTGTTTCCACCCGGATTCCGTGACGCTCGTTCTATTGCTGACTCTACGGATTTTCTCGACCACGTTTTCTGTACCACGGATTGCCTTTGCCTTGCCCAAGTATTGACATTGGATCACCAGTTGCCGGACTACCTTTGCTCATTGGATTCCTAGTGCCTTTGCCTCTTGTTACCTCGTTTTGGAACTGTTTTCTCGCTACCTGACCCTTGGACTGTCCCTGATCTGCCTTACGGATATTGCTTCTTGCCTTGGATTCTTGGCCTCTGGCCTTCACGCTGGGCGTTTGCCTGTCTGCATACCCACCATCCACCCTCCACCACTTGGGGAACCCCAACGCCTCTCTGCTGTTATTGAAACATCTATTGCCAACACATTAGGTAAGCCATTTAGGATCATTTCCCTGTGGTTCTACTCTTGCCAACTGCTCTGTGCTTATCCTATAACCCATTGCCTTACAGCGTTCGAGGGGTCCTTTTCCGGCTGTTCCCGAGTCCAGGCCTACGAACCACTTCACCTGTGGCCTCAAAGACCACACAGGCAGTATTTCTGGTGTTGTCTGTGCGGTACTTGGGGACGGAGGTATCCTTACTCTGCACGACCATCAAGTCTGTAACAATATCAGACAGAGGGCCCCAATACATTTCTCAGTTCTGGAAACATCTTTGCCAAATACTAGGAATCCAACGCGCTCTTTCCTCAGGAAATCATCCCCAAACCAACTGAGCCACAGAGCGCGTAAACCAAACCTTGGAACAATACCTCCGTTGCTTCGCTACCAAGGTCCAGGACGATTGGTCCCTTTTAATGCAAGTGGCTGAATTTGCCTATAATAATTTGGACCACTCTGCTATTAAGACCAGTCCTTTTTTCTGTAGCCAAGGATTCCACCCTTCGGTTCTACCTTCTATCCTTCCTCATCCTACACCAGTTCCAACAGTCGATTCCTGTATTGAAATGCTCATTAATGTTCAAAGAGAAGCCAAAGAACAATTAGAAAAGGCCAGGACCCAGACCACACTGTATGCGGACTCCAAACGAAGACCAAGCCCCTCCTACACAATAGGGGATAAGGCTTGGCTGTCCTCGAAACTGCTACCACGGCATTTGCGACCAAATAAATTGGCTCCTCTATATTATGGGCCATTCCTTATAAAGGAAATCATCAACCCAGTGGCCTACCGACTCAAGCTTCCAGACCTCTGGAAGAAAATCCACCCAGTCTTTCACATGTCCTTAATGAAGCCATATGTTCAGACCTCTTGAACTAACCTTCGGCCCAAACCAGTACTCATCAATGACCAAACTGGAGTATGAGGTCTCCAGGATTTGCGATGCTAGATATAGACGTGGCAAACTCCAGTACCTGGTGGAATGGAAAGGATATCTCCCCAGTGAATATCTCTCAAATCTAAATACCCCCAGGTTACTCAGAAGGTTCCATCTCATACACCCAGGCAAACCCGGTGGAACGAGTTTCCGGAGGAGGCATGCTGTCATGAACCATCGAACTCGCCCCTTCTGGGCCTCCTGGTCCCTGACACTTTGGGCCTTACACTCCATAATACTACCAACATGGCGGCAAGCTCAGAACGCTGCTCGCCAGTCTTCACATTCTACGCAGCGTCCTCTATAAAGAAGCCACACCCCCGCGACCCTGCGCGTCTCAACTCTGCTACTAGCTGTGATCGGACGTGTGCTCCGAACCTTCTCTAGTGCTTCTTGCTATCCCCTGGCCCCTGGATTCCCTTCTCCCAATTTCTACCCTCTTTCCTAACTTCCCGGAATCCCTGAGTCACTTCCGCTTGCCCCCATACTCCTTCTTGAATATTCCCAGAGTTTCCCGTGATCCTGGACATCGAAGCTGAACGTAATCTGGAAGCCGAGGACGGCCAAGCGGGCTTATTTAAGTCCCGAACCATATGAAAGAAGACTCCACCTAAAGAGGACATCAGGCAACATAGACAGGTAAGAAGGGGGGAAACCTGTGACAGGCGTGGCGCACGACGAAAAGCAGAGAGAGACTGAGAGCGACCGGGAGAGAAGAAGGGCTCCCCGGCACACCTCCTGGACATGAGCCTGCAGCTGCTTACACGGTAGCAGGCAGGAGCTCAAGGACCCACACATAACTATTCTCTGGTTGCAGCAGTGAAGCAAAGCTGCGTAAGATCCAGGGCCCATGCTTTCATCCTCAATGTGATGTTGCAGTTGATTTTAGCAATATATAAAGCCCTCCATCCATAATCTGAGTCCAGTCATCTGTACACCACTAAAATAATGTCACGTGACAAGGAGGAGGTGGAGTGCTTTACTATGGCCGCTTATTGGCATGTGAACTTGAACTTGTTTCTACTTCCCATCAAAGGGAACGTAGCAAAGCTCTGCTTCCTTCTTTTCAAATGATTTGCAGGATATTAAGGAGGAATAACATACGTTTGAATGGATTGTGTCCACCCACATATTCCTCATTTTATATCTACATATCCAGCTTTAGCTGCTTCAGAAATTCTTTCCAGCAGGGGGTGCTGCGTGTCGATGCCTGTCAACTCGATGTCCCTCGAGGTCCTCCGTCTCTGTGACAATGTCATCGAAGGTATATAGCGTGTGCAGCAACTGTTGGCTTCAGTTCTGTTTTTCCGCAAGAGCTAACACTTTGGATTGTCGGCACGCTTTGGACTAAGAAACCTTCCATTTAGTTAAAATTGCATTGTCGTCAGCATCTTCAACTCTATGATCGGGGTTCAAAAAATGGCATGACTGTGGGGCAAAAATGTCTCTTATGGACTCCCATCGGGTGTGTCTATGGTGCCTGGGATCCTCCCATTCAGCGAAGGCCCTGAAAGAGCGTAAAGGGAAGCTAGCTGCAGGTAGGTCCCATAAATCCCCTCAACAACCCCACTGAAAATGCAATCTTCCGACGAGTTGAGAGATGACTCTCCTCGTCGGAAGAAAGCTAAAAAGTCCTGATCATGCAGTGACTCACACCACTCGTCATCTTCCTCATGGCGGTTGATGAAAAGGCACCACAGATAGCCATCTTCGTTGTCGAGTTCCTCCCCAGAACGGGTCTCGTGCCTGACCAAATCAGCCTCACCGGCCGAGTGGGAGTAGTTCAGACTAAAGATGCTTGAAGTATTCGAGAAAGCGGCCTCGACCCACTCGAAGAAAGATGAGAGCCATGCCAGTGTTGCCAAACATGACAAAAAGAACACAAGGGACAAAACCTGTGCTCTTGAGCCCGGGTGTCCAAGAAAAACTCTTCGAGAACCCTTGGAGGTTCCCTCGAGTAGAGAAAAGTCTCCTTCGAAGCCAAAATCCACATTGGGTCCTATAAAACCCTCGACGCCAGAGCTGTCAATCCTTCGACGTTGGCGGCGAATACTTTGATGCCATTGTTGTTGCAAGTCCCCAAATCCTCAAAGGATTTCGAGAAAATATTCACTCCACTGCCAAGGAAGGAGTTTTTCAAATCCCTTTCCTTAATTTATGAGGATGATGAACCATCTTCAGATGAATCTCGTCCATTTGAATTGCAGTATGGCACACATAATGTTCCAGAGGCCTTCATTTCAGAGGATTCAAGAATAAAAGATATATTTTGTATTTGTATTTATTGTATTTATATAGCGCCTTAATCTAAGGCAATCATCTTTTAATAATATTTTAATTATCTGCAAGTGGGTTGGACACTTCCCCAGAAATAGATTTTGGCAGGCCAGATCCTTCGATCCATGCCGATGGATCGTACAGACAACTGATGTCTAAAGTGATAGAATATCTGGGATAGAGTCGCTTGCACCACTATTTGAGCAGGATGACCTAACTGATATTTTAGACAATGGAACCCACAAGGACACTATTCTACCATTCAATATAGCTCTGCAAAAGAGCGTTAATGCCAGTTGGGAGACGTCAGAGTTACTTCCAGCTGTGAACAAAAAACAAACCAGCTCGTGGCTTGGCCGGGCCGCCGCTGTAAAAATGAACTTACTCCCCAGAGTGCTGTACCATTGCCACGCGCTCCCAACTCACATTCCGGAAGCAGATCTTGCCTCTCTGCAACGGGATATCATGAAATTTATCAGGAAAATCATGGTCCGCAGCCGACAACTTGGCGGCCTGGGGGTCCCTGACATCTCTAGATATCGGCGCGCAGCACAACTCGCGCATGCTTACACTTGGACCCGCTCAGTAGATCGCCCAGCCTGGCTGTAATTGGAGGAAGCATGGTGTAAATCCCCCCTTTCTGACTTACCTCACATCCAATCTCAGAAAACCCCACCCGCTATGTCTCCGCTTCCAGCAACTTGTAACACAGTGGACAGTTGGAAAACTGCAAACAGAAAATGGGGAATCAAAACCTCACTGGGCCCACTAACCTCTATCTGGAGTAACCCGGGCTTCTCCCCTGGCCTTTGCATCCGTAGCTTTGCCAAGTGGCCGGAGGAAAGCTTCCACAAAATCTCAGACTTTTTAAAGGAAGGCCAGCCGCTTACCTTTGAGGACTGCAAAGCGAAGTTCAATATCACCGAGGAGGAACGATTCCGGTATACTCAGATCCGGCACTTGATCTCACAACGCTCCGTCAGAGAACGTGGCTCCAGGGACCTAACTCCCCTCGAACTATCACTGACAGCATCCCCTCCAAGAGGTAAGATCTCCACCCTCTACAAACTCCTAGAAAAAGCTAACCCTGAAACAAAGGAAAGGTACATGCTGAACTGGGAGAGGGACTTGGGCCGCTCACTGGAGCCTGATGCTTGGGACAAAATTTGGTCAAGACTCCATAAAAGTACCCAATGTGTTACCAATAGGGAAGGGGGATATAGAGTATGCTTCAGGTACTATATTACACCAACCCAACTGCATAAAGCGGGCGCTAGGCCCTCACCGAACTGTTGGAGGGGGTGCATGCAAGAGGGCTCACTTTTCCACCTCCTATTGGACTGCCCTAAGGCGGCACACTATTGGAAGGGGGTCCTGACGCATGTCCGAGCAATAACAGGCCTGAACATCCTGTGGGACCCCGGAATAATTTTACTGGGTGACCCGGGGGAGGCGGATGTGCCGATGTCAGGAAACGCTGCTCGCCTTTGCACTCATCTATTATTGGCAGCCAAAATTGCCCTCGCTCGTCTCTGGAAGCACCACAAGGGCCCCTCTATCCCGCTATGGTGGGCCAAGTGTTGGGACATTGTTACTGCGGAAAAAATCACTGCAATTCACCTGGGCAACCTCAATCCCTTCCAGAACACTTGGGCCCCATTCATGGACTATGCAGACCGTTACTCGGCCCTTACACTGAAGTCGCCTAGCGTCCGCTGGCTGAACTGAACTTCGCATGGACGCCGACTGGTCCAGTATAAAGATATCCCCCCCTCTAGCCATTTTCCTGCCCAAACACTGCTATGAATGAGTTGCATACTAAATTCCCTCTCCTATTATCTATTCCTTCCACCGTAATGAACTATTCCACCACAATCATGCGCTAACTCCGATGTCTACTGTTTAATTTGTTTCTTTCTTGTTGTCACTGATTAATAACTGAATAAAATGTTTATTTTGAAAAAGAAAAAAAAAACAGCAAGTACTGTGTGTCAAATAGTGACCTGTACTATCTAACAAAACATCCAACTCCTGAAAGCATGGTAGTTCAGGCTGCCACTTCGACATCCAGGCAACAGGCATACCCAATGAGTCCTCCCCAACCCCCCGGACAGAGATGACAAGCGGTATGCCGCTTGGGCTAAAAACATTGCGGGGAGTATGGCTCTTAAATCAGCAAATGCCACGTGTTCACATTATGGGATTGTATAGCGATGGCGGCTGAACATATCCCATTCCAAAGGGGAAGAATAAGACAGCTTTTTAAACATTGTCATGGAGGAGAAAGATGTGATGTGCAAATCCTTCAAGACTGGTCTCAACTCTGCGGACAGTATCAGCAGAGCAATGGCGGCTAGCACTGTAACACGCATAGTTGCCTGGTTGAGAAAGTCTGGGTTTGCTCCAGATCTACAATCCAGACTTCTTAACATGCCCCATGATGGCACTCATTTATTTGACAGCAAGGCTAACAAGAGCCTGGAGAAGCTGCAGAACTACAAAGCTGCATCCGAATCCCTTGGTACAACAATCAGACAGCCACCTACTCACATCACTGGTACAGATTGGACGGGCAGATCCTTTCGCTATCGCTCCAGTTGGAAGAGGGAGAGGACTGTCGAATCAAAGAGGTCAGAAAAGATTCCCCCATGGTGTATGGGGAAGATGTGCTAAGACCGCCCAGGCAGGGGCTGCTTTACCCTCACCCGCTGCATCAGCCGGCTTAAAACCTCTCTGAGGCCCTACTCCACAAGACCCCGGTGGGAGGCAGACTCTCACAGCATCTGAAGGAATGGCGAGGTATTACTTCAGGTGCATGGGCATTGGAAACAGTGGCCCCGGGTTACTGCCTTCCCTTTCTAAAAAGGCCTCAGGATCATCCACCGGGGAACTGCTCTTTCAAAGTTCCAGATCCACTCCTTATGCAGGAAATGTTGACCCTGCTAGAAAATGGTGCTATAGAACTGGTGCCTGTAGCGGGGAGTAACAAGGGTTGGCACTCCCCTTACTTTCTAATACCCAAGAAGGACAGAGGATTGTGACCCATCTTGGACTTAAGCGACTTGAACAAGTTCCTCGGGAAGGTCAAGATCATGATGGTTACCCTTTCTCAGATCCTTCAGGTCCTTCAGCTTTTGGACTGGATGGTATCATTGGACCTTCAGCATGCTTACTTTCATGTGCCAATCCATTACAAGCACAGAAAGTACCTGAGGTTTGCCATTTGCAGTTATCATTATCAGTTTTGAGTTCTGCCATTTGGGCTGTCCTCCGCCCTGATGGTTTTCACCAAGTTGATGGTGTTGGTGGCAGCGAGTCTCAGGAGAGGGGGGGATTCACGTCTACCCCTACCTGGACGCTTTGCTGATCAGGACACGGAACAGGCCCTGAAACATTTCAGCTTCACCTGTCACCCTCTCCACAGACTAGGCTTCTCCCTCAACTTCAAGAAGTCCCACATGATACCACAGCAAAGGCTCAAATTCATCTGGGCTGTCCTAGATGCTTCCTTGGAAAAAGCCTCCCCACCTGAGGTAAGGGCTCAAGACATTCTGCAGATGGTCAACAAATTTCAAAATTCCCAGAGTCTTCCAGCCTTCGATTTTCTGAGGTTGCTCGGTCTCATGGCATCCTCCATTTTCCTGGTGCCAGAGGCTCACCTGTGAATGAGATCTCTCCAGTGGGTGCTCAGGACTCAATGGTCACAATTCTCAGGCAAAATGTCAGACCTCCTTCAGATTCCAAGTAGAGGAGCACAAGATCTGCTGTGGTGGACCTACCAAGAAAACATTCTGAAAGGAGAACATTTTTGGCAACCATGGCCAGAGATAATTGTAGTGACGGATGACTCACTCAAGGGATGGGGAGCCCAAACAAAAGTTATAACAATCAGCGGTCGTTGGTCTCCATCAGAGTCCAAACTACACATCAGTCTTTTGGAGCTGAGGGCAATCAGACTAGCGCTGAATGCCATTCTGCCCTCTCTGTACGGGGAAAGAATGACCTGATAATGACGGACAACACAGTGGCCATGTACTACCTCAACAAGAGAGGAGGCGTAGGGTCACTATAACTGTGCAGAGAAGCAATGCAGCTCTGGTACTGGGCAATTCAAGAAGGAATCTCTCCATCGGCAGTTCACCTAGCCGGAGAGGAGAACACATTGGTGGACGCTCTGAGCAGGCAGAGCACAGTCTCCCATGAGTGTGAACTATCTCAAGAAGTCCTTCAAGAGATCCTCACCCCTTGGAGGGAACCCCTCAAGTGGATCTGTTTGTGACCAGTGGCAACAGGAAGTGCAAACTGCACTGCTCCAGGGAATTACCCTCAAGAGGAGCTCTAGGGGACTTGTTCGTAGTGGACTGGGAGTTTCCACTCCTGTAAGCGTTTCCTCCAGCCCCTGTCAGTCCTCACGTAATAAGGAGGTTGAGAAAGTTTGGGAAACCCATTATCCTAATTGCTCCAGATTGGGCCAGGAGGATGTGGTACCCGGACCTGCTGGACAGTTCCTTCTGCCCTTCAATACGTCTTCCACAAAGAGAGGACCTTCTCTCGCAAGAGGAGGGTCAGGTTCTCCATCCAGAGGTCAAGACTCTCAACCTTCACGTATGGTTTCTGAGAGGTTGAGATATAAGGATTGGGACCCTCCGGACGACGTGATGGAAATTTCAGCCAGAAGGACAGCAACAAAGTCCTTGTACTGCTGCCGTTGGAACAAGTTCTGCAGCTGGTGCAGAGATAAGAATGTGGACCCTTTTACATGCAGTAGACCTATCGTTCTTGTTGCACCTGGGTAATCTGGGCCTCCAGGTTGGTACAATTAAAGGGTATCTGGCAGTGCTATCTATTTTTCAGGGCCCCTCTGAGGAGATATATTTCTTTCAGATTCCACTGGTTATACAATTTTTTGAAAGGATTGAAAAATGTCTTTCCTCCGGTCCCCTTTGAAGTCCCGGCTTGGGATCTCAACCTAGTTTTACAATTCCTAATGTATACTCCATTCGAGCCTATCCACTCATGTCCTTTAAGATTGTTGACTTTAAAGACCATTCTTTTAGTGGCCCTTACATCAGCCCGAAGGGTGAGTGAAATTCAAGCCTTTTCCTGTAAGCCTCCTTACACAGTCTCCTTTAAGGTTAAAGTTACCTTTCTGCTGAAAATGTTGTCCGAGTTTCATTTAACTCAAAAAAAATGTTACCTTCTTTCTATCCCCCACCTCATCCTGGAAAGGAAGAAGAGAGGCTACATAGGCTTGGCCCAAAAGTGCACTTAGCTTCTATATTTCCATGATGTCTAAATTAAGACGATCAACTGTTTATTGGATATAGGGGCCATAAATTGGTTATGACAGTTTCAAAACAAACCTTATCTGGGTGGATCATCCTTGCAATCTCTGAATGCCACAGGTTGGCTGGAAAAGATCCTCCTGAGGGTCTCAGAGCACATTCAACCAGGGGCATGGCTACTTCCTCTACCTTACAGAGGGGAGTCCCAATTAAGGACATTTGTGCGGCAACCACATGGTCCTCAGTCCACACATTCACCAAGCACTATAGTCTGGACTCTTCCTCAGACCGGGAAGGTGTTTTTGGAAAGGCAGTGTTACATTCTGTACACATGTGAAATAAGATAGATGCAGTCTTGGTCAACCAGTTTGGTGAGTCCTTAGAAAATTTCGTAAGGGGTATGTTGTCAGCAGAATAGATGTCCATATATTGTGAATGCTTAATATAGATTTCAAATTTGTTTTCTAAAAAGGATTATCCATGTTGCGTAAAAAGGTGAGTAAAACCTGCAATACTTTAAATCCTGCCAATCTGTGTCCCTACACATCCTGTACATTTAAATCAGTCAGAAATGAGACTAATAGACAGGAATCTCCTTATCTATAGGGCAAATCTACAAAAACAGGAGAGCCCATGCAACTTCAAATGATTCAATACAAGCCTGCACAAGATAGCAGGATGAGTCAAGTTCAAAAGTTGATTGCAGCATATTTAGCCAATATATATTATATCTACTAACTTACTATGAAAATCTTGTTTTTTTCAGCAACAAACATTTTAGTTTTTATTTTCCCTTTTTCCTTAATTTAGCAATAGAATCAATTAAAGTTATCAATAAATCCTCCTGAAGAACCACTTAAAAATAAGTGGGGAAACACGTGTTGAGGTTTCCAAAAAAGAGGTCTTTCAAAAGGATTGTCAAAATAAATATGAAATAAGTCTAGTATCCACAATATAAAACACTATAAAAAAAATCAAGAGAAAAACCACTTGTCTGTTTGGAATTAAACATTATATTCTTGACCACCTAACAATTTGAAAGTGTTTTCTTGTTCAATTACTATGTTGGCGAAACCTGGGTAATCCTATTTAAAAAAAACAAATTTACATTCTGTTCACACAGGCCAGGAGGAACTCCTACATTCTAATTGCAAACTGAAAATTCGGACTCCCTCCTCCAGAAATGCAGACACTGCAGACACTGCGCTGGGAGTCTATAAATAGATGAGGAATACATGGGAGGACACAACTAAGATGTCTGTAACAAGCGCCACGATGCTTCTGGGCTGTTGTGCGCTCAACAAATTTGAATAAATAAATAAATAAGCCATTCGAATAACAAGTTACTTACCCATGGTAACGTTCTTTTGACTGGATGTTATGATATGATATGATATTTTATTTATATCGCGCTCGTACACAGGTGTTTCAGGGCGCGACATGTTCCTTCCACGTATTCCTCATCGCCCCTCCCAGCCTACCCTGCAGTTGAATTTCCATGTTATTAAAGTTTATGCTCTTTCAGTGTGAGTAGCTGCCGGACGTAGGATAAACCTATGCATGTTAAAATCAGAACGGAAGCCAACGGTCGCTGCGCGTGCTATATACCTTCGATGACGTTGACACTGAGACGGAGGCCCTTGAGGGACATCGATCTCGACAGGCATCGTTGCGCATCGCCCCCTGCTGGAAAATTTTCCGAAGCAGCTAAAGCTGGATATGGATATATCATAAGATGAGGAATACATGGGAGGAACATCCAGTCGAAAAAACGTTACCATGGGTAAGTAACTTGTACTTCTGCACAATTTACACGGACCGCTTTGTTGTGTGAATTGTGCAGAATGTGTGCTATTTGCAAGGACAAAGGGCAAATAGCACACATTCTGCACAATCTATTTATCCTTTGTCCTTGCAAATAGAGATTTCCTTAATGATTTCCATGTTGTGTGAAAGGTTTGTATTAGCTATGTGGCCTGTTTTATAAAATGAGCACTGTTTTATGGTGGAGGCCAACTTCACTGTATTTATATGATGAGCTGATGTTCTGTTTGTTAGAAGATAATAAATGGCATATTTTGACTCATAGATTCTCCTTGTTTTTGCAGCAGTGAGCCAACATCAGCATACTCAGTAATCCATCAGAATTATAATTTCTAGTGTGTTGCAAGGCTACCTAGAGGCATATATTAAACTAGCCTTCTCTGTAACAACGTGAAGCCCAAAAATTAATTTGTAAAGCCTATTATAAGAGATCAAAGACTGAATTAATGATTCTTTAGATCTGGCATGCAAACAACGGTACACCTAGAGGTCCAGACAGACCAATATAAACCATAAAGACAGGTTTTGTTCATGCAGGGAGAAGCACAGCAGCTGTGACTAGAGGCTAGGGCGACAGCAGAGAGCCATGGAAATTCCTCACACTAACATGTATGGGTTAATGTATGCTCAAACAGCCACAACCATTCAGAGTATCATGCTGATGAAAATAGGAAACATAGTGAAAACTACTTGCATTAACAATGATCACCATATTTATAAATCTCTTATATTACTGGCAGACAAACTCATAACAATCTAGTACTCGCAGTGGAATGTTCGGGATGTGACACTCCATAAACTCTTTGGAATGCAGGCAATAAATTCCATTAGTACCTGGAGGAGTCGTGGCTTAGTCTTCCCAGCCAATGAGGAGGCCTGGAGTGGCGGCATTACCATACGGTAATCCTGCCGCTCCGAGCAGTCTCCCTGCTGGAGGCTGCCATCGTCCCCCGCCAAGTGTTCAGGTAAGTGGTTCCCTGAGCCTTGCACCCTCTTCCCCCCAAACCCTCACCCACTGCACTGGGGAGACCCCGGCCAGCCCATAGAGTCGGGGTTTGCTCCGCAGTACTTTAAGACGAGATAGCTGCACCTTTGAGATGGATGGGGTTGCAGGTATATTACTCCAACACCAATCAATAAGGACAACTCAATTGTTTGGCAAAGGGGAGTCTGTTTAATGACAAGTACAAGAAACGGGGAAACATAGAAATCAACAGTGATGCGATAGTCCGTCTCGCTTCAACTCCCTCGAACTTCATACACACAGTAACATTTATACCCAAAACTCGTCATCATTGACGTGTAACGCTCAAAAGTTAACATGCAATTCTATTGGTTAGGAAAAGGTAACTTTACTATAGGTACTATATCTGGATATGGTAACGGAGTAAGAGGATTGGATACACACTATCAGGTGGGCGTCTAAGCCCTTCCTTCTAACATTACTCTTGTAGACGTCACTAAGAGTACAACGTCCCATTGGTTCTACTATCTATAGGACCCTAGATTATTTGGTCCATTGTGATTGGGTTGGCTTCAACCCCATTCATAAATCTCCACTTTACTTAGCAGCATGCAGAATGGTCAGCCAGGTGCAGGGTGCCCCAAGATTCACCTGGCCTTGGTTGGCCTCGAAACTGTATCTTCTTGTCAGGAAAAGTTATGATATCTCTGTCTGGGCGACAGCCAGGCGTAGGTGTGAACCCGTGCTTCTTCTTGCTCGGATGGTCACCTTCTGCTCACACCGTGAATCTGCCTAGTTTCCTTCAATGTGTGCATTTATTCTTATTCGGCTTGCCACCTGCCTACGCCTCCTTATCTCGACCTTTCTGAGATAGGCTATTCTGTTCTTAAGTTTCGATTCCGTGAAGCTACTGTTCGCTCCTTCCATTGGTCTGACCTTGGCTCTTCCTGGCTCACTTTGCCTCTGCTGAGTTTTGATTCAGCCATGTCTTCTCGTTTTAGCTGGAATACGAGTCCTGTCCTGTTTGACCTCTAGTAACCTGAGTTAATTCTGCTTTTGTGTAAATTGGACTCGCACTTGTATAGTGTGCTTCATTGAGGTAGATATGTATAGGTGGCACTTGCCATGGTCTATCTTCTACTAAGCATAGCAAGCCACACTGTTTTCTCAGCTTTCTTGCAGTTTCAAGCATATGTACAGGCGTTAGCTGGTTACATTACATTACATTACATTTCATTTGTTATGCGCGCTATTGACCCTAGGGCATAAAGGCGCAGACAACGAAAAGACATACAACACAAATGAGGACAGGCTTAGAGGTGAGGATCAAAGCATCCTCGGTAAATTATTCCACTATTCCCTGTAGTATGATGCAGTCTATTGGAGAAATCTGTGAGTACAGTAGATCAAACAAATAAGAAAGTCTTCAGTTCCTTCTTGAAAGATGCGAGGGAATAGTGACTCCTCAAGCTGATAGGAAGATTATTCCACATCGCGGGGGCCTTCACCATAAATGCACCCTTTTCCGCCTTCATTGTTTTACATCTTGGCTTTATGATTTGATTAGTGAGGTCGGATCTCAAAGATCTTACATTACTCTTTGAAATTATGTGCTGTTGTAAATATTCAGGCATTACTTGTAGCCGGCATTTGAAAACTATAACCAGTACTCTAAAATTAATCCTGGCTTCAATAGGTAGCCAGTGTAATGAGCGTCTGGCCACAGTTACATGGCTATGCCCTGGGAGTCTAAGAACAACTCTGACCGCCCAATTCTGTGCTACCTGCAATCTTTGCAGCTCTCTTTTGTTGATGCCCAGCAGGAGGCTACAACAATAGTCCAATTTAGCACCTATAATTGCAGTGGCTATGGGCTCAGCGCTTTCCTGCGAGATCATTGGCCTCAAATGAGTCAAGAGTCTGATATAATATACTACCCCTGCCACCACTGATGAGACATGAGCTTTCATGCTTAAAGTCGAGTCGAGAGTTACTCCTAAAATGTTTGTTTTTGATAAGGGAATAATGATGTCCTCCCCCAATTTAAAGGAGCTATATTCTTGACTCAACTTACTAATCGCCTTAGAGCTGCCGACTATTAGCAGCTCAGTCTTACTGAGATTCAGAGCTAGAAAATTATCCAACATCCATTTTTCAATGAGGGCAAAAACTCTATTCACCTCCGCCTCATACTTTTTGTGATGTCCTGATAACTTGATAAAACATTGAGTGTCGTCTGCATAATTAGAGAACACAACCCCCTCCTCCTGTAACATAAAGAAGAATGGGGTCATGAACAGGTTATACAGACATGGAGACAAACTTGCCCCTTGTGGGACCCCATAAAGAATGGAAAGTGGACTAGCTTCAGCGGAGGCCGAGCAAACTCTACTTGTTCTATTCTCCAGGAAAGAGGCGATCCACCGGGCTGTTGAGTCTGAGAGGTTAGCCACCTCGTGTAGTCTTGGAATTAAGATTGAATGCTCGACCAAATCAAAGGCCGCTGATTGATCTAGAGAGATTATCAGGGAGAGGCCACTTCTATCCATTTCCCCCATTAATTTAGATTTCAGTTCTAATAACAAAGTTTCCGTCCCATATTTCTTCATGAATCCCGACTGATTTGGATGGAGGATGTAATAAAGGTCTAGGTGCTCTGCTAGTTGACTGTAGGCCACTCTATCCAAAATCTTAAGTAAGAAGGGTGTGTTGGAAATGGGTCGGAAATTTAGCGGTTTATCCATTGGCAGTCCCGTTTTTTTTAGAATGGGGGTAACCATGGTTGCTTTTAATTCGTTTGGTACACTACTTGCTTTAAGAGAGGCATTTATAAAATTACAGATTGCTTTAATAAGCTGCGGTGGACATGTTTTTATAATCATGGAAGAGCAGGCATCACCCCTACATGGTGACGGTTTCATATGCTCTACGATTTTTAACAGCTCACTTTCTGTGATAGAGTGAAAGTTGTACTGGGGGACTGACTTGTCACGCGTGAAACCTTCAGTTACAGCCCCACTAGCATCAATGATTGATTCCCTTTTTTCGAGCATGATTGCCCTGATTTTATGAAGTTTATTATGTAAACCTTTTTGTATCTGTTGACACAATTCTGCATCAGTTTTAACTAGAGAATCAGGCGAGACCGGAGTAGTTTCCTGTTCCTTTAAAATCTTAAAGATTTCCCTCGTGTTAGATTTAGCTTTACTTATACGGCCATTATGGAATTCTTTTTTAGCTTCCAGAATCAACTTTTTATATTCACGTACGGAGATCTTATACTTGACCAGTAACCCTGAGTGATGCTCCTTTTTCCAGGCAAAGTAAGCTTTCCTAACCTCAGTTTTTTTGGTTCTAAGGTCATCCGTGAACCAAGCCTTACTTTTATGCTCGTTAACCTTGATCTTTTTCAGTTTAAGGGGGGCTAGTTTATCGGAGATGTACGCCAGGTTATCTGTCAGTTCTATAGCCATATTTTGTGGAGACATCTCAGTATGAAAGTTTACTAAGCTGTCCTTAATCAAAGGCTCAATATTAGCCAACATGCTCTTTTTTAGGCTCCGTGTTTCCAGTTGAAGTGGCACAATTGGAAGCTTCATAGGAAAAGGCGTGTCCACCGTAAAGTGCACAAAGGAATGGTCAGACCAGGGACACAAACTTGCGCTAATGTTATTACAATTAACATTATGAGTACATAACCAGTCCAAAGTGTGACCAGAAGCATGTGTGGGAGAAAACATTAAATGAGAGAATCCCAAGTTATCCAAGGCTTGTTTAAAATCAGTCGCAAGGCAATCCGAATCAATGCCTAGCCAGTAATTAAAATCACCTAAGAGAATTAATCTAGAGGTCGGTTTGAGTTGTGGTAAGATATAAGAACTAAGTGCCTCAGCTAACTGCACAGTGCACGATGGTGTACGATATACAAGTAGAAGATTTAGGGTAGATTCCGCATTTATGCCTATCTTAAGATGTATAGATTCTGTGCCCTCTAAGAGAAAACCCGGTGATTCCCAGACTAAGAGTGAATCCTTAACAATCAACGCTACTCCACCCCCTCGACCTTCCTCTCTATCCCTTCTTAGCATCACATAGTCGTCTGGAATGGCTAAATTAAGAGCAGGACCGGCTGCGTCATGGCCCCAGGTCTCTGTAAGTGCGCAAACATCTAAGTTATTAGATTCTATGTAATTTGCCACCTCAACTGAATGTTTAACAAGGGATCGAGTGTTGAGGAGCAGGCAGCGTAGTTCTGATACCAGAGAGACTACAGGATGAGAAGGATGAGAAGGTAAGACAATCTCTTTCACGTTCTCTCCATTTAGTGGCAGGCCCGCTCCCATGTTGGTATTAGGCAGTAGGTTATTAACAATGTTAGTGCTGAGGGGAATTGTGCCATTTTCGCTAATATTAGACACTGACAAGCTCTGCTTTAAAGTTTGTAGTCCTCCCATGTTCACCCCAAACTCCTGTATCCCCCGCACCCCCAATGGAACATTTTTACAGGTAGAGGGATACATGTCACCTGCCTCTGTAGTCTGTGGTCCAGATAACAGTTGTGTGAGATTGGTGCTAGAATCTAGCATGGAACCTACCTTCTTCTCTAAGAGCATAATCCTGGACCGCTCGAAGGATTTCGTTTTCTCCGCCCTAATTGCTCTCAGAGCCTCCTCTACCCCCATGTTCGGCCGGCTGAGAAATCGGCGTCCTGTAAGCGACCCTGTAGCGGACTGGAGCAGACTGGCCCCAACTCGTCCGTGCCGGCGCATTCGCGCCGGGTTTCAACAGCAAAGTGCTTCCGGACTACAATCCTTGTGGGGATTGTAGTTCAGAGCTCACGCACGCCTTGAAAACAAGTTGTGCTTCCTAAGCCCACGCAATAACACAGCATGAATGACTTCATCCTGATTTATAGATTACGTTTCTTTATATTTCAACATCATCTCTCCTTCTAGGTTCACAATATCCTTATTCATGGCGTTTCGTCTCAGTGTGTAATTTTTTGGTTCTGCACTTTTGTCCCGGGCCCTCGTGACGTCATCATTCGTCTTCCATTAAGGGCTTTTGAGTTTCTTCCGGGACAGTGTTTAGGCTATCTCCATTTCGTCTTATTTGCTGGTAGGGTTTTCTCAATTGATACCTTACTGTCTATGGTTTTCTAGGTATCGGTACTTCAACAGGTGTTGTTCTCCGTATAGGCACTGGGCAGAGCCCTACTGCGGCTCTCTGCTGGTTTATTTGCTCATCATACATCACATATCTCGGTGTGAACGTTCCTGGTACTTCAAAATGGGCGACTGGAGTGCAGGCTTTATTTGGGACCTCCTCTACACCACCTTTTACACATATTCCCCCACCGACCTCTGCCCCACTTACCTTGTGCTTTCTGGTGCCTCGCCAGTGCCGGGAACAGAAGTGTTCCCGGCTCGTCCCTGCAGCTGTGTGAATGCCCACCATGGAAAGGGAGAAGGGACTATGTGTAGTCCCTTCTCTCTGTTCCATGGCAGCCATCTTTTCTGTTTATTTTGTTCATTTGTGAAACGCTGACAGCATTTCACAACTTCCCAAAAGATTCTATTAGTTGCCCGGTCCAACAGGCCGGAGTACTAATTGCAATAAGACCCCCGCTGGGGGGGCATTGCCACTTCAGGCAATAACCCGGGGCCTGCATTAAGGCCCTCCCCTCCCTTCGCTTGGGCCTGTAACTATAATCCCAGTGGCATTTCCTGAATTGGTAATGCCCCCACCATCCCCAGCTCAGGCTGTATTGCTTAATTATAACCCTTGGAACTTTTTTCTGCAGTCTGGTCAATGGACAAGGTTGAGGCTATACAAGCTTGTGTAGCCCATAAACTTGTGTAGCCCACAGACTGCACAGCTTGCCACATTCCAATCTACTGCAGCAATGCAAAGGGTAGCTGCACCTAATTCCCTATAACTGACCAGGCGACTTTGTGTATAATTCACAAGCCTAGGAATACTTATGTGATTCTAACACCAAAGGCAGGTTATAATAGCTTTATAGACCTGGACTATGTGCCGTTTTTGATGTTATAGCGTGAAAACCTGGTTAAACGCCATTGCTGCACTCACCTCCTTAACTATGTCTTCAGGGTTCATAATCCCTCAGACCAATTCTATAAAATATATTTATAGCTCTTGGAAAGATAAGGGAGCATTGTCTTTCGACATCTGTTGGCTATCTGAAGCAGTATTGCCCATCGGTTGTTCAGAATGCTGCATTCCAAGGTTACCAGCAGTGCAGGAGTACCCAGAGACACCATGGATCAGCTGAGCTTTTCTTCCCTGGGGCTCCTAAATTAAGCAAAAGAGTAGATGTATGTGGGCACAAGTCTTGGCTATTGAGGCCAGGAATAGAAGCTCCTTGCCCAATACCTGTAGCTTGTACAAAGTGCGTGGCTAACTGAATAGTTGGCAAAATATCCTCTGCCTTTTGGTTAACATGTTTGGGCGGAAACCCAGCGAGTAGTAATAAAACAGCTGCTCTACAGAGGACCTCTTAAAACAAAATACATTTCAGCCCATGCTGTTAAATACAACCACTAGAGGCCTTATTCTAACCCACATCACAGATCATTAATAAATAAATGAATACATCGACTGAGCCCTGCAGGACAGTTGGACCAACCACAGCATGCTTGTCGCCGACCGAAAGTCAATGTCTCTTCTTCGCGATTGGTGCCAGGGATATCAGGCAGGAGCAGTGTGGTTGTATTAAAATCCAACATGCAGTTTGCAGGTGTCAAGCCACTGGTGTAGTTGCCGGTCACCTGCAAGCCTTAGTAGGTGCCCATTGTTTTTCTAACAAGTAAGCAGGTAATTTCTCTAGTGGCCCATTAAACTCCTTTGGGAGAAATGCAGCAGTTCCCAACTCCTTCTTGTGTTCTGGCTCTGACAGTGTCTGAGTTACAGCCCGCAGTAGGCTTGAAACCCTCCTTCTCCCTTTGTTTTTTTGTGTCTGCCAGTGTCTGAGACATAGACCGAAACAGGATTGCAGTTCTTTCCCTTCCTCTTGCTCTGGTTTCATTGATTGTCTGAGATATAGCCCCTTCCTGTCTACCTTTGCCTATGGCTCCCGTGGCTTTTTTATACTCCCTCGACCACCTCATTATTCCTTAAACGTTTGACTGATGCCTTTGTTACCTTGTTTAGAGTGTAAGAGAGAATTGACCCTGCTCCTATTACTTGTGTGTTCCCTCTGGTGTTTCAAGTTGTACATTTAGGCATCCCAGCTGCAGCTATTCCTTTCTTCCCTATATATGATTGTCCCTAGTGATTACTCCTCTGGCGTTGAACGAGGGCTTAAAATCTTAGTCTGCTACCCGTGATCCAGTTGAAATTGCCTGACTCTGTGCGTGGCTCCACAACTTTTGGCTCTCACTGTGCCAGACAAGCTTGGGAGCCACTGCAGGAATGCTGGTTTCACAAAATGAGGTAAGACTAGCAGTTGAGTTTGTTATAGAAAGCTCAATGCCGTGTGCAAGAGATTGCAGTCTGCACTCCTTTCTCCTCATCCATGTAGTGCTGGGTCAGTGCACAGGCAGAGACTGCACAGAGAGAGACACAGCACTGTTTGTCTTGACTGTTGGAACTAGGTAACTGGGTATGTAGGATGGGTTACTGGATGTGAGCCCCGGAGGCTCGTTTCTTCCTCTTGTGTGATCTGACTATGGGTTAAACCATGTCTGGGATGGGTTTTGGACATAATCATTCATGAGTGAGGTGCCAGGGTGTGTTTTCAACCCCCTATGAATGATGGTCTGTGTACTTCAAATCCAGACTCTGGGGAGCAGGACCAGTGATTCCATTCAAAGAAATAAAGTGGGTCCCTACTAGATTTTGGGGTTGTGGTGAGTGGTGGGTTTTCCTGCTGCTTATCTTGAGTCTTAGTAAGTCCTGGTAACGTCTCAGTGTGCCACACCGATCTAGCACTCTTCCCCAAATAGCAAGATGGGTAGTTCCCACTTCTAGCAGGATAGAATGGAGCATGAAGAGTGGCTCTTGGCAAATGTAGTCATATAGTCCCATGAGCCTCCCAGCTCCTGAAGGTGGACCATGCCATCTGACTTCATCACAAGTTCCGGTGGTTTCTAGGAATTCTTAGTGCCACTCTAATGTTGTAGATGCTTTCAGGTTCTTCAATGCCTCTCTAAGTTTCAAATTACTTTCCTGGCCTCAAAGTACCTCCCAGAGCTTCCAGGCACTTTCTATGATTCTGAGAACTGTGACGAATCAAGGGAGTTCGTCCCTTCTCCCAGACAGGGAGCTGCCCTGTGAGGCTAGGGTGATGAGCCCGCTCCGCAACACCCTCCCTAGGAGACGATGCAAGTAGGACTCCCTGGGAGGAATCCCCTAAATCACATCCCATGGTGGCATATATGGAAATGTCAAGTGCACACAATGGTATGCAATCCAGAGACTTGGGTGAAGAGAAAACTAAAATATACTATTGCCAGCCAGAAATAAGATCTGTCCCTTTAAACAGAAATTCCAATTTAACTGGGATGAGGAGAATGGAAGAGGAGGAGACGCGATTCGAGGCATAGAGACGCATACGCATGCATGGGAGGCTCCTTGTCGATTAACACCTGAGCGGGGAGGAGTCCCAGAGTGCTGCAGAGCCTGTAACCTTTGAAACTGCTTTTGGAGCAAGAGCAAAAGAACGGACCTGCCGCGTCCTACGAGAGAGAGGAATTGTTGAACTGGCGCTGGAGGCGGGACCACTATGACTTGTGGTGGGCAGGGCACCACAAAAACAATAGCCGAAACCACAATGCTGCAAAAGCAGCAGAATCATCCAGATACTTGCAGCGTTACCAGCTTGTACAGCGAGGGAGCACGTAGAGCGGGACACCGGAGAAGACAGAGACGTGAATAAAAGAGGCAAACCAGCAGATCCTGAGCGAAAAGAGGCCCCGTAGATGTTTCCTCACCATATGTTACGCTCACCTGGTTCCCATGGGGGCGTCGACCGCAAATGGGCCGCTGTTGTTTCCACCAGCGTGACGTGTAGCGCCGAGATGACTGACTGGACTGGCCCGCTCAGCCTAGTTTGTCTGGCTCGCAAGAATATTCTTCTGCAAAGGAGAAGAGGAATTAACCACCTGTGGAATTGAGTGTCAACCCACCTTCCCCACTCCCGTTGTCTTCCCACAGATCACTCTTGATGTCCCCTCCTTAGTCTCATCTGATGGTTTGGAAGGATGAGCTCTCCATCCTGCGTCGACCGCAGGGGCGCATTGATGACCAGTTACTTCACTGGCGTAGAGGAATTGGTGAGTTCCAGTATTGACTCTAAAGTCCAATTGTTCATAAGAGTTCAAATGTCTGATCTTCACTCTGTCCGATTCCTTGCAGGTTGCCGAATAATCCACTCGAAAATTTCCAAATGGCACTTGGTAAGATTCAGGTAAGTCAATTGTGGTTTTCCCCTTAGGGGCCGGGGTACGGCGATGAAGCAGAGTTGACTGCGCCGACCCGAGATGAGGTGAGTACCTCCCGTGGTAAATCAGGTAAGTCCTTGGGGGTAGCTTGTATAGCCTTAGAGAGTCCCCTTGCTCACCTTGCTGTCTTTGTCTCCTTAGGTGTCGGAGGGCGGCCGCGAGATGGAGAGAGCGTGATGGAATGCTGAAGTACCGCCAAGCAGGTGAATTCAGCACGGCGCCGTAGGAATGCGAAGCGATGCTTCAAAGACTTCTGTCTTTCAGTTCCGTGGCGAAATGGATCAGGATTCAGGTAAGGATTAAAGTTAAAACTCCTGTTCTAACCTTTATCCTTCTTTTCTTCTTGGTTCAGGAGTCCCAGGACTGAAGCGGGCGTGGCTGAAGACTGGAGCTGCTGAAAATACGGTGAGCGTTACGCTGCAGCAAGCAGAATAACGCGAAGCACGTGTGGCTGTCCGGGCGTGGTTTAAATAGCCTTGGAAGAAGATCCAGGTAAGTATTCTTCCACAGCCCCACCCAAGTAACAAAATAGTCCCTTCAGTAAAATAGTCCCTCCTAAGCCTCATTTGGCTTGAGTCTTCATGCAGCATGGTCTGCCTCAGGTGAGTATGCAGCATGGTCTGCTTCAGGTAAGTTAGCAATAATGAGCCTGGCGCCCATGGCGCCAGGACTGACTTTATCTTTATGAGCCTGGCGCCATAGGCGCCAGGACTGCACCCAAACAGCCCCTAACTGGGGCTTTTGGGCATGCTCCAAGTGGCATGATGCCTGCTTCCGGGGCTGCTGGGCCTGGTCTGGTCTTCCGGGGGCAGGCATCGTGACAGCACTCCCCCTCAAGGCCCCTCCTAAAGTCGTTCTCCCCCTTGGCCGTGGTTTGTCTGGAAATTCCCGATGGAACCTCTTCACTAAACGAGGTGCATGCACGTGGTCACTAGGTTCCCAAGACCTTTCCTGCGGACCATAACCTTTCCAGTCAATTAGGTAAAAGAGTTTTGATCTCACTCTTTTTGAGTCCAAAATATTCTTGACTTCGAACTCGGGCTCCCCGTCTATGAGGATAGGTTCAGGTGGAGTGGTTAGCCTAGTTCCTGGTTGCACTGGCTTCAAAAGAGACACGTGGAAGACGGGATGGATTCGCATATGAGCAGGTAGGTCCAACTTGATGGCCACTGGGTTAATAATTGCCTTGACAGAAAAAGGTCCCAAATACCTGGGGTTAAAGGTCTGAGTCCCCTTGAGTGGTAAGTGTTTAGTGGCTAACCATGCTTGGTCCCCTAATTGGTATTGAGGAGCTTCACTTCTGTGCTGATCCGCATCCTTTTTGTATTTTTCCTTAGCCTTTTGCAAATGGATGGTTGCTTCTTTAAAGGCTTGTGTAAAAACAGCATGGAGATGGTCCACTGCGGGCATCTCTAAATGCTGGGGTGTGTCCAAATCCGAGGTTCGAGGATGGTGCCCATAAATGGTAAAAAGAGGACTTTGCCCAGTTCCTGAGTGTACGGAATTATTGTACGCATACTCTGCGATCCACAGAATGTCTTTCCAATTCCCCTCAGACTGATGTAGCATACAACGGAGGTACTGTTCAAGAGTCTAGTTGGTCCTCTCCATTTGACCGTCGGTCTGAGGGTGGTGACTGGTCGAAAGCCTAACATCAATTTGTGCCAGTTGGCAGCATTTCCTCCAAAAATGTGAAATTAATTGACTGCCCCGATCTGAAATTAACACTGAAGGAAAGCCATGCAGGCGGACAACATTTTCAAGGAATTCCTTGGCCAGGATTGAAGCTGAAGGTATCCCTTTTAAAGGAATGAAGTGGGCCATTTTAGAAAAAAGATCTACAATAACTAGAATGGTATTGTAACCTTGGTACGGGGGTAAATCCGTGATGAAGTCTAATGACAAGGTATGCCAAGGGGTAGGTGGTATGTCTAATGGTTGCAATAATTCAGCAGGTTTTTTCATTTGCCCTTTATTTTGTGCGCAAATGCCACAAGACATGACAAATGACTTAACATCCTTTCGCCAGGTGGGCCACCAAAATTGCTTCCTAATTTTAGCTTCGGTTTTTGCAATACCCGGATGCCCTTCTATTAAGGTGTCATGGTAATGGGAAATGACAAGTTCCTGTAGTTCCTTTTGCGGTAAAAATAGCCGGCCTTGGTAATAAGGTAAATCATCGATGACAGAGTACTCTGGACCTTTCTTTGCCCAGTCCTGTAGGGCAACGGAATCAAAGAGTTGGTGGATCTTGTTTTGAATGTCCTCCAGTGTCTGTATGGATGTCAGGCCAAGGATTCTCTGTTCCGGAATTATGGGTACGGGTTCTAAAGTTATTTCTGCTTCTCCCATTCCAATCCGGGACAAGGCGTCTGCTTTACCATTCTTACAACCTGGTCGATAGGTTATTACAAAATCAAACTCGGCGAAGAACAATGCCCAACGGAGTTGGCGCGAAGATTGGGCTTTGGCTGTCTTTAGGTATTGTAAGTTGCGGTGATCGGTGATGACCGTGATGGTATGTCTGGCACCCAGTAGATAGTGCCGCCAAGCCTTGAAGGCGGACTTGATGGCCAGCAGCTCCTTGTCGGTTATGGCATAGTTTAATTCGGGGGCTGAACATTTTCTTGACCAAAACGCCACTGGGTGAAGCTGGTTAGTTTCGGGATCCTTTTGGGAAAGGACTGCTCCCATGGCTGAACTGGATGCATCTGTTTCCACTATGTAGGGAAGCTCGGGGCGCGGGTGTCTTAATATGGGAGCAGATGTGAATTTAGCTTTTAACTCTTGGAAGGCGTTCTCGGCTTCCTCTGTCCACACAAAGCGTTTGTTTTTTCGCAATAGCGTTGTAATGGGATGTACAATGTGCGAGAAGTCCGGGATAAACCTGCGGTAGAAATTGGCAGAGCCAAGCATGCTTTGAACTCCTTTGATTGAACTTGGCGAAGGCCAATTAAGAATGGCATCCACTTTTCGTGTATCCATCCGGATTCCTCTCAGGGTCAGAATAAATCCAAGGAATACCACTTCCGTAGTGTGGAAGATGCACTTTTCCAGTTTAGCATATAATTTATGCTGGCGTAACTTCTCTAGGACTGCTCGGACGTGTTTTACATGCTCAGATTCTGATAAAGAGTATACTAAGAAGTCGTCGATGTAAACGACCACACAAACGTCGATAAACTCTCGGAGGACATCGTTCATGAAGAACTGGAAGGCTGCTGGTGCATTGCATAGTCCGAAGGGCATCACCTGGTACTCAAATAGTCCGTACTTGGTGCGAAAAGCAGTCTTCCATTCGTCACCCTCTTTGGCACGTACCAGATGATATGCCCCCCGAAGGTCTAGTTTCATGTATATACAAGCGTCCTTCACCTGGTCTAGTAGTTCTGGGATCAAAGGCAGTGGGTATCGATTCTTGATGGTTATCTGATTCAGTGCGCGGTAGTCTATACATGTTCTAAGGTCGCCTTCCTTTTTCGGTACGAAGAACAAAGCTGAAGATGCAGGGGACTTGGACGGGGAAATGAAGCCATTAGCAAGGTACTGGTCTAGGTACTGGCGCAAATGGAGATTTTCGGGTTCTGTAAGGGCATAGATTCTGCTGCAAGGTGGTTGTGCTCCAGGTACAAGATCTATTTGACAATCATACGATCTGTGAGATGGTAAGGTGTTTGCCTGTTCCTTTTGGAAGACATCCTGAAAGTCTTGGTATTCAACAGGTAATTGTATGGCTACTGGAATTACTGGGGCCAGGACTGAGTTTTGAGTTTTCCTTGGGTAGCAGGTGTGAGCACATTCTGGGAAGGTTAGTCTCTTCTCTCGCCAATCAATACAGGGATTATGTTTTTCCAACCAAGGTATCCCCAGTATCAGCTGAAACTGTGGGGCCTTGATTAAGTCAAACATCATAGCCTCTCGATGCCCATCTTGACTCAGCAATGTCATCTCTGCAGTGGAATGAGTTACGGGTCCAGAGGCAATTTCCGTTCCATCTACAGTGGTGACAACATTGGCCGTGGTCTTGCGGGTGAGAGATAGATTCATCCTGGTAGCCAATTCCCAGTCCAAGTAATTTCCTATGGCTCCACTGTCTACGTACGCCCTTACCGCGTGCATGCGTGATGGCTGCTCTGTATCTACAAGGACCATGGGTATGGTGAAATGAGAGGTCAGAGTGTCCTTCTTTAAGCTCGGCAAGCGGACCTCTACGCTTGCCGGGCGTGGTCGTTTCCCGAGTCAGATTTCACATGGTTTTCGTCTGCTGCTCCTATAACTTTCTTGGGTGGTTTTACAGGGCAGTTGCGAAGAAAATGACCAGTAGTTCCGCAATATAAACATAATTGCAGTTGCCGTCTTCTATCTCTCTCCTTTTGGGTTAAGGGTCCTTTAACCCCCCCGATTTGCATAGGTTCTGAGACATCTACTCCCTTGGAGCTTACGTGGGTTTTAACCAACACCCTGTTCTCAAACTTGGTTCGGTCAGCCTTCCTGGTTTGAAGTCTGTGATCGAGCTGGACCACTAGGTCTATATATTCTGCACAGTCTTGAGGCGGGTTCACGATTTGGGCCAAAACATCTTTGAGTTCTCCCCGAAGTCCTCAATGGAATAATGTGATTCGCTTGGCTTCAGGCCATTCGGTTTCCACTACTAATCTATTGAAAGTTGCAATGTAAGATAAAAGATCCTGGTTACCTTGACGTAGGGATAAAAGTTAGTTGTCCAAAGCCTGTCCTCGGGAGCGTCGGGCGAATAGTCTTTCCATGCTTGTTCGAAAACCCTGGAAATCTCGAAGAATCGGGTCATCCTGGTTAACTAGTGGAATGGACCAATCCGCCGCACTGCCGCTGAGATATGACAGTACAAAGGCTACCTTGGCCTGATCGTTTTTCTGAAAGCTCCAGGTCTACATAAAAAGTGCAAGCGGCATTGATTCATGAATGTTGCACACCCTTTTGGGTCTCCGGCAAAGCGTTCAGGCGGAGCCAAAGGAACGGCTCCAGGTAAATTTATCTGCACCGGGTTACTCGATGGTACAGGAGCTGGACTTGCCCCAAGTCCTGGTAGAGGTGTTTGTCCAGCCTTGCTCTGTAATAGTTGTCTGGCCAACTATCAGTTCGTTCTTTTGACACTATCAGTTCCCTCCTGAGGGCATTGGTTTCTTGGTGGGCGGAATGCACTTTGGCCCTTAATTCCCCTAATAATTGGGCCAACTGATCAGTTTCCGAGGTCTCCATGACGCCCAGGTGGGTATTTGTGGGTAGGCTTCGCGTTCTGTTATGCTCACCTGGTTCCCACGGGGGCGTCGACTGGAACTGGGCCGCTGTTGTTGCCACCAGCGTGACGTGTAGCGCCGAGATGACTGACTGGACTGGCCCGCTCAGCCTAGTTTGTCTGGCTCGCAAGAATATTCTTCTGCAAAGGAGAAGAGGAATTAACCACCTGTGGAATTGAGTGTCAACCCACCTTCCCCACTCCCGTTGTCTTCCCACAGATCACTCTTGATGTCCCCTCCTTAGTCTCACCTGATGGTTTGGAAGGATGAGCTCTCCATCCTGCGTCGACCGCAGGGGCGCGTTGATGACCAGTTACTTCACTGGCGTAGAGGAATTGGTGAGTTCCAGTATTGACTCTAAAGTCCAATTGTTCATAAGAGTTCAAATGTCTGATCTTCACTCTGTCCGATTCCTTGCAGGTTGCCGATTAATCCACTCGAAGATTTCCAAATGGCATTTGGTAAGATTCAGGTAAGTCAATTGTGGTTTTCCCCTTATGGACCGGGGTACGGCGATGAAGCAGAGTTGACTGCGCCGACACGAGATGAGGTGAGTACCTCCGGTGGTAAATCAGGTAAGTCCTTGGGGGTAGCTTGTATAGCCTTAGAGAGTCCCCTTGCTCACCTTGCTGTCTTTGTCTCCTTAGGTGTCGGAGGGCGGCCGCGAGATGGAGAGAGCGTGATGGAATGCTGAAGTACCGCCAAGCAGGTGAGTTCAGCGCGGCGCCGTAGGAATGCGAAGCGATGCTTCAAAGACTTCTGTCTTTCAGTTCCGTGGCGAAATGGATCAGGATTCAGGTAAGGATTAAAGTTAAAACTCCTGTTCTAACCTTTATCCTTCTTTTCTTCTTGTTTCAGGAGTCCCAGGACTGAAGCGGGCGTGGCTGAAGACTGGAGCTGCTGAAAACACGGTGAGCGTTACGCTGCAGCAAGCAGAATAACGCGAAGCACGTGTGCTTGTCCGGCCGTGGTTTAAATAGCCTTGGAAGAAGATCCAGGTAAGTATTCTTCCACAGCCCCACCCAAGTAACAAAATAGTCCCTTCAGTAAAATAGTCCCTCCTAAGCCTCATTTGGCTTGAGTCTTCATGCAGCATGGTCTGCCTCAGGTGAGTATGCAGCATGGTCTGCTTCAGGTAAGTTATCAATAATGAGCCTGGCGCCCATGGCGCCAGGACTGACTTTATCTTTAGAAGCCTGGCGCCATAGGCGCCAGGACTGCACCCAAACAGCCCCTAACTGGGGCTTTTGGGCATGCTCCAAGTGGCATGATGCCTGCTTCCGGGGCTGCTGGGCCTGGTCTGGTCTTCTGGGGGCAGGCATCGTGACACCATATCAAATGTAACAGGGAGAACGGAAGACCCGGGAGGCCAAAAGGGGATCGTAATGAAACAGACAAAACTCGACTCAGTAGAATTTATGAGACAGTAACAGTGAACCCTGAAGAAGTGGAACTTTAATAATGAGAGAGAATAACGATAAATGTTGGACAAGAGGCCAGAAAGACTGAGATAACTATACCCTGGGAAGAGGGGAGAAACATATATGTACTGAGAAACAGAGACTGTAAACCAGAAGGAGAATCCTATTAAGCGAAGGAAAGGGATATCCCCGAGAGTCAAGACAAGACAAACAAAATACACCGTGAGAGGGGGAACCTTAACTATCAGGAAAGCATACCACAGGTAAGGAAACCTGTGGTACCAAAGTACAGAAGGTACTTCATTATAAAGGAAATGATAAAAGAGAGAGACTAAAGTGACACATGGAAAGCAACCCATAAAGAAGAGAGAAACCCCACAGAGCTTGGGAAAGAATTACGAGAACTGATAACAAGAGGTACAAGAGACTGTTTGAAATTAACCTACTACTAAAGAATCTTTGAAGCCAAGGAGAAAATCTAGAGAGAAAAGACAATCACGAGTAGGGAGACATTCTCCTGACCTTAATTTTGTTATAAAAGTGGTAGGGTCAGTTGGGATTGCTTTTTGGATGGCTGACATTTTTTGTGTTTTGACTTCGCTACAACAGACAAGCACCTTAGTTATTTACATAGGCAGGTAACACCCAGATAGCAATAGGGAAAGTTAGGCCTTTTTCTTATAATTCAATAAAAATCCAATCAGAATGTCAATACTGTGTCCGCGTCCTTCTTCTGACCCTCCACAGTACCCTCTGGGTGCGGAGAGAAGTGCGAATGGCAGTCCACACACTGAGAAGCAGTAGGCCTTCATCTTACCTTCAGAGCTTCATGGAAAAAGAACATAGCAAATAGAGATTATAACTGCTTGAACCTCTGCTAAATGGTGTGCAGAAAAGTATTCAACTATCCTGATTCAAGGGTTTCCATTATGATTTGAATGCACATGGTGAGGCTACACCCATGAATTATGTCTTCTAGTGGTAGCTCTTTAGGGAGTTTGATCACGATGATCAGATGGACATGTGCTTCAATATTGTCTTCCACTTGTATTTCCTGTGCTGTTGAGGGTCTCAGTTGCAGTTGTAGGTCAGTTTGTAGTCATATTCTTGTAGTTGAATCATTGCCTTCTCTATACATACTGGTGGATTAGGCGCTGTGCCATGTATATGGCCAGCTTGGGTTCTATTATTGACTTGAACTGGTGTCCCCATGTATAGAAAGTGAAAATGCTTTTCTACCAAAGTACTGTGATTGCCTCCTGTTATTCTGTGGACTTGAGTGCCTGGCTGGTGTAGACGACTGTGTAAGTCTCTCTGCATGTATTGGATTGGGTCTGAATCAAGGCACCACTTATTTGCCTTGACTGCAATCTCAGTTTCCTTGGTTATGTCAAAGCAGGTCACTGTGTTATCTGACACAGGGCATCTTTTATGTTCATGAAGTCCTCCTAGTTTCCTGTCCACCACTCCCAAGTAGTGCTGGACCTAGTGAGTGGGTCTGAATGCTCTCAATGCTTACACGGCCTAGTAGGACCGCCTCTCTCTATCATTGTTATATCTGCCTTTCATTCCCATGTTGCCTCCCTGTTGCCCTCTGGGCTCTGTGAAAACCCAATTTACTTGATGTATAAGCCTCTTACAAATGCACAATAAATAAAATAAATAAATAGTGTGAGGGGTCAGAAATGTGACACAGACAACTTTGTGAAGGTTTTTCAAAAGAAGCCATTTTATTAACTAAAACTCCCTATCCCTACCCTGGCGAGGATTTCACTGCCTAAAATAAACTAAAGGAAACACTCTAACAAAATGATTCTGTCCTTCACGCTTAAATATACACCAACTTAGCAAGGCAATATTTGGCAGGTCAACAGCAGCAAATATAAGTTAAATTCACATCAAAACAACAGTTTCTCCTTCTAATCTGGGTGAATTCCTCTTACCCAGATTCAAGCAGGATTTTGTTCAACAGTTCCATAAGGTTAAGGAACTCCTGCCTTGTAAAAAAAGTTCCACTTCATTTCTCTTTTGGCTCCAATTTGAAAACACAAAGTTCCAACTTGTATTTAACCAACAGTTCATAAGTGGTTAACAAAGATATATGTGCCAGTTCAAAAAAACACTTGTTTGACAATATTAAATACTTCTAACGCAGTTCGCAAAGCACTTGCTAAATTATATTAATTGTTCAGGATGATTCTGCATTAATCCACAAAACACTTTAGTGACTCTTCAACTTCTTATTCAAGATGTTTAACCACACCACAGTACTTCAATGGATTCCACCTGATCCACTTTCCTGCCAGGCTTAATAAGACAAAGTACTCTGCTCTGGTGTACTCTGCTGCCAGAACAGATCAACATACTACAACATTCTGGTGTACTGTCCTGCCAGGCTAGAACAATCTACGACTTTCAAGTACTTCTGTGCTCTAAGGGTTAAACTCAAACAGGTTAGAAATGTAATTTGCTCTGCAGCCTCAAATAGAAAACACACTTCAAGGGAAAGAAGAACCACACTGGTTGCTGTTTGACCCACATGTGTGATTGTCACACTATCTGCAGGTTATGTTCCACTCCCTCTGAATGTCTTTCATCAGAAGGGCAGCCTTCCTGCCACTCTTGTTTCTCCCCTGTTCCACTAGCCCACTGATGATTGTATTCTATTGTATTGGAACTTGATAAAGCGCGGACAAGACCAGGAAAGGCATCAAGGCGCTGAGCAATCAAGAGGCAGGGGACGTTAAGAGGAGCTAAAATAGAAAGGATTCCAAATGTTTACGAAAGGAAAGAAAATGGGGAAGATTGCGAATTTCAACCGAAAGAGTGTTGCATAGGGTAGGACGAAGCACAGAGAAAGAGCGGCCACCAGCCTGAGTGCGGAGGACTCAGGGGATACGCAGCAGAGACAGATTGGACTAACGGAGAGTTCTATTGGGGTTATATGGCATCAGTTTAGATTGGAGGAATTCTGCCCCACTATTGTGGATTGCTTGATGCATGACGCAGAGAGCCTTAAACTGGATCCGACTTAAGGCTTCTGTTTCAATTTTATACTTCTTTGGGTTTGAAAATGTGGGTTTAAAAATAGTTTTTGCCAACACTGAAAGTATCAAGTGGCTTCTTATGGCTTTGGAAATTCTGGTTCTTTCTTTATTGCCTGGGTATGTTTCTCTTTTGGCTTTGGCAATGATAGTTTATCTTTTCTTTTATACCTATTGCCCCTTTTCGCTGCTGGCTCTTATTATACCCCACAATGTCATAATCACACTCTTGTGGTATGGAAATCTAGTTCTTAATTTGTCATCTGCACCCTTTTAACTCAGCTTGGTTCACAACAGAAGAATAAACCTGATTTATATCAGTTCGGTATTCAAAATGTTTCTTCTTCACTTGATCTACTCCGTTTATCACGTTTCTATAGTTAAGGCCCCTGGACTGACAGTGAACTCACCGGGTCTGGTGTGCGCATCTGTTCGCCTCACTGCCTCCTGGTCTTCTGCTTCTGTTTCCCCCCGGGGACAGAAAATCTCTCCTTCATGGCCTTCCGTGACTCAGGTCTGTCACCAGCAGGGCTCTCCTGTCTCCCAAAGCTCCTCATGCTTGGCGGCCACCGGTGCTTAAAAGAAAAAGGGGAAAACTTTCTGCTGCGTGACCTCTACAGCTGCGATCCTTAAAGGGGGAGTCGACACTCCCAACGCTTCCCGCCACAGCAGCTCTGAAATCATGGTCTTGAACAGAAAAGACCCTCTCAGGACCGGCATCTAACTTCCACACCACCGTAGTCCCTGCATCTCGGCTCACCTACAACCTCTGCTTCTGCTGCCACATGGAGGTAGGAGAACTTCTCCACCCTCTACTACTGCTCCTTCACATGGCCTGCACCTGAGGGGGCTTTTTATGCCTCCCCGTCCTCCTCAGGTGTGGGTCATTATTCCTGATTTACTGCAACCTGGAATCTTGTGCCTCTGGAGTCTTCTTCTTCATCCCAGTACTTTGAGATGAATGGCACTTGAGGTCCACAACATCAAAATTGGCGTTTCTAACAGTTTCTGCTTTGCAGTAGGCTATTAGAAGGTTGGGGCCTTGGGGAAAATTATACAAAGGGTTTTCCTATTCTTCCTGACCTGATCGCCCCACCACCCCCTGCATGTGATCCTCCTGCAGATCACCACCCCCAGGGTCAGGATCAGTAAGCACCTGCCTTTCCCTGGCCACATGAGAAGGGTCCCAGGTAAGGTTTCCTGGGTGATTCATCTCTGAATCATCACAGTAGTTCATGTAAGGCCTCTGGATTAACTAACCACAGTTGCTACCCATTCTAACTATGACAGAATGCTGTCTGGGGAGTGCGCAATTGCCTCAACATTTCTGATTTTTACAAATAAAATCATGCAGGTAACTCTGTTTTTGAAAGGAAGGTCTTCTAACTAACATGCCCGTTTCATAATGCTCCATACCAAAATTATAGTAAACTCATGTGCTTTGACTGTGACTGTCTCCTGACATATCCTGCAAATGCATTGCATTGGCATCAGGCCAGGGTCAATGTTCATTCCTGACAGCTGCTAGAACACAAAGTTTGAAAAGACATAGGTGGTATTTTAATTGTCTGCACCTCTAGTTCTAGCTGCTAAGGTTACACAATTATAAAGCCACATACACTTTGATGTCATATTAGTGTCAGCTTGATGAGAACTCATTAATTACTGGCCTGGTGTGTATTAGCTATCTGGCCTGGGTTTACCCACAGCTACAATGTGGGATCATGCCCAGGAAGCTGCTCCTTTAATCCCTCTGAGGAACATTGACACCTTCACCCAGGGCACAGTAACCCTCCTTGGGAGTTTCCCTGAGAGCGAGTGCTTGAAAGACAGTCCTGACATAACAAATGTCCTCTCAAAATAATGTGCTGATAACTGAAATCTTTTCAAAGTAGGCAGACATGGGAAGGGACACAGTGAGAGTAGCATAGAAGAGAGATTCAAGCCAACAGAGAGGTTCCACCGTCTTAGATTCAGGCTCTTTAAACTTCCTACAGCTCCACATTTTGTGCCGACAAAGCACTCTGCACACCTGGAGCCCTGCCTTGAACCATCTCAATGCTGACTTGCCATTGGTAAATATGACTCAACAGTATCAACATCAGCTCGACTGCAGTAAAGCACATAGAAACCTGGCTCGATGCTGTGGCACCCCAAAGACATGGAACCAAAGGTATTTGAAGAGGTCCTGTACCCCAGTCCACCTTAAAGATCCTCAGTGTCTTCTCAGCTCCCATTCTTTGCCTTTTACAAGACCTACCCATGAACATTCATATTGGCTGCTGCAATCATTTGCCTGAGCATCCCTTCCTATCAACCAAGAGTGCCCCTTTATGCTCAAGTCTGCTTTCTCTGTATTTTCTTTATAGGGTTGGGCAAGTAATGATTTTATTAGTTCTGAGCATTTATTAGTTTAATTAAAGATCCTAATATTATAGAAGCTTGTTTGGACATTCTTTTGTTTTGGTATTACCATACTATTGTTTGTGTTGGAACTGTACCAGTTCCCAACCCTCCTAAAGAGTATATCCGGCCCTTGGACCACGTTACAAAAACAAGTGAAGGAGGTATACATGTCAGGTGCTGCCTGTTCACCTTTATGATTGGGATCACTGCTGGTTTAGTAGTAGTGTGGAGCCCCGTAAGTGGTTCAGTCACTTCCCATCACTGTACTCCTGCAGATTAGTAGTCTTTTCCTCACACTGGTTGGCAGTCACTGGTTTTGATACAGACTGTGCTTATAACATAGTCAAGCAAGGTAAATCACTATTAGAATCAATACCTGGTATCTTTGATTTTTGCAAAACAGAACTGAACATGGACTCAGTGAGTGACCTGAAGTCCAGTGCCTTTCGTGAGCTATGTCGGGTAGGGGGACTTGCCTATGGCTTTAAGAGTAAACTCAACATTTTTAAGAGCCTCCAAACCTTTGAAGAAGCTAGAGTGGCAGAGGAGAACCCGGGTGGCAGTAGTGATCTGGAGCCCACAACCAAGGTACACACTTCACTGGGGTCATGGTAGTGAACAGGGGCATCGATAGTGACAGTTGTGCCTGCCATTCTTCCCAGTGGGTGGGTAGTGTGATTAACCAGGGATCCCAAGTCTCAGTCAAAGCCTGAGCTTCAGTTAGGTCCCAGGTTAGTCCCACTGGGACGGAGCTCGCTACAAGAAATCTCCTTTTAGAGAAAAGGAGGGGTGCCCTCGCAGAGAAGAAGCAGAGGGATTTTAAGATGTTGTGCAAGTTAGAGCTTGAAAAAGAGGGGACAGCTGCAAACAGCCCTTTAGTGGGGAGGAATGTATTTCCAGTGGTGACACCAAAGGGAAACCTGTCCGCTATATTCCAAATTACTTTGTCCAGCGATATGCGCTTGGGAAGAACATCTTTTGCTGGTTCGATGCACTATAGATAGCCTTTAAGTTCCAGGAGGTGAAAGTGGGATTGTGGGGTGCAGCACAAATGAGCTGTATAGTTATTGTTAGAACTGATTTGATTAATCAGTTGGCTCCTGAAGAAAGGCCCATTTATGACTAAAATGAAGGCTGAGATCCTCAGGATCTTTGCATGACCCCAGAGCAATAATGAATGATCTAAAAAGAGCTCACAAAAAAAGAGTATCACACTTTGAGACATTTACACAGCAAATGCAGTAGCTGAGTGGGTGGGTCACTGGTAAATAAAAGTTGATATCTTTGACCTCTTAGCCAGTTACTGCCAGGTTTGCCTTTAAATCATTGTTTCACCCAGCAGAAGGCTTAGCCACAGAATGGCTGAAGTGGCTGAAATTTAACTTAAAGTGGTGGAAATCATATTTGAGAACTTTATACGTGTTTACCTTGTGTAACTGGCAGATTAATGTAATACAATGTTATTGCATAAAAATGACATGTGAAAGTTGAATTATTCTAGAGGTACATAAATCCTGATTTCAATGCATGATTCTCTAAAAACGACATTCTCTCTACTTTTTCATTTGTGTTTCATGTTGTAGTATAATGTGGTGCATGCTGTCTGTCTACTGTGTTGAATGATATGTTCATATGGAGATCTATATCTATGAATGTGCATTGTGGTGAACCAGAAGAAGCGGTCAGACTAGGACGTAGCATGTTCAAGGAGATTGTATATAAATAATAAGAAAATGCCTATCTAACCCTATTGTTGTGAGTGTAATTCCCTACCTAATAAACTAAACTAAGGGTGCTTGTCAAAAATAGTCCACCGTCCAAAACCTACTTGTTATCTGGCCCTACCACTTTAGAAAAACGTAACAATAAAATAGACCAGGGCAGTAGCCTTTCCACTTGGGCTTTGTCTGGCCATACTTCTTGGGTTCCTGCAAAATAAAGGCCATCAAATGGTCAAAATTCATCAAATATAGTTCTCCATCTTCTTGTTGGGTTCTGAATGACAAGTCTTAAGTCTTCACACACATCTAACACTTTCCATTCTTAAAAGGGAACATGGATTGTCTTACTACAATTCCACCACTTTTAACGTTGTCTTTGATATTGTTCTTGGTTTGGGTTTGAGCAATGGAACCCTCCAGGTTCTCTCTGCTCCCAGTCTTGATCAGTACTATTTGCATTTCTAGGGCTCCCCAAAGCACTCTGGCCCTCCGATGTATTTAACTCATACGAGGCCCTCATGGGCGTCAGCCTGTATCCAGTGTTAAGGTTTTTCTGGCTCCTGTAACCCTTTTGGCTTCCCCAGCCTCGGATTTCAATGTCACTTGTTTTTCTAGGGCACCCTGAACCCCTCTGCTCTGCTTAATTCAGCAGGGTCTCAATTGGGCTCCTGCCCCTGTCCAGCGTTTGAGTTCTCTGGGCTCCCGTAGCCTTGTTGGCTTCTCTGGCACTCAGGGCTTTTGAATGCACCCCTTTCTCATAATGAATTTCTTCAAATAAGGATTTACTTTCTCTCCACTCTCTTCTCTTTCTCTATTCGGCAAAATACTTTGATAGAAAATTACAACATCTTCCATACTGTCCAAAAAACACAGCAGAGATTAAAAAAAAATAAGAAAATAAAATAGGTTAAAACTAGCAAACATATTTGTTTCTCCCTTTTTTCTGTGTCCTTAACATTTCTCAACCTGGCAGAAAAACATGGCAAGCATTACGTGACCACGTTATTGCAAAAATGCATCAAGATTTCTGATAGTTATTTTACAGAAAACCTTGACTTGTCACAAATGTAGAGGAACTTTAGCCTACAATGAGCAGTAAAGCCCAAACAGCAAACATGCATTCCTAAAATACCAATGTCCTTATCTTCAAAAAGTGCATCTATACTGCTTGTGTTTATACTCACAAAAACACAAGCGGTCAGACGACCTGCTGTGTGGGTACCAATTGGAGAGCCTGGAATGTTACAATGGAAGGAAACAGACCACAGACAAAACACACTCTTGAAGCTGTTCCTTGGCATAGGTGACCCTCATCAAATGCCACAGCCTTTCTTCTCCAGGTCAGAATTTGCTGACAGCCCTTTTAGTTTAGTCTATTGCTCCATGTATTGTTGTGTCATGATTGCAATGAGACGTATGGCACCAAAATGTGGATACTTAAACAACTATAGTACTAAAACCAAATAATTCCGAAATTCACATTTAACATATTATCATATGTCACACTTAAAAACCACAAATTATAGTAATGAAAAAACTACAATGTACCATGTATGCCAACAACTTGCAACAAAATATTTATTTTGAATTTCTAGGTGTTTTCTTCAGTATTGCAGGCAGAAGTAAATACGGTTCCATGTGTTAATATCCCCGCAAAATATCGCGATACAAAAATATCGCCATATTTTTGTGGCGATATTGACCCATGGACTCTGCGGGGGACAACCCTGCAACACCAGCATTATTTTAAAATGTGCGAGTGACACCCCCGCAAGCGCCGCTCTCACAAAATATCCCCCCCAAAAAATATCGCCTATGGCGAGACAAACTGCCATATGTACGGCAATATTTTTGGTGGGGATATTTTGTAGGGATACCGTAGATACATGATTTTAATTTTTACAAGGGTACTTTTTTAGAGTAATCCTTCAACATGTGTATCTCTCGGATTCTGGGATGTCATCTTTTTTCTTTTTGCCACATGGGTTATATGTATTGAGCAACCAGTCGGTGGCCTGTTATGCAATGTTATGTTGATTTATTCCAGTGGGTTGTTAGGGTGGAAAGAGGTAAAATACAGACCCTGTGCTAAGGTGTGTAGAAACAGGAGTAACTGGTGTCTGTGCATGTGTGTTTTCTCAGTGTGTCTTGTTTTGTACACTGGAGGCGTATTTCCAGATGGGAGATAGCCAGTGTTTAAATTGGCAGGTGTTCGAAGCTAGCAGGGATTTTTGTGAGTTGGTTGCAAAGAAGTTTGGTTTAGGGCTGTTTTGCAAGCAGGGTCACTCTAGCTGTCTGGAGCATGTATGGGTAGTGTGTGGTGAGTGAGGGTGGTTGAAAAGGAGATGGAGAGTTGATTTTCGGTATCGAGTTGTGGATAGCCTCTGGGCATGGTGCAGCTTTGCATTTCGCCTTTGTTGGGGCAGTGTGTTGTTTCAGGGAGTCGTAGAATATAGAGCTGGTCGTGTCTTAGTGTGGGGAATAGCGTATGAGAGAGCTGGAATAGAGGTAATTATTGGTTGGGTGTCTGTAACTGACTTTGGTTGTTGCGTTTTTCTTTCGTATACTCTGTATGGAATGCTGTCATTAGATTGTCTGGCCCCTCTCCGTCCACTAACTTAGGGACTTAGGGACGTTTTCCAGAGTGGCTTTGGGTATTTTTTGGGAAGGGAGTGTAGCTGTTTTTCTTGATACAATGGGGTAAGAATTTGGTGTGTTACGATATCTAGGCTTCCTCAATCTACTTGCCTAGGATTTGTGCTTTTAATGCGTTTTGCAAAGGCACCTTAGGCATTGTATGGAAAACATGTGCTGCCCAAGGGAGGGATGATTGGTGTCTCGTTGTTTGTCTGCATTCTATCCTAGAGAGTCGAATAACCAGGTTTTTAGTAGCTTCCGGGAAGTCAGGTGGTCCTCTGTCTTCCTGATTTCCTTTGGGATAGAATTCTATAATTTGGCTATGAGAATGGAGAAGGCTGTTACTCCCAATTTGGTTTTCTCATAGTGCCTTGCTTCTATGTGGAGGTCAGTGCTCACCCAAGAGTTCTTCTTGCTGGTATTGGGGGATTTTGGTTTGGAGGAATTCAGGTCCTTGTCTGTGTAGTGCTCTATGGGCAATTTTATGTTATGTTAATTTATGCAGCGCACCGCTACCACCCAGGGCCAGTCTCCAGGCGCTTGCGTGGCTCTGCAAGAGAGCAGGGTGGGGAGGTTAGTGAGGATAGGTTGAGTGGATAGGTTCACAAACAGGAGGAACTGTCTGTGAGTGTTGTTTTGCATGTGGGAGTTTGTGCGGGAGGCCCTGTGTGTTGTAACCATACGGGTAGGACTTATTGGCTCGGGTGTGTGGTAGGGTTTTGAGTCAGTGTTAATGTGTTGTGTGGAGTTGTGGTGAGTTTTGGTTGTGTGCACTGGAATTGAATTACTTTAACAGTAGTAATGCATCCTAGATATTTAAGACCTGATTTTCCATGATAGCTAGCCTCCCCCCACCCCTGATCCCTGAAATAATCAGGCAATTTATTTGCTGCCTATGTCACTTTAGGTTTCTTTTTTTACTTTTAACCCGGGGTCGGTCCCGTCTGATTGCAAGCTTTACCATTTAGCCATCCTGGTTGGAATTAGAATTAATCAGTTATTAATAATATCAGAAGAGCAAAGTGCAAGTTTTAAAACTTGGTATACATGGTATTCTGAATATCAAGATGGACTACAAGTTTTGAGCATAGATATCAATAAATAGGTCCTAGAGGGGCGGAGCCACGCTAGACCGCAGAGCCGGTGGTAGTATGGAGAATGAAAGACTCGCTAGCAAAATGCCGGAAGACTGGCATTTTGACTGACCAAGAAGCCAAGGTCGGGAGAAGCGGGGACGGTAAAGTGACTGCCTAGTCTGATGGTGTAACCACATGGAAGTCGTGGTGGGCGTGGAGCCCGTTAACTGATGCTGAGACCAGACCGCACCATAGACGTTGGATCCCGGATCACCGCATAAGTATTCCAACAGCTGCCAAGCCAGGCACTGCAAGGCAATCGACCGCTCCCGAAGGGGTAACGCCGCTGAGAGGGGCAAACCGTGGTATCAGAATATGAGAGGAAGCAATAAGGGTTACAGAAGCTACGAACATCCAAATGGGCAGACAACCTACCAAGGCCCTGCTAAAGAAACCCTATCAGAGTGCCAGAAGGCTTTGGGGAACCTTGGAAAACCAGGAGACATTCATCTTCGAGGATGGAGAAGCCTCTAGACTTGTGGGAGCCTGGAAAACCTGAACAGGCAGACGCCCCACCGAGGCGTTGCGAAAGCAAGCCTATCAGAGGGTCAGAGGTCTTTGGGGAGACTTGAGAAATCAAGAGACATTCATGTTTGAGGCTGGGAGAGCCACAGAGGTTATGGGTGCCTGGAAAAACCAAAGGGGCCAACACCCGACCGTAGCCCCGCTAAAGCAAGTCTGTCAGAGGCCCAGAGGACTTTGGGGTGTCCTGAAAACACAAGAACATAGTGAACAGAACTGGGAGAAGAGAGAACCTGGAGGGTTCCAGTGTTTAAAAATAAGACAAGGGCCTCTGTCAAGCACCAAGTGTGAAGTGGTGGAATTGTGTTAAGAAATCCTTGTCTTTCCTGAGAAAAGGGAACTGTATGGAATATATGTAAAAACCTAAAAACTGGCATGCAGAACCTGCAGAGAAGCTGAGGACTGTACTGCAAGAAATTGAGGATCTCTGTTCAGAACCGGACATACTTTTGAAAACTTCTTCTTGGAAAAGGGATCCAAATGTTGGGCCAGGCAAAAGCCAAGTACATGTCAGAATTCTCCTTCAATGGCTTGACCCTGTAGTGTAGAAGAAGAATTCTTCCCACTAATGTATCCCTCTGGATGTACCAGGTAACATGCAAAGGCATCAATTAATTGAAAGACTGGATTCTCCCGAGACACCAATGGCTGCAAACAAAACACGTATGATTAGCGTTTATAATTACAAAGTGACACTCACGGCACAAGGCAGAGATTCAACTACTATGGCAGGTTAATCAAGAGGTCAGGTCTAAGGATGCACAGTATGGTATCAGGTGGTCTGAAAATAAGACAGGCGCAAACAGTGTTTTAGTGCACGAAAGAATATAAGAACGGAAAAAGTTACAAGAGGGGGAATCAGGCTTACCAGGATGAATCCATGAGTTCTGGAATGTTCAAAAATGAAGGAAGTTCGTGACAGGTAAGGCAATCCCAAAATCTATCCCGAAGGCACGCGGATGCTTAGTGTCCAAAACACCCTGTACCGATGAAACGAGGATGCCTAATACCACAACACACCCACGGGAGTCTCTAGTCTGTGTGTTGAACACTAGATCAGTGCGCAGTCTAATGTAAAGTTCCGTGGAGAAAGGCGGTTGTTGAAATTCGTGGGAAATCCGTGTCGACATGGATGCAGGTCAAGAAAGTACCAAGGAGTAAGCAGAGTGTGGACCAATGAGGTAATCCTGGTCGGACAGCAGGCGGGTCAAGACATTCCCAAGGATTAAGCAGAGCGCGGTCCAGTGAGGCAATCCGGGTCGTAGAGAAGACGGGTCAAGACTGTACCAAGGAGTAGGCTGAGCGCGGTCCTGTAAGACAATCCGGGTTGTAGAGCAGGCGGGTCAAGACAGTACCAAGGAGTAAGCAGAGTAGCAGGTAGGTCCGAAAACCAAGAAGCGCAAAACTAGTTACCAAAGCAGACAAGGAGTGGGCAAAAGGCAAGTCAGGAAACAGAGCAAGGTTTGGCAGCATAAACTTCATAACAACCAGTAACAACGTTATTCAGAGCAGAGTGCAAGTGCAGGGGCGGGACTAATGAAGGCTTGATCACGTGAGCCTGCCATCTGAATTCAAGATGTCAGGATCTTCCCCCTAACAACCGACACCACAGTTTCCATGGCAGCGTTCAGCTACCATGGAAAAGCATCTTCCGGAATTGTGAACGCTGATGAGTATGAATGTTTGTGACTGGCACACGTTTACTGAGCTGCTTGTTGCACACATTAATACGATGACGGGTAGTAATAACCCCAGGTCTTGACTTCGGCACACAGGGCTCAGGACCTTTAACCATGACAGTTCCCACTCCCAAAGATAGACCCCCCTTCCGAGAGGCCCAAAACTCGGCAATCAACCGGGGTGCACGGATGTTACTGACAGGCTCCCATGTCCAGTCCCCCAGACCATAGCCTTTCCAATCCACATAATATACTCGTACTTCCCCTGGAGAACTTAGTATCGATGATTTTCTTGACCTCGTACTCATCTTCACCCTGTACCTGTACGAGAGGTGGTCGCGAGGGAAGCCTAGTGGCTGGATGAAAGGGCTTGAGAAGGGAGACATGAAAGACCAGGTGCATTCTCCACTTGTCAGGGAGATTCAGGCATACAGCAACCGGGTTTATCAGGGCCGAAATCTCATAAGGACCGAGAAAGTGTGGAAAAAGCGCCTTCTGCCCAGAAATGCATAAATTCTTAGTTGATAACTCCACTTTCATGCCCACCGAGTAGTCAGGAGCAGGGGATCGGTCAACGTCAGCATAATATTTGGTGCGTTCCTGTGCATGCTCCAAATGTCTTTTAACACCCCTCTTGAGGGCAACCAAAAGGTGGACACATGATGTAGCAGCCGGATTATTTGCAGGAAAGACAGGTGAAAAAGGCAAGGACCTTGCATGGCGGCCATAAAGGGCAAAAAATGGAGATGACTGGGTGGAAGAGAGGAGGGAATTGTTATAAGCAAATTCCGCCATACATAGAACATAGAGCCATGATTCTTGGTATTGATGAGTTAGACATCTGAGGAATTGCTCCATGGTGGAGTTTGAATGCTCTGTCTGTCCGTCAGTCTGAGAATGATAGGCGCTGGAATACCTATCGTCAATACTAAATGACAGCATGAGAGACCGCCAGAAGTGCGAAGTAAATTGCGATCCCCTGTCCGTGATGATAACAGAGGGGGGACCAAAGAACCGGAAAACGTTCTTCAAGAATAAATCAGCCAGAACAGGCGCTGATGGTAGCCCCCGACAGGGCACAAACAGCGCCATCTTGGTTAGGTGATCAATAATCACCCATATAGTATCGTAACTAGAGACCGGGGGAAACTCGACCACAAAATCCATGGATATCATATACCAAGGCTGGTCCGGTATTGGTAAAGAGCGACGCAATCCAACAGGTTTAGTATGTGAACTCTTGCATTGAGCACAGACAAAGCATGCAGCAATGTATTCGGTGACGTCCTTTTGCATGGTTGGCAACCAGCACCAACACACTTCGATAATGAATGGTATCACAGTTTAAGAGTCCACTGTTGGGAAATAGCCCGGCAATTGGACTCCCTTTATTGCCAAGCTTTCATGTTTCCCTACTTCTTTGTAGGTTTCTTGGTGCACAACTTCAAAAAATGTTCAGAGGAACCGCAGTAGAAACAGAAACAAAAATTGTTTCGCTTCCGATGTTCTCTTTCTTCAGGAAACAATGGACCACGTGTGGCGGCCCCTATCTTCATGAGTTCTGGTGTTCCTGCAGTCAGGGTTGATGCCAAAGAAGCCGCAGGAGGGAAGCCCCTTCTTTCACCGTTCCTTGCTGCCTTTCGGGTATCTATTTACAGTACCAAATCCAGTAACTCTAGAAATGTAACAGGGACAACAGGAACCATAGCAAGGGTATCTTTAAGGGAGTCAGATAAGCCTTTGGAAAACAACAAGGCTTTCTTGTCATCCGGCCACCCTGTTTCAGCGGCTAATTGATTGAACTTGGCTACATAAGCCAGGAGCGTTAGGTCACCCTGTTGTAGGCTCAACAACCCCAATTCCATAGTTTGTGCCTTATAGCGGGTGTCACATACCTTGATTAAGGCATCGCAGTTATACAAAAGATGACTGCTCTCCTCTAACAGAGGGTTAGCCCAAGCTGCCTCAGTACCCCCTAAGTGGGACAATAAAAAGGCAGCCTTAGTAGTAGAGTCTGGAAAGGAACCAGGTCGGCACAAGAAATGCAACTGACACTGGTTCAAGAATGTCCTTTTTGGATCCCTATGGAATCTCTTTGGCAGAGCCAAAGGAAACTGTGATGTAACATACACAGGACCAGTATCTGATCTCGATAGCTCAATACCAGAACCAGAAGCAGCCGTAGACAATGGACCAGGCATGGAAGGAGGTTGCACACGGGCCTGTAATGCATTAATTTGTTTTGAGTGGCAGCATGTGCCGTGGTCATGTCAGAACAAAGGTCTGCCACCAACTGGAGAATACTAGCCAATGTCTCGTTGGGGTCCATTTTGTGAGGCTTCTGATTATGTCAGAATTCTCCTTCAATGGCTTGACCCCATAGTGTAGAAGAAGAATTCTTCCCACTAATGTATCCCTCTGGATGTACCAAGTAACATGCAGAGGGATCAATTAATTGAAAGACGGGATTCCCTTGAGACACCAATGGCTGCAAAGAAAACACGTATGATTAGGGTTTATAATCACAAAGTGACACTCACGGCACAAGGCAGAGATTCTACTGAACTGTGCTACTATGGCAGGTTAATCAAGAGGTCAGGTCTAAGGATGCACAGTATGGTATCAGGTGGTCTGAAAATAAGACAGACGCAATCAGTGTTTTAGTGCACGAAAGAATATAAGAACAGAAAAAGTAACAAGAGGGGGAATCAGGCTTACCAGGATGAATCCATGAGTTCTGGAATGTTCAAAAATGGAGGACGTTCGTGACAGGTAAAGCAATCCCAAAATCTATCCCGCAGACACGCGGACTCCTAGTGTCCAAAACACCCTGTACCGACGAAACGAGGACGCCTAATACCACAACACACCCACGGGAGTCTCTAGTCCGTGTGTTGAACACTAGATCAGTAGGCAGTCCAATGTAAAGTTCAGTGGAGAAAGGTGGTAGTTGAATTCTGTGGTAAATTTGGGTCGACGTGGATGCAGGTCAAGTGTCATGACCACTGTGAGGGGGCATAGGTTGTGCCACAAGCAGGCTCCCACCAGAACCCTGAGGGCCTTAAAACCACTGCAAAAAGGCTCCTGGAGCCAGTTCTGGTGCCTTAGGCACCAGGTTCATATGTAGGAAGGAAGAGCTGTTCAAACTAGGTCCCATTTAGGTACATGGGCCTTTAAATCCAACATTGAAGCACCCACACAGTCTAGTTCTAAGAACCAAGCCATGTGGTCTAGTATTTTGGGTGTGGCAGGCCTGGAACTACTTTCCCTGGTACTACTTTACCTGGGCTATATAAACCACACCCTGACTGCAGAACACGCTTCGTGTTATTCTGCAACCAGCAGCGTGACGCTCACCGTGTCCAGCTCCTGGTCTTCAGCATCTTCCTGTAATCCTGCAAGAACAAGCACAAGATAATTGCCTTGACAGAAAAAGGTCCCAAATACCTGGGGTTAAAGGTCTGAGTCCCCTTGAGTGGTAAGTGTTTAGTGGCTAACCATGCTTGGTCCCCTAATTGGTATTGAGGAGCTTCACTTCTGTGCTGATCCGCATCCTTTTTGTATTTTTCCTTAGCCTTTTGCAAATGGATGGTTGCTTCTTTAAAGGCTTGTGTAAAAACAGCATGGAGATGGTCCACTGCGGGCATCTCTAAATGCTGGGGTGTGTCCAAATCCGAGGTTCGAGGATGGTGCCCATAAATGGTAAAAAGAGGACTTTGCCCAGTTCCTGAGTGTACGGAATTATTGTACGCATACTCTGCGATCCACAGAATGTCTTTCCAATTCCCCTCAGACTGATGTAGCATACAACGGAGGTACTGTTCAAGAGTCTGGTTGGTCCTCTCCATTTGACCGTCGGTCTGAGGGTGGTGACTGGTCGAAAGCCTAACATCAATTTGTGCCAGTTGGCAGCATTTCCTCCAAAAATGTGAAATTAATTGACTGCCCCGATCTGAAATTAACACTGAAGGAAAGCCATGCAGGCGGACAACATTTTCAAGGAATTCCTTGGCCAGGATTGAAGCTGAAGGTATCCCTTTTAAAGGAATGAAGTGGGCCATTTTAGAAAAAAGATCTACAATAACTAGAATGGTATTGTAACCTTGGTACGGGGGTAAATCCGTGATGAAGTCTAATGACAAGGTATGCCAAGGGGTAGGTGGTATGTCTAATGGTTGCAATAATTCAGCAGGTTTTTTCATTTGCCCTTTATTTTGTGCGCAAATGCCACAAGACATGACAAATGACTTAACATCCTTTCGCCAGGTGGGCCACCAAAATTGCTTCCTAATTTTAGCTTCGGTTTTTGCAATACCCGGATGCCCTTCTATTAAGGTGTCATGGTAATGGGAAATGACAAGTTCCTGTAGTTCCTTTTGCGGTAAAAATAGCCGGCCTTGGTAATAAGGTAAATCATTGATGACAGAGTACTCTGGACCTTTCTTTGCCCAGTCCTGTAGGGCAACGGAATCAAAGAGTTGGTGGATCTTGTTTTGAATGTCCTCCAGTGTCTGTATGGATGTCAGGCCAAGGATTCTCTGTTCCGGAATTATGGGTACGGGTTCTAAAGTTATTTCTGCTTCTCCCATTCCAATCCGGGACAAGGCGTCTGCTTTACCATTCTTACAACCTGGTCGATAGGTTATTACAAAATCAAACTCGGCGAAGAACAATGCCCAACGGAGTTGGCGCGAAGATTGGGCTTTGGCTGTCTTTAGGTATTGTAAGTTGCGGTGATCGGTGATGACCGTGATGGTATGTCTGGCACCCAGTAGATAGTGCCGCCAAGCCTTGAAGGCGGACTTGATGGCCAGCAGCTCCTTGTCGGTTATGGCATAGTTTAATTCGGGGGCTGAACATTTTCTTGACCAAAACGCCACTGGGTGAAGCTGGTTAGTTTCGGGATCCTTTTGGGAAAGGACTGCTCCCATGGCTGAACTGGATGCATCTGTTTCCACTATGTAGGGAAGCTCGGGGCGCGGGTGTCTTAATATGGGAGCAGATGTGAATTTAGCTTTTAACTCTTGGAAGGCGTTCTCGGCTTCCTCTGTCCACACAAAGCGTTTGTTTTTTCGCAATAGCGTTGTAATGGGATGTACAATGTGCGAGAAGTCCGGGATAAACCTGCGGTAGAAATTGGCAGAGCCAAGCATGCTTTGAACTCCTTTGATTGAACTTGGCGAAGGCCAATTAAGAATGGCATCCACTTTTCGTGTATCCATCCGGATTCCTCTCAGGGTCAGAATAAATCCAAGGAATACCACTTCCGTAGTGTGGAAGATGCACTTTTCCAGTTTAGCATATAATTTATGCTGGCGTAACTTCTCTAGGACTGCTCGGACGTGTTTTACATGCTCAGATTCTGATAAAGAGTATACTAAGAAGTTGTCGATGTAAACGACCACACAAACGTCGATAAGCTCTCGGAGGACATCGTTCATGAAGAACTGGAAGGCTGCTGGTGCATTGCATAGTCCGAAGGGCATCACCTGGTACTCAAATAGTCCGTACTTGGTGCGAAAAGCAGTCTTCCATTCGTCACCCTCTTTGGCACGTACCAGATGATATGCCCCCCGAAGGTCTAGTTTCATGTATATACAAGCGTCCTTCACCTGGTCTAGTAGTTCTGGGATCAAAGGCAGTGGGTATCGATTCTTGATGGTTATCTGATTCAGTGCGCGGTAGTCTATACATGTTCTAAGGTCGCCTTCCTTTTTCGGTACGAAGAAGAAAGCTGAAGATGCAGGGGACTTGGACGGGGAAATGAAGCCATTAGCAAGGTACTGGTCTAGGTACTGGCGCAAATGGAGATTTTCGGGTTCTGTAAGGGCATAGATTCTGCTGCAAGGTGGTTGTGCTCCAGGTACAAGATCTATTTGACAATCATACGATCTGTGAGATGGTAAGGTGTTTGCCTGTTCCTTTTGGAAGACATCCTGAAAGTCTTGGTATTCAACAGGTAATTGTATGGCTACTGGAATTACTGGGGCCAGGACTGAGTTTTGAGTTTTCCTTGGGTAGCAGGTGTGAGCACATTCTGGGAAGGTTAGTCTCTTCTCTCGCCAATCAATACAGGGATTATGTTTTTCCAACCAAGGTATCCCCAGTATCAGCTGAAACTGTGGGGCCTTGATTAAGTCAAACATCATAGCCTCTCGATGCCCATCTTGACTCAGCAATGTCATCTCTGCAGTGGAATGAGTTACGGGTCCAGAGGCAATTTCCGTTCCATCTACAGTGGTGACAACATTGGCCGTGGTCTTGCGGGTGAGAGATAGATTCATCCTGGTAGCCAATTCCCAGTCCAAGTAATTTCCTATGGCTCCACTGTCTACGTACGCCCTTACCGCGTGCATGCGTGATGGCTGCTCTGTATCTACAAGGACCATGGGTATGGTGAGATGAGAGGTCAGAGTGTCCTTCTTTAAGCTCGGCAAGCGGACCTCTACGCTTGCCGGGCGTGGTCGTTTCCCGAGTCAGATTTCACATGGTTTTCGTCTGCTGCTCCTATAACTTTCTTGGGTGGTTTTACAGGGCAGTTGCGAAGAAAATGACCAGTAGTTCCGCAATATAAACATAATTGCAGTTGCCGTCTTCTATCTCTCTCCTTTTGGGTTAAGGGTCCTTTAACCCCCCCGATTTGCATAGGTTCTGAGACATCTACTCCCTTGGAGCTTACGTGGGTTTTAACCAACACCCTGTTCTCAAACTTGGTTCGGTCAGCCTTCCTGGTTTGAAGTCTGTGATCGAGCTGGACCACTAGGTCTATATATTCTGCACAGTCTTGAGGCGGGTTCACGATTTGGGCCAAAACATCTTTGAGTTCTCCCCGAAGTCCTCAATGGAATAATGTGATTCGCTTGGCTTCAGGCCATTCGGTTTCCACTACTAATCTATTGAAAGTTGCAATGTAAGATAAAAGATCCTGGTTACCTTGACGTAGGGATAAAAGTTAGTTGTCCAAAGCCTGTCCTCGGGAGCGTCGGGCGAATAGTCTTTCCATGCTTGTTCGAAAACCCTGGAAATCTCGAAGAATCGGGTCATCCTGGTTAACTAGTGGAATGGACCAATCCGCCGCACTGCCGCTGAGATATGACAGTACAAAGGCTACCTTGGCCTGATCGTTTTTCTGAAAGCTCCAGGTCTACATAAAAAGTGCAAGCGGCATTGATTCATGAATGTTGCACACCCTTTTGGGTCTCCGGCAAAGCGTTCAGGCGGAGCCAAAGGAACGGCTCCAGGTAAATTTATCTGCACCGGGTTACTCGATGGTACAGGAGCTGGACTTGCCCCAAGTCCTGGTAGAGGTGTTTGTCCAGCCTGGCTCTGTAATAGTTGTCTGGCCAACTATCAGTTCGTTCTTTTGACACTATCAGTTCCCTCCTGAGGGCATTGGTTTCTTGGCGGGCGGAATGCACTTTGGCCCTTAATTCCCCTAATAATTGGGCCAACTGATCAGTTTCCGAGGTCTCCATGACGCCCAGGTGGGTATTTGTGGGTAGGCTTCGCGTTCTGTTATGCTCACCTGGTTCCCACGGGGGCGTCGACTGGAACTGGGCCGCTGTTGTTTCCACCAGCGTGACGTGTAGCGCCGAGATGACTGACTGGACTGGCCCGCTCAGCCTAGTTTGTCTGGCTCGCAAGAATATTCTTCTGCAAAGGAGAAGAGGAATTAACCACCTGTGGAATTGAGTGTCAACCCACCTTCCCCACTCCCGTTGTCTTCCCACAGATCACTCTTGATGTCCCCTCCTTAGTCTCACCTGATGGTTTGGAAGGATGAGCTCTCCATCCTGCGTCGACCGCAGGGGCGCGTTGATGACCAGTTACTTCACTGGCGTAGAGGAATTGGTGAGTTCCAGTATTGACTCTAAAGTCCAATTGTTCATAAGAGTTCAAATGTCTGATCTTCACTCTGTCCGATTCCTTGCAGGTTGCCGATTAATCCACTCGAAGATTTCCAAATGGCATTTGGTAAGATTCAGGTAAGTCAATTGTGGTTTTCCCCTTATGGACCGGGGTACGGCGATGAAGCAGAGTTGACTGCGCCGACCCGAGATGAGGTGAGTACCTCCCGTGGTAAATCAGGTAAGTCCTTGGGGGTAGCTTGTATAGCCTTAGAGAGTCCCCTTGCTCACCTTGCTGTCTTTGTCTCCTTAGGTGTCGGAGGGCGGCCGCGAGATGGAGAGAGCGTGATGGAATGCTGAAGTACCGCCAAGCAGGTGAGTTCAGCGCGGCGCCGTAGGAATGCGAAGCGATGCTTCAAAGACTTCTGTCTTTCAGTTCCGTGGCGAAATGGATCAGGATTCAGGTAAGGATTAAAGTTAAAACTCCTGTTCTAACCTTTATCCTTCTTTTCTTCTTGTTTCAGGAGTCCCAGGACTGAAGCGGGCGTGGCTGAAGACTGGAGCTGCTGAAAACACGGTGAGCGTTACGCTGCAGCAAGCAGAATAACGCGAAGCACGTGTGCTTGTCCGGCCGTGGTTTAAATAGCCTTGGAAGAAGATCCAGGTAAGTATTCTTCCACAGCCCCACCCAAGTAACAAAATAGTCCCTTCAGTAAAATAGTCCCTCCTAAGCCTCATTTGGCTTGAGTCTTCATGCAGCATGGTCTGCCTCAGGTGAGTATGCAGCATGGTCTGCTTCAGGTAAGTTATCAATAATGAGCCTGGCGCCCATGGCGCCAGGACTGACTTTATCTTTAGAAGCCTGGCGCCATAGGCGCCAGGACTGCACCCAAACAGCCCCTAACTGGGGCTTTTGGGCATGCTCCAAGTGGCATGATGCCTGCTTCCGGGGCTGCTGGGCCTGGTCTGGTCTTCTGGGGGCAGGCATCTTGACACCATATCAAATGTAACAGGGAGAACGGAAGACCCGGGAGGCCAAAAGGGGATCGTAATGAAACAGACAAAACTCGACTCAGTAGAATTTATGAGACAGTAACAGTGAACCCTGAAGAAGTGGAACTTTAATAATGAGAGAGAATAACGATAAATGTTGGACAAGAGGCCAGAAAGACTGAGATAACTATACCCTGGGAAGAGGGGAGAAACATATATGTACTGAGAAACAGAGACTGTAAACCAGAAGGAGAATCCTATTAAGCAAAGGAAAGGGATATCCCCGAGAGTCAAGACAAGACAAACAAAATACACCGTGAGAGGGGGAACCTTAACTATCAGGAAAGCATACCACAGGTAAGGAAACCTGTGGTACCAAAGTACAGAAGGTACTTCATTATAAAGGAAATGATAAAAGAGAGAGACTAAAGTGACACATGGAAAGCAACCCATAAAGAAGAGAGAAACCCCACAGAGCTTGGGAAAGAATTACGAGAACTGATAACAAGAGGTACAAGAGACTGTTTGAAATTAACCTACTACTAAAGAATCTTTGAAGCCAAGGAGAAAATCTAGAGAGAAAAGACAATCACGAGTAGGGAGACATTCTCCTGACCTTAATTTTGTTATAAAAGTGGTAGGGTCAGTTGGGATTGCTTTTTGGATGGCTGACATTTTTTGTGTTTTGACTTCGCTACAACAGACAAGCACCTTAGTTATTTACATAGGCAGGTAACACCCAGATAGCAATAGGGAAAGTTAGGCCTTTTTCTTATAATTCAATAAAAATCCAATCAGAATGTCAATACTGTGTCCGCGTCCTTCTTCTGACCCTCCACAGTACCCTCTGGGTGCGGAGAGAAGTGCGAATGGCAGTCCGCACACTGAGAAGCAGTAGGCCTTCATCTTACCTTCAGAGCTTCATGGAAAAAGAACATAGCAAATAGAGATTATAACTGCTTGAACCTCTGCTAAATGGTGTGCAGAAAAGTATTCAACTATCCTGATTCAAGGGGTTCCATTATGATTTGAATGCACATGGTGAGGCTACAGCCAAGAATTATGTCTTCTAGTGGTAGCTCTTTAGGGAGTTTGATCACGATGATCAGATGGACATGTGCTTTAATATTGTCTTCCACTTGTATTTCCTGTGCTGTTGAGGGTCTCAGTTGCAGTTGTAGGTCAGTTTGTAGTCATATTCTTGTAGTTGAATCATTGCCTTCTCTATACATACTGGTGGATTAGGCGCTGTGCCATGTATATGGCCAGCTTGGGTTCTATTATTGACTTGAACTGGTGTCCCCATGTATAGAAAGTGAAAATGCTTTTCTACCAAAGTACTGTGATTGCCTCCTGTTATTCTGTGGACTTGAGTGCCTGGCTGGTGTAGACGACTGTGTAAGTCTCTCTGCATGTATTGGATTGGGTCTGAATCAAGGCACCACTTATTTGCCTTGACTGCAATCTCAGTTTCCTTGGTTATGTCAAAGCAGGTCACTGTGTTATCTGACACAGGGCATCTTTTATGTTCATGAAGTCCTCCTAGTTTCCTGTCCACCACTCCCAAGTAGTGCTGGACCTAGTGAGTGGGTCTGAATGCTCTCAATGCTTACACGGCCTAGTAGGACCGCCTCTCTCTATCATTGTTATATCTGCCTTTCATTCCCATGTTGCCTCCCTGTTGCCCTCTGGGCTCTGTGAAAACCCAATTTACTTGATGTATAAGCCTCTTACAAATGCACAATAAATAAAATAAATAAATAGTGTGAGGGGTCAGAAATGTGACACAGACAACTTTGTGAAGGTTTTTCAAAAGAAGCCATTTTATTAACTAAAACTCCCTATCCCTACCCTGGCGAGGATTTCACTGCCTAAAATAAACTAAAGGAAACACTCTAACAAAATGATTCTGTCCTTCACGCTTAAATATACACCAACTTAGCAAGGCAATATTTGGCAGGTCAACAGCAGCAAATATAAGTTAAATTCACATCAAAACAACAGTTTCTCCTTCTAATCTGGGTGAATTCCTCTTACCCAGATTCAAGCAGGATTTTGTTCAACAGTTCCATAAGGTTAAGGAACTCCTGCCTTGTAAAAAAAGTTCCACTTCATTTCTCTTTTGGCTCCAATTTGAAAACACAAAGTTCCAACTTGTATTTAACCAACAGTTCATAAGTGGTTAACAAAGATATATGTGCCAGTTCAAAAAAACACTTGTTTGACAATATTAAATACTTCTAACGCAGTTCGCAAAGCACTTGCTAAATTATATTAATTGTTCAGGATGATTCTGCATTAATCCACAAAACACTTTAGTGACTCTTCAACTTCTTATTCAAGATGTTTAACCACACCACAGTACTTCAATGGATTCCACCTGATCCACTTTCCTGCCAGGCTTAATAAGACAAAGTACTCTGCTCTGGTGTACTCTGCTGCCAGAACAGATCAACATACTACAACATTCTGGTGTACTGTCCTGCCAGGCTAGAACAATCTACGACTTTCAAGTACTTCTGTGCTCTAAGGGTTAAACTCAAACAGGTTAGAAATGTAATTTGCTCTGCAGCCTCAAATAGAAAACACACTTCAAGGGAAAGAAGAACCACACTGGTTGCTGTTTGACCCACATGTGTGATTGTCACACTATCTGCAGGTTATGTTCCACTCCCTCTGAATGTCTTTCATCAGAAGGGCAGCCTTCCTGCCACTCTTGTTTCTCCCCTGTTCCACTAGCCCACTGATGATTGTATTCTATTGTATTGGAACTTGATAAAGCGCGGACAAGACCAGGAAAGGCATCAAGGCGCTGAGCAATCAAGAGGCAGGGGACGTTAAGAGGAGCTAAAATAGAAAGGATTCCAAATGTTTACGAAAGGAAAGAAAATGGGGAAGATTGCGAATTTCAACCGAAAGAGTGTTGCATAGGGTAGGACGAAGCACAGAGAAAGAGCGGCCACCAGCCTGAGTGCGGAGGACTCAGGGGATACGCAGCAGAGACAGATTGGACTAACGGAGAGTTCTATTGGGGTTATATGGCATCAGTTTAGATTGGAGGAATTCTGCCCCACTATTGTGGATTGCTTGATGCATGACGCAGAGAGCCTTAAACTGGATCCGACTTAAGGCTTCTGTTTCAATTTTATACTTCTTTGGGTTTGAAAATGTGGGTTTAAAAATAGTTTTTGCCAACACTGAAAGTATCAAGTGGCTTCTTATGGCTTTGGAAATTCTGGTTCTTTCTTTATTGCCTGGGTATGTTTCTCTTTTGGCTTTGGCAATGATAGTTTATCTTTTCTTTTATACCTATTGCCCCTTTTCGCTGCTGGCTCTTATTATACCCCACAATGTCACAATCACACTCTTGTGGTATGGAAATCTAGTTCTTAATTTGTCATCTGCACCCTTTTAACTCAGCTTGGTTCACAACAGAAGAATAAACCTGATTTATATCAGTTCGGTATTCAAAATGTTTCTTCTTCACTTGATCTACTCCGTTTATCACGTTTCTATAGTTAAGGCCCCTGGACTTGGGCAGCGGGCAGTTATGGAGCGCTCTAGGGGCACAATCTGACAGTGAACTCACCGGGTCTGGTGTGCGCATCTGTTCGCCTCACTGCCTCCTGGTCTTCTGCTTCTGTTTCCCCCCGGGGACAGAAAATCTCTCCTTCATGGCCTTCCGTGACTCAGGTCTGTCACCAGCAGGGCTCTCCTGTCTCCCAAAGCTCCTCATGCTTGGCGGCCACCGGTGCTTAAAAGAAAAAGGGGAAAACTTTCTGCTGCGTGACCTCTACAGCTGCGATCCTTAAAGGGGGAGTCGACACTCCCAACGCTTCCCGCCACAGCAGCTCTGAAATCATGGTCTTGAACAGAAAAGACCCTCTCAGGACCGGCATCTAACTTCCACACCACCGTAGTCCCTGCATCTCGGCTCACCTACAACCTCTGCTTCTGCTGCCACATGGAGGTAGGAGAACTTCTCCACCCTCTACTACTGCTCCTTCACATGGCCTGCACCTGAGGGGGCTTTTTATGCCTCCCCGTCCTCCTCAGGTGTGGGTCATTATTCCTGATTTACTGCAACCTGGAATCTTGTGCCTCTGGAGTCTTCTTCTTCATCCCAGTACTTTGAGATGAATGGCACTTGAGGTCCACGACATCAAAATTGGCGTTTCTAACAGTTTCTGCTTTGCAGTAGGCTATTAGAAGGTTGGGGCCTTGGGGAAAATAATACAAAGGGTTTTCCTATTCTTCCTGACCTGATCGCCCCACCACCCCCTGCATGTGATCCTCCTGCAGATCACCACCCCCAGGGTCAGGATCAGTAAGCACCTGCCTTTCCCTGGCCACATGAGAAGGGTCCCAGGTAAGGTTTCCTGGGTGATTCATCTCTGAATCATCACAGTAGTTCATGTAAGGCCTCTGGATTAACTAACCACAGTTGCTACCCATTCTAACTATGACAGAATGCTGTCTGGGGAGTGCGCAATTGCCTCAACATTTCTGATTTTTACAAATAAAATCATGCAGGTAACTCTGTTTTTGAAAGGAAGGTCTTCTAACTAACATGCCCGTTTCATAATGCTCCATACCAAAATTATAGTAAACTCATGTGCTTTGACTGTGACTGTCTCCTGACATATCCTGCAAATGCATTGCATTGGCATCAGGCCAGGGTCAATGTTCATTCCTGACAGCTGCTAGAACACAAAGTTTGAAAAGACATAGGTGGTATTTTAATTGTCTGCACCTCTAGTTCTAGCTGCTAAGGTTACACAATTATAAAGCCACATACACTTTGATGTCATATTAGTGTCAGCTTGATGAGAACTCATTAATTACTGGCCTGGTGTGTATTAGCTATCTGGCCTGGGTTTACCCACAGCTACAATGTGGGATCATGCCCAGGAAGCTGCTCCTTTAATCCCTCTGAGGAACATTGACACCTTCACCCAGGGCACAGTAACCCTCCTTGGGAGTTTCCCTGAGAGCGAGTGCTTGAAAGACAGTCCTGACATAACAAATGTCCTCTCAAAATAATGTGCTGATAACTGAAATCTTTTCAAAGTAGGCAGACATGGGAAGGGACACAGTGAGAGTAGCATAGAAGAGAGATTGAAGCCAACAGAGAGGTTCCACCGTCTTAGATTCAGGCTCTTTAAACTACCTACAGCTCCACATTTTGTGCCGACAAAGCACTCTGCACACCTGGAGCCCTGCCTTGAACCATCTCAATGCTGACTTGCCATTGGTAAATATGACTCAACAGTATCAACATCAGCTCGACTGCAGTAAAGCATATAGAAACCTGGCTCGATGCTGTGGCACCCCAAAGACATGGAACCAAAGGTATTTGAAGAGGTCCTGTACCCCAGTCCACCTTAAAGATCCTCAGTGTCTTCTCAGCTCCCATTCTTTGCCTTTTACAAGACCTACCCATGAACATTCATATTGGCTGCTGCAATCATTTGCCTGAGCATCCCTTCCTATCAACCAAGAGTGCCCCTTTATGCTCAAGTCTGCTTTCTCTGTATTTTCTTTATAGGGTTGGGCAAGTAATGATTTTATTAGTTCTGAGCATTTATTAGTTTAATTAAAGATCCTAATATTATAGAAGCTTGTTTGGACATTCTTTTGTTTTGGTATTACCATACTATTGTTTGTGTAGGAACTGTACCAGTTCCCAACCCTCCTAAAGAGTATATCCGGCCCTTGGACCACGTTACAAAAACAAGTGAAGGAGGTATACATGTCAGGTGCTGCCTGTTCACCTTTATGATTGGGATCACTGCTGGTTTAGTAGTAGTGTGGAGCCCCGTAAGTGGTTCAGTCACTTCCCATCACTGTACTCCTGCAGATTAGTAGTCTTTTCCTCACACTGGTTGGCAGTCACTGGTTTTGATACAGACTGTGCTTATAACATAGTCAAGCAAGGTAAATCACTATTAGAATCAATACCTGGTATCTTTGATTTTTGCAAAACAGAACTGAACATGGACTCAGTGAGTGACCTGAAGTCCAGTGCCTTTCGTGAGCTATGTCGGGTAGGGGGACTTGCCTATGGCTTTAAGAGTAAACTCAACATTTTTAAGAGCCTCCAAACCTTTGAAGAAGCTAGAGTGGCAGAGGAGAACCCGGGTGGCAGTAGTGATCTGGAGCTCACAACCAAGGTACACACTTCACTGGGGTCATGGTAGTGAACAGGGGCATCGATAGTGACAGTTGTGCCTGCCATTCTTCCCAGTGGGTGGGTAGTGTGATTAACCAGGGATCCCAAGTCTCAGTCAAAGCCTGAGCTTCAGTTAGGTCCCAGGTTAGTCCCACTGGGACGGAGCTCGCTACAAGAAATCTCCTTTTAGAGAAAAGGAGGGGTGCCCTCGCAGAGAAGAAGCAGAGGGATTTTAAGATGTTGTGCAAGTTAGAGCTTGAAAAAGAGGGGACAGCTGCAAACAGCCCTTTAGTGGGGAGGAATGTATTTCCAGTGGTGACACCAAAGGGAAACCTGTCCGCTATATTCCAAATGACTTTGTCCAGCGATATGAGCTTGGGAAGAACATCTTTTGCTGGTTCGATGCACTATAGATAGCCTTTAAGTTCCAGGAGGTGAAAGTGGGATTGTGGGGTGCAGCACAAATGAGCTGTATAGTTATTGCTAGAACTGATTTGATTAATCAGTTGGCTCCTGAAGAAAGGCCCATTTATGACTAAAATGAAGGCTGAGATCCTCAGGATCTTTGCATGACCCCAGAGCAATAATGAATGATCTAAAAAGAGCTCACAAAAAAAGAGTATCACACTTTGAGACATTTACACAGCAAATGCAGTAGCTGAGTGGGTGGGTCACTGGTAAATAAAAGTTGATATCTTTGACCTCTTAGCCAGTTACTGCCAGGTTTGCCTTTGAATCATTGTTTCACCCAGCAGAAGGCTTAGCCACAGAATGGCTGAAGTGGCTGAAATTTAACTTAAAGTGGTGGAAATCATATTTGAGAACTTTATACGTGTTTACCTTGTGTAACTGGCAGATTAATGTAATACAATGTTATTGCATAAAAATGACATGTGAAAGTTGAATTATTCTAGAGGTACATAAATCCTGATTTCAATGCATGATTCTCTAAAAACGACATTCTCTCTACTTTTTCATTTGTGTTTCATGTTGTAGTATAATGTGGTGCATGCTGTCTGTCTACTGTGTTGAATGATATGTTCATATGGAGATCTATATCTATGAATGTGCATTGTGGTGAACCAGAAGAAGCGGTCAGACTAGGACGTAGCATGTTCAAGGAGATTGTATATAAATAATAAGAAAATGCCTATCTAACCCTATTGTTGTGAGTGTAATTCCCTACCTAATAAACTAAACTAAGGGTGCTTGTCAAAAATAGTCCACCGTCCAAAACCTACTTGTTATCTGGCCCTACCACTTTAGAAAAACGTAACAATAAAATAGACCAGGGCAGTAGCCTTTCCACTTGGGCTTTGTCTGGCCATACTTCTTGGGTTCCTGCAAAATAAAGGCCATCAAATGGTCAAAATTCATCAAATATAGTTCTCCATCTTCTTGTTGGGTTCTGAATGACAAGTCTTAAGTCTTCACACACATCTAACACTTTCCATTCTTAAAAGGGAACATGGATTGTCTTACTACAATTCCACCACTTTTAACGTTGTCTTTGATATTGTTCTTGGTTTGGGTTTGAGCAATGGAACCCTCCAGGTTCTCTCTGCTCCCAGTCTTGATCAGTACTATTTGCATTTCTAGGGCTCCCCAAAGCACTCTGGCCCTCCGATGTATTTAACTCATACGAGGCCCTCATGGGCGTCAGCCTGTATCCAGTGTTAAGGTTTTTCTGGCTCCTGTAACCCTTTTGGCTTCCCCAGCCTCGGATTTCAATGTCACTTGTTTTTCTAGGGCACCCTGAACCCCTCTGCTCTGCTTAATTCAGCAGGGTCTCAATTGGGCTCCTGCCCCTGTCCAGCGTTTGAGTTCTCTGGGCTCCCGTAGCCTTGTTGGCTTCTCTGGCACTCAGGGCTTTTGAATGCACCCCTTTCTCATAATGAATTTCTTCAAATAAGGATTTACTTTCTCTCCACTCTCTTCTCTTTCTCTATTCGGCAAAATACTTTGATAGAAAATTACAACATCTTCCATACTGTCCAAAAACACAGCAGAGATTAAAACAAAATAAGAAAATAAAATAGGTTAAAACTAGCAAACATATTTGTTTCTCCCTTTTTTCTGTGTCCTTAACATTTCTCAACCTGGCAGAAAAACATGGCAAGCATTACGTGACCACGTTATTGCAAAAATGCATCAAGATTTCTGATAGTTATTTTACAGAAAACCTTGACTTGTCACAAATGTAGAGGAACTTTAGCCTACAATGAGCAGTAAAGCCCAAACAGCAAACATGCATTCCTAAAATACCAATGTCCTTATCTTCAAAAAGTGCATCTATACTGCTTGTGTTTATACTCACAAAAACACAAGCGGTCAGACGACCTGCTGTGTGGGTACCAATTGGAGAGCCTGGAATGTTACAATGGAAGGAAACAGACCACAGACAAAACACACTCTTGAAGCTGTTCCTTGGCATAGGTGACCCTCATCAAATGCCACAGCCTTTCTTCTCCAGGTCAGAATTTGCTGACAGCCCTTTTAGTTTAGTCTATTGCTCCATGTATTGTTGTGTCATGATTGCAATGAGACGTATGGCACCAAAATGTGGATACTTAAACAACTATAGTACTAAAACCAAATAATTCCGAAATTCACATTTAACATATTATCATATGTCACACTTAAAAACCACAAATTATAGTAATGAAAAAACTACAATGTACCATGTATGCCAACAACTTGCAACAAAATATTTATTTTGAATTTCTAGGTGTTTTCTTCAGTATTGCAGGCAGAAGTAAATACGGTTCCATGTGTTAATATCCCCGCAAAATATCGCAATACAAAAATATCGCCATATTTTTGTGGCGATATTGACCCATGGACTCTGCGGGGGACAACCCTGCAACACCAGCATTATTTTAAAATGTGCGAGTGACACCCCCGCAAGCGCCGCTCTCACAAAATATCCCCCCCAAAAAATATCGCCTATGGCGAGACAAACTGCCATATGTACGGCAATATTTTTGGTGGGGATATTTTGTAGGGATACCGTAGATACATGATTTTAATTTTTACAAGGGTACTTTTTTAGAGTAATCCTTCAACATGTGTATCTCTCGGATTCTGGGATGTCATCTTTTTTCTTTTTGCCACATGGGTTATATGTATTGAGCAACCAGTCGGTGGCCTGTTATGCAATGTTATGTTGATTTATTCCAGTGGGTTGTTAGGGTGGAAAGAGGTAAAATACAGACCCTGTGCTAAGGTGTGTAGAAACAGGAGTAACTGGTGTCTGTGCATGTGTGTTTTCTCAGTGTGTCTTGTTTTGTACACTGGAGGCGTATTTCCAGATGGGAGATAGCCAGTGTTTAAATTGGCAGGTGTTCGAAGCTAGCAGGGATTTTTGTGAGTTGGTTGCAAAGAAGTTTGGTTTAGGGCTGTTTTGCAAGCAGGGTCACTCTAGCTGTCTGGAGCATGTATGGGTAGTGTGTGGTGAGTGAGGGTGGTTGAAAAGGAGATGGAGAGTTGATTTTCGGTATCGAGTTGTGGATAGCCTCTGGGCATGGTGCAGCTTTGCATTTCGCCTTTGTTGGGGCAGTGTGTTGTTTCAGGGAGTCGTAGAATATAGAGCTGGTCGTGTCTTAGTGTGGGGAATAGCGTATGAGAGAGCTGGAATAGAGGTAATTATTGGTTGGGTGTCTGTAACTGACTTTGGTTGTTGCGTTTTTCTTTCGTATACTCTGTATGGAATGCTGTCATTAGATTGTCTGGCCCCTCTCCGTCCACTAACTTAGGGACTTAGGGACGTTTTCCAGAGTGGCTTTGGGTATTTTTTGGGAAGGGAGTGTAGCTGTTTTTCTTGATACAATGGGGTAAGAATTTGGTGTGTTACGATATCTAGGCTTCCTCAATCTACTTGCCTAGGATTTGTGCTTTTAATGCGTTTTGCAAAGGCACCTTAGGCATTGTATGGAAAACATGTGCTGCCCAAGGGAGGGATGATTGGTGTCTCGTTGTTTGTCTGCATTCTATCCTAGAGAGTCGAATAACCAGGTTTTTAGTAGCTTCCGGGAAGTCAGGTGGTCCTCTGTCTTCCTGATTTCCTTTGGGATAGAATTCTATAATTTGGCTATGAGAATGGAGAAGGCTGTTACTCCCAATTTGGTTTTCTCATAGTGCCTTGCTTCTATGTGGAGGTCAGTGCTCACCCAAGAGTTCTTCTTGCTGGTATTGGGGGATTTTGGTTTGGAGGAATTCAGGTCCTTGTCTGTGTAGTGCTCTATGGGCAATTTTATGTTATGTTAATTTATGCAGCGCACCGCTACCACCCAGGGCCAGTCTCCAGGCGCTTGCGTGGCTCTGCAAGAGAGCAGGGTGGGGAGGTTAGTGAGGATAGGTTGAGTGGATAGGTTCACAAACAGGAGGAACTGTCTGTGAGTGTTGTTTTGCATGTGGGAGTTTGTGCGGGAGGCCCTGTGTGTTGTAACCATACGGGTAGGACTTATTGGCTCGGGTGTGTGGTAGGGTTTTGAGTCAGTGTTAATGTGTTGTGTGGAGTTGTGGTGAGTTTTGGTTGTGTGCACTGGAATTGAATTACTTTAACAGTAGTAATGCATCCTAGATATTTAAGACCTGATTTTTCATGATAGCTAGCCTCCCCCCACCCCTGATCCCTGAAATAATCAGGCAATTTATTTGCTGCCTATGTCACTTTAGGTTTCTTTTTTTACTTTTAACCCGGGGTCGGTCCCGTCTGATTGCAAGCTTTACCATTTAGCCATCCTGGTTGGAATTAGAATTAATCAGTTATTAATAATATCAGAAGAGCAAAGTGCAAGTTTTAAAACTTGGTATACATGGTATTCTGAATATCAAGATGGACTACAAGTTTTGAGCATAGATATCAATAAATAGGTCCTAGAGGGGCGGAGCCACGCTAGACCGCAGAGCCGGTGGTAGTATGGAGAATGAAAGACTCGCTAGCAAAATGCCGGAAGACTGGCATTTTGACTGACCAAGAAGCCAAGGTCGGGAGAAGCGGGGACGGTAAAGTGACTGCCTAGTCTGATGGTGTAACCACATGGAAGTCGTGGTGGGCGTGGAGCCCGTTAACTGATGCTGAGACCAGACCGCACCATAGACGTTGGATCCCGGATCACCGCATAAGTATTCCAACAGCTGCCAAGCCAGGCACTGCAAGGCAATCGACCGCTCCCGAAGGGGTAACGCCGCTGAGAGGGGCAAACCGTGGTATCAGAATATGAGAGGAAGCAATAAGGGTTACAGAAGCTACGAACATCCAAATGGGCAGACAACCTACCAAGGCCCTGCTAAAGAAACCCTATCAGAGTGCCAGAAGGCTTTGGGGAACCTTGGAAAACCAGGAGACATTCATCTTCGAGGATGGAGAAGCCTCTAGACTTGTGGGAGCCTGGAAAACCTGAACAGGCAGACGCCCCACCGAGGCGTTGCGAAAGCAAGCCTATCAGAGGGTCAGAGGTCTTTGGGGAGACTTGAGAAATCAAGAGACATTCATGTTTGAGGCTGGGAGAGCCACAGAGGTTATGGGTGCCTGGAAAAACCAAAGGGGCCAACACCCGACCGTAGCCCCGCTAAAGCAAGTCTGTCAGAGGCCCAGAGGACTTTGGGGTGTCCTGAAAACACAAGAACATAGTGAACAGAACTGGGAGAAGAGAGAACCTGGAGGGTTCCAGTGTTTAAAAATAAGACAAGGGCCTCTGTCAAGCACCAAGTGTGAAGTGGTGGAATTGTGTTAAGAAATCCTTGTCTTTCCTGAGAAAAGGGAACTGTATGGAATATATGTAAAAACCTAAAAACTGGCATGCAGAACCTGCAGAGAAGCTGAGGACTGTACTGCAAGAAATTGAGGATCTCTGTTCAGAACCGGACATACTTTTGAAAACTTCTTCTTGGAAAAGGGATCCAAATGTTGGGCCAGGCAAAAGCCAAGTACATGTCAGAATTCTCCTTCAATGGCTTGACCCTGTAGTGTAGAAGAAGAATTCTTCCCACTAATGTATCCCTCTGGATGTACCAGGTAACATGCAAAGGCATCAATTAATTGAAAGACTGGATTCTCCCGAGACACCAATGGCTGCAAACAAAACACGTATGATTAGCGTTTATAATTACAAAGTGACACTCACGGCACAAGGCAGAGATTCAACTACTATGGCAGGTTAATCAAGAGGTCAGGTCTAAGGATGCACAGTATGGTATCAGGTGGTCTGAAAATAAGACAGGCGCAAACAGTGTTTTAGTGCACAAAAGAATATAAGAACGGAAAAAGTTACAAGAGGGGGAATCAGGCTTACCAGGATGAATCCATGAGTTCTGGAATGTTCAAAAATGAAGGAAGTTCGTGATAGGTAAGGCAATCCCAAAATCTATCCCGAAGGCACGCGGATGCTTAGTGTCCAAAACACCCTGTACCGATGAAACGAGGATGCCTAATACCACAACACACCCACGGGAGTCTCTAGTCTGTGTGTTGAACACTAGATCAGTGCGCAGTCTAATGTAAAGTTCCGTGGAGAAAGGCGGTTGTTGAAATTCGTGGGAAATCCGTGTCGACATGGATGCAGGTCAAGAAAGTACCAAGGAGTAAGCAGAGTGTAGACCAATGAGGTAATCCTGGTCGGACAGCAGGCGGGTCAAGACATTCCCAAGGATTAAGCAGAGCGCGGTCCAGTGAGGCAATCCGGGTCGTAGAGAAGACGGGTCAAGACTGTACCAAGGAGTAGGCTGAGCGCGGTCCTGTAAGACAATCCGGGTTGTAGAGCAGGCGGGTCAAGACAGTACCAAGGAGTAAGCAGAGTAGCAGGTAGGTCCGAAAACCAAGAAGCGCAAAACTAGTTACCAAAGCAGACAAGGAGTGGGCAAAAGGCAAGTCAGGAAACAGAGCAAGGTTTGGCAGCATAAACTTCATAACAACCAGTAACAACGTTATTCAGAGCAGAGTGCAAGTGCAGGGGCGGGACTAATGAAGGCTTGATCACGTGAGCCTGCCATCTGAATTCAAGATGTCAGGATCTTCCCCCTAACAACCGACACCACAGTTTCCATGGCAGCGTTCAGCTACCATGGAAAAGCATCTTCCGGAATTGTGAACGCTGATGAGTATGAATGTTTGTGACTGGCACACGTTTACTGAGCTGCTTGTTGCACACATTAATACGATGACGGGTAGTAATAACCCCAGGTCTTGACTTCGGCACACAGGGCTCAGGACCTTTAACCATGACAGTTCCCACTCCCAAAGATAGACCCCCCTTCCGAGAGGCCCAAAACTCGGCAATCAACCGGGGTGCACGGATGTTACTGACAGGCTCCCATGTCCAGTCCCCCAGACCATAGCCTTTCCAATCCACATAATATACTCGTACTTCCCCTGGAGAACTTAGTATCGATGATTTTCTTGACCTCGTACTCATCTTCACCCTGTACCTGTACGAGAGGTGGTCGCGAGGGAAGCCTAGTGGCTGGATGAAAGGGCTTGAGAAGGGAGACATGAAAGACCAGGTGCATTCTCCACTTGTCAGGGAGATTCAGGCATACAGCAACCGGGTTTATCAGGGCCGAAATCTCATAAGGACCGAGAAAGTGTGGAAAAAGCGCCTTCTGCCCAGAAATGCATAAATTCTTAGTTGATAACTCCACTTTCATGCCCACCGAGTAGTCAGGAGCAGGGGATCGGTCAACGTCAGCATAATATTTGGTGCGTTCCTGTGCATGCTCCAAATGTCTTTTAACACCCCTCTTGAGGGCAACCAAAAGGTGGACACATGATGTAGCAGCCGGATTATTTGCAGGAAAGACAGGTGAAAAAGGCAAGGACCTTGCATGGCGGCCATAAAGGGCAAAAAATGGAGATGACTGGGTGGAAGAGAGGAGGGAATTGTTATAAGCAAATTCCGCCATACATAGAACATAGAGCCATGATTCTTGGTATTGATGAGTTAGACATCTGAGGAATTGCTCCATGGTGGAGTTTGAATGCTCTGTCTGTCCGTCAGTCTGAGAATGATAGGCGCTGGAATACCTATCGTCAATACCAAATGACAGCATGAGAGACCGCCAGAAGTGCGAAGTAAATTGCGATCCCCTGTCCGTGATGATAACAGAGGGGGGACCAAAGAACCGGAAAACGTTCTTCAAGAATAAATCAGCCAGAACAGGCGCTGATGGTAGCCCCCGACAGGGCACAAACAGCGCCATCTTGGTTAGGTGATCAATAATCACCCATATAGTATCGTAACTAGAGACCGGGGGAAACTCGACCACAAAATCCATGGATATCATATACCAAGGCTGGTCCGGTATTGGTAAAGAGCGACGCAATCCAACAGGTTTAGTATGTGAACTCTTGCATTGAGCACAGACAAAGCATGCAGCAATGTATTCGGTGACGTCCTTTTGCATGGTTGGCAACCAGCACCAACACACTTCGATAATGAATGGTATCACAGTTTAAGAGTCCACTGTTGGGAAATAGCCCGGCAATTGGACTCCCTTTATTGCCAAGCTTTCATGTTTCCCTACTTCTTTGTAGGTTTCTTGGTGCACAACTTCAAAAAATGTTCAGAGGAACCGCAGTAGAAACAGAAACAAAAATTGTTTCGCTTCCGATGTTCTCTTTCTTCAGGAAACAATGGACCACGTGTGGCGGCCCCTATCTTCATGAGTTCTGGTGTTCCTGCAGCCAGGGTTGATGCCAAAGAAGCCGCAGGAGGGAAGCCCCTTCTTTCACCGTTCCTTGCTGCCTTTCGGGCATCTATTTACAGTACCAAATCCAGTAACTCTAGAAATGTAACAGGGACAACAGGAACCATAGCAAGGGTATCTTTAAGGGAGTCAGATAAGCCTTTGGAAAACAACAAGGCTTTCTTGTCATCCGGCCACCCTGTTTCAGCGGCTAATTGATTGAACTTGGCTACATAAGCCAGGAGCGTTAGGTCACCCTGTTGTAGGCTCAACAACCCCAATTCCATAGTTTGTGCCTTATAGCGGGTGTCACATACCTTGATTAAGGCATCGCAGTTATACAAAAGATGACTGCTCTCCTCTAACAGAGGGTTAGCCCAAGCTGCCTCAGTACCCCCTAAGTGGGACAATAAAAAGGCAGCCTTAGTAGTAGAGTCTGGAAAGGAACCAGGTCGGCACAAGAAATGCAACTGACACTGGTTCAAGAATGTCCTTTTTGGATCCCTATGGAATCTCTTTGGCAGAGCCAAAGGAAACTGTGATGTAACATACACAGGACCAGTATCTGATCTCGATAGCTCAATACCAGAACCAGAAGCAGCCGTAGACAATGGACCAGGCATGGAAGGAGGTTGCACACGGGCCTGTAATGCATTAATTTGTTGTTGAGTGGCAGCATGTGCCGTGGTCATGTCAGAACAAAGGTCTGCCACCAACTGGAGAATACTAGCCAATGTCTCGTTGGGGTCCATTTTGTGAGGCTTCTGATTATGTCAGAATTCTCCTTCAATGGCTTGACCCCATAGTGTAGAAGAAGAATTCTTCCCACTAATGTATCCCTCTGGATGTACCAAGTAACATGCAGAGGGATCAATTAATTGAAAGACGGGATTCCCTTGAGACACCAATGGCTGCAAAGAAAACACGTATGATTAGGGTTTATAATCACAAAGTGACACTCACGGCACAAGGCAGAGATTCTACTGAACTGTGCTACTATGGCAGGTTAATCAAGAGGTCAGGTCTAAGGATGCACAGTATGGTATCAGGTGGTCTGAAAATAAGACAGACGCAATCAGTGTTTTAGTGCACGAAAGAATATAAGAACAGAAAAAGTAACAAGAGGGGGAATCAGGCTTACCAGGATGAATCCATGAGTTCTGGAATGTTCAAAAATGGAGGACGTTCGTGACAGGTAAAGCAATCCCAAAATCTATCCCGCAGACACGCGGACTCCTAGTGTCCAAAACACCCTGTACCGACGAAACGAGGACGCCTAATACCACAACACACCCACGGGAGTCTCTAGTCCGTGTGTTGAACACTAGATCAGTAGGCAGTCCAATGTAAAGTTCAGTGGAGAAAGGTGGTAGTTGAATTCTGTGGTAAATTTGGGTCGACGTGGATGCAGGTCAAGTGTCATGACCACTGTGAGGGGGCATAGGTTGTGCCACAAGCAGGCTCCCACCAGAACCCTGAGGGCCTTAAAACCACTGCAAAAAGGCTCCTGGAGCCAGTTCTGGTGCCTTAGGCACCAGGTTCATATGTAGGAAGGAAGAGCTGTTCAAACTAGGTCCCATTTAGGTACATGGGCCTTTAAATCCAACATTGAAGCACCCACACAGTCTAGTTCTAAGAACCAAGCCATGTGGTCTAGTATTTTGGGTGTGGCAGGCCTGGAACTACTTTCCCTGGTACTACTTTACCTGGGCTATATAAACCACACCCTGACTGCAGAACACGCTTCGTGTTATTCTGCAACCAGCAGCGTGACGCTCACCGTGTCCAGCTCCTGGTCTTCAGCATCTTCCTGTAATCCTGCAAGAACAAGCACAAGATTAGTCTGCCTTACCTGAGAAAACATCATTCACCTGTGAGTACTATCTTAAGGACTTCCAGCGTACCGCTACCACAGCTGCTGTTTGAACATTGCGACCTGCAATAACGAGAAAGGGAAAAACAATATTAGAACGGGCGCTTCCAAAACATTGAAGTCCATCAGTCTTACCTGAATTCCATCGCGCTATGCCACGCTTCCATCCGGAGCACCACAGCAACATCTGCAAAGGAAAAGAGACATATTCAGGTTCACTTTCAATATTAAACAACTGCACAGCGCTGTACTTACCTTAACGGATTCTGGGGTCCTGTTTTTCATTGCGCTCTCATCCACTTGCAGCACCACAGCGGCCTGTGAGGAGAAGAAGAAAACACAGGTTAGCTTTAAAAGACAATAAAGGCGCTGCGCTTCACCCTTTCTCTTACCTAGACACGTGCCTCTTATCCGGCACACCAGCATCAAGACCTTGGGACCTGAAAAGAAGGAGATAAAGACATTAACTAATTCCCACCATAAACAGAACAAAGACATACAATTAACAAACCTACCTGCCTACCAGTAGATTTGGGGTCACAGCAGGCCTGGGCCCAAGGAAGGCGTACTGCACCAGTGAAACAACTCGGGCAGCTCGCCAACAAACGTCAAGCACCCCTGCACAAGAAACGCAGGACGGGTAGCTCACCCTACAAATAACTAAGATTCATTATTCAGCACTGGGCAACTACGCATCCAGGGTTCCAAATCTCAGAGCCTTCAAGACGCCCCCGGGGATATCAGATGAGCGTAACATCAAGACAGTACCAAGGAGTAAGCAGAGTGCGGTCCTATGAGGTAATCCAGGTCGTAGAGTAGGTGGGTCAAGATAGTACCAAGGATTAAGCAGAGCGTGGTCCGGTGAGGCAATCCGGGTCGTAGAGAAGACGGGTCAAGACAGTACCAAGGAGTAAGCAGAGCGTGGTCAAGATAGCATAGCAGGTAGGTCCGAAAACCAAGAAGTGCAAAACTAGTTACCAAAGCAGACAAGGAGCGGGCCAAAGGCAAGCCAGGAAACAGAGCAAGGTTTGGCAGCATAAACAGAAACAACGTTAATCAGAAGCAGAGTGCAAATGTAGGGGAGGGACTAATGAAGGCTTTATCACGTGAGCCTGCCGTCTGAATTCAAGACATCTTGGACCTTCCCCCTAACAACGGACGCCACAGTTTCCATGGCAGCTTCCTGCTACCATGGAAAAGCGTGTTCCGGAATCGTGAACGCTGATGAGTATGATTGTTTGTGACTGGCACACGTTTACTGAGCTGCTTGTTGCTCACATTAATACGATGACGGTTAGTAATAACCACAGGTCTTGATTTTGGCACACAGCGCTCACGACCTTTAACCATGACAGTACAGAGGCAATTGCTCCAGCTTCCTTTTTTGTTAAGTTTTCCTAAGTGCTATGGCTAGTTAGCTATTAGGATTTGGACTAAGGACTATTTCTTTTGGACTTTGGAGAGCAGCCTTACTTTTAATTTGTTAGGCAGGGAACTTCCCTTATAGTGGTAGAGTAGATAGGGGTTTCCATTATTATTTAAATAAACAGTCTTGAAAATGTCACAACTCGGTATTTCGGAGCGGGCACTGGACTGACTGACCTCCTTCCTCACTGACAGTCCCTCCCAGGTTATCATAGGCTCTTTCTCATCTCCCACCTATATCTCCACCCGTGGCTTTCCCTAGGGCTCCATTCTCTCTCCCTGGCTCACTTCACTGTATCCCCTTATTTCCATTTTCTCCACTCATTTCCATTGTTATGCAGATGACACCGAACTCTTCTTCAAACTTCCCTCTGACCCGCTCACAACTTCCTCTACCATTGCTGACTGCATATCTGATATCCATTCCTGTTGTACCTCTAATGATCTCTGCCTCAATGCCAGCAAGACTGAGATCCTTCCAATTGGGACTCCTACACACTCTCTCTTTCCGTCACTCTGGCCACCCTCTATGGGCTCTCCCCCTTTTCCTGTATCTAAAGCCAGACCCTTTGAGTCATCTTTGATTCCCTTCTCTCTTTCCTCCCTCACATCCTGGACCTTGCCATAAAGGACCACTTTCAACTCCACCTCCTCAGAGGTATCCTTCCTTTCCTCACTTTTCCCCAGAAGCTCAATGTCTCCATAGCTCTCTAGGCTGGACTACTGAAATAGCCTCTTCCTTAATATACCCTCTTCCTCTCTCCGCTCCCTCCACCTTATCCAGAATAGGGCTGTGTGATGCTGGAAATGCCTTATGGAGGGTCAGGGCCTCCTAGTCCTTGCCCTACCAATTCTCTGTGTGTGTTTTCTCTATGTTTTCTGCCACTAAGTTCCAGCCTGGACCTCTGGCAGTGCAGCTCTTCATTTTATCTTTTTGTGAACAACACCCCTGGGATACCCTTATGGTGTCCATGGGTGGGGGTACACTCTTGTGTTCCTTATGTGCATTTTTGGGCACCTGTGTGTTGCCCACGGCGGAGGGTATGGGCTGGTGGAAGCTACATGCTGACTTGGCAGTGGCTCTGAGTGTCATCCATTCTTGGGATGCCCAGGCCCTTCCATAGGAATCAACGGATTTCTACACAAAGGCAAGATGGCTACTGTGGCCTGTTGGTTTCTATTGCCTTTTACCTTGTTTCCCAAAGTCTTGGAAAGCCCTGACTCTGTCACTTCCTCCTGAATGGCTGTTGGGTGTAAATACCGTATATGGCTCTGGGGCAGACTCTTGTCAGAGGGACTGGAGCTTTCCCAGGTGTTGTGTGTACACCCTAGGGGTGAGAGCTGTGAGAATGGAGTTAGGAGTCAACTCACATTCTCTGTTGTGGGTGTCTGGTTTCTGTGTGTGTGACACAATGAATGAGGCATTCCTGACTGAAACTGAAATGAATGTAGTGTAGTTTGTGGATTGGGGCAAGTACCAAGCCTTTATGCATTCTTTGTTTAAGGTGTCTGGGTGGAGTGAATGGCATGAATGCTTGTGAGCCTGATTGGCTTCCTGCCTGCATGAATGCCCTTCTGCGTGATTGGCTCAGCCAGAGTGAATGGGGAACAGATGTATATATCTGGGGACCTCTCACTTACTAATTTGTTCAGACTCTGAAGTCAAAGCTAAAGCAAGAAGAAGCTGTTCCTTGAAGCCCAGCTGGAGGAGAAGTCTGCTGCTGCATTTCTTTGCTGTAATCCAAAAATGGTTGTGTCTCCCAAGGACTGATCCAGAGAGGACCTGTGAAGGAGACCTCTCGCTAAGCTACAAGGGACCAAGTGCCATGAAAGCCAGTAGTGTGTGCCTGCCGTCCGGAGAAGGGGTCTTCAAGAGGCCTGAAGAGGCATACCCCGCCATCTCAATTCGAGGACGTCCATTGGTGTCACCCAGGATCCGGAGGTGTGTTTCGTGACTGCTGGAAGCCGTTGCTGTCTACCACCTAGAAGTGGGGGTACCCTGGCAAAGTGCTGCTGGACACCCAGAGCTGTGAAAGGAAATCCTCACTGACCACTTTTTCTCACAGAGAGAATCCAGAGTCACTGGGTGCAGAGGAAGGTCTGTCGGTGGTTTTCCCACCACCAAGAGCTAACAAAGATGTCCTGTGGGTCCATACTTGGTGAGGGTCCAAGGTCCACTCCAGTGGTTGAGTCCAGGTTGCCAGAAGCTGTCCAGACGTCTGTGCTGCGGCTGCAGCACTGAAGAATTGAAAGTCGAAAAACCGCGATATTCTGAAACCCGACACCAAAAGTGACCAATGCACCCGTCGCCGCCAGAAATCTTTGAAGGGTCACTGGCGTCTTACTCTCAACTGCCAAGCCTTTAAGGAGCCCACAGCAAGTTTGATCTTCACAGGACTTCTACAGTCTGAGAAATCGTTGACCAAAGGAGAGCTCTGCGAAGAGTGAAACTGCTGCACTTCAGAAAGACTTTGGTTCTGCATTTCTTGTTGAACTCAGCATCCCAGTGGCTCCTTCTTCCAAAGGGGGTTGATCTTCAGAGGGAGTCGTCGAGTGAAAACAGGAAACTCTCACACTTCGCTCCCAAGGCACCAAAGGTACTGTGATGAGGAAGAGCATTTTCTAGCCTCAGGAGTCGTCCAGGGGTTCCAGATTTGTCTTGGATCCTTTTCTCCCGTGGCCTCTCAGGTACTTTGGGGGTGGTACAACCTTTTAAAAGAAAGTACAAGGTTATTGAACATTATTGGACTGGGCTGTAAAAGACAAGGTAAGTTACTCCCTAACGTTTCCCGTACAGGGTGCTCAGGTGGGGGATCCTCGCACAGAATTGTGTATCTAGCTGAAAGAAAGCATTCTGCCACTGTTCACAGCTAACCTGCCTTTCTTCCCAATTCCATGCTGATACACTTCACTTAAGAATTCACCTGCCATTTAAAACCATCTGCAATTAGTGCAGTTGTTACTGAATTTAAATATTGTGGGGCGAGACTTATCCTTGGCCTCAAGTCCAACGACCGTATCTCCCCAGCCCTAAAATCTCTTCACTGGCTCCTGGTTGCTGCAAGGATCAAATTCAAATCCCTCTGCATCATCCATAAGGCTGTCTTGCTCTCACCAAATACGCTCCCTCCAGATCTTTACGTACCTCTGTCTCCAACTCTCTTTGTGTCAAGCGCTTCTCTAAGCAGCGATCTGGTGGCCGATCCCTCTCCACGGCTGGCCCCCTCCTCTGGAACAGCCTCCCCCTTCCTCTCTGTCTTAAGCCGGTTCTCATCAAATTCCAGAAGCTCCTCAAGACTTTCCCCTTCCTCTCCTCCTTCCCCCTCATTCCCCCTCTCCCTCCTGTGCTAAAATCCACAGTCGCTGAGATTGGTGGCCTGGGCCCTTATGTGTCCTTCTGGGTCCTGGCCTTCCACCCAATCACCCTCAGCCTTCTGCTCTCTCCCAGCACTTGCCTCTGGGCACCCACTGGCTTGTGATGTCTTACAGGCTTGCACTTATTGACTTGACAGATGATTACTTTCTTACCTTGTGATCTCTGCCAGGCACTTGATTGTTGCTCGCAACTAAATCTCTGCCACTTTGTATTGGAACTCCTAGCACTTATCTCTTCCCATTGTCCCTCCTCTCTCTCTCTGCACTTGCACATTCCAAATGCTCATAAGGCCTAGTAGGATCACCTCTTTCTTGTTCATCAGTTTTATCCCATTTACCTTTTGTTCCCTTGTTCCCTCCACTTGCCCTGTGGGTGCGTTGAAACACAATTTCTTGATGTATAAGCACCTTACAAATGCACAATAAATAAATAAACTTAGTCTGACTCCTTCTTCTGGTTTGCCACAATACACAAAACCGTAAGAAGGAACCCTGGCTGTGGAGGGAAGACGACACTCTCTTGCAGGCTGATATCCACCTGTTCATAAAGTAGGAGAATTGAACTATTCCTGAGGAGGGTGCCCACCTGTCAGTGAGACAGCCAAAAGAAATGAATATGTAAGTATAATATCAAGTGGAAATAATCCTGAGAAAAGTGTTACTCTAACGGGGAATTGATTCAATCCCAGCCCTTTTTATTAGCGAAAGTACTGAGGGCGTAGGATAAATTGAATGTACATCCTGAGAATTTAATAAATATTACAAAAGTGTATGTGCTTCTGGAATTGTATATTTGGTAGAAGAGGCTCTGCAGTGTTTATACTGGGAGATCTCTTGCCTCGTTCTTTGTGTAATGATCAATCACATACAAAGTATTCTGTGAGTTAAAGGATATCTCACCTTGTGCATACTGTGATGAATCTAGCAATGTCATTACTGCCTCCACTGTGAAACTCTCTCCCAATATGGCCAGGGAAAGGCAGCCACTACTTGATCCTGACCATGGGAGCAGCTGACTGTGGGACGACCGTATGGGGGAAGACAACCCTCATGGGAGGGAGGTGGACTCTCTATCTGGAACATGGTATCCCCCTTTCCACTCAGGGTAG